>NC_067476.1:111118758-111718758 GCF_947179515.1 Apodemus sylvaticus
ACCACACCTCCTAATAGGGCCACTCCCTGGGCCAATCATACACAAACCATCACACTCACCTAAGCATGTTCTGTTTTCTCTTTCCTGAGAAGACTCAGTCCAAACTCCCATCTCATTTGAAACAAACCTGCATTGTGTTAAGAATTGGAATGCTCAAAAAAACTTTCTCATGTACACATATGCTCACTCACACACATGCTCACACATTCACATATACACACACCACACACATACCATACACACACCACACACAAATTCACATACATCCACCACACACCACACACACACACACACACACACACACACACACACACACACACACATTTACTCACATACACACCACACACACACTCATACATTCACTTACACACACTTACACACATTCACACACACCACACATACCGCACACACCACACATACACCCACACACATTTATACACATACACACTCACACACACACATTCACACATATACCACACACACCACACAAACAATACTCATACACACTCACACATTCACACACCACACAGTGCACATTCACTTATACTCACACATACTCACACATTCACTCACACACACATACACACACACCTCATATACACACATAGTCACACACACACACACACACTACACATACACATACTAACACATTTACATACACACACCACAAGCTTACTCCCTCTCTTTTTCATGAGATAAGTTGTACTGCACATAAACTCTTTTTAGCAGGATCGTGACTAGGTCCCTTGACCTTAGATCTCCAGGACAGGAGCTAACTGGGTGCCTTGTTTCACAGCTCCCATTGAACTCCAAGTCACCAACACACCAGATTCTTCCTGTGTGGCCACCAAGTTTGGGTTTGATCCTATCCCTGAGCAGTCCTGGCAAACACAGCCCTTCACAGAGAGGAGGCCCAGGCCCTCCCACCTTCCTCTCCTTCCCCAACCAGTGCTCTGTTCTCCCACAGGCCCCCTCCCCCACCCCCTCACTTTATCATTGCCTCCACACACACACCCCCCATGAAATATCTTCATATACACAAGTATTCTCAAACAAAGCAACAACAGCAAAACCCTAAGATGGCCAATACCTTTCTTACTGGGGAAATACTCATTATAGAATAGAATTTTTCCTAAGAAGGAAGAAAGGAAACATTTAATGAGTCCCTACTGTGTGCACGGTGTCTTTGACCTCTCCTGGTGTCACAGAGGACACAGTGCCTCTGAGTCCCTGCAGAGTGCATGACTTGCAGGTTCTCTGATGTCAGTTGAGCCTCAGAGAAGAAAGGGTCACTTACCTCTCTGTTCCTCTCACCTTTGTGTCCCAGTGAAAGCCTGGATATTGGTCGGGAGCTATGTCAGTCTGCTGTGCCAGGTGAGGAGCAGGGGTTGGTCAGGAGCTATGTCAGTCTGCTGTGTCAGGTGAGGAGCAGGGGTTGGTCGGGAGCTATGTCAGTCAGCTGTGCCAGGTGGGGAGCAGGGGTTGGTCGGGAACTATGTCAGCCTGCTGTGCCAGGTGAGGAGCAGGGGTTGGTCGGGAGCTATGTAGCCTGCTGTGCCAGGTTCCTCTGGAGCAGATGGTTGGTGAAGAGCAAGGTTTAGCTGGGTCTTCATTGCCACCTCAGCCCAGAGCTGGTGCACTGTCCTTGTCCTCACTGATAAGGCTTCGTTGGGGGACAGAAGTAAGTCAGGGCCTGAGGCCGAGTAGAAGAAAGTCCTTTCAAAAGTGAAATCCACCAAGGGAAATCTACCAAGTATGCTCACTTGCTCCCCACAACACTGATTAAACAACCTATCGTGTGAAACACTCTCACCCGCTTTTCCCTAAGGCAGGGTCCAAACTATGATCTGCTAAGATGACTAATTCTCACATCTTTCTCCAAACTGCAGGACTTATGAAATGCCAGGTTAGCAGGGCCTACCACCACCTTATCAGTACCTAAGGAGCTCTAGATAGGCTTGTGAAGCTGAACCTCTTTCCTTGAGTTGGTCAGGGGCAGCCACAATGCAGAAAGAAAGATCCAGAAGTGCGACAGGCCCTTTTGCAGGGACCCAGACACCACCTCCAGGACAAAGTTCTCCTCTGGTGGCCATTGTAGCACAGATGAAATAGCACCAGATGGTAAATATTGACAACTCCAACACTCGGTGAAATTATTTAGGTACTTAGCAAACAAAGAGAGCACAGCAGCTCCTTTCCCAGATACTTCTATTCTGGGTCACAGAATAGAAGAAAGTACAGAAACGGCCAATAGCCTCAGTGAGAGTTAGCATTTCCTAGGGTAAAAGAAAAATCAGATGGGGAGGTGGGGGGTGGGGATGGGGCAGGGGGCTTAAGGGTGGATGGGCAGGGGGGATGGACAGACTAGAAAGTGAAATTGGATTTTTTTTTCTTAAAAAAAATCGATGAAGTAACCAAGCTATTAAAATGGAAAATAAGTCTGATGTCATTCTGAAAAATAAAAGCGTTGAGTCACCTGCAGAGCCACTTAATTAGGCCCGGAAAGGAACAAGAGAGCTTGAGTAATTTTCCCCACCAATGTCAGTATTTCAAAATGAGCGAGGCGTCAGGCCTCTTCTCTTCGGAGAGTTACATCAGTGCTTTTACCCTGGGGACAGCCTGAGACATTAGAAGTCGGTGAGGAACAAAAAGGAATGCATTAGGAATGATCCGACTGTGCGCTGGGCCAGGGGGAAAGCGGGCTTCCACTTCAGGTCCCTGGGACACCTTAGAACGAGGGCTAGAAGACTTTCTGAGCATGCTCTGGGGAGCCGGGCAGCAGCATGTCACTATGACAGGAGTCAGAGTGAAAGCCAACGAAGCTCTGTGGAGGACCCTTAGGGACCGCCTTGGTTTATGTGGCTGCAGTCACAGGCTTGGGTTTTAACAGGCCCATGTGGCCATTCCTTCATAAGTGTTTGGATTCAGCACCTCTGCTAAATGAATGCCTTGACCTCTCCTTGTGGGTCAGCATGTGGTCCTTTAGGGCCCTGCCAACTACCCCTGTGTCTGTACCACCGAACAGAGGGTCCTGCTATCACCAGTCTCTTGCAAAAAAAAAAAAAAAAAAAAAAAAAAAATCTCAATAATCTCCGTGTTGCAGGATTGGGCTATCTCAGTAGCATCCAGGAAGCATGGAAACCCTCCTTGAGCACTTGGGTCCTCTGAGTTGGGGGTCCCTTCCGCCACACTCATGACAGGCTCCTGCTCTAGATCCCCAACTAGAGAAATCTCTGAGAAGAAAAAACAGGCCACTGCTGAGACCTAGTTCACAGCACCCTGTCCACACCTCCCCCCTCAGTGCCACGATCGAGGTTATGATCAAGGTTATGATGCCGCCACGATCAGTCAGCCTCAGTTCTGATACTGTCTGGTTGATGTTTATTTTTCTTATTATTTAGCTACGGCTGTAGAGCTCCAGGGGTGTTAATCCCTAAATCTGGCCTTCTGGCTTTGTACGCTTTGAAATGGAGCTTGATCAGGAGAACACGGGGAACACACACTGGAGCTAGCATGGCTGTTAGCTGGATATGGATTGCAAAGTGAAGGCCTGGGGACACAGGAAAGGCAATTCTTACTGGAAATGGGGAGTTGGTGTCCTTGGTTGGTAAGGCAGAGTCTGTTCTGAGCTCAATGGATACAACAGGAATGAACCACGGGCCAAGCCCAGGCTTTAGAGAGCGCCCCAGGGCCCTGAGGACCAGCCAAAAATTTCCCCCATGTTAGCCACTGAGAGCTAAAAATGAAGAGCGCTCAGTGTGCAGTAATCACCCAGATCAGAAAAGACAGCCATCACTCACACAGACCGTGGTCCTGTTGGACAGCCCTGGCTTTCCCCTTTAACTGCCTCAGTGTTCTATTCCTTCCCACCTTCCCAGCCAAAAGACTGCTGGGTTAAAAACAAAACAAAACAAAAGCAAAACCCAGAGTAAATAAGCACTTGCTTACTTTCCCTGCCAATCTAACAACCGAAACCCAGGTAAACCAACTCTAATCCTCTTTCGAGGATCGCCCCGCTTCTTGGTTTATCTAATGCCAGCAGCTCATTAGGCTGCAGTGCAGGGAGCTCTGAGACTAAGAGAGGATGACTAAGACGCAGTGAAGAGAAGGGGAGGGAGTCCTGGCTGAACCCTAATAATATTGATTGTCTCCACTTGGAAAGTCCTTCCGAGAGAGGCAGTGGGATGGGAGAAGGAGGCGACATCTCTAGTATACACATGAGCTGTGGAGCATGCTTCTTCCAGATTCATCTCCCCAAACCCTGCTTTTCAGCTGGGCTAGTCAGCTCCTCTTGCCGAGAGCCTCAGTTTCTTCGTCTGTTACACCAGGATGGAAAGTGTAACCATCCTGGTAAGTGCTAAGCAGGGGTCCATGTACAGGATATATCAGAACTTGTGTCGGTAGCTGCAGATCCATCCATCTTGTTGGAATCCAGTTCTTTTGTTAGGTGCTGAGTTGAGAAGGCCAGAGTGCAAACCGGTGGAAGATCCACAGACACCAGTTCTGCTGGTTGGTGATCTCTCGTGTAATGTCACCTGGAACTGTCTCCATGGCTGCACGATTTCAAATACCTTATCTTTGATGTTTGTGGTGTCAGGAATTGAACTCATGCTAGGCAAGTCCGCTGCCACTAAACTGCCTCTCAGCACAATTTCAGATATCAGGGAAAAAGAGCTATCAGTACAGGCCAGACACTATAGTATCACTGTCAGGGCCAAACTGGGACACAGTACTGAAACCATTGCCCTAAAGTCTTGGTGTTCTGGGGAGACCCAAAAGCACTGAGGCAAGAGAGCCCAAAGCTGTCCAGGCAGGGACAGGCACCTGTCCTATAGAAGGTTGTGTTTAGGTGGCCACTATCTTCTGGGCAGGGCCATCTAAGACGGTGGTTTTCAACACTGCTGTGTTTTCTAATGGTCTTAGGTGGCTCCTGTGAAGGGTCATTTGACGCCCTCCCCCAAAGGGGTTGTTACCCACAGGTTGAGAATCACTTACCTAAGGGTTGGGCTATCTCTGTGGTGAGGAGACTTTTTCCTTCCCTCTCTTAATTAGAGTCTGGTATGACTCCTCTCTGTACCCTATCTGAATGCCAGGTCCAGCTTGCCCTTTTCTGCCTACTGGCCTCTCCTCACCCCAGCTCTGAACAGGTCAAAGTGTGTATATTTCAGAGACTAGGAAGAGGCTGTGCGTCCCATTCTTCTGGAGAGTCATTTTATGTCACAGTTGCAGGAGAAAGGAGATAATATCACCAGAGTTCACAGTCTGTCTGCCCAGGGGTTCCTTGGGTGAATTTGCCTAGGCCAGCATGGTCCCATGACGGTCATGCCTCAACAGCCTCCTCTTTGACCTAAGTGGGAAGAGCTTAAGGTCATAAGAATATGGGAATCGAGCTGTCACATCCTGTGGGAGACAGAGTCCAGGCTATACTAAACTGAAGACCAATTGTAGTGGTTTGAATAGATAGGATCCCCCCCCCCCCCCATAGACCCTTGTGTATTAATGCTTGGCCCACGGGAGGCTGGCTAGGTACAAGCTGATAGCCCTGTGTTCTGCTTCTAGTTCTCCAGACACCTCAGCCAGGAGACCAAACTCCAGTGTTTTATTTACATATCAATTCAATCATCCACCCCTGGTTTCCTTTTGATTATCCCACGAATCAGCATTTTATGACTTTACCCCCCCCCCCATTATTAGAAAAGACAGCTAGTACATTTTTTAACATAGCAATTGAATTCAGAGATCTGCCTGCCTTTGTAAGAAAAGACAATAAGCTAACTGGGTGGGAACCTTCCTGAAATTACCATTCCTACCAAGCCTGTGCCTAACTTGCTCTGTCTCAGGCTGACTTTGGAACTCAGGAATGTGCCTGCCTTTGTATCTTTCTGACAAGCTGGCTCATTAGTGCACCAGCCTCAGTTCTTTTAGATATGTGAAGCCCGTCATACAATTCATATTGCATAGTTAAGAAATTATATAATTTTGGACTCATGTTTTCAGAGTTCTTTTCCACAGCCTTAAGGGCTGTACTGAAGCTCATAGCGTTGGCTATTTTTGCTGAGAACATAGACACACCTTCAACCCCTAAACTTGTTGTTTCTAATTATCACAGGCTTGTTAACCTTGGCAGGGAGAACATTCATTGCCTGATAACCTTGTCTCCCAAAGGAGGAACATAAAGTAAATTACGTACATTATTATACAAACAAGCCTTACTCCCACAGCAACTCACAACCCTCCTGAAGGCCCTTGTCCTGCTGGCTCTGCTGCAGGGCCAGGAAACCATGTCACATTGTCCCCTGCAGAGCCACGCAGGACTCAGCACAGAAAAAAGATAAAACTTCACCCATGTAATATGTTGTGAGCTAATAGATTGATTGGGATTACTTATAGAAGCATGGACGACTCAAAAGCAGCTAAGTCATTGGAAAGTCCACCCCAGCATGGGGGAGGATACTTACAAAAGGTAAATCCCAAGATGCCTGCACACCTCATAGGTAATTCCACTTAAGAGTCTCCCTTCCCTAGCAATTATTCACAGTGGAGGCACCTTTTCCAAGTTTATTGAGACTCCTGAGTCTTATGAGCCTCCCTTCTCCCTCCAGGAGACACTGTTTTAATTTAGAGGAAAGCACTACATAACAACCTGGCTGACCTGGCTCTGAAGCACCTGCTCTCCAAATACACAGATGTGCTCAGGGAAGGACATCTTTATCTAGCCTTTATGGGCCTGGAACATGCTCAACATGAGGAGTCCAGGTGTTTACCTCTGAGGTGCATGGATTTACATGAAGAGTACTTCTACAGCCATGCGCTGGGCTCAGGTTTGCCTTATACCCTCTTGTGGTGGGCCTTTCCAGACCCATTTCCTTTGAGGGAATACTTCTTCCCTCATAATTTTGGGGGTATAGAATAATCTTACGTGCATATCCTCTGCTATGGAAAGCTAGAGAAAGGGAACATTTTCTCTTTGCTGTGAGAGGTATGAGTGTATAGTAAGTATAAGGTATGAGACCTAAACCTTAGCTTAGAGCCCTCATCTGGGTGTGACATCAGAGGGTCAGCAGATCCAGCTGTCGCTCTAGACAGGCCATGAGATAGGAATGATACATCCTGCTTTCTTAGATCACTGGAGAGGCCAAGTTTCCCACCTCTGATACTGAGAGCTTTATCACCTTCAAAGCATTCACTCTTTCATCAGTCCTGGCTGGAGTCTCCTGAAAATGATGGAATCCTAGCTATGATGAGCCTAAATACATCGTACCTTCTTAAAGTGCCTCCCACAATGTCCCCAACAGTATCCTGTCTATGACCAAAGATTGTCTTTCTATTTGGGACTTTTTTCCATTTGCCTCAACCCTTTCTTAATCATGTTTGTGTTGCTGACCTATATAATTTCTTGGTGTGATGAAGGCCATATGTCTTTCTTCCTTACCTACAAATTAATGTGGAAGCAAGTGGAAGGTGCTGTCTCTTTTCATTTCCACAGCACCTCCTCAGTTTCTCTTTACGTAAACACAGTCCGGGGTGCACGCTGGTGGGCTGATGCTCCATGCGAGCCCATTCCCTGCCAGCTTCCCAGATCAGGAGCTGCCATCTTCATCATGCTGTGCAACGCTGTGCCCATTGCTTCCCCCTCAGACTTTAAAAGGCAAGGAAGTGCACGGCTCAACTACTTAGCAGAGAGCCAGATGTCCCTGTGAGAGAACCACCGTCCCTTTTAAATTCCACAAAATCAGAATATTGACCACATCTTCATGGCAAGAGATGCTGGGAACCCATGACCCTTTTTGATAAGCAAAAAGACCCAAAGCAAGGCTGAATTCTCATGAATGGATCTGTGACATTTGTGAAAACAAATGCTAGATTTTTAGAAGTATCAAGTATAGGCATCTTATGGGGGAAATCTATGAATTTCATTAGAGACTCAAAAAAGTAGGTCATGCTTCAGAAGCTCCTTCCAAATGTGGGACACATCCGAGAGCTCATCCTGTATTATTGCTGGCAAGTTCTATGAGCATGTGGAGAATCATGAGAGGGAGTAATGTAGCCAGACTCTGCTGCTCTAAAAGTGGGTATTTACATTTTGTTTCTATCTTCAAAGTTTCTCTAGGACCCAAGCAATGGTTGCATTCATTATATAATCACAGGCCATGACCCCAGTAACTGCCCCCAAAGGATTCCTGGGACAGTAACTGCAGGTAGAGGTGGTTGGGGGTGGGGCAGGGCAGACAGAATAGGGAACAAGGCTTAGAGACCAGGAAAGAGGGTGGAGCTTCTGAACAGATGAAAAGTCCAGAATCTGCAAAAGTTACCGAAGAGTAAATCACAGTGAAAAGCCCGTTGACCTATTTGCCCTGCCCTGCCTACCTGTCTTAGTTACTCTTCTGTTGCTGTGAAAAAACTATTGTGACAAAGGCAACTGATGGAAGAAAGCATTTGACTGAGGGCTTGCTTACCACATCAGAGGATGAGTTCCTTACCATTGTGCTAGAGAACATGGTGGCACACAGGCAGATGTGGTGCTAGAGAGGTAGCTGAAAGCTACATCCTGCTCTGCAGCAGCAAGGATACACACACACACACACACACACACACAGAGAGAGAGAGAGAGAGAGAGAGAGAGAGAGAGAGAGAAGGGGGAGGGAGAGGGGGGAGGGGGAGGGAGAGAGGGAAGGGGAGGGAAGAGGAAGAGGGGGAGAGGGAGAGAGAGAGAGAAAGAGAGAGAGAGAGAGAGAGAGAGAGAGAGAGAGAGAGAGAGAGAGAGAGAGAGAGAGAGAGAGAGAGAATGAATGAATAGGAGCCTGACGTGGGCTTTTGAAACCTCAAAACCAATCCCTGCTAGCATACCTCCCCCAGGAAGGCCACACTAACTGGGTATCACAAGATTCAAACATATGAACCCATGGGGGCCTTTCTTACCCAAACCACCGCAGTGCCGAAGTCTAGAACTTCGGCAACAGTGGATAGCCTTGGCTCTCCTTCCTTTACGGCAGAGCACCTCATATTCTCAGACAGTGCCCTTCTGAGAGCAGGCACCAAACTGACAGTGAGTTTTGGCCAAGACTTCCCTTTCTGCATGGCTGTGAGTGACTGGTGGGGGACCAGGGTGAGTGGGACAGCCTTCAGCTACTGCCATGCAGCACCTGTTGCAGAGGGTCTTGGTGGGTCATCAGTGGCCCCAGGACGACACAGGTGCTAGCGAAGAGCTCAGGAGCCATTGCCATCTCCAGACCTACCTTGAGCAATGCCTCCCCCAAGAGACAACTGCTGCTGTGTTGGGTAACCTGATTAGAGAGGATGGCAAGTCACACATCACCGTGCTCCCCACCAAATCACGAAGCCACTGCGTCATCATGCTTTCCTGTGGACAGAGGAGTGGCAAGAAGCCATCCTGCTGAGCTTCCTGCTCAGGCAAAATGACATCTGCTGCCCTGCTGGTGACGTAGCCCACCCCAGGTGTGGGAACGCTCTGGCTTCTTGCAGATTGTGGTTTCCCCATTGAGTCAGAGGTATTGGGACAGTGCTTTGAGCAGAAGGACAGGCGGGTCACAAGACACGTGTGTGTCAAAGAGATAAATTTTGAATCTTTGACAAGAGGTTTATTTCAAGTAAGCTGAGTCATTGGTTACATCAAAGACCATGCCCAGCTGTAGACACTAAACTAGCAGCAAACCCCAGACAGGGGCATTCATCTGGCAAGAAACTTGAAAGTTTCTGTAAACAGTTATTTTGGGCAACAATAGATTTTCAGATATTTATTTGTTTTTGACATAGGGCTTGCCAGGCTGGTCTGGAATATACAGCTCATTATGTAGCCTAGGTTACCTCTAAACTCAATGTCTTTGTGTCTCAGCCTTTCAAGAACTTTGGGTTAGTGTTGTTGACATTGTTGTTTTCTATAAACCTTCAAAAACCACACAAAAATAAATATATTTCTTACTTATTCTAACTTAGCAGAGTAGTTCAAATTTATGATCTGCCTTAAATTCTATATGTTAGGGAAAGGATACCAAAAAAAAAGCAGGGAAGACCCTTGGTGAGGGGCTGGGGAAGGAGTACTTGGAGTATGGACTGAGTTCATCTGCTGTTTAATGTTCATAGCACCAGTGAAGTTCCCTGCTTTATGGAAAGAGTAAATGTCTTTCTAAAACCTCCAGGACTCAAGCCAGGCATCTCTTCAGATGTTCGATTCCTGAGTCATCTTTGCTTTTTCGGGATGGAGTACACTGGGAACTCCTTAGTCATGTGGGGTCCTTCTGATTCCCAGGAGTCTACACTGCTGGTCACAGTGGAAGAGAATGATCACAGGTTTGACAGAGGCTCTGAGGACAACAGGCCTTGCTATGCAGTGGACTCCCCTGGGAGACGGGGCTGATGTTTTGCTGTGGACACAAGCTTGGGTGGAATAGGGTTTCCTTCAGGCTGTGCAACAGTAGAATGAAGAGGCAGTTCAGCTGAGCAGTTGAGCTATAGACAGCAAACTCTCTCCCCCCGCCACCCCATGTGTGTGTGTGTGTGTGTGTGTGTGTGTGTGTGTGTGTGTGTGTGTGTGTGTGAGTGTGTGTGTGTCCAGTTTGGAGACCCAGCTCCCTCCACTCTCCCCACATTCATCCAGGAAATTGGAGCTTCCTCAAGGGTGCCAGGACCCTCAGAGCCCATTTCTCCGGGCAGCCAGGCTATGTCATGTCAACAGCCGGAGCACAGAAGAGCCACAGATCTCAGCCAGGTAGGAGCCTCGTGTAGCCTTGCGGGGTTCAAAGGTCTGACCCATCAGCTGCTTGTCAAACCCTTTGACCTGCTGGTGTGACTTTCTTCCACTTTCCACAGACATTATGATTTTATTACACATGTGTTTGCTCTGTTCGGTGACAATTGAGGCGTACAAAATCAGAATCACCCATTGTTTCTCTTTCTAGTCTGCCCAGGTCTGTCACCCTGACCTGGAAGACCACCTCAGCTACCTGTTCTGACCATTTACATCCCGCCCTCCAGCCAGAGCACAAGCTCTTATCTTCTAGGCTTCACCTTTCAAGGCCCCTGAAAGCAAGCTCAGGCCCTTTCTCCAAAACAGGAAGTTGCAGATAGTGAAGTGACATCTTGTTTGTCCCTGCTGCTGGCCTCCACTGGCAGCCTCCCCCACTCCCTCCCTCTTTCTGAGCAATGTCCTCTGACTAACTCCCTAGGTCCCTCCTCTCTGGAGCCCCCTTGCATCAGCACAGCTGCCTGGACTCCTCCCAGTGCCCAACTAGAATTTCCAGAACCTTCCAGACTAGGTGGCCTCCTTCTGACCCATGAGCATTCCTCTGGGGCTGGTTCTGTCACATGATTTTTCCCCCTGAGGATTTATTGCCAGGAAAAAGAATTCCCCAAAGAAACATTGTGATTTCTCATATCAGACAAAGAGAGCCAGACACTATTCATTTCGTTGCTGGGATGCTTCAGTGCTACGTTCCTGCTTACGGCAGATGACTCTCAACCTGTGGGTCATGACCCCCTTGGGGTCAAATGGCCCTTTTTACAGAGGTCACCTAAGACCACTGGACATTTAGATTACAATTTATAACAGTTATGAAGTAGGATATAATTTTCTAGTTGAGGGCCACCATGTGAGCAAACTATACTAAGGGTGTAGGTACCCGAGGCCTACAAAGCTTGTGACGCCATACAAGCAATGTATAGGTCTGTTGCCAAGGCAACAGCTGCCGTTTACCCAGAATTCCATAGCCCACCTGTAATTACTTCACCACTGATATATAACCAAGCAGCGCTCTTTCCCCCTCTCTCTCTTTTCTCTTCTCCCCTTCCTTCCCGCCCGCTACCCCTTCCCTATCTTAAATAAAGTCCCACGTGGAACTATCTGGCCTAGCGTGTCTCATTGCGGCTCACGGTTCCATCGTGTCCTGCGGCGTATGTGCGCGCTAGTGGGCACAGCAAGCAGACCGGACCTTCAGCGCAGAAACCAACAAAGGGGACACAGCATTAGAAAGGTTGAGAGCCATTGCTCTTGAGTCTATTGAATACAGCTGACTGGGAAGATTGCCCAGCTCCCCTAGCCCTGGAGCCCACGATCCTGACATACTGTGCACGCGGGTACATGTATGTGCACACGTGCATGCGTATGTGCATACTCATGTATGCAGGTGCACGGCCTCCTCTGCACGAGTGGAGAGGCCAGAGGAGGATGCCAGGTACCTGGCTCTTTACTCTCCATCTTGTTCCTTTGAGTCAGGGTCTCTCTCTGCACTTGGAGCTAAGCTGGCAGCCAGCAAACCGTGGATCCCCTCCTTTCCCCACCACCCCACAGAGCAGCGGGGTTACAAGTACGTGTGCAATCATGCCCAGCTTGTTAACTGGATGCTGGGGATTTGAACCCAGGTCCTCATGTTTGAGGACCAAATATTTGAGTTCTTCATGTTTGACCCTCTCAGCCCCAGCCTCTAAAGCCATATCTTAAATAATTATTCAGTCTGGAAAATTAGAAAAACAATCATCCTACCTTTACTTACTCACATGTCAATTCCAAGAAATGGTGCGATGTGAGGGTCGTTTTGAAGAGAATTTAAATACAGTAGAGACACTAACACAGACAGAAAAGATACCAAATAAACTCCAAAGGTTCTAACTGTGGCACCACCACCTTGAGCAAACATAAAAAGGGTCAGGTAGCGGGTGTGGGAGGCCTCCAAACACCTTGCCCTTCTTGTTGGCTTGTTTGGGGAAAATGGGAATTGAGTGAAAATTCTCCCTTTCTTTCAAACCTTGACACCAAATCTGTTCATGGGATGAAAACAGCCATTGTCAGCATCCTTGAGCCTCAGCCATGCCACTGCCACTGCCAGCTGCAGCCTTGTAGAGGAGCTGCATCAGTGTCTGGTCACCAAACGGGCCAGTGTCAGCAACAGCTTCCTGAGCAAGCATGGGGACCCGAGATCTCTCGGCCCCTGGATGCAGAAGGCAGGAACTGACCTTCTGTCTATACTCAGTCTTGCTTGCTGTGTCTCCCAGCTCAAGAGAGAGCTCAAAGCACCTCAAGAGAGAGCTCAAAGCACGGGCGACAGGCTGAGGACTGGCTCATGATTCCTCCTCTGTCTCTCTGTCCTCCTAGGAATATTTCCAACCCAAATTAAGGGCAGAAGGTGGGGTGAGACTCCCTGTACCCCATCTTTGGTAGCATCTCTGCCCTTCCACCACTCTACCCTGCATTTTTCCCCTTCATCTTTAGGATAGAAGAGAGTCCCCTCTCACTCCCGCCTTGGATCATCCAAGACTCACTAATTTCTGCTCTGGATGGCACAGTCCTTCCAGTCTGGATGTTCCGTGCCAACTTCATGCTGAACTGAGTGAGTTAAAGACACAGGAGTGAATGGGTGAGCCTGGAAACTGAGCTATACCTCAAAGATCTGGTGCAGCCACAGAAAAGATTACTTACTGCTAATCTCTTCCCAGAATTTACTAATACTCATTGAGGTTTTTGTTTTGTTTTGTTTTGTTTGTTGTTGTTTTTTGTTTTTTGGAATACTTAGAAAGTCTCTATTTTTTGTTTGTTTGTTTGTTTTAAATATTTTCTTAGGCTAAAGAGGAGGCAACTCATTTGGTAAAGTGTTTACACTTTTCTATTTCTCTGTCCCCTCTGTCTTCTGTGTCCTGTGTGCATGGCTACCTTTTAACCCAGGTGGGGCCTTAAAGGAACATTCCCAGAGGTCCTGACTGGATCCCTTTTCTTCTCTCTCTTGGGTGTGACCAATTAGTCACCTATTCTCAGGCCATCTTTATGCCTTCAGTCCATGTCATTTAAGAACAGTAAACAAAGTGTCTAAGCACTAGGCACTGCGGATGAATGATTCCACACACATCACAAGCATGCAGATCCTGTTAAAATAGACTGATGGGCCCTGCTCTCAGACCCTGTGACTTGGCGAATCCGGGAAGGTTCCAGAGAAAGTGCATTTCAAAGAATTTCACCAACAGGAGAAAAATCTTGTCTGGTACTTGAAACCTCCCCAACTACTCAGGGCTAGTGAAGTTTTGGATCTTGGCCCACAAGACCTCAACCCTACACAAATAACTACAGGCAACTATGGAAAGCTGAGAGCAGGAGGAACAGCCTTCCACAGGGAGAGACACACCAACTGGCTAGCCAATGCCAAAGGGTCAGGCCTGAAAACATGCATGCAAGTAATGCTATCCAGACTGAAAGGTTGCTTTTGTGTATTTTGAAATATGTATATGTACACACACACACACATATACATATATATGTATATATATATATAAAACAGCAATTTGGGGGGAAAGGGAGCCATGAATTTGAGAGAGCAAGGAGGGGTAAATAGTAGGGTTTGGAGAGAGGGAGGGCAAGGAAGAAATTATATAATTTTATTACAATCTCAAAAAAAAAACCAAAACAAAAGGAATAACAACAACAAAGATGATGATGATGATGATGATGATGATGATGATGAAGATGAAGTTACCAGGTGATGTTGTCGTTCTGGATTGAGGTCCCATCCCCCTGAGGACTCCCATTGTTCCAAGCACCAGACCCCAAGAAGTGCCATCTTCTAAGAAGCAGCACTCAGGAATTGTTATAAAGGCATGCCTCTGCACTGTTCTGTGCTGCATGGAGCAATAGGTGAATGGCACGTTCCCTGGGAATCTGGACTGTGTCTTCCCAGAATCCTTCAACCCAGCAGGTTGTCATCACAACATCTGGCATCGATCTTCGTTTCAGTCCCTCTGAGTCTAGAACAGAGTTAATCACATTTATTTCCATTTGGTGTGGAGAACATCCAAAATTAAATAAACATGACTGTGAGAAGGGAGAGGAATGGGCAGAAAGGCCAAGGGCTTAAGACATCGGGAACGACAGAATGGAGAGATGAACAAGGCAAGAGGAAATAGGAAAGGGTAAATAGAGGCTCCTCCCACACAAGGTGATCCCACCACCACCAGCAGATACCTCACTTCTCCCCCAGCAGAGAAGACACTGGGACCCCAATTAATTTCTAATGGTAATTCATTGTCTTCAACCAGAAAACAAACAAACCTAGTATCAGGGAAAAACAACTGCCTGGTAAGGATTCTCCCTTTCAAATGGTCATAGTTCTGCAGTCAAAGTCAGTCTGTCTGGAATCCTATCTACACACTTACTGGTCCACAACCCCTCGAGTAAACCCTCTGCTCCCATCTGGCCCCTGTTTGGCCTGTCCAAGCCCAAGTGGAAGCATCAAGAATCAGAAGATGGGAATCTTCAGGGCTGGTGGCTGAAGCACCTTTGTTCTTACACTAGTTCAAAATCATCAGCTGACAGTGCTGGGAAGGGAGGTGATGGTAACCGACAGAGAGTGTTCTGACCTTTGCAGCGTCAGTGTTAGAGATGGAGGCAGCAGCAGGCCACTCTGAGAGGTCTGCATTCTGAGCTCCAGGAGGTGGTGGCTTGGCCTCCAGGTAAGGCCTCCGCTGAAGGAAACTAGCGAGGTACCCATCCCATCGGGCTGTCCACACAAGCCGTTCGCGAACCCATTTACTTTCCTGCCAATCTTCTTATCAGCTCAGAGCAGATGAATGTTTGCCTTCAGAGGTTTCTAAACACAGCATAAAATACTCTTTGTTCTAGGCGCAGGACTGAAGTCCCAGTGGCTGCCTGGAGGATCACAGTGCTAAGTCCTGCCTGAGCTGTAGATCGAGTTTAAGGCCAGCCTGAGTAACTTAAGACTTTCTCTCAACACTTGAAGAATAAGATGTTAGGACTGGTCCCGCAGCTCAGCAGTCAGAGCTAGTTGAACTTGTCTAGCATGATCAGGCTCCAGCTCCACACACAAACAAACGAAACACAGACAGAACATACACCTGTCCTGTTCACAGTAATTATTCAACTTTGCAAGCCTGAGTGTGTTCTTTTCAGTAAACTCCTTGCGGAAGTCAAAGGTACTTAGAGAAAAATAAGGGAAGGAGAAGCAGACTCCTCCTCACTGAGGTGACAAACCTGACAGAGTCAAGAGGCAGTGTGTCATAAAACCCAAGCGCCCTCTGTGACCAACAAACAACTACTGTCTCTACTTCTCCCTGTATTGGACAGCTCTCTGTTCTTGAACTTTGTATGAATGGGACAATTCAAGGCACCTTCATGGTTGTCTTGAAAATGGTGTTCATAAGAATCGTGCATCAGATTCTGTATCTCGTACACTTACTCAACTTTACATATACTATCATCATGCTACATTGTTAATGGAAATCTGGGTTATTCCTGGTCTCTGGTTAATATAGCTGCATGATCAGGTTTTATGTGTTTGAGTGCCCTTGTGTCTTTCTGTCAAGTATGTCCCTTGGGGTAGAATTCTGGCTCACGAGATATAAGCTCTTGGTCAGCTGTGGAAGAACCTTGTCTAGAGGTTTCCCACAGTGGTTGTACCAGTGTCTGCTCTTTCTGGCCAATGGATGGCAGCTGCAGTCTTTTCTAGTGTGTGAGGCTTATTTCTCTGTATGTTTTGTGGCAAATCTTGGGCTTTATAGTGGTGGGAGCAAGCTGGGATTTTATGTTGCACTTTGCTGCCCCTGCTTTGGGCTAATTGAAAATCTCTCTCTCTCTCTCTCTCTCTCTCTCTCTCTCTCTCTCTCTCTCTTTCTCTCTCTCTCTCTGTGTGTGTGTGTGTGTGTGTGTGTGTGTTGGAATGTACATGCACTTGTGGGTACTATAGGTCCACCTTGAGTGTTGTTTTTCATATGATGACCACCCAAAAACTTTTCTTTACCTCCCAAAGTTTGCCATCACAAGCATCCACCACCACGGTTTTTCTCAGTATGGGCTCCAGGAATAATAGAACTCAGGCCCTCACTCGTGTAACATGTACTTTCCACTCTGAACTATCTTCCTAGTTACTGCTCTGAACTAGGATGTGGATGTTTTGCATACACTTTGTATAAAACCCTTTAATCAGAATTTTAATTGGAAACACCTCTCTCTTTCCCTCTGTGTTCCTCTCTGTATATGTGTGTGCACATGCATATGTGTGTACATGCATGCATGTATGTATGTGTATTATATGGAGGCATGTGTGTGTGCATGTGTGTGCCTGGTGCATGTATGTGTGTTTGTGCATGTGTGTATGCAGGTTTGTGTGTGTGTGTGTGTGTAGCTTGCCTTTCCACCCTCCTAGCAGCAATCTATGACAATGGACATTCTCAGTTTTCATCAAGTCTTGATCATCTCCTCTTTAGAACTTTCTTGTTACAGTTGAGAACATTATATTCCAAGGTCATGCAGTGACTGTCTTATACTATCTTTCACAAATTTAATGATTTTGCCTTTAATATTGAGATTAGCCTTTAGCTGACGATGTGTTGGTGTAAAGTAGAATCAAGACTGAGTATGGTACTATCTACAGTCCAAGCACTCAGAGGCTGAGGCAGATTACAAGCTTGAAGCCAGAGATTCACCCAATCAACATCACAGTGTTATGAAGACTATCGTATATCTTATCCTTTATGATACCTTAAGTTTTCAGATAAAGAATACAATTTATTCTACAAATAAGCTAAAATTCTGCTGTAGTATACAGGCCCTGGTCTAAATCTGCTTAAAGGAAATTGAACATAGACTCAATAAAATAATGTCTAACTCATGAATATTTATTTGACTGCTTTAATTTCTCTCAATAATAATTCTGTCGTCTGTAGCTTTCAATTAAATTAGGTTTATTTCTATGCACCTTTGATGCTATTAAGAATATTTGATTTTTAAGTGTTCCAATCCTTTGTCACTCGGGAGGATCTGTTTGTCTTCTCCTTAAGCTGATTACCGACCCCCCGCAGAGGAGTTAATGCAGCAATTTGAGATCCAAGTTGTCCCGCAAGCACACACACGCATGCCTTCTCTGCTTCACTCTCCTCCACCACCAGGCTGCGTTTTCTTTCACCAGTCTCACAGATGCTCCTGTCTACTTGTGAGCAGAGGCCTAGGAAGGCTGGTTTTTAGCCGTGGTTACTCTACTTTCTGTTCTGTAGCTTGCATTCAGCTCTTTACATAACTCCTATTCCTTCTCTGGGGTCTGCTCACTAACTTTGGGAGGATCCGTGCCTGCGTTCTGAGGTGCTTTTCTGAAGGCTGCTATGAAGCCTCTCTCAGATGGCTCCACATGGGTCTAGTCTTCACATGGGTGTCAATGAGTCGTCATCTCTCATTTATCTCCCTGGTTTGGGGCTGGGGAGATGGCTCAGCGCCGAACTGTTCTCCCAGAGTTCAATTACCATCACTCACGTGGGGCTGACTATCGGCAGCTGCAGAGGACTCCAGAACTGTAGGGGAGTCCACCACCTAAGGCCTCCGCAGACACCTGTACTCACGTGCACACATAGCAACAACATACACATAACTAAAAGTAAAAAAAAAATAAATCCTTAAGAATAGTTTCCTGGTTCTTATGTAGTGTGCTTGTTCATTGTATTAGGACACCCTGCCTTTTATGTTAAGAGACTCCATCTTATTTAATTAGGCTCTTCCTCTATTTAGGTCTCACTTAGAGGATTTGTCTCATTTATTAGCTTCTGAGTCCAGTGACATTCTTGCTTGATAACTTTCCTCATACAATCACAAATAACTGAAGCTTCCCCAGACCCTCCCTGGTGCTGACTGGAATTTGGGGATTTTCTCAGTCTGCACTCCAGACAAAAAGGACATCTCAGACTATAGAGAGCAAGAGTATTTATAATAAAAAAGGCTGTTTGTTAAGGTATGATCTCCATTATTGTCCGCTCTGGTCCCATGTGTGTCTGTCAGTGAAGGAGGGGGAGGTGCTGGGCCCTCTATGCAGAGAAGGACTGAATCCCTGTTGGCTGGCTTTGGGAAGTGCCAGGCTTAGGTCACATCTTAAGTGTGGGGTATTAAGATGCCCTCCTCCTCCTCTGCCTCCAATCCTACAATGATCCCTAACTACCTCCTCTTTCTTCTTTTTAACTCTCGGAGTTCTCTTGCATAGTTGTTCAGAGTTTATTCTTGCCCTTAGTTAGCTTCCCTTAGGAGGGAAGAAGACAGGCCTACATTAGCTTGTCTGAGACAGAAGCCTCTTCAGAAAGTGGCTCTTAAAAGATGTATTTCTAACATGTGTGTGTGCTGGCCCTGTGTGTATGGGCACCCCAGGAGGTCAGAAGTGGGGGTCAGGGAACTGGAGTTACAGGCTGCTGGGAGCCACCTGAAGTGGATGATGGGAGCTTCCGGATAGGTGGAAAGTTTGTAACTGCCAAGTCATTCCTCCAGGCCCATGAAGTATTTTTGATTTAAATTTGCATTTATTATGTCGTATTTTTTACTAAGTGGAAGAATGGGGGGGGGGGTTGCACACCATGGCTCCCGTGGAAGTCAATGTGCAGGAGACTGTTCTCAGCCTTCTCTGTGGGATCAAACTCAAGGCAGCAGCCTCTCACAGTGAGCCCTGAAACCGCTGAGCCACATTTTAAGTGAAGGAATTTAGGAAAATGTTTATCTCAAATCCAATGTATTGTATTAGAGAAAGCTGTGCTGTGAACAGGAAATAAAACTTCAGACCGCTTAGGGTATGTCAAAACTTTGTGAACCTATAGGGGAGAGTTAAGGAGAAAACAGAGTTGACTGGATTTCTATGAGGGCCTACAACAGTGTGTGAGCAGCTGGTATAATGCAGATGGAGAGGGGGAGAAGGCCAGTCATACACACACACACACACACACACACACACACACACACACACACACACATACCAGTTCAAAAAAGAAGGCAGAAACCCATATCCCAAACAGGAAATATAGGAAATACCAACCTAGAAACTACCCACTTGTCACCTGCAAGCTGACTACTATTTTAAGTCAGTGACGCACGGCCACGCTTTCTTTATCTGCACCTGAAAGAATGACTTCCATCCCAACTAAGTCCTTGTCAGAAAGCATGGGGTTATTCTTAGACCTGGACACGTAGCTCTTTGATTCATTCTAACCAATCGCTCCTTACAGGAAACAGCTGTTCTTATAAACATTCTAGCCAGGACCCTGCCGACGACGACAGGAGACTGATGTCCCAGGTAGCTTGCTGGCGTGAAGGCAGTGACCAGGAGGCCAAGAATGGTTCTTGGCTCCCTCATGCACCTGGTACACTTGCACATAGTCATACTAGGGTGTACCCACCTGTGGAGGGGATGCCTAGGCCAAGGGAGTCTTCTCTCACTAGTTCTCTGTCTCTGGAAGGCAGGAGAACCCACTTCAGCCATGGGAGCCCTTGTCTGAGACACTGTTGCTCTATACGCTGTGTGTCTGGGCGTATTACTTCTGTGCTTTGGGGACTACTATTAAATAAAATAGATGCCAGGAATATCGCAGTATTGTAATAGCCAATCTAGAAGCTACTAAATTACTCATGGGCATGTAACATATATAGTGTGGGTACAGGAACAAATGATGATTCACAAACAGGAAGAGGCAGGGCACAGAAAGAAGTTGGAAAATAAATATTGCAAGGTTTTTTTGTTTTGTTTTTGTTTCTCTCTCTTTTTTTTTTTTTTTTTTTTGGTTTTTCGAGACAGGGTTTCTCTGTATAGCCCTGGCTGTCCTGGAACTCACTCTGTAGACCTGGCTGGCCTCAAACTCAGAAATCTGCCTGCCTCTGCCTTGCTGGGACTAAAGGCGTATGCCGCCACCACCGCCCGGCGTTTGTTTTGTTTTTTAATACTGAATATAAGTACTCTTGGTTTGACATTGTGAATTTTTTATTTTTCTTTTTTGTATCTGACAAAGCACTACAGTTGTAGAAGAACATCTCATGAAATCCTTCCATTTTTTTTGTATATCTTAACATGTAAGGAATTAAGTTTTTGCCATTCAACATAGTAATATCATATCATCTGAATATATTTGAACATGTATAGAAGTTAAGTTGCTTGATAACAGGCTATCCCTTTGAGAGATGGGTTTTCAGTTTGTATAAACTGGTGGGAGGGATGAGACTGGTTCTGTGACTGCTGCGGTACAGTGTTTTTTTGCCTGGATTCTGTCTTGTATTGGTTATACAGGCTTAACTCTGGAAGCAATAATCAACTGTTTTACATTCACATCAGCCTTAGAAGTGGAATGATGCTCATTTAATGTTGAGAACAAATTTTCTTTATTAAAATCAAAACTCTTTAACACTGAAAAAAAAGTTATAGGGCTACCTGTATAATTTAAGATTTATGAATTGTCTATTTCTGGAATTCTACACTTAAGATTTTGGGGCCACAAGTGGCCACAGTGACTGAAGCCCTGAGGAAGCCCAGCTAAGCGGGGACTCCTGGGAACCAGGGCAACTCGTGCCTGTGTGGGTTAAGTGAAAGCAAGTTCTCCACTGCGCTGGCAGCGGAGGGCATTCAATAAATCCTGTTCATTACTGTTGTTGTTGTTGTTGTTGTTGTTGTTGCCTGAATACTGAAAGCATTTTTGTGTATTGCTTCATTTAATCTTTTAAAAGGTATGTACATATTTAACTCAGCATCCATTCTAGCTTTCTGAAGTATATATTTATTGTGTGTGTCTGTTTTGTGTGCACATGTATACATGGGTGCCCATGCATATGTGGGTGTGTTTGTGTGTAGGGGCTGAAGCAGATGTGAGGCATCTTCTACTGTTGTCCTTCACTGTAAGCAGAGTCTCTCACTGAGCCTAGTGCTCACTGATTGGCTAGGCTGGCTGGTCAGCAGTCCCTGGACCTGCCTATCTCTATCCTTCAGTGACACACACATACACACAGTGACAGAATACACTATACACACCACACACACACACACACACAAACATATACCACACACACAAACACACACTACACCACACACACAAACATACACCACACACACACAAATATATACTATACATACAAACATACCACACACACAAACACACACTACACCATACACTATACACACAAATACACTACACACACAAACATATACTATACATACAAACACACCACACACACAAACACACACTATACCATACACTATACACACAAATACACCACACACACAAACATATACTATATACACAAACATATACAATATACTCAAACATACCATACACACACACACACACACACAAACACAAACACAAACACACAAGACTATGTCTAGTTTTTTACATGGCACTAGAGGTCAGAACTCAGATCCGCATACTTATACTTGTATGCCTGGTTCTTCCCCTATTGGGCCACTGAAGCCCCAGTGCACAGCATTTTCCTAGGCATCCTAGACTGAACATATAAACACGCACACACATGTATATATAACATATATGCTTTTACATATAAATGAACATATATGTGGAATAAATATATTCTTTATATATAAAGCATATATAAACTTTTTAATTTAAATGATTAACTGAGACATTAAAATCATAACAGATAATGACTGGCATTATCTTTCAATAGATAAGAGCACTTGTTGCTCTTGCAGAGGACATGGGCTCAGTGTCTAGCACCCACATGGTGTCTCAAAACATCTGTATCTCCAGTCCCAGGGGAACAGACGCTATCTTCTGACTTCTACAGGCACCAGGTATGCCTGTGATGCAAATAAATAAGTCTGAGTTTTAAAAAAATCATAACATATATATATATACACATATAAACTATTGGCATGATGTAAGACATACACTGTGTAGTGTTTAAACCAAATTAAGCATCTATGCTTAGATGTTTAACTTAGGTGTCTGTGACACATCATAAACATATTCAAACTCCTTTCTTCCAGATTTTGAAGATACATAGTACTTGTCTGCTTTCTGTTACTCTAACAAACATTTGTGTTAACATATTTATCAGAAAAAAATCATTTTTGGTCCTGGCAGTTTAGATTTCAGTCCATGGTCACAGTGACTCAGTACATCACTGTGGAAACAAGTAGAGGAGGAAAAGGAGGGGCCAGCATCCCAGGATTCCTTTAAGACTCTCTCCAATCAATAACTCATCTTCCCCCTTCTTAAAGTTCCTGCAGCCTCATAGACCCTTAGGCTGAGGACTGAGTCCTTAACACATGTTCCCTCGGAGGACAGCTGAGATCCGAACCAAAGCCCGTTGTGCTCGTCCCTCTTCTGCTTGCTGTATTTTGCTCGGCTCTTTCTATATTCTAGAAGCAGAAACTTCTCTTGGGTTGGAGATCCTTTCTCTTTTCTAAGGCGCATCTTTAGTCCCACACATTTCCCTCTCAGCCTTGCCCTAGCCTCACCTCATGAATGTTAATGACTGTCTTGTTTCTCATTTAGTTCTGTGTACCTGAAAATTTTACTCAGACCCATGGACTTTTGTTGTTCAGTTCTGAAATATGTGGAGATTTCTCTCTTGACATCCCAGTTTAATTTCTAGCTTGATTCCATATTCTGTACACACACACACCTGCATGTGTGTACATGTGCATGTGAGTACATGCATGCGTATGTGTGTGTGTGTGTGTGTGTGTGTGTGTACACCTACACATGTGTACCTGTGGAGACCAGAGGTTGACATCAGGAATGTCTTTCTGTTAGTCCTCTACTCCATTTACTGGGAGAGCATCTCTTACTGGACCAAATTCATCAAATTATCCAGTCTAGCTAGCCAGCTTGCCCCAGTCTCTTCCTCCTGTGCTCTGGGATTACAGGTGGGCCACCATGTACTGAGAAATCCAAACTCTGTTTTATGACCTAAGATGCACTCTACCTTGCTGAGTGTTGCATGGGACCTCAGAGTGAGGCTCTGTATGTTGCTGAATGTGGTAGGCTAGGATTAGATGCCTGTCAGTTGCTGATGCTGGGTCCTATGTTCTTGCTGGTTTTGTCTCCGGTTCCAATGGATGGAGACCATGCTCTAGCCATACTTGGGAAGTGTGTATTTCTTCTTTCAGTTGACTTTTTGCTTCATACCTGTGAACCTTTGGTGTTTGCTTCATAATACAGTTATCACTTCTTGATGGATTAATTCTGTGCTGTTTAAGAACATCCCTCTTTGCCCACAGTAACTTTCCTGGAGGTTGATTTTATTTAATACAGCCAATCATGCTTCCTTTTTATTAACAATGTTAAGGTGCAGTTCTCCGTTCTTTTGCTGTGAGTTACTTACATTCATGAATTTGATGAGTTTCTTGGAAGCAACGTATAGGTGGCTCATCTTTTTAAAACTACTCTGCCAATCTCTGCATTTCAAATGGGTGTGTTTAAACTGCTTACCCTCATGATAATTATCTACCGACCCGGCGAAGTCTGACATTCTGTATGGGTCTGACCTCATTCTTTCTGTGTCTAGTGTTCTATTTTCTCTGATCCTACTGTATGTTTCTTGATTTTTTTTTCAAGAGTTCTATTTGATTTCATTATACTTTTCTTAGAATATAAACTATCTATTGCTTCCTTAGTGATGTTGCTGCTTCTGGAAAATATGGAGAGGGGGGTTATGGAAAGTGGCTGCTGGGTCTAGCTTTCTAATGCCAGAATGCAGTCAGGAAGAGTCGGGACTTCACTGCTGCTTGCTGTGAGTGACAGGTCACCTGCTGATGTCCCAACTGTAACCAGATGTGGTGGTGGTGGTGGTGGTGCTGCTGCTGCTGGCAGATCAGACTAAAAGGACCTTGAATTCTAAGAATGAGGGCAGAAGCTTATATGACCAGGTCTTTATTTGGGCTCTCTCTCCTTGCATGGACATTAGCCAGGGAGAAAAGAATGTCTCTGAGGATGTTCTTATCTGAGACTTTTAGTGATTCCACCTGCAAAGCTCTTGAGCCAGGCCAGGTTGAATGGGAGAGAACTGCCGGGGAATACATCCACCACAGCACTGTTTCTCAACTCCTGATGGTTTCTGCCAGCACATTTTCTTCTCCTTCCAGCTTTCAAGCACTTATCGCTGTTGACTGATTTCCAGAGCAGTTATTTGTAGTTTACAAGGGAAGGAGAAAGTATCTACATTGCTTTGGTCCGGATCCGGAAGTCAGCACTGCTTGTTCTTCATGCTTGGACATGTTTTGTTCCCTGAGTGATTTTCCACACAGAAAGAATATGATCACCAGGGCCTCCTGTGATCCATCCCCCACCCCCTGCTTTCTCAGAAGGGACCGGTCTCACGCATTTCTGTGCACCTGCCCTGCATTGATTCCACAGGATGCTGAATTCCTTTTGAAGAGCTAAGCAGATTACCACTCCTCTGCTGGACAGCAAGTTGATTGTTAGTGTTGCTGCTTGTCAGCATTTCCTCAGAGGTTCCCTTCCCTTGCCCTGGTTTTCAATAATGTTTTCCTTCTTTTATCTAGAAGGAGGCAATCTTGGAGTGACTGGAGCTTTCTTAATTATGAATGTTTAGCAGTGCTATCCAGCTTGTAGCTGGATCCTGCTTGTTTCTGTCTTGGACTCTTGCCTGCCTTGGGTTGGGCTTCCCGCCCAGTGACTCACAGAAAGTGCTATATTAAAAACTTGGAGTTAGTGGTTTAAATCAACCAGCAAAGACATACTAGAAAAACACACTCTGCCAGCTGATAGAGCCCCCAAGCCCTGCTAGGGGTGTGGGGTGGGGATTCTGTCTCTGTGTGTTCCCTTCACCATGGTAATCTTCTCATTTTCTTTCTTTTTGGTAACTAGAGGATAGGGGGAAAATGGGGGAAAATCAAATTTGTTGAACTTTTTTTTTTAACCTCACAAACAAAGTTTAGAAAAGGTAGGATGGATTTAATGTGCCACAGTGTCATTCTCTTTTGTGTGCCCTGTTACTTGTCCCTATGATGTTAAAGACTTCCATGAAGTTAATTTATAAAGTATTGATATGTATAGAAAATGCTGTGTGTTTACCTGATTTAGGTTTGTATCAACATGATGATTTATATGTGGTAAATAATATAAAAGTGCACACACACACACACACACACCAAATCCAGGCCATTGGTCTTGGCAACAGACATCTTTAACCACAGAGCCATCTTCCTGTCCCTCTTAAAATGTTCACATATGAAGTGCAATAAGCATAGTAAAACATACCTTTAGACTTGTAAAAATAGCTCAGTCAGGGATCCCACTACACCCAAGGCTACACCTGATAACCAGAACTCAGTCACATCATTTACCCAAGATACCCAGTCACAATCCTAGAACCCTGTTGTGGATGGGCCTGTTGCTATTCTTGTGAACCAATCCCCTAATGAATAAAGGAGCCAATCACTGGTCAAGCAGGAGGGACTTCCAGGTTGGACGGAAGAAGAGAGGAAGCAAGAGAGAATTAGGTCCTTTTGGACTGGGATAGCTTGAGGACAAGATGCAATTACTAGTGTCTCCTAGTTTCAATAGCAGATCCATCCGGCTTTGCCACCCGAGGATTCAATAAAACTTACAAGATTAGGATTTTAGTTGTTGTGCCCAGTAATTGAGTTACTTTTGTTTCTGAACTAAGTTTGTGTGGTGTTTTCCTCATGCAGAGGCTCATCTGGGTTCAAGAGAGAAAGGTATGGCGGTAAAGCATGGGTTTGCCTGAGGTGCTCCACAAAGGCTGTGGGGGATTTGAAGCATGGGGCTGGTGTGGTAGCCATCTGCCAGTGGGAACCTTCGAGCTGGGTGGAGAGATTGTGGAGTTCTGAGTCAGAGTCTCCACGAGATAGACACAGGTTGGCCATTGCCTACCAGTGCATGACTGGCCAGGCCACCGGGGCAGAGGCACAAGCCTGGAACTTGCAGGTTCTTTTTAAACTATTTTCCCTCAACAGAACCCCATGGCTCCCACTGGCTAGTATATAAGCAGAGTCTAAAAGCAATGCTCTGCTTTATACATCTGGAGAGAAACCGCCATGATCTGCCTGAGGCTGGAGAGCCTTCCCCAGGATCCTGACCCTCAAGTCAGAGACTTCTGTTAGAGACTGACCTGACCTTCAGTTAAGATATGTCAAATGGGTGAACATCCTTGGGGATATAGACCATGGATAGGAATGAGAGTATGAACCTTGTGTGATGACCCTCAGCATAATGAAGTTATACCAACTGTGCATACACACATGAGCACACACACATATACACACTTGCATATACATACACAAAAATGTACATACATGCACATACATACACATGTACATACACAAGTAAATACATACACAAAAATGTATTTACATGCACATACACACACACACACACACTATGCCTTCTTGCTTGCAACATGAAGTAAGATATTGTAAGGTACACTTTATGTTTTCCTTGTCTTGGAATCCCTTTATTTCTGTGAACTATACGTTAAAATTATTAATTTAAAGACATTTATACCTTTTTCTGGCTCTTCATTCAAAGCTTATTGTTTGAAAGTAGGGTTACAGAGATGCCAATAAATTCTATATTCTATTTTATGTAGGATCAGTTTGCTATAACCTTATCAAAGAATTAAATAAGTCAGCTCAGACAACCAACCAGTACAATAAACTTTTTATTTATTTTTTTTTCAGCTTAAAATCTGGATGAATAATTTAAAAAATCATTTTTTTTCTTTGTAAAAGTGGAAGCAATTTGGGTGACTTTAAGTTACAGCAGATTGGGAGACTCAGAGTCCTCTAAAACCTTAGCAGGAAAAGTGATTATAGGAGGTTTACACAAAACTCATTCAGTCTCCCAATTCCCAGAAAGACATCACATGAGCTAAGGAGATGATGACGTCCATCTTATTCTGAAATTACTGTTTGCCCTGCTGACTCCCAAGACAGTGGAAGAAGAAAAAAAAAAGTACTGTAAAAACAGGAGAAAAGCCATTTTTACCTTCCCTTGTCTTAAACAAGCCTAATATTAATAATAATCACAAACTGCTGCCAAAGAAAGCAGCTTTTCTCCTGGTTTCTTTTGAAATGGACCTCCTTTCCTTTTTTAAAAACCTACAAATGGAAATCTGGAAAGGGATGGATTTGGTAGTTTCGAAACTCAGCCGATGTAAACAAGCGGGTGACCCTTTCCTCCCCAGGCATCTAAGTAAATAACCCCAGGCCACAGTCTGGGTCTTCTCAGCTCCAGTCTTCCAGGGGGCGGGGGATGAGGAGGCCAGAGGCAAAGGTGGGGCTGGGGTGCTTGGCAGAGGGAGTGGAGGACAGGAAGAGAAGGAGGGAGTCATGTGAGGCCCCCAGCAAGTGCACATAATGTTACACACAGAGACACAGAGGCACATGCACACACACCATGCACAGCAGATTCAAACTCAAGAATAAGACGGGGGGGGGGGGGGGGGGCGGGGGGCGGGGCGTAGGGGAGGGAGAGAGGGAGAGAGGGAGAGACAGAGAGACAGAGAGACAGAAAGGGAGGGAGAGGAAGAGAGAGAGAGAGAGAGAGAGAGAGAGAGAGAGAGAGAGAGAGAGAGAGAGACTCTACATCAGAAAAGAGCAAACAAACATATGTTTCCTGGTTTGATGTCAGCTCCCAGCACTGGCTCTGAATCACCCACAGTATTGGGCCTCTGCCCGCTCAGCAGGCAACAGGCTTTTAATAAAACAAGATGTTGTCCCTTTACAAAGACCATCCTGGGGATGGATTCCTTTTCTCTGCCCCCAGGAAATATCCTTCCACTCCCCGACCCCCAGCAGCAGTGCCTGCAGAGGCCCCTCTGGCATCCCCAAGGGCTCTGATCTCTGGCTGTGTCTCCAAGGTTCACACCCACCTACTGCAGCTTCTACTTGCGTTCTGCCTTCATAGCCTGTCTGCCTATCCAGGCCCTGGTCTCCTGCACTCTGGTATTGATAGCTGAATACTGGATGTACCCAGACTAGGAGGAAGGCAGTCATCATCTGACCTCATAAGAGACCAGCTTTCATCATAATAGACACCAGTAGGAAAGGCCCGACAGCCTGGATCTCATCTTCAAATCTGCCGTGCTCAAGTGTGGCTTCAAACTCACTTCTGTATGTGCGGCTAGGTTCTCAGCTTAGAATGAAAATAGCAGGTTGCTTATAGACCAGTAAAATATTGAGCTCCAAAGGCACTGAGAATCTTTCATAGCACAGTCTTCTTGAGCACAAATGTCACAGCCAGGTCCATCACTACCAAATGGTCAGAGATGATATTGGAGTGAAGGCCTGCATGTGGTGGCTTCCAAGTTGAGAGGAGTCTGTTCTCTCCATGCCCACACTTGTGTTTGCTTCAAAGGTTTTGGGAGGAAATGGACGGAATGCGTGCTGTGCACCCTTCAGAGAAAAGAGAGAAGAAATCAGTGGAGGAACATCTGGGCATGTGGACGAAGCCAGAGTTGGGGGATTTTGTCTCCTGGAGCACAGCCCAGATCCACCCCTCAGGACAGCAGGGTCCTGGCAGGAAGCAGGGGGTACCAGCCAACGTGGGAGAAGAGTGTGCTGTGGAATACTAGCCAGGTGGCCAGAGAGCTGTTCAAACGGCAACTTCAGATGGAGGAATGCAGAAAGCCCCAATAAATCCAAAAACCCACAAGGATAGAGCCCAGCACACAAGCATCAGCTAAAGAATGTGAGCAGAAGGAGCGGCTCAGGGGGAGTATGCTAGGCTCCCTGGAGGACTCCCCGGAGTCAAAGGGAATCTGTGTGGTTAGCAATAGAGCCAAGGTCAGCCCAGGACAGAACCCTTCACCCTTTACCACACTGCTCAGCTCAAGATAGCTGGGGCAGGGAGGGAACTCTCTGGACACCTTTCCAACACGATCCAAAGACAATGCACCTGGATCGCCATTCTTGGGCCCAATGGGAGAACAAATGCTGAGAAAGTATTTCAGAGTATTCCAGCCTGTGGGAAGAGTGATGCCCGGGCACAGAGCTGTCGTGTACAACTATAGTAAGTGACCAGAGAAGAATCTGATTCTAAGAAAGACACGCAAACATAAAATTCAGCCCAGTAGGGCAGCTGGGCAGAGTGGAGGGGTGACCCCAAGGTCAGTCACCAGGTGTGGATAACCCTTCTGGATGGCTGGGTGGTGTCAAAGGTTAAGGTCAAGGCTAATTAATTACCAGCTCTTAGAGTGCGAAGCGGGGTGGGGGAGTCAGACAAGAGTTAAGAATGCACAGGTAAAAGGGAAGGCAGGGACTGCGCAGGCAGCTCAGGGCCCACCCACATCCACTCTTCTCCGGTCTGTCAGGTGCTGCACAGAAGGGAAGAGCTGCCTCTCCCATAGCAACAGGCAAGGTGGGGAAGGTTCCTCTTTAAGAATTAAGTTTCCTCCACTCAGTTAGCCACGGGGCTGGTTCTCAGACTGAGGTGCCTGGTCCATATTCCGGGGTCTCTCCTCATCACAGCTTTGCCTCCCTGGGGGCGGAGACAGCCTGCACCGCCTTCTGGCTTCCATGAGAAGTGGAGTGGAGTCAGGCAGTCAGGAGACCTGCTGATGGTAACTGCCCTGAACCCAGCTGTGCCCATAGCCAGTGGAGCAAAAGACTTTGCTTGAGAAAACATCCTCTGAGGCAAAGATTCTTTTTGGCAGGACAACTATGAATTTTAGCCTGTATCCAAAAAAATAAAGCAGGATGGGGGAACGGTGGTGGAGACTTGTTCTACGCACCGGACCTGACTCTCGTGTTCTTGTACTAGCTGCGGCATCAAGTTCTACGCTTGGTTTCCTTGCTTATTTACTGAAGAAAATCATAATTCCTGCTCCCAGGGCTATCAAAAGGTCTGGCTGAAATTATTTTTACTCAGGGAGATGCTTCGAGGAGTGTGTGTGTGTGTGTGTGTGTGTGTGAGAGAGAGAGAGAGAGAGAGAGAGAGAGAGACAGAGACAGAGAGACAGAGAGAAGAAGGAGAGGGAGCGAGAGGGAGAGGGGGAGGGGGAGAGGGAGGGAAGGAGAGAGAGAGAGGGAGGGAGACTGGGGGGAGAGAGACTTTACAAGCAATTGATCACAATACATTTTTTTTTTTACATCTTTTATATTTTTATTTTATTTTATTGTTTTTTAAGACAGGGTCTCATTTAACTGAGTGAGGCTGGCCCAGAAACTTCTACGAAACCAACAATAGCCTTGAATTTCTGATCCTCCTGAGTTCATTTTCCCAGTGCTAGGGTTACAGGTGTCTACCACCATGCTTTCTGTAGTTCAAGAGACTGACTCCCGAGCACCATGCGGGTTAGGCCGGAGCCCTATCAGCCAGCTCCCTTCCCGGGCCTAGCCTCACACTTACACAAAGAGGAAAACATCCATTTTTAAATTGCTTTCTTTCTGGCAGTTGTCTATAATGATGGGCTTGCAGATGAATGTCTTCTTTTGAGGGAGGCCGGGACACAAAGACAGAGACAGTAAGAAATTGGCTCTAGGGCTGGAGAGGTGGTACTGTTTTTTTGTTTTGTTTTGTTTTTTTGAGACAGGGTTTCTCTGTGTAGCCCTGGCTGTCCTGGAACTCACTCTGTAGACCAGGCTGGCCTTGAACTCAGAAATCTACCTGCCTCTGCCTCACAGAGTGCTGGGACTATGAGCGTGTGCCACCACCGCCCCGCTGAGGTGGTATTGTTAAAAGTACTTGCTGCAGGCTGGAGAGATGGCTGAGCTGTTAAAAGCACTGACTGCCCTTCCAGAGGTCCTGAGTTCAATTCCCAGAAACCCCCCTCCCATGGATCACAACCATCTGTAATGGGATCTGATGCCCTCTTCTGGTGTGTCTGAAGCTACAGTGTACTCCTATACATAAAATAAACAAATGCATATTTTTTAAAAAGTCCTTGCTGTTCTTGCAGAGGGCTCACACTCCGTCTGCAGCACCGCATCTCAGTGGCTCATGACTGTTCGTCCCTCTAGCTCCAAGGTATCTGATGCCCAAAGGTGCCCACCTTCACATGCATGTCCATGTGCATAACATGCAGACACACAGACACGCAGAGAAGTAAAATGAATCTTTAAAAGGAATGGAATGGGTATCAAACAAAGGCATGGCAGAGTGTGCTCTGAGAGGCACAGTGGGTCTCTTCTGCTGCTGGAACTCCGTGCTGCCTGAAGTAGTAACAGGAAATGATTATGTCAGCCTGGACCAGATGTGGCCCTTCAGAGGCTATGGCACCTGTCCATCCATACGTGCTACATGGGTGTCAGGTTCCAGAGAGGCTGATTCAGCCTTCTACAACAGCACATCTCTTGCCTCTCCCTCACAAGACCACGAGGGAGAAAATTAGTGTGCCCAGATGACTTGGGCCCTCAGGGGAGACGCAAGGCTTCCTTCCGGTGGGCATCAACAGGCAACACCCTGCCTTTTTCCAGAGGCCCATGGAGAAGACTTCTGTCCCTCCACAGGACTTAGGTTTTTCCCTCCTTTCTCCTTTCTTTCGGTCATCTTTCGGAGTTAGGTTGTTTGTTGGAATATTTTTCACACAGGACAACCAGCAGGAGCACTTCTCTTCAAAACCGCAGGGACTAGCCGCTGTGAGGGGGAAGAGGAGGGGAAGCAAGTTTTAAAATGTGGTAGGATAGTGGGGCTGGAGAGAAGGACTGGGAGTTACAGTGCATGCTGCTCTCCCAGAGGACCAGGATTTGGTTCCCAGTTGTGGGTGGTTCACCACTGCTGTGACTCCAGCACCAGGGGATCTGATACCCTCTTCTAGCCTCTGCTGACAGCTGTATCCAAGTGCATGAACTCTAACTCTCTCTCTCTCTCTCTCTCTCTCTCTCTCTCTCTCTCTCTCTCCTAAAATCATTAAAAAACGACATTTCTTTTGAGAGGAGAAAACCCAGAGAGGCGCTAAGCACACTCAAGGACCAAGATCAAGGTGATATTTGGAGTCACCGAGGAAACACAGACTATTTGGGGACCGGTAGCAGGGACAACAGGGGGGGGGGGGAGGAATGCAAAACACACATTCTGTAGACTAATGGAGCTGACATGGTTCAAACACGTGAATGTAAAAACCGAAACTGAACAGACGAGAAGAAAATATGGTTTTTCATGCTGTAGGGAGGAATGGTTTTAATGTACAAACACAAATACAACACTGAAAAGGCTAAACACACACACACACACACACACACACACACACACACGAAGCCGGGCGGTGGTGGTGCATGCCTTTAATCCCAGAACTTGGGAGACAGAGGCAGGTGGATGTCTGAGTTCGAGGCCAGCCTAGTCTACAAAGTGACAGTCAGGGCTACACAGAGAAACCCTGTCTCGAAAAAACCAAAACAAACAAACAAACAAACAAACAAACAAAAAACCGAAAAGGGTAAACACTGATTGAAGACGCTTGGCTGGGAAGATGGCTCACAAGCAGTGTGAGGAGCAGAGCTCAGGTCCCAGGAGCCATGTCTACGTCAGTGGGTGTGACAGCCCACCTGTGATTTCAGCACGTAGAAGGCAGACACAGAGGAGCTCCGGGGACAAGCTGGCTAGCTAGACCAGCTGCAATGGAGAGCTTGAGTTCTGAGACCCTGTCTCAGAAGAGCAATGGCGGAAGTTGACATTTAATTTAGCTGAGGATTGGAGTGGAGCCCATCACGGAGGGAAGAAATGGCGGAGGTCACAGACATCTGTGACCAGACCAGGGGGCAGAGAGCAACAAATTCCAGCCCACCATGCTTTCTCCTTTTCCTCTCTGTATTCAGTGTGTAATGCCAGTCCATCAATGGTACCGTCTACACTCAGGGTGAGTCTTCCCTCCTCAGCTAAACTTCTCTGGAAACATCTTCAGAGTCATACTGAAATTCATCCAAGCTGACACTGTAGTGCACTCCTCACCATCCCCAGAGCCAAACCAGTCAGAAGCACACAGTTAAATCTACCTGCAAGATACTTACAATCACTATCTCAGACAACCCAAAGAATCCCTACCTTGAAGACTGTAATAAATCAACTGGAAAAAAAGAATCTAACAACAATAGCATAAGCATCTAGCATAAACACAAAGAACTGAACTGAGGAGATGTGACACCCTAGATCTTATGGCCATCCCGGTACCAGAAGTGTGGAGACTGAAGTACAATATCATATGCATTAGAAGAGAGGCTCAACACTACAGAACAGAAGAAAAAAAATATAACTGAAACCTAAACCAAGACATCACTATCCACCTTCAGGACTGTCAAATTGTCCTATGTGCCTATCTTAGCCAGGGTTTCTATTCCTACACAAAACACCATGACCAAGAAGCAAGTTGGGGAGGAAAGGGTTTATTCAGCTTATACTTCCACACTGCTGTTCATCCCTAAAGGAAGTCAGGACTGGAACTCAAGCAGATCAGGAAGCAGGATCTGATGCAGAGGCCATGGAGGGATGTTTCTTACTGGTTTGTTTCCCCTGGCTTGCTCAGCTTTTTTTCTTATAGAACCCAAGACTACCAGCCCAGGGATGGTACCACCCACAATGGGCCCTCCCACCCTTGATCACTAATTAAGAAAATTAGTTTCTTTGTGATAACTCCAACTTGTGTCAAGTTGACACACAGAACCAGCCAGTACAATGCCATATCCAAAACGCCTGGAAACTGCATCCTTCTGTCTGCTGCTTGCTTGTACAATGGAGCAATGATGGCAGAGTATGATTTGACAGTATCTATCAAAACTACTGAGGCTAATCCCCTCTCTGAGAGCTCAGCTTCGGAAGCAGCAAGGTATGCTCGAGCAGGTGTGAGCCTTGTGCACCCACAAAGCTCTTTAGGCAGCGTCGTCTGTATTCACTGAAGACTAAACAAAGCCCCAAATGTCTGACATTCTGAAATTGGTTAAATAAACAGTGGTGCAGCACGCTGTCCCTCAAGTAACAAACTAAAGTGTCCTACCTTGTGTGTATCAAAAATAGCGGCTTCGGATCCTGGGAAATATGGCCACAGTGGAAGAAAAACAAATTTTCAAGAGGCAAGAGGCGGGGGCCAGCAGGGTGGCTCATTAGATAGAGTCACTTGTCACAAAAGCCTGGTGGCCTGAGTTTAAGCCCCAGGAACCCGCATAGAGGTAGAAGGAGAGAAATCTTCCTCTGCCCTCCACACACATGTGGTGGCATACAAATGCCATCTCCCATGTCATGTTGACACATAATGCACATACATGCATTTCCAAATGACAATCAGAGGCAGGACGGTCCCTTCTCTGCACACTGTCTTAGACCTTTTGTTTGTACAATGTGTACAGGTTGTCTATTAAAATACATTTTTAAATATAAAATATAAAACCCACATCTTTTTTCTTCAGGGGCAGGCAGATTCTACAGGCCAGTCACTAAACATTCAAGTATCCACTTAGACTTCTATCGGGACACACTGCTGGGTAAGCCCAAGGAGCAGGGTCAATGGAGAAGTTCCTTCTTGTCCGGGAGACAAGCCTCAGCTCTGTATGAGCTAAGTACACAATAACAATCTTTCAGCCACTCTGCCTCCTCTTAGGGGGAAGCAGAAGAGAGTGTGCTGTTAAAAACTGAACTAGCCAACAGAAGCCACTTCTGGCCAGACTCAAGCATTGGAGGTGTTAACTGATGATGAATGGGTTTATGGCTGGGGCCCTGTTCACAGCTCAGGGTCTCCTCATCCCACTGCTCAGTCCAGGTTAAAAATAAAAACCCTACCATCTGTCTGTCTTGCCCCACTCTAAAAACAGCACCCATAGAGTCTGGGCCCTTAAGAAAGGACAACCTGCCATGGCTCTGACAGGTTCTTGTCAGCCATTGTAGTTTTGTGCTCTGTTACAGCATTAATGCACTCAACAGCTGGCCTCTGAATCTGCCTTTGGACTCAGAGCACTTGTGGGTGACTGCTCTGTGCCAAGCCCCAAGCAGGATGGCCTTGGCACAACCTCTTGGGTTCCTCCGGCGAAAGTCGAGAATGGAGATCAGAGCCACTCCGGGTTTCATGGGAGGGTTGGCTGGTCAAGCTTCCAGCTGTCATCCTGTGAAGGAGGCGGAGGACAGGCGGTCAGGGGCCTGGCCAGCTGCCTGTGGGTGTCAGCAGTAAATCCCTTGGCGCTGGGCTCAAGCACTGGCTTTCCTGGCTTTCTAGCTAGCTGGACCCTGTTTACTTCTCCCTTGTCTGCCTTCCCTCTGGACCCTTCCAGGAGGTGAGGGCTGGTCAGCTCCTAAGCCTGCTGCTGACCCTGCTCTGCCACAGACTAAGAAGGACGGAAAACAGCAGAGGGGAAAGTCCAGAGATGAAGACGAGAAAGGCTGTGGAGAAAGACAAGGGCCTCTATAGTCCACCTGAGCTTCATTCAGCCAAGACAACATATTCTAAAAAGCCCACGTTTTTAGATGGGAGAGGAGGGCACGGCATAAGGCCCTATACAAGGTCAGCAGGGACCTCACCTCAGCCCCTGCTCTCTCTTGTCTTGGAGCTGGATCACAGGAGAGACATGGCACACCTCCAGGCCTCCTGTGTCTCCACTTTAATAAACTTTCTCCATCCCTGTAACTATTTGTGTGTCTCTGTACCATTCATTGTAAAGAGAGAGTTCTAGGAATGTGGACACTCCAGCAGTTAGCCTCGAGACCAGTGTTTCTCAACCTGTGGGTCACAACCCTATTGGGGGTCATATATCAGATATTTACGTTACAATTCATAATAGTAGCAAGATTGCAGTTATGAAATTGCAACAAAAATAAATTTCGGTTAGCATTAGGAAGGTTGAGAGCCACTGTAGTAGATCCACACCAGCTAGTGACAGAGACACACAGATGCAGTATCTTAGTTACTTTTTCTGTTGTTGTGACAAAACACCATGACCAAGGTGGCTTGTAGAAGGAAGCTTTTATCTGGGCTTACAGCTCCAGATCGCTACAGTCTGTGGTGCTAGAGTTAAGCAGCAACAACTGAGAACTCACACTGCGATCTGCAAGCAAGAGGCAGAGAGCGTTCCGGAAATGGTGAATCTTCTGAAGCCACAAAGCCCACCTCCACCAGTGCCATGCATCCTCATCCTTCCCAAACAGTTCCACCAAACTGGGACCAAGTATTCAACCATTAATCTTAAACTGCCATTCAGGCTTTTTAAAGATGAGCTAGCTACTAAGCTGGCATTCTAACTATAATCCCAGCAACGAAGAGGCAGAGGCAGAGGCAGAGGCAGAGACAGACAGAAGGATCTCCGTGAATTTGATCTTTGATCAAAATTCTACAAAGTGAGTTCCAGTAGAGCCAGGCTACGTAGTGAGATTCTGTCTAAAAAAGAAAAAAAAAGGAGGGAGTGGTGGTGGTGAGGAGCCGGAGAAAAGCCTCAATGGCTAAGAACACTGGCTGTTCTTCCAGGGGATGTGAGTTCAATTCCTAGCACCCATATGTTTGTAACTCCAGTTACAGAGGATCCAACACACACAGACATACATGCAAACAAAACACCAATGCACAATAAATAAATAAATAAATAAATAAATAAATAAATAAATAAGCAACACCCATATTTTAGGAAGGGTGAAAAAAAGAAAAAAAATGAGCTACTAATAAATGCTAAGTGGTCTGAGATAGTTCCATGGGACTGTGAGCATGTGGTGTCTACTGGGGATTTTATGTGTGCCTATTTGTGTGTGTGTGTTCATATTTATGAATGCATGTATAAACGTGTCTGAGTGTTCGCGTGTGAATGTGTTGTGTTAACAAGTATGTATATACTTGAACCCCAAGCAAATAAGAACATCCCATGTCTGCCCACATTGTTCCTGGTCTACCTAGAATCCCGTTGTGGATCCAGTCCTCCAACTTTTAGATAAAAACCAGGAGAAGACAGCTGCCTGCTGTGTCAGACCAAACATCTGGGTGTACAAAGTGACCATCTGAGCTGCTGTCTGGAGCAGAGGTGCCATCAGTGGGCGTGTGGTAGATCCTTTCGTGGACATGGAGATAGCTTTCCATCGTCTCTGGGCTACTGTGGGCAGTTGGTTTGTACTAGATTCCTGGCTCAGTCTCTCTCTCTCTCCCTCTCCCTCTCCCTCTCTCTCTGAATGTGCATGTGTGTGTGTGTGTGTGTGTGTGTGTGTGTGTGTATGTGTGTATATGTGTGTGTGTGTGTGTGTGTGTGTGTGTATTGGTGTGGGGTCCAACTCATTGTCTTTAACTGGGCAGAAAGCACCTTTCAGCATTTCTGGTTAGAATGCAGAGGAGAGAGAGCATTCTGAAAAGGAAGAGGAGAGAGGGGGGAGGGTTGTTAAAGGGACCCGAAAGAAGCCTTAAGAAACAGAGTCAAAGCGCAGAATAGTCTGCTCACGGAACTGTTTCTTTCCTGGAGGCTAAAATTCACGGGCAGGTAGCCAGCAGCCACATTAGGATAGGAAATGTAATCTGTTTATAATAAGTTTGCAAACTGCCTCTCATTGGTGTCGAGCATGCAGAGGGTCCCACAACCCATGGCGATGTGACCCTTGCCTGCTGTCCATGGCAAGCTCACCCAAGCTGGCAAGTCGCTGTGAGGTGCAGCGCGCCTTGCTCAGCCATCTCTCTCCCTCTGTAGCAGATAAACACGTTACCACAGACGACAGCTGGAGTGGCTGAGCGCCAACCCCAGCTGCTTCTCCCTCCGAGTCTGCTGCCTGAGGGCAGCTACAGAAGCAAAGAAGCAAATTGACCCTGGAGGTCAGAAGGCAGCCCTCAGGTTCCACAGTCCCACTGATACAGGAAGTTGGGTCCCCTACACCAATATCCTCCTGCAGGTTGTGGGCTGATCAAGGCAGCAGCCTGGGCAGCTCCCGGCCACCTCCCTGTGGAGTCAGTGCTTGTCTTGCTTTCCAGAACAATGGTGAATGAGAACAGCAGCCAGTACTTCTTAGGCAGTTGCCCTGGGGCCTGTTAGCATCTAAGCACTTTGAATGCTTTGTCTTGAGGAATTGAATCAAATCTCCAGGGAGAGGTTAGTCACCATTTTGTAAATGTGGAAATGGAGGTGTAGAGGCCTCCAACAATATGCCCAAACTTTCACAGTCAGTGGAGTCTGGCTTTGAGCCCAGGCTTTCCCAGTTCCAGAAGCTAAGCAGCTGCCATGACCACCGCCCTCCTTCCACCCTGATCCCCAACACCCTTCACAGGGAAGTCCACAGCCTGGGTCCTCCCCAGCTAAACATCCCAGAACTGACCCTAGACTGTCTAAGATTGATTCTAGAACCTTCATCAGATTTCTTCAAGCTCTGATCCCCAGAGGACATTCTTCCCCTCACTACTAAAAGCTGAGAGGACAATGAATCCCACAGCTGTAAGGAAAGGTAAAAGCAATGAGAATTGGAACCTCACATGTCTACTTTACCATCTCACCCACTGTGGGCCACCTGCTCCACCTCTCTAGATTGCCAGTGCCCCATCTAGAAGCAGAGAGCACTGAACGGCTCACCACTCCCATGACCTGAAGCTCTAGGGACCACATGTTGCTGTCTTTCTAACTACTGCCACTCCTAGTGGGGATGCCCCTAAAGAGGGGTGTGGTGGAAAGGGAGGGGGTGTTCAGGATGTGGTAGCATGTTCCCGAAAGCAGGCAGTGAGACTCACTGCACAGCCTTGGTCAGAGACTCCTTCCCTAGACCTTTTTCTGCCCCACTGTTCATGGGTGGTGTGTAAATGTGCAAACTACCTATAAGATACACTGTATTCTAAGAAATGAACACATTTAAAGATACAGGCTTACAGAAAGGGAAAAAAAATCCCCTGTCTTCTTCAAACCCAGCATTCCCCAAAATGCCTCTTAGTCCTTTTCCTAACAGGCCTGTCTTCTGACCTCCGGGATTGAAATGACACCACATCTACATAAAAGCCACTGGCAACTCCCTATGCATTCACCAAATATTACTTGACCTTTGTGACAGGTGTTGCTAACTAATGTCACATGTCCATTCCTGGTTTATATCATTCTGTTTCAGCACTTGTTGGCTGCTGCAGGAGAGATCACCAGATTCCTCCCTGCTGATCATCATCCTAGAGAACAGGCTCACTGACTAGAGGCTGAGGTTGTTTGTTTGTTTGGAAGGAAGGAAAGAATTTGCAAACTCGATGTGTGTTCTAGTTAGGTCTACTTTCTTTTCTTTTCTCTTTAGATGTAGTTGTTTTATGCATATGAGCCTGTATGTATGTGCACCACATGCCTACCTAGTGCCGGCACAAGTTAGAAGAGGGAATCAGATCTCCTGGAACTGTAATCACAAAGAGTTGTGAGTAACCATGTAGGTGCTAGGAACTGAACCCTGAGTATTCTGCAAGAGCAACAAGTGCTTTTAATCACTGCGCCAACTCCAACCCTACGAATCTTAATTGTCACCTTGACATAGCCTGAGAAGGGAGTTTTAATTGAGGGGACCCTAGATCAGATTGGCCTAAGAGCACAGCCACAGAGATTGTCTGGTTAATTGATGTAAAAGATCCCAGCCTACTGTGGGCAGCACCATCCCCTGGGCCCGTACTCCTGGGCTGTGTAAGAGAACTAATGAAGCATGAACTAATCAGCAAGTAGCATCCTTCCGTTTTCCTGCTTCAAATCCCTGTTTGAGTTCCTGCTCTGACTTCCTTCAGTGATGGGCTGCGACCAATAGGAAGGAAGGAATTATAAAATATGAATAGATGCTCAAACACAGCACACTGAGAGAAGGGTCCAGATGGAGATGAGTGCGCATTGGTACTTGCATTGATCACATGACATTCTAGAGCAGGTAAAGCTAATCTAGGATTTTTTTTTTAAAAAAGAGAAACAATATTTGTCTTAGGAGGTGAAGCAGAGATTAAGTGGGAAGGACTTTTTGACAAGTACCCATAAGAAAGGTGAGAACTTCCACTTCCAGGAAGTTGAAGACATCCTCTCCCTTCCTACTGCTGAGCGTCACTAACAAGTGTGCACATTATTACATAGGGAAAATGCAAAAAGTACTGGAAGGAAACGGGAAGACAGGCTGACTAGAAACCTGGGAGCCAGAGGAACAGCACGGCCTATCACTTTCTGAGTTCATGTTGGCTCACGCATCACAGGTGTGGAGCTGAAGAGGACTGCCAGCCCAAACCTACGTTAGGAACCTAGAAAGGGGCGTGGTCTAGAAAACAGCCTTCCGCAATAGTGGTCTACTCCAGGCTTCCCTACAGAAAATGTAAGCCCACCCTAAGGGCAAAGGCTAAGTGGGGGTGGGGGTGGGAGGGGACACACGGGTGGGAGGCAGGTAGACATAGAATGGGGACAGGACGCCCAGATTCACACTGTCACCAGGGGGCTTCTGCTCACCCATCCCTTACCAGGTTGGTGTTCAAGAAGACTGGCTAGAGAGCTGGGACTTTTCATCCAAGTCCAAGGGCAAAGGCTTTCCCTGATATCTGGTGAACAGCTTCAGGGAGCCTGGCTTCTTCGGATGTCAGCAGAAGCTGGTGGAGAACTGACCTTCCACTCCTACCTGGCAATAGTGAGCGGCTCCTCTCTATCCGACCTCCCCCGTGTGAGCTCTGTAAGGAAGCTAGTTAAAATGGAAAACAACGAATAAATAAATTCCTCCAAATAGCAAGATTTCAATGGAAAATACTCATGCTAAAATCCAGGAATCTTTTAAGACAATGAAAAAAGAACAATAAATTCCAATACCGAGATGCAATATTAATCTGACAACTGTTTTTTTTTTTTTTTTTTTTTTTTTTTTGAAGATGCAGTTTCTCTGTGTAGACCTGGCTGTCTTCAGACTCGCTCTGTTAATGAGGCTGGCCTCCAGCTTGGAGATCTGCCTACCTCTGAGTGCTTGGATCAAAGGTGTGCACTACCACTGCCAGCCCCATCTGACAGACATTTTCATTATAAGGCATCTATCATAAAAGTGCTTCAAACCACAGTAATGGTACTCTTGTACTGGTGAAACAAGTCAAAAATGGGAAAGAGAAAATGGAAATCTAAGGTCTAAAAGTGCCATGAGCAAAATGAATACACACACACACACACACACACACCCCAAATGTAATTTAATTTTTTTTTTTTTTTACTTAGGGCAGATGTGAGAGAAGATAAAGACCGACTATATACTGACACTATATAGTCACAACGAGATGCCCTGATACACCAGTGAGCCTCAGGGTGGAGTGTGGGATTCCAGCATCTGAAATAAGTACCAGTCAGGACCCAGAGCAGAGGGACTTTTTCTCTAGATCAGTGGGGCTCGGAACTAACAAAATCTTTTCAATTCCTCACTAAGAAATCTGTCTTAATTCTGCCTACCATCCCCCACTGTTCCATGTCCCCAGTACCCTCTCCCCAGACCTTTGTGAAGTTGGCTGTCTACAGCAGCCTCCAGCAAGAACAAGCTCTGTTCTCCAAGGCTGGAGCACTGGCTCCATTTAGAATTCATCTACCAGACTATTAAGGGCTCAGTGCTCAGTGCTCAGTGCTCAGTGCTCAGTGCTCAGTGCTCGGTGCTGGACCTTTAATGACTCACTGAAGGAGAACTTGAAAGGGCAACTCCAGAGAGTTCTCAGAGAGCCCAACCTCTGACCACAGGCAGGGAAAGGGGTCCAGTAAGATCAAGAAGGATGCTGTGTTGGTGAGAATCCAGTGCTCGGTGCCAGAAACCTTGAGGTTTTGTGTCTTTGGAAGCAAAAAGGCTGTTTAACCATTCTCCAGGTGGTGCAGGAGAGTCTCAAGGAAGTACTTTGTATCTTCACCATCCAGGCAGTATGAGCCTCTTTCATTGTTCTTTTAAGTAAGGCATCAGTTCATAAACAGAGGCATCAACCCAGAAAGGGGGGAGCATTGCATGAGCGTATTTTCAGCCTTGACTGGCTGGGATTCTAGCTAATGGACCAAGATACAGGCTGATGATGACTTCAGCCAGCACATGGATCTACTGGATGTGGTTAAACTTCAGAACGGGCTTAACTGATTCAAGACACCTAGTTTAGCTACCTACAAAAGGCCAGTTTTCATGATCCTCAAAGTTTTCTTGGGGCAGTGGGGAGAGGGAAATAGAAAAAAAGAAAAAAGAACTCAAAAAGATAGAGGTGCCCCTGGGGAGGAGTGTTACTCAAGATTCACAAATGGAACAATTTTCTAGTAACAAAATAAACATTATTAAATTGTCCTTGCAAGGTGGCAAGTTGGTGAAGAGTATTTTGCTATCCTTTTCAATGAACTGTGGCTGGGGCATGCATAACATGCACTCTATTTATTTCTGTGTCCTGCCTCTCTGCCAGGCTGGCTTTCCCTTCAGACCTGTAGGTGTTTGCCACCCTCTCCCTGAGGCTGGGCAAAGGCTACCTTGAGGCTTATTCTCAGCTCTGTCGCCTCTCAGAATAAGGGAGACAGGCGCTCATTCCCATGCCTACGTTAGGACTCATCTGTGCTGTGGGACAATAATTGGTACTGAGTAACCTGAGAGTTTCTTTCTGTGGCTCCTGTTCCGGAAGCATGAGAGAGGCGTTGCTGATGTGGGGTCCCTTTCTCTCCAGCCTCTTGCGTTGCTTGGTTATGAAATTAAAGATAATTTTGTAACGTTTGTGAGCTGTGTTTCAGTTAAGTTTTTGGTTTTCAAAGTTGGTGTGGTGATATAACATATAAAAGTGACCATTTTGTTTGGGGGATGTGGGTACGGGGGATGTGGGTACCAAGGTGTTTACTGAATTATTCTGTTTTCTTCCATTGTGAAGATCTCCTGTCCCAACCAAAGAAAAGACTCTTATGAAACCTGTTCTCTTCCCACTGGTAGGACTGACTACCTTCTTGGTGTCTCTTGCTCCTTCTGCTGTAGAAGTCAACCAGAACTCGGTGGGGTGGGGGAATCCTTCCCACTTTGTCCAGAGCAGCTGCTGTTCTCCAGTCCTTTGGTTCTTGTTGGATGAAGGCAGAGGAGTTCAGAATGACGTCATTTCCAAGGTTTGACTCAATCCCCGCCCCCGCAAGAATCCCACCTGCACCCAACAGAAAGGAACACCTGTAGGAAGAGAAACTGCCCTCTGCTGTCATCACTAAAAGTGAACCCTGTGCAACAAAATCCAAACTGTCTCGGGCTCAGCAAGAACGCATCACCAGAGAAAGCCCATGGTGACGTTGCTGCCCTTCACTTAAAAACAGCCAAGCTAAATTAAGTAACAACAACAACAACAACAACAACAAGTTGTTTCCCATGTCATTTGCCCAGCTTCTACCTCCAGTGTTCAGTTTGAACCAATTTCCACGCTTGAGTTATTAACTTATGAAAATAGGCACAGGAGGAGGAGGCCGTGTGCACAGATCCCGGCTGCATTATTACTCATTGCTACGGCTCAGTGGGTTCCAGCACAAAGGCGTGTTATTCTGCCTGCCGCTCTCTCAGTTTTGAACGAAGCTCACTAATGGGTTCCGCCTCATATACCTTTCTGTAATCATTACGTTGCCATTCTCTGTAATTTATCCTGTTTTTCACGAAGAGCGTGTGCATTAGTCAGGCATGCACATGTCTTGTAAGTCCCCTTTCATTTGTGGCTGGAAAGAAAGGTCACCAGGCTGCCAGTAACTTGGGGTAAAGCACCCATAGTGCACCCAATCCTGGCAATATTTGGAAATAGGAAGGGACTGCTGCGAACAGACTCTAGACCGAGAGAATTGGGACATCGATGTGAATGATGAGGGGATCTGAAAACAGTCAAGAGAAGATGGACCGATGGGGAAGTCCTCTGCCCATCCCAGCTGGACCTCTGTCTGGAGATCACAATAAGCCACACACCCCCTCTGCCACCCACAGCCAATCGGAGACACCTGCATACAGCCTGAGTGGTTTCAAGTACTCCTCTCAAACTCCTATACTGCCAGCTATAGCTTGTATTTTAGCAATTTCTAACTTGTGCTCATAAGCGCTGCTTCAGGGCAGGGGGAGATGGTTCCGTAGATAAAGTCCTTGCTACTAAAGCATGAGGACTTGAGTTCAGATCTCCAATCCCTACACAAAAAGCCAGGTATGGCAATGGAAGGAACCTAATGTGGAACTCGGGCTCTTACAGTGCATGGGTAAGCACATGCAGGTATACATGTAGAATGTGTACATGCGTGCACACACAAACATTTTTTTTTTGAAAGAAAAAAAGAGCTATCCTACACTAACTTGAGCCAAGTGTGCCCTAGAACTGATTGGTATCATACTTCTGGAAACTCTACAATAGGTTGCAGAAATCAAGACCTGTCAATGTTCATTTTGGAGGAGGAATGTGGGTGGTGGTGGTGGGAGGGATTGGCTCAGACAGTCAAAATTGCCAATGAAGAAAACAACCAGGCAAAAGAACTTGAGGCGACACAGGAAAAGCTGGGACACACTTAAGATAAAAAAATTAAAACAAAACCAAAAAAAAAAAAATCAAAAACCAAAACAAAGAAACCAAGCCGGAATTGCTTGCATTGTCCATTAAGCAGGTCCCATGGGCTGGCACCTGGAAGGCAGGCACCCCAAGAACAGCCAGAGAGGAGCCCAGGAAGCCACCCTGCATCAGGTAGCAGGACTCTCTACCAGATTTTTTCTCCCCAGTCAACTCTGTAGCCACTGCCTCTTGTTTAGGAGCAACTGTGTTTCTTTCATCTTCCTGGAAGTGCTAATGAATGCTTTGGGTTTGTGCTTTCCTTCTCATTAAGACAAATGAGCTCTGTTCTGCCCCCAGGATGCTGCTCTAACCCCCTAAAGCAGCCACTCTCCTTCCTGCTCAGCAGAGCTCTCACCTCTCTAAGGGACCCTGTCCTGTCAGGTGGCCTAAGGGCCTACCTCGCCTAGTTCAGACTCAGCCCCGGGGCCTCTCCATACAGCTCACTGCTCCTGGAGCCCAGTGCCTACCACCTTGGGGCCCTGCAGCACATTGGAGGTTATATCAAGCCTGGAGGACCTGGCAGAGCCACGGGCACATTACATTTTCATGTTAGTATGTCCTGAAGAGGCTGTCAGGTTCGACAGGGTTTACAAAGACTGTCCCGCCTCCCCTCCCCCAAAGATAGTTAGAGACTGTGTAGCCCAATCTTGTTCACCTTATTTTTTGAGTTAAAATCTCTCACTGGCCTGAAAGTCTCAAGAGGAGCCACAGGGATCGGCCTGTCTTGGCGCCCCCAGAGCCTGACCTTTATGTGGGTGCTTAGGTGACAAGCATTTTATCAATGGAGCTATGGCCCCAGCCCTTTGCTCCCCCTTTAACACTATGAAATGAAGCGAAAAGCTGTGTGCAGACCCATGCTGCCAGGGAAGTGGACCAGGGTGGGAGTTCCTTCACTCTGATTACCCACCACGATTGGAACCCCACCCAAGACCCCCTTGCCTACTTCCCAATGCAGCCCCAAGCTGTGAGATCCTGCTGACAGGAGGACAATGTGAACTCTGCTTTACTCAGAGGCAACTGAAGGCAGAAAGAAGGGCCTTCCTGCAGCTGCAAGGGAAGGGTAGGCCTCTGGGACACAGCTCTGAGTCACAGTGACCAGTGACCAGTGACGATACCATCACACACAGCCCCATATGGTTGCAAGATGTAGGTGGCTACCAAACTCTCAAGGGAGGAGTGAGAGGCCCACCTGAGGACTGTTTTGGGGGAGTCAAACCTGAGCAACCATAACCTGACTTTTCTCACCCCACCTGAGTAACAGCCTGAGTAACAGACCAGCCTGAGTAACAGACCACACCTTACTAGGTGTCTGCCTATCACTGTATCCCCTTCACATCCATCCCTAAGTGCCACGATGGTTTTGTAATCAGCCTGACAGAGAGTTACCTAGGAGACAGGCCTCTGAGTAATGCCTGTGAGGGATTCTGGGTAATGCCTGTAGGATAATTGAGGTGGAGGGACTTCCCTTAATTGTAGGTAGCACCATGCTGTGGGCTTAAATCGAATGAAATGACAAGTTGGACACCAGCTTTCGTCTCCCTCTGCTTCCTGACTGAGTGTGCCACGTGACCTATCTCTTCCAGCTCCTTCAGCCAGCTCTTCCCCCACCAAGATGGATCATGAGCCAAAAATAAGCCCTACTCCTCTAATTGCTTCTTGTCATATATTTGGCCACAGCAACAACAAATGTCACTAATGCTGGTGGCTACATTGGTGAGTTCCGGTCTTTATCTCCTTCATCACGTTAACCGTTTTAGGAAGACATCTCTGTAGCGTTAACTACCTTCCCACTGTTGTGTAACAACATACTCTCCAGGCCTCGATCTACTTGCAAAATTGAGACTCTGCAGCCAATGAGCAATCGCTGCCCACTTCCCTCCCTCAGCCCCTGACAGCTTCCACGCCACATCTCTCCGAAGTGAACTGCTGTTAGCACTTCATGTAAGTAGAATCAGACAGAATGCTCTTTCACATGTGGCTAATTTTCATTAACTACATCTGGACTCAACCAAAACCCACGCTGCCGGGCAGTCCTGTGAGGTGAAGAACTTTCTCAAGCCTTGGGTCAGAGGGTTTGTAGTTCTCAGGAAAAGGCTCGCCCGTGTGCAGGGGATGTCTAGAGTAGCTGGCTCACTGCGTGTGCCCCCTACCCCAACATCCTCCATCAAACGCACCCTCTGTGCTCATAGCCTCATGAGCCAGATTGCTGTTTGGAAGCCATTGACAAATCCAAGCTGTCCAGAACCCAGAACAGTATGTGATACCCACTTCAAGGGGGGTTATGTTTTTTTTTTAATTCTTTCCCCCTTCAAGGAAGGGGTGAGAACTGAAGCTGTTGGTGGAAACACACTTAGATGGATCAGCACTGGGTAGCCATGTGCACATCTGTTCTTAACAGGTTTCAGCTGAAAATATACCTAGATCTGCTTATGTGGAACCAGCTAAACATGATAAGATTACAACTTGGAGGGCAAGGATGGAGTTAGGAGTCAGGGGGCGGGGATGGGAGGAAAATCCCATCCATACTCAGTCTGTGTATTTTTTCCTCACACTTAACCACAGATGTGTTGACTGGGCCGGATTTGCTGTGAATTTTAAAAGCCAAAATGGTTCAAGATTAGTTGCAGATAAATTCAAGATGTTCCCAGAGCTTTTCTGCAGCTCAGCCTCCCGCCTCACCTCCCATGTGAGCCCAGGAGGAGACTACAGTCAGGACGCCTCTTGAATTTTGAGTTCTGGTCCCTAGAAAGACAGTATGCTAGCTACTCACACAAGGAGGACACAGACCATCTTAAGCAAACAACTCAAAAAATAGTGGGGGGTCTGGTGGGGGGAAGATTTCCTTTGGGTCAGGTTTCAGCTCATGGTTGACATGTTCTGTTGGTTGTAAGTCTGTGGCAAGAAGATCACTGTAGTGGGAGTATGTGACATTCACCTTAGATAGGAGAGAGGGGGAGGGGGAGGGAGAGGAAGAGATACAGAGACAGAATAAGGGACTTGGTTTTTTTTCACCTCCCACTAATGGCATCAAATTCTGTACCCATCAGAATTATACTCATGGATTAGGCCATAACCTTCAATCAACCAATAACTGGTGGTTTGGATCCACCAGCTGAGGTCTGAATTTTTGACACTGAAGTCTTATGGAGACATTTTTATATCCAAATCATTACAAACACCAATGCCCCCACCTCCTGGTGGGGCTGCACTGAGGCATGCGTCCTTTTGTAGGCTCTGTGTTCTCTCGGGTTCTTTTGACTTTGGACCTACAGCTAAGGTCTGAGGCTACACTGTCAGCTCCAGCACAGAGCTGAGCACGCAGTCTGGGATGATTTCTTAGAGCCCTGGTACTGGTACTCTAGCAAATGGCTGGGGATGGCTTCAGCAGACTAACGCTGAGAGGAAGTAGACCCTGTGCTCTACTTCTTTGAGTTTTGCCAAGATGGAAATCACTGGATTTTTACAAGATGATTCCAGTATTGAAGGCAAATTAAAACCACAGCCCTGCTGTGCTTTGGAGCTCCTCACAGGTCTATTGGTATCTCCACAAGTGGGAGGAAGAGGCTTCACTGGCTTTGCCTGCTCAGGATTCTGACCAGCAAGATTCCAATCCCCAGTGCAGCAAGGCCCCATCTTAGGTGAAAGGTGTCACAGTTTAGTACCCTTCTCCATTTTCCCCCTGAATGCCTTCAGACTCTATATCTTCACTCCATGGCTTGAAACTTGCACTCATCTGGAGCTGTCTATCCATAATGTAGCTCTACAAATTGATATCAGTCTATAAAACGCACCACAGGAATCAGAACTAACTGTCACATAGCTTCAGAAACAATCAGCTGAAATTGACATCTGAAAACACACCTCCTCCTGCATTACCCCCCACCTGGGGGTGGGGAGAGGCTGTGACTGGTAAGGGCTTCATTCCCATTGGGCCTCATGCTGTGAGCACTCACCTAGTTTAGTTCATCAAAAATCACTTCTTTTAATAAGCAGTCCACAGGAAGACAATTATGAATGGCAGATTCATTACACAGGAAGTTCTAGAACAAAGAACCCATCACCCACAATTCTGTGACCTATTAGATGATACAGGATTTTAATTAAAAAACATTAACATGTTAAATTGATGGCAAGGAGAGTACTTGCTGCTCCAAGGTGCTAGGAAGAAACCAGGAAGGCAAAACATGGCTGACAGACTGTTTGAACTGTGCAGTGTGCCTTAACATTAGTCATCTGTGGCTTTTTGTCTGAGGCTTTCCATTCTGTTTGTTTTTTAAGACAAGTTCTTACTGTAAGGCCCTGACTGGCCTCCGATTGGCAGCAATCATCCTGCCTCTGCCTCCCAGATGCTGGGATCACAGGGACACATACCGTGTGTGCGTGTGTGCACACTTTAGTTTTGGTAGAGCAGGATCTAAGCTGTCCACATCCATAGGAGGGAAGATAGTGAGACTCAGGAAGGGAGCTTTCTTTCTCTCTGAGTAAATCCAAAGCACATTCTGAAAGAGGGCCCATAGTTTACCCCCCACAATGGCTATTCCCCGTAGTTACCCCACCCCCACCCCCAATGGCTACTGCCCCAAGTAGTGCAAGAAAGGCCCTTGAAAAGAAGCTTTTGGTTTGTTTGTTGTTTTCTGGGCAAGAAACTTGATGTTATTTCCAGTCAATTAACTTAAGAAAGCCTCTTCATTGGGGCTGATAAATGGAAACACAGTCTTCTGAAAGCACCGGCTGAATGACAAGCAGTGCTGTTCAGTCAAACCAGCCTAAGTCTAAGAGCACTGGCTTCTGCACTGATACATTAACAGAATAGGAACACCCAAGTGCAGCAAGCCGATTCACACACTAGCTTCAGGAAAGATCTTCTAGAGCTGATGATCATTCCATACCCTCTCTGTACAAGCTCCTGGGTCATGCTGTGTCAGATCATACCCAAAGTTCTGTAAAAGAGAAGACACTTTGCCTCAACCACAGGGCACTGAGCTGTGCCCTCTGGGGAAGACGCTGGCTTGTGTCCAAAGAGGAAGTAGCTGCCTGAGTCTTGAGAGCCCACAAGAACCAGCTTTACACCTGGAGCTGAGACTAGACTCCAGAGTGCAAAATGAGGCCGGCTACTTGTTCTGAAGGATTTGGGTCTTGGGATGCAGATTGTCAGTCCCACTGCATGGGCGAGAGGCCACTGCGTCTGTCCTGAGTGGTGTGGGAGGACGCAGGGGCAGCCTGAAGAGTTAACTACAGGCTAGAAGAAAGCCTCCACTTCTTCTAAGGAAGAGACCGTTCTGAGACCAGTGCCAGACTTGCAACTGCACAATGTTTAGGCCGGACTGGGCCAGTGTATGGGACTGAGCTACAGCTGAGATCTTGGGAAGACCCTGGAGTGATTACCCAGGACATAAGTGCGCTCAGGTCTCAGAACACAAATGATACTTATCATCTCAGTGCTGGGGAGGGAGAGGCAGGTGGATCGCAGGGGCTCACTGGCCAGCCAACCTGGCCCATTTGTCCAATGAGAAAACTTGGCTCAAAAAACAAACAAAACAAAAACAAACAAAAAACCCAAAAACCCAAGATGGTTAGTGTTGATGTTCTGTCTAAGCTCCATTCCACACCTACCTGGCAATAGCCAGGTATGCCCCGCCCCAGAGATCTGGCCCACTATAAGAGGGGCTACTTGCTCCTCCTCTCCCTCTTTGCTCTCCGCTCTCCCACACTCTCTCACCTCTCTGCCCCTTGGGCTCTTCCCCCCTCCACGTGGTCATGGTCGGCCTCCACTCTCTCTATTCTCTCTCTCTCTCTCTCTCTCTCCCTCTCTCTCCCTCTCTCTCTCCCTCTCTCTACCACTAACTCCCATCCCCTACTCTGAATAAACTCTATTCTATACTATGCCTGTGAGTGTGTGGTCCCTCAGGGGCAGAGGTGCCCAGGCAAGGGCCCACCTGGACACCTTCCCCCACGCCGCCTAGCCACACTCACCCAACCCCCTATACGCTCCCCTTTTAAGCCCCTTCAGTTAGTGCCTAAGGACTGATGCCTGAGGCTGTTCTCAGGATTCCATGTACACACATAAGTAGGACACAGACAACTATACATATACAGACACACACATGTGATGCATATTCTAGCTCACATGTATTCCTGATCATACCTTGAGGTACCAGTCGGAGGACCACATTATCATATCCATTACCATAACCATATCCTCCTCATTGTGTCAAGGTCAGTGGATACGCCCTGAAAGGCCCCTGGCTCACAACAGGTAACCAGGTAGCATAGGTCTGGGTTACTCTTTCTGGGAAAACATGCACAACTCCACTGAGGAACAGTTTTATGCACTGAATGTCCAGGACCTTGAAAAATACCATGGTGGTTACAAAAAGAAAATGACAGAGGGCCACCACAGGGAAGTCCTCCGTATCCCTGAAGATGAGCCACGTTGGAAACCCACCTCAAGCCCAGACACTTCTTCAACCATCCTGACGGCAGGAAGCAGGGCCCTAGAAGGAATCAAGTGTTTACATCTGAACCAGTGTGGCTCCTGGACCTGGTGCCATCAGGGTCCTCATGGTCTCCCATGTAGAAAGGTGCAGGAGGTGTTTAGGGGAGCTGAATCTTGTCTACGTGTTTGTCCCACTGGCTGGGAGGGCTTCCTGAAGGAGAGGAGATGCCAAGCCTGGGTAAAAATGAACAGCAGGCTCATGGGGCAGGCTTCACTGTGCCCTACTTGGACTGGGGCACATGACTAGTTTTCTCTGAGCCAGCACATTTTCCGTCCTAAAAATAGCTCACAATGACCCAAGACATCTTCCCCTCCCGATAGGACCTGTGGTTCTGTGGTGTTGTTGTTATTATTGTTTTCCCAGAATGTTTGTGATTTCTCAGAGCTATGAGCAGTGGAACCATTATTCTGTCAGTGCCTTATCTGACTATCCCCCAGATACAACACCTTGAGGGCCGATATTGAACCCTTCAAGGAGGGAAGGGGAGCTCTCCCTTTGCCAATCCTCTTTAATCAGCCTGCCTTCTCCCTCCATCATGAGAAGCAGGGGGTGCTGTTCAAGTAGAAAGCAGGAGTAGACCATACCCCCTCTCCCTGCCATGTTAACAGCAGGGCACACCCATGAGCCCTGAGGCTGTGGCTTCTGCCAACGCCTGACCTAGCCACAGCTAGAGGAACTTTTAATTGGACATTGGATTTCTGCCTGCCCCGGGGACTTTCCCACATTGATTTTGGGATATTTCTGAGAAGTTTAGGTCACAAGCCCTTTAAAAAGGAGGTACCCAGCACTGGTCAGGTGACTCCTAGGAGCTGAGTCCTTCAACTGCCTGTTTGGAAGCATGGGGTTATTTTTACCCGTCTGAGTGAAGGCCTATTAATTGCTGACAAGCACTTGTAGGGAAGTTCACATTTCCCAGAGGCCAACTTGTTAACTCAAACAGCACCGAGGCTTCTGAACAGGGCACTGGGAGTGGGGGTGGGGAAACTTTGTGATTAGTTAAGGAGAGACTGCAAAAAAAAAAAAAAAAAAAAAAAAAACGCACTCACTTTCCCTAAAGGGTTAATGGCTGCAGACAAGACAGTCATATTAAGTTCTACATGGCGAAGGGTGAGCGGTGGGTGAGCAATGCAGGCAAGGAAAGAGAAAAAAACTTAGAAAGGGGAAGATAGGAAAAAGAAAACCGCAAGCCTATACACCCTCCCCCACATCTCCCAGCCCACCCCCACCCTCCCGCAGAACATTATATGTACAGGCCACAGATTGGAGCGAAGTTAAATTTGGCTCCCAGGAATAGAGGATAGAAAGAAAACAGATCAAGTTACACAGAATCCTATTCAGATTTGTGCTTGGGCCTCAACACACAATGCCTAGCTAAAGAGAACAAGGCCACGGTGTGTTGTGGAAAGCTCACGCCCACTAGCTTTCCTTTCCTTATAGTCATCTGCTAGGCTGGCCCTGGGCTGCAGGCTAATTCCCTGCTCTGCAGGTGGAGACGGATAAAACAAACCAAAATGGTGTAATGGACTGCAGGCAACCCTTCTTTCAGAACTTGATCAGCCTCCAGAAAGGAAACTCGCATGGACTTTTCTCCCGACAGCAATCTGTTTTCTCAGGGTGCAGCGAGAGGCCCGGTGGCCAGAGTAAATAAAGCAGCCAGTGGCAGGGCTTTGGGCAGGCTGAGCTGCACAGGAAATTTGAAAAGACCGCTTCCTACACTCTGATTCCAATCAAAAGTGAGCTGTCAATCTCGCAGGATGGAGGTACTTGAAAAGCGCCAGCCAGGAAAGAGCCGCTGCGAGGCGGAAACCTGAGTCACAGGTGTGTGCCTGGAACCCTCCCCGACTCCCTCGGGCTGGTTCACCTGGCTGGAGCCCAGTCCCAGAAGCCGGACTCTCCAAGTTCATCAACTGGAGCCAAACAGGACTGCTGGATCGAACGAAACTCCAGGTGGATTTTGGCTTCTCCTTTGAGCAGCTGGACAGGCTGTCAGGGAAAATCAAATTGGCTAAGTGACCCCTGCATGTAAAGCCAGCCATGAGATGGTCAGGTATGTCTTAAACGGTAGCGATTAGACCCTGTCCCTTGAGCAGACGGAGAAGGATCTCCTCTCTACAACACAGAGAGGAGAGAGTTCCACCAGTGCTTCCCAGGGAAAGTGTCACGATGATCTAAGAATAATACCCCATATTGCTGTGGTGTGGGGTCTTTTCAAAGCCATTCTATCCTATACTGTTTGAGTTTTTCTTGACCCTAGGTAGGCTGGGCAGGGAGAACATGGACCTCTTTGTACAGTGGAGGAGGAAGATGTTAGCAAGGTTTGCCTCAGAGATCATGGCCTAGCATCTTAACAGACATATGCCAGGTCAGGCTGGGTGGCCCAGGGTCCTCATACCTGGGTGTACATGACAGCCACCAGCCTTCTTCACCTGGTGCCACCCACTCTCCTTAAGAGCATTGCCCTAGGGACTAGAGGAATGACTCAGTAGTTAGGAACACTGGCTTCTCCAGAGGACCCAGATTTAACTCCCAGCATCCACATGGCTCCTCAAGACCTTTGGAATTCCAGTTCCAGAGGAGCTGATGGCATTTTCTGGCCTCTGCAGACACCAGAGATGCATGCGGTGCACAGACATACAGGCAGGCAAAATACCCGCCCCCAACACACACACACACACACACACACACACACAAAATTTAAATTAAAAACACAGTAAAGACTTTTCTCATCGGGACCTCAGCAGCAGAGTGGGCATCTAGTATCCTTAGTTCTCACGGGGCTCTGCTGTGATGTGAGCCCGGCCAGCCTCTGCAGTGTCAGGACAATGCTCAGAGCGTACCCCAGGCTGACTCAGTGAGAGACCCCATGCATTTCATTCCCGTTGCCTGTGATTCTATAGATCCTCAAATCTATGTTGAAAAAAAGAAAGTTATTGTGGGAACTGTGTTCCCTGGTATGCTGCTTTGCCTTCCGCTGCCCAGCCTGGAGAGGAAAGGGTTTGTTTGGCTTACAGATTATAGTCCATCATCACGGGAAGCCAGGGCAGGCACCTGGGGAGAGAAACTGAAAGAGAGGACTATGTGTGTGTGTGTGTGTGTGTGTGTGTGTGTGTGTGTGTGTGCAAGCTCACTCAGGGAATGCTACTTATTGCCTTGCTCAGATACCTTGAATAGCTCAGGACCATTGGCTCAGTCACTGTCCTGCCCACAGTGGGCTGGGCCCTCGGGAGCATCAACAATCAATCAAGAAAGTTCTCCACAGTCACACTCCACAGGCCAATCTGCCCATGGAGGCAGTCCCCCAACCGATGTCCCTTCTTCCCAGATACATACATCTAGGTTCGTGTCACATTGACAAAAACTATGACATCTATCAGACTCATCCATCAAGTGCAACTCTGGTATCTCAGAATGTCCCGTTACCTGGGAATCAGGATGCTATGCATATAATTAGTTAAGATGAGGCCACTAGAGTAGACTGGAATCCAAAATTCAGTACAGTTCTTATTGACAGGGACACCAAGGCACATCCTGGGTGCATGCTGTGTAACAGTGAGGACACAGATCGGATGGCGCTGCCGGGAGCCAAGAATGCTAACAGTTGCCAGCAAACAGCAGCAGTTCGAGCAAATTCACGCTCACTCCCTCAGAAGGCCGGTCCGTGCCAGTCTTGGGCTTTGTTTCTGTTTCCGTCCTGTGAGTCCTGGTGTGTGGCTCTTCATGTCAAGCCTCTGTACATCAACATGCAAAGAGGCCATGCTGGAAAGGATTTCAGCCTGTGGCAAGTGCTCCTCCCAAACCAGCATCCAGGCCCTGCCAAGCTCTGCGGGAGGAGTGAGGCCACGTCCTACGAAGGGTCTCTCTGCTCCTTCGGGAGAGAAGGAGAGAAAGTGTGGTCTTTCGCTTGTCCTGTCTCTGTTTCTCAACAGAATTCCTCTGAAGCATCTCAGAAGTGAGAGCAACCTGCACTTCCTCTTTCGGACAGCGATGGGCTCCCACGTAAATTATGGTGGAGAGGAATACCCTTGTCCTCAGCAACTGAAGACCTGGCCTCTTGATAACTTCCCCCTTTATCCTAGTGGTTTTCTAAAGAAACCTGATAACTTCTTCACGTGACTATAGGAGAAGCCGCAGTCTGCTAGAAGCAGAAGAAAGCTACGGGATGCAGTCACAGGCAGGCTGGGGGGGGGGGGGGCGCCAAACCCTGGGAATACTTATAATGGGAAGTCCCTCCCACTTGGTGAGAATGCCTCCCCACACAACCACACTAGCACCCTGTGCAGTGTTGATCAGGCCTCAACCTCTTAGGGTAGCGAGGTTCTCTACGCCTGGTCTTCAAAGCCCCATGACACCATTGACTTGGCTCTGGGAAATCTTCACAATATGCCATCTGCCTTAGAACTCTGCAGCATTTCTGGTGAGGGGAGCTGTACACAGGAGGTCCTGGGACTTTACTTGGGTGGACCATCAGTAAGGTGGCGTTCACACACCTGACCTGGAATGCCACTCTTTCTCCTTTTGCTGTACCCCAAATCTACCTCTTGCTCTGTAGCCCCCTCCTGTTACGGGAAATATTAATAACAATCCCACCAACTCTCCTGCCCTGCCAGGCCACAACACCATGTCCCAGCAGGGTCCTACTCGGTGCCGAGCTATTCTCTCCCAGCTAGCTCCCATAGCATCTCAGCTGTGTTTTCTCTCCACCATAAACCCCTTTAATCGGCAGACCCACATTCCAGTAACTAGGTAAATTAAAACTCTTAAAGCTTAATTAACCAATCAGATTTATGTATCAATAAAATCACAATTTACAAGATGCCAAGACAGTAATTTAAGAGCCAATTGATAATGATAAAAGCTTTATCCCAATATTTCTAACCTTAAAAATCTTAGCTATTCGTGGCTAGTAAATGCCACAGGTCCACGTACGAAAACATCTCGGTTCTCCTCCCTTCTCCTCCTGCTACCTCTCTGACTCCCCACTCCCCCCCCCCCCCCGCCAGCTCTGCCTCCCCTTTCCTGTCCAATCACAGGCCTTCCACTGCCCTAACATGACTGGATATGGGAAATCCTGCAACACCCTTCTAAACACCTTCTCTTGTTTCCTTACCTTCACCCCTACGTCTTTATTATTTATACACTCCAGAGTTCTTTTCCCTCACTAAGCATTACTTAATAAATCAATCTAGGAAATATTTTTTTCTTCCACGGAGCCACTTGCCCGTCCATGTTTTTTGCTGCTGTATTCACAGCAGCAAGGGGATGGACCCAGCCTAGACATCCATCACTGGGTGAATGGATCCTTTAAATGTGGTACTTATGCACAGTGAGATACTATTCATCAGTGAGGAAAAGATTACATCTATAGGAAAATGGATGGATCTTGAAAGTATAACACCAAGCAAGGTGACCCAAAGTCAGAAAGACAAAAACTGAGTGTTTTCCCTGGTATGTGGATCCTATTCTACACTGCATACATGTATATGTGGAAACGGGTATAAGTATGCATAGTGTAAAAGTCTAGGAGGCCAAGAGAGGATAGTATCAGCTCAGTTGGGAAAACACTTCCATCAGATCAGTATGTCAGCAAACCTGTGAGGCAGTTTCTAGATGGATATCCATGTGAGAGGCTCAGTGGTCCATGAGTGGTGCCCTCCCTGGGGAGGAGGTCCTGAGTTTTAAAAGAAAACAAACTGAGCAAGTTATAGGGAACAAGCCAGTAAGCAGCACTCCTCTGTGGTGTCTGCCTCAGCGGCTGCCTCCAGGTTCCTGCCCTAAGTTCCTGCCCTGACTTCCCTATGACAGAGTGTGGCCTGAGAGCTGTAAGCCATAATAAAATCCTTTCCTCCCTAAGTTGGTTTTGGTTGCCGTGATTTATTACAGCAATACAAGCCTTAAATAAGACGGGCCTAGGGCAAAGGGGAACATGGGACATGAAGGGGGAAAACATCTGGGGGAGCTGTTAGTGAGGCAGGGATAGATGCAAGATGAGAAAGATGAGAGAAGGTAAGAATAGAAACACATTTTGAGATGATGTCACAATGGTATCGAACACAGTCATGCTGGCTAATGTGTGTGTGTACATATAATATATATTATATGTATATATACAGAGAGAGGAAGAAAGTATAAATTATGCCTCTGTTCTTCTCTCTCCCCTGTGGTTGGTGACTGGCATGTAAGAGATACTTGAGAAGTATTTGCTGAGGGGGCGATGTCACCTGAACCTCTTGTGTTCGTGCTCTCTTGTCTTCTGTCTTGCCTCTTGTCTCCATTTTAACCACTTGGTCAGCCCATCTACAGGAATTACCATCTCTTAACTTAGTTCCAATTTGGACACTTAATCTCCTGATTACCAGACAAAGTACTCCGACTGTGAGTGTGAGTGAGTGTGTATGTGTGAGTGTGTGTGACTACAATGCATATGTGTGCTATATGCACAAGTATGTATGACTATGCATGCACTGACACATATGTGTGGAGAACAGAGGACATCAGAGGTCCTATCCTATTAACCTGTCCTATTAGTCTGTTGATAAATAGTCTCTTGGGTATCATTTGGAGCTGAGAGATTATTCTGAATGCATTTGGTCCATTTCTTTCTTTTGTGTGTGTGTGTGTGTGTGTGTGTGTGTGTTTGGCTTTTTTTGAGGCAGGATTTCTGTGTATTTCTGGCTGTTCTGGAGCTCAGAGAGTTGCTTGCCTCTGTCTCCCAAATGCTGGGATTAAAGGCAATAATCTTAGTCATTTTTTTTTAACATTTCTTTGATAAGAGGTCCAAGGATCTTCACATCTGGTGAAGAGGCAGAAGGAAGCCTAGAACACAGACTTTCTGGTTTATCATGTAGATGAATATGTCACCTTTATGGAGTTTGTATTCCAGATACACAGTTATTCCAGAAGGCTCCTTCTCTTGGTTTTAGTTTAACATCCACATGCTTTCAAAAGAGTCCAGGCATCTGCATTCAGCCTCGAGAGATATTGCTGGTGGCAAGCTGAGTAGTCCACCCCAACACAACAGGTTGAATGACAGGAACACATTCTGCTCCCAGAGCTGTCTCACAAATCCACATCTCAACCAGCCATAGTGACTTCCACATAGAGTGCTGTGCAGACCTCAGAGGTAGATCTGTTTCCAACCCCCAAAGAAGCTTAAAGCAAAGCAGTCTTCCTGGCACAGAAGCTAGCCTCCTTGTTCTCAGGTTGAACACATGTTTTACATCAAGAGGGGGGACTGTGGTTGGGGTAGGGGAGCTGAAGGGAGATTCAAAGGTTCTTCGGTTCTCATAGGTCTCAGCCTCTTCAAAGCTTCATCCCACTCAACAAGCGGGCTTCTGCCCACACTCAGGGTGCTGTGGTACATGCATGGGGGCTCATCTGCAGGCCAGAGAGCAGAGAGCAGACATAGACAGCAATCTCCCTGCAGATGTTTTCCCTGAAGAACGAACATTTCTCTTGGGAGTTTACTGAGCTCCCTAAGTCATAGTTGAGTTCACGAGATCCTGACTGTTCACAGGACCATGTAGTACAGTGGGCAAGGTGCAGATGAGCTCCAGCTAGCAGATCGGGCAGGTCCTACTAGGGATCTCTGCAGGTGTCAAGGTCGACAGGTGATGGGAATGTCTGTTTGTGAAATGGAGGTAGTATATACAACATCACCAGGCTTCAGAACAGTGCAAAGGAAGGCAGCCGGAAAGTGACAAGGTACTAGGCATTTGTATGGTGCTGTTTCTGAAACAAAAGAGTAGAGGGTGAAGAGAGGAGGGGAGAAGAAAGACAGAGAACAGGTCAAAGAGTGGAGGGGAATTACCTTTATTTACCTCCTTATTTTACTAAACTTATTTTTGAAGTTTTCATCTTCCAGAAAAGTTGACGATTAGTGCAGGGACTCTCCCTCTACCTCACACCCAGTCCCCTGATTCGGTCTACTTGTCACCATTAAGCACAATGTAAATCAACTGAACTCTGCAGTTTATCAAATAGCCAAGTATTTCTCCTGAATACTTGGTACAGCATCAACATTTAGTTATCATATCTGACCGATTCCTCTTGGCCTTGACAACTTCTCAGACTTATATTTTGGAAGCCTCTGGCCATTTTGAGAACTGTTAGGTGGAGTTTCTGTTGGTTTGGGTTTCTTGTTGTTGCTGTTTTGTTTTGTTTTACCACAATTGGGTGATCAACACCTCAGAAGAAAAGAGTCCATCTTCACACATGACATACCTGTTATCGTGACATCTCGCCTGACCATCTGACTAGGATGGTGTTTGTGGTACCTCTCCACTGCAAGACTCCTCCCACTCTTTGGGGGTAAGTCATCATGCCCAGCTACACTTGAAGAGTGAGGAGTTGTATTCCACCTATGAGGGTGGACTGTTTGCACATTATTTGAAATTCTGTTGCACCCTGGAGACGATTCTATTTTCCTCCATTCATTTAATCAGATGTATCTGTGTCTAGCTATGTAGCTCAGAATAAAGTCAGGCTTGTTAATTTTGAGCCTGGGTTACTTAGATTATATACTACATTATTACTCGAATTTCTCTCTCTCTCGGGCTTTGAGAAACTCAGAGGGCTCTTATGCCCTGACATGTGTTGTTGCTTGTTTTTCTAAGTACTCGCTTCTTGGCACACTCAAGTGTGTCACACTCAACTTGTTTGCCCTCTGCCTGACCTAGGGTGAGCCATGGGCTATGAAGAGGTGTTGCGGGTGGTATTGATTGTAAACTGAAATCTGGACATAAGGGGCTGGAAGAATGGCTCAGTGGTTAAGAACACTGGTTACTATTGCAGAGGACTCAGGTTCAATTCTTTTTTTATTTATAGTTTATTTTTTATTTACATTATAACCCATTCACAGTCCACCCCTCCCACCTCTTCTCACTACCCCCTCACTACCCCCTCCACTTCTCTGCAAAGAACAGGAATCTCACTTAAGTACCACCCCACCCTGGGATGTCTAGTCCCTCCTCTTCCACTGAGGCCCAGCCAGGCAGTCCAGGTAGGGGAAGGGGTTCAAATGGCAGGCAACAGAGTCAGAGACCACTCCAACTGTTGTTAGGGGGGGGGGCACATAAAGACCAAGTTCACATCTGCTACAAATGTGTGTGTGTGTGTGTGTGTGTGTGTGTGTGTGTGTGTGTGTGTGTGTGTGTGATAGATCCAGCTCCTGCATGCTCTTTGGCTGGTGGTCTCTGTGAGCTCCTATGAGCTCAGGTTAGTTGACCCTGTGGGTGTTCTTGTGGTGTCCTTGACCCCTCCGGCTCCCTCAATTCTGTTCCCCACTCTTGTGTAAGACCACCTGAGCTCTGCCTGATGTTTGGCTAAGGATCTCTGCATTTTTCCCTTCACTTCAGGATGAAGCCTCTCAGGAGACAGTTATGCTAGGTTCCTGTCTGCAAATTCTATCAGAGAACTCCTGCAGCTGATATAAACCTTCAGCAAAGTGACTGGACACAAAATAAACTCAAAAAATCAGTAGCCCTCTTTTACACAGATGATATATGGGCTGAGAAGGAAATTGAGAAAACAACACTCTTCTCAATAGCCACAAGTAATATAAAGCATCTTGGTGTAACTCTAACCAACCAAGTGAAAGACCTCTATGACAAGAACTTCACGTCTCCAAAGAAAGAAATTGAGAAAGGTATCAGAAGATAGAAAGATCTCCCCTGCTCATGGATTGGCAGGATTAAGAGAGTAAAAATGGCCATCTTACCAAAAGCAATCTACAGATTCAATGCAATTCCCATCAAAATTCCAACACAATTCTTTACAGACCTTGAAAAAGCAATTCTCAACTTCATATGGAAAAACAAAAAACCCAGGATAGCTAAAATAATTCTAAAATTATTTTAAATACAATAAAAGAGCTTCTGGAGGTATAGCCATTCCTGATCTCAAGCTATACTACAGAGCAATAGTGATAAACAAAACAAAACAAAACAAAACAACAAAAAAACCACTACATGGTATTGGTGTAGAAACATACAGGTAGATCAATGAAATGGAATTGAAGATCCAGAAATAACACTTAATATTTGACAAAGTAGCCAAAGCCATACAATGGGAAAACTAAAAACATCTTTAACAAAAGGTGCTGTTCTAACTGGATGTCTACATGTAGAAAAAATACAAATAGATCCACATCTATCACTCTGCACAAAATTTAAATTCAAGTGGATCAAAGACTTCAACATAAAACCAGGTGTGCTAAATCTAATGGTCAAGAAAGTGGGGAAAGCCTTGGACACATTGGCACAGGAGTCAGATTCCTTTACAAAACACCAATGGCTCAGGCTCTAAGATCAGCAATTAATAAATGGGATCTTATGAAACTGAAAGGCCTTTTGCAAGGCTAAGGACGCCATCAATAGGACAAAACTGCAGCCTACAGGATAGGAAAAGATCTGACAGAGGACTAATACCCAAAATATATAAAGAACTCAAGAAATTAGACAACAAGAAACCAAATTACCCAATTTTAAAAAGACAGAACTAAACAGAGAATTCTTAACCGAGGAATCTCGAATGGCAAAGAAGCACTTAAAGAAATGTTCATACTCAATTGTTAGCACCCACATGGCAACTGTAACTCCAGTTCCTGGGGATCTGACACCCTCTTCTGGACTCTGCGAGCACTGCATGCAGGTGACACACAGAAGTACATGCAGGTAAATCACCCCTACACATACAATAAAAACTAAAATGAACAAACAAAAAAATCTGGAATAGAAGTGTACTTTTTGTTATTGTAGTAAGATTTTTTTTCCATCTCCTCTTAACTGACAGAATAGAAAAATATATGTGTCTACACGAACTCTATGAATATCTTGTGTGCACCCATCTGTACCTGTAGTAAGTTAAAGTCGATTCCAGACTGGTCTCTCCAACACTAAGCCATTACCATGAGAAGATTCCCAGCCTTTTCCTTGTCTGTAATTCTCACTCTGTTAGAAACCTGACTCTCTTCCCACACTGTGCCAGTCACTTCACTGTTAAAATATGTAAGTCAAAGTTTTAGAATGTTCACTCTTAAAGAAAGCAATTATTTTAAAATTCATTTTAAAAATTGTATGCGTATGGGTGAATAACACCTCTGAAAGTCATGGTGGCGTCTGATCACCATTGGCGGGCTGGGGAAGGTGGACACTCTGTCAACTGCCGTGTTTGCAGGCAGAGCGTTTAAGAGAAGGTTAGGATGAGGAAAGGTCACCAGAGCAGTCGTCGTTGAATCCTGGTTGGCTTCATGACAGAGACCAGAAAACACAACCATAAACAAATACACACACACACACACACACACACACACACTACATCTCACTATGTGTTCCTCTGCACTACTTTGGGACTCTGCCAACAAGAAGGCTATCACTTGTGATGGTCACTTGCCAATGAACCATTAGTAGAAGCCATAATAAATGGCCCATGTTATAAGCATCTAGCACCAGGGAGCATACCAATATCTTGGAACCCTATGCAGCCAGGATGACTATACACCTAAGACAATAGTTTCTCCATGTATTATGGCTAATCTCCACTGGAAACTTGGTGGGGCTTAACATCACCATGGCGTGTTCATTGGGAATTTTCTAGATTGAGTTGTGGGCTGGAGAGATGGCTAAATGGTTAAGCGCATTTTTGTTCTTAGAGAGGACCTTGGTTCAATTCCCAGCATCCCCCTGGTAACTTGAGATCAGGGGAACCAATGCTCCCTTCTGAGCTCAGTGGGCATCAAGCATACACAGGGTGCACAGACAAAATATTCATATATATATAAAAAGGAAATGAATCTAAGAATAATAAGAAAGAATTTAGCTTGACTTAGATGAGCTGAGAAAAGTCTTCCTAAATGTATATGGTACAAATCCCTGGGCTGGTGTCCCGGAGAGACTACGAAGGAAAAGTGAGCTGAGCCCCACTAACACACACTAATGCTCTGTGCCTGAGTGCTGACATACTGTGACTAGCTGCCCTACACTCCTACCATGGAGCCTTCCCTGTTGTGATGTACTTGGGACCTTTCTTAAATTGGACACCAGGGTAAACTCCGCTTCCCTTCCCTTTCTTCTTCTAACAGTAATGAGAAAAGTCAGTCACATCTAGTGCCAGGCTGGGCAGCAGGTATCCAAGCTGGGCCTGTCTTCCCCACACATACAAAGCCATGTATCTAGATTGCTGAGGTTTAGGGGCCAGTGATAGCCCAGCTTTCCCTGGGGCAGAATTTCTAAGCTCACAAGCTTCCTGCCATCCTTCCGTTCCCCCAGCTGAATCCTCATGCCACTCACCAATGTCTGCCACTCAGCTGCTGAGTCCCTGCCAAGGCTGGAGGGGTCCCACCCCTCAACGTACCAAAGGGGAATCCCAACCAACATGCATATAGCCACAGAGGTTCTTCTGTCAGGGAGGCCCAGGAGAGAAATAACTACTCCATTAACGATTTCATTTTTGTTGGAGTTGATCCATGTCTCTATAGTGTCATAGAAATGCAATAGGAAACTTCCATTTGAAAAGAAAGGAGATGTATAATTAAAAAGAAATAAAGACAGCTCAGCAGAGGCTGAACTTAGAGACTGGGAGACAGAGAAACTTGAACTACCAAGGAACAAACACCACCACACAGAAAATGTGCCCCAGAGAGATGGTCCTGGCTGCTATATGTGAGAAGAGACTGGGCATTCCTGTCTGAAGAGAAGAACAGATAGTTGGGGACCCATGGGACACAATGGAGGGTCTTAACCATGCAAGGCTGCACGTGTGGGCGTTAGCTTGTAGGAGCCCCGATCTGGAGAAGAGCTGTTGCTTAAAGTGTCAGAAGCTACAAGTAGGTCCCCAAGGTAGGCGAATCTTGTCTACTTTGGTCCCTACAGGTCTGCGGCTCTGGGAAGAGGTGACTCTGCGGTGTCATCGCCTGGGTGTAGTGTCCAGCAATCAAAGGTGGAAAGATATTTTACTTCTTCTTGGAGGGTTAGGCCTTCAGCCAGTCAGAAACTCAACCTTGGGGTCAGGATTGACTTTTTATTGGGCACATTTCTTCTGATCACAAACATGATGGATGTTTATTGCATACATTTTGGAAGCCGAGAAAAGCAAATGAGAAATTAAAATGGACCCGCGTCATCCTTCCACCTTGCTAGACTCATTTATCAGTCAGACGTTTTTATTTCCCAGCCTTTGGAAAATGATAGACTGTAAAAAAGAGAAGGGGAGAAAGCATTTGGATGCTGGGAATCCGGGCAGGGTGAGGGGACGAGCCGTCGCCCACACAGACCGGGAGCACACTGAACAGACGGCAAGCGATCCTGCCACCGGAATCCTCAGCAGCTCCGAGGAGAAACCAAGGTTGGAAGAGGGCTGTGGAGAGGTCAGAAACAGGGGTGAGGCGCTCAGAGTTTTACAACCAAACAGAAGTGAGCAGTGAGAAGCTTGAGCCTCCAGTCTACAGGAACTACACGCAAAGCTCATGGACGAGTGAACATTTCCATCCCCCTTTCCAAGTTCAACACTGCGGTGACAGTTGCTGGCTCTGGTGGACACTCTTCTGTTGATCTGAGCTATAGTGGTCATGGCTGAATCCACGTTTCTGGAGACAGGGACATTAACACACAATATCCTTGTCACAACTTTACTGGCAGCGTTGAGAGTAGGCACTGTGGCCCCCAATAACCACCTTTCTGTCATTGCATTTTCTTCGTGTGTGTGGATTCATAGGTGTGACTGTGGGCATGTCCGTGCTATAGTGTATCTATGGAGGTCAGGAAATTGCCCCCCACATTGCTGCTTTTGTAGACGTAATTTTGCTTGATTTCCTTTATTCATTGTACATTTCTATTTCCAAAGAAATGCCCACATTCACCTCTGACCAACACAGCCTTGGCCAGCACACATCTTCGCTTATCTTGCTGGGGTCACACCCACGAATGCAATGCCCAGCTGCCGAGGTGGGCATGTTGGAGCACAACTATTTACAAGACTGGTTTGGGTCCCTCCATTGTCTTTTCATTCAACAAAATGCTCATGTAGATATTCTTTAATCATCAGTAACAATAGTTTACGTGTGGGTGGAGTTTTCTGTGTGTCTTCACATGCAGGAGGAACTGCCTAAGGATTTTATATACAGTAGCTAAGATCCTAACACTTGTACTTAACAGATGAGGAAGATGGATCCCAGAGAGCTTAAGCAAAGTGCTGCAGGTTAAACGGCTTTGTGTGCTGGAGTCAGGACTGAAGCAGACTCAGTGTGGAAGCTAAAGCTGTAGTGATTCTCATGGACAAGGGCAGACCTGATGATGAAATCCAGACGAGCTGCCTTCAGAGTCTGCATATTTTCTACCTCTAGTCTATTGGTAAAAAGCATCTGGATTGTTAAATCACTTTATTTGAAGACCTCAAATGACAGAGAAAATATAATCCATATCCTCAGATCTGAATGGACAAATATGACGAGCCATTTCAATTATCAGCTGGGTACATTCTAGGTTTACCTGGGAAGAGAGTGCATAAGGGATTGTTAGATCAGGTTGGCCCGTGGATGAGTGGGGGATTGTCTTGATTGTCAAATGAGGTGAGAAGCCCTCCCTGAATGTGGGCAGCATGCTTTTACCTGTGGGGAAGAGCAGTGGGCACAACAGCCAGCAGACAGGCCCAATGTGCATCTTCATTTCTCTTCGTTCTTCGGGGAGATGTGACCAGCTGTCTTGATTCCTTCCACCTAGACCCTCCATTGACAATGATATGGAATGGCAAAGCCAAAGAAACACCTTCCTATCCCTAAATTGATTTTGGCCAGGATATTTTATCACAGAAACACAAAACAAAACAAAACAAAAACATCTCAGCCAATGAAAGCATTTGAAGTAGACTTTTTAAAAAAGTGCTCTCTCCGTCCTCCCTGATCCCTATGTGTGTGAGGGGGGGGGAGGGAGAGGGAGAGGGAGAGAGGAAGAGAGAGAGAGGGAGAGGGAGAGGGAGAGGGAGAGGGACAGAGAGAGGAAGACAGACAGACAGACAGACAGAAATATGGCCATTGGATCTTATTGGAGCTGGGGTTGCAGGTGGTTGTGGGACAGCACATGTGGATGCTGGAACCAAACCCAAGTCCCCAGGAAGAGCAGCAGCCCTTGCTCTTAACTGCCAAGTCATCTCTCCAGCCCCACATCACTATTGTCTTCCCTTCCTGAGACACAGTGGACTTCAGAATCACTCCTTCCCTGACAGAAGGTGCAGCTGAGCATAGAACACAGTCTGTTGTTGGGTTTGTTCTCTGCGTGCACAGTACAAGTGAATCACCGGGACTCTGGGCAGCTCTGCCATCTCTCTGGCCTTCTGACAGTTCTCATGGACAAGGACAGAGGCAAGGAAGAAGTCTTAGTATCTAGAGGTTTTTCTCATTTGCTGCCTAGGACCCCACAAAGCACTCATCAGAATGACTGTCTTGGGGAGACCCTAGCATCCTAACACCAACACCCCTCTTATCAGCAAGAATGAACTTTGCAAGTTTGGGCTGACCAAAATGAACTTAACTTTCAAGAAGGGCTCCTGATGAACAGGAGAACATCAGTGTCTCCATGGGGGGAGGGGAATACAAGATAAATACAAAGTAATGGTATTCAAGGCTTACGTTATGGGAACTGTACTGTATATTTGCACAAAGTACTAAAACTTCCAAAGACTACCCTTCCACCACAAATTGCCTTTACATGGCTTTTGAGTGCCCAGGTGCCTTTAGACAGCCAGGAAGTGGCAGGCCTGGTATTCTCTGTTTCTGGCTTCCCACAGTAGATGTCCTGAGAAATTTTAGCTACTAACAGAAAAGGTTTAACAAACCCCAAGCTACTATGACAGAGAATGTTATTCAGAACATTTTCTTTTTGTGGAGGTTGATTTTGAAAAATATTTTTCAAAAACTTACAGTGGGTACAGAAGAAGTCCCGATGCTGGTGGGGTTGGATGGTTCCTGGTGTCAAATTCTCTCTAGGAAGTTTATAAACTCTGAACAAAACGGAAAGAAAGAAAGAAAAAAAGAAAGAAAGAAAGAAAGAAAGAAAGAAAGAAAGAAAGAAAGAAAGAAAGAAAGAAAGAAAGAAAGAAAGAAAGAAAGAAAGATATATCTGGAAGCATTGGGAGCAACTGAGGCAGACAGAGAAGCCACTGGGTAAGACCAGGCCTATATATACAGCCTTCCCCGAGGCCCCTCCAGGCTGTCGGCAGAAAACTGCCATGAGGTGACAGGGGACAGAATGTGGACAACTATGGTGATTAGAAATGGGGGTGGGTTCTGGAAGTACTTAAAAGTTTTAAATGTGAGTTGATATTTTATCTCTCACCCACCAATTAGGAGACAAAATTTATAGTTTGAATCCTGCCAACTTTTCAAAATAACTTTTGAAATACCCTGGGCAAGTCATAAGATCCTAGGTCACATTATACTGAAGGCCAAGAGACCATGTCCCAGGGATTAAATTTTTCTCTCAGTCTAAGGAGAAATGTTGAAGCTACATTAAAGACTTCAAAGCCAAATGTCTACATCTTCAAGGTGATCTCCATAGTTAACCCTCCAGTGATGTCAAAGAAAGAGAGGATCCAGAATCTCTGCCTCTGTCATCACAAGGACCAGCATCAGTAAGAAGCTTTAGATAGGTGAGAAAAAGGTTCTAAAGTCATTTGTATTCAAGGGGAAAGCACAGTGACGTGACGCAAAAGCCAAAGTATCTGACATGTTGGAATAACTAGATAAGAGCTTTTGCTTTTCCTTGGTGCTTAGGCTCAAATCCAGGGCCTGGCACATGCTAAACTACTCTAGCACTAAGTTAATTGCTTAGCCCCGTAAAAACTTTTAAGTAGCAATTATATGTTTAAAGGACATAAGTGAAAACATAGCTATAATGAGTGAACAGATGGAGAATTGGAGACAGCAATAGATATGTATGAATGTATATATAGTATATATGTACATACATATATATATATACTATATAGTATATATTGTATATTTAGTATATATGTATATACCTATATATACTTATATAACAATATACATACATATATACATTTATATAATATATATACATATCCAATGTATATACATCCATACATATCTATTTATATAATATATACACATATATACCACATATGTTTATTTTAAGGTTATCAGACAAAATAATGGGTTTCATTGTGGCATCTTCACTCATATTACATGCATTAAACTTGCTCTTCTTGCCCCTCCCCCACTGTCTGCTCCAGCACCTTCCCACCTCCAGCTGGCTCCTCCCCTTTCCATGGTCTCCTATTTGCTTTCTTCTCACATGTGTTCCATTATCCACTCTATTCCCCACTGTCTTAGCAATACATTTTTAAAAGAATCAAGTAGAAGCTCCAGAGCTGACAACAAAATATAAAATAACGGTGTCATTTTAAATCTTCAAATGAAAATTAAGCAATACGTATTTAGAAGTAAAAGTTCCAAACTATAAAATACAAATATAGCTAGTCTTTGCTACTTTGAGTGTTCTTCTTTTTCTCACCCTTTATGTCACCCCAATCCTGGTTTCACCCCCTAACACTAGATGGGAGAGAAACAAGGATATAGGTGGGAGACAGGAAATAGGAAAATTCATGAATCTAATTTCTTTCCTTTTGTTTCTTCTTTGATCATGACTACTAGAAACGGCAACCAATCTCCCTAAATGGCCAACAGCAACTGATCTCACCTCTCAGGTCCTAGCATTTAGGTATCCTCTGAATCCCAGAATTCCAAACACACCACAGTCACAGGCTGGCAAAACCACATCTCTACCAGAACACAAGGCAAATCATAGTCAGATGCTGCAGACAGTCTAAAATAGCCCCACATCCCTACACCTGGGATTAAAATGAAAGCACATTTTTATAATATTTGTGCTTTTTAAAGAAGCCAAAATTCCAAAATTATCACTACACACACTTGGAAAATCTTGGCCGTCTTGATGTAGGCCAAAACTCCTTAGAACAAGAAATACATTGATCACAGAACTTAACCGATAAATTGATCATATTCAGCAAAAACAAAAAAAAAAAGGCATAGATGGTGTGAAAATACTCAGAATCTGTCTAATTAGTAAAGGATTTGTTGTAAGCATGTATAACGATCTCCTATAAATTCTTAGCAAAGGCTACCACCTTCGTCACTCTGGGCACTAGTGGGGTACAGCTTTGGGCTTGTCTCTAAGGCATTTCCACAGAAGGTCACAGAAGGAAGAATGTCCACCTGACGGTGAGGGGCACCACCCATGGCTGAAGTCACGTGGGCATCAGGCTTCCTCGTTCTCTACTTCTGACTCTGCCGAGATGAGCAGGCAGACCGACATTCCACATGATGCAGCACAGGATGTCTGACGTTCCTGCCATTCCAGCCGTGCTGGGTTGGACTTTCAAACAGTGGGCCAAACTAAACCCTTGAGCTGTTTCCTGCTGGATGTCTCAACAACAACAAAAAAACTCAAATAGGGAAAGAACAGACACTTTACCAATGGCCAATAAGCCTGTATCGGCAAAATGAAATATTTTATTATTACCAACTAGGAGATGGACACATGGTGCTTATGACTTGTCCTTAAGCGATTCCTGAGTATTTTATACACTCTGATGGGACAAGTTTTGTGTTTGGCTCACCATTCAGGGTGCAGAGCGTCCTACAGGGAAGGCACTGCATGGGAGAGTGAGACCTCCATTCTCCTACCTCAAGTCAGGAAGCAGAGGAAGATGAACATTGTGCCCAGCTCCCATTCTCTTCACTCCAAGGCCATAGCCCATGACAGGATGGCACCAATATTTAGGGAGACCCCCCCTTCCCATTCATGCTGACTGGGACCACTCTCATAGGCATACACAGAAATGTGTTTCCAAAATGATTCTAAACACTGTTTAATTAACAAGATTAACCCTCACAAAGGAGAGAGTCCAGAGGAGACCCTGAGAGTTCTCCATCCAGATGTTCAGGATTCTTCTTCACCTGGGTGTGTCCCTGGAGATCATACATGGCACTGAAGCCTTCCCTGAGACATCTCCACTCAAGTAAGGTCTTTCTGTGATTCATACTCACTCGAGTGTAGGGTCCTCTAGAGCAGAGGTTCTCAACATGTGGGATGCTACCTCTTTGGGGTCATATATCAGATATCCTGCATATCAGTTATTTACATTATGATTCATAACAGCCACAGTTATGACGCAGCAATGAAATAATTTTACAGCCGGGGTCACAGCACAAGGAACTGTATTAAAGGGTCTCAGCATCAGGAAGGCTGAGAACAAAACCACTGCTCAAGAGAAAGAATACTTTCCACACTGACTCAGTACCAGCTCTGAGAAGCAATGTGTCTGCATTTTGTCAGATATTTTAATTTATTGTTAAAATAAAATCTGATTCTTCTCGTGAAACCCTAAAGGTTTTTAAGGCTCACTTTCCACTTCCCCGTCCAAAATCCTGGAAAAATTCTGGCCTCTATTCCAAGAGAGATGTTGAGAGCAACCCCTACCCCACCCCCACCTACACCAAGAGTAACCAGAGTGGGCATCTGTCCCAGTGATCAAGGCTCAAGACAAAAAGGGGGTTAGATCCTTTCTCGGCCACAGAGTCAGGGGTGGGGGAGTAGGACACCTGCCATCCAGGTTCCCCCAGGACTCATCTGGCTTTAGTGCCAAAAGTCCTTCCTCGGAGATACTCAGCCCTGAGCAAACCAGATGATTGCCCACCTGGCTGAAGACCAAGAGCTGCTGGTTTGAGGCCTTGGGTCATTGTCAACTCCCAACTCTCAAGCAGCCTTTGGAGGACCTTGGATATCATGGTTAACGCCCTTTCTGATCCGGCTAGTTCTCCTGGGTTGTATTAATGTCAGTATTGCTCCCCAAACCCCTGCCCAGAAACACACACACACACAGACATACACATACATATACAAACACACACAAACACACAGACACACATACACACACACACACAGACATACACATACATATACAAATACACACAAACACAGAGACACACATACAGACACACACACAGACATACACATACATATCCAAACACACACAAACACACATACACACATACACACACACAGACATACACATACATATACAAACACACACAAACACACAGACACACATACAGACACACACAGACATACAGACACACACAGATACATACATATATACAGATACACATACATACAGAGACATACAGACATACATGCACACACATGCACACACATATACAAATACACACACAGACACACATATACATATATATACACAGACACTCATAGACAGACAGAGACACATACATACATACATACATACATACATATATACATACATACATATATACATACATACCTAAACAGACATACACACATACAGAGACATAGATATACATGTATACAGACACACACACACAGACACATATACACACATATAGACATACACAGAGATATGCACACATACAGAAATACACACAGAGACACATATACACACATACAGACATATACATAGAGATATGCACACATACAAAAACAAACACATGCAGATACATACACAGATACATACGCATATACAGAGAGACACACTCATTCAGACACATGCATACATATATACAGAAACACACATACATACACAACTAGTTGCCCACTCCCCATATCTTACTAGATTTCAACCACACTCTGGGGGTATGAATGACAAATGCTCCCCATAATCTCTGTCATTTGGACACTTGGCCCTGTTGATGGGACTGTTTGGGGAGGTTAATGGGGTGTGGCCTTACAGGGGAAGTACGTCATTTGAGGGGTGGGCTTTGAGGTTTCAGAGCAATGCACCATTCTCGGGTTGCTCTGCTTCTTGCCTGTGGTTTAAGACATGAGCTCAAGGCTGTCCCGGTTGTCATGCCTGCCTGCTGTCACGCTCCCTCATCATGACAGCTGAGGACTTTATCCCTTTGGACTTAGGATCCCAATAACTCCTTCCTTCTAATAAGTTGTCCAGGTCATGCTGTTTTGTCATAGCAATATAAAAGAAATTAAAACATTCTCAGCTGGGCCCGACAGTACAACCTGCAGCCTCAGCTCACAGGTGGGAGAGGTAGGAGACCCTCTCTCAAAAAAACTGCCGCCTCTGGCCCCAGAGTACAACTTTGTTATCATCCATAGCCTCATAAAACAGAGACAAGAGGTCAGAGGAGGGAAGATGGGGTGGGCAGAAGAGTCATTCTGTGATATAGAGGAAGGGTCCACAGACAAGGAGTGCTGAGAATCCAGAGAAAGCCAAACCGAGGGAGGCAGAAGCTGTCCGTGGGTACCGGCCCACCAGCACCTAGACTCCTGCTAGTGAGAGTTGTTGCTGCCTCCTGAACTGAACCAGCAAACACTTGTGCCACTGAAAGCTTCCGAGAGTCGAAGGCAGCATGGGAAAGATGGGTACTCTGAAGGAGAAAAGCAAAAGCTAGAGGAACCAAGTGGGTTCCTTAAGCCACAGGGAAATTCCAGGAGGCATGCAGACTTCCTCCTGCTGGGAAACAGTCTCCAAATACCGGAGCTGCAAGCCCTCCCTAAAGTCCCCTGGGCCAGAACCCCCTGGGTCCATCCAGCATCTCTCCCAGTGTGCCCACCCTCAGCCTAAATCACTCGACTGACAGGAATTAATATCCTATAAGGCAAAAAGAGAGTACCCATCATGCAAGCTGCAGTGCATGCTGGGAACAGGACCAGACCAATGGTCCAAATAAACAGAGCTGCCAGGCACCCACCTAGAGTGATACCCCAGGAAGAACCTCAGACAGGCAGCTGCTAAAGGTTCCTGAGGGGCTTTGCTTTGAGGGCCACGGGCCACTGAGGCATTTAAATCACAGGGTGTGTGTGTGTGTGTGTGTGCACACGCGCACGCATACACACACATGATAGGTGGGGGTGGCAATAGAACTGGGTCATGGGTCTTGGGTCATAGGTGTCCCAAGCAGGTAAGTCTCAAACGATGGTAGCTAGACATGAAATATTTCTTGCTGGCTCATTTCTTTCCAGCCTGGGTGACAGAGTGCGATGTGTGAGCAGGGGAGGGGAGGTACATTTGCTCACAGCCCTTGTTTACCAAAATGTCTTCTCCTGAGCAAGAAAAAAGTCCCAGAATAAAGCAGGGGTGGGGGTGGGGAAGGTGTCCTGACTTCCTTCAGCTCTCTTGGTTACAACAGTTAAAAGTGTCCTTCAAGTTTAGTCCCGAAAGACATCAGAGCTTGACAACGACAAATGGAGAACAACTGTCCTTTGACCATCGGAATCACAGCTCTTTCCACCCTGTGTGGACTATGGGACATGGACAGTGTGTTCCTCACAGCCTCCCAGGCCAGACAGGCCAGACTCTGGTCACCAAAGGTTTAGACTCAGTCACTATTAGGAAAGCAGTGGCCCAAACCTTCCCTGACACAGTTGAGCAACTTGAGGCCTTGGGAATTGGGGTGTGCCTCAGATGAGGAACTGAGCCAGGCTCTCACTTCCCAGTGGGGACTCAGCTCTACTCCCAGAGTCTCTGTTCCCAGGCCTGGGATACAGGCAAATGGAGCTCCAACCAGGAGCCAGGAGCCCCATTGAGGGACTGGATGACCACTTGCCTTTCTACCTCACATCCTTCCCACTTCAAGGACATGGAGATGATAACAAGAGCCATGTCCATCTCTAGTCACTGTTGGTGACACTCTCCTCCTCTGCTGGCCTCTGCATAGTGCAACCCCAGGCTCTCTCTGCCCCCCTACCCTGCCCCGCCTTTGAATTACCCCGGGCTCTGGAAAGCTAAGGGTCCAGTGGAGCCAGTGACTTCACTATGTCTTCAAAGCAGCTGGCACTAAAGGCGCAGGCGTGTCCCATGGGGAGCTGGGCCTTGCCTGGGTCGTCTCCATACTCAGAGCGCTTCCCTGTCTAGCCAAGACCTAGCCTGTGCTGTTTCCTAGATACCTGTGGTTAGGAGGGACAGCTCAGGTGCTCACCTGCAGGTTCTAATCCCAGCACCAGGACTTTCCTTCCTGCATTGTGGCATTGTTGAAATTGAGTGCCTCGGTTCCCCGTCCCTAAGCAGTGAGGAGCTCAGAATGTGTTTTACAGCTACATGTGAGTGTTGACTAGCACAGGAGAGCCAAGGGCCACACCTGGCACGAAGGGCAGGCTGGGTGTGAATGAAACTGAGCGTGCTACCTGGGCACAGGAATCTGAAGCAGAAGGCCAGGTTGATTGCCACAAAGGGAGTCAAGGTCCCTTTCAAACGGCCAGGCTCTCCTCTGATCTGGCATTGGCTCTGAGGCATGGACAGATGGCAGAAGCCTTTCCTGGTAGTTCAGTACGGAGGCCTCTTCCCTGGGGGCTGGCCTTTTCTAGGTCCTGCCTCTCCTTTAAATCGCCACCAGGCAAAAGCTAATCTTGTCATCCATTTACCAAAGGGGAAACCCGGGCTCAGAGAGGTTGCATGACTTGTCTTGGTGGTAGAGTGAATCAGGGCTGCACTGTGAACTGTCCCCTGCCTGACTGTTACTGGGTCTGCTCACTGTGGTGAGAGGTAACTGGATGCCTTTGCTGCTTGGGCCAGGTAGAGGTAGGACTAGGAAATAAGGCGCTGCAACCAGGTTCTCACATCACTGTGATCTGGAGGTAGACAGCACAGGGCCCCACTGTGCACTGAGGCAGAGCCATCAGAATCCCTGATGAGTCCACAGTTGTACACTGAGGAAAGTGTAGGTTTCTGTGTGGCTGGTGGCCACTCAGATGGGTATCCTTCCTGGGACCAGGACCCAGGAACAAGGAAGCTAGCATAGTAAATGTCTGAGCCTGGGGTTCGTAGCGATGCTTCTCAAGAGCCTTGTGCCAACATGTTTAGGTCTCATGCATCAGTCCCTCTGGGGAGATGACCTTCCCTAGATTCACCATGGTTAGTAGCAACACACACACACACACACACACACACACACACACACACACACACACACACACACCAGCAGCAGCAGCAGTGGGGATGCACTCAGTTGTCTGGTGTCTGATTTCTTAAGCTTGCTAGGCCAGGGAACTTGTACATAATTAATTGTGACTGGGCTCTCCCTGCAGGCCTGGGCTACCTGCCTATAAGTGACAACCCTGTCCTCATACTTCTCCTGCCTAACTGCAAGGACCCTGCTTCCACTTTCACTTCTGGTAGGTTGGACAGACCCTATATCTAAAATGCTAGGGTACTGATATTACTTTTAATGGTGTCTTGAGTTGAAGCTGATAGCATCTCAATCTACTGCCCATTGCTCCAAATTCCTAGACTGCCTGGGGTTTTTGTCTTGTTTTTAATAACATTTTATTAGAACACAATGGCTCTCCTCTGCGCATCACCTCTGACTCCACTGGCACAGCAGAGAAGCCGGAACACACTCAAGAGACTGACGTCTAAGATAATCTCCAGCTAGCTGTTTGGAATAAAAGTTTGCTGAAAAATCAAACCTCAGTTGGAAGTTTGATTCCATAAAAGCCTCAACAGCACAGGGAACTTACATTCTAAATCTCTACAGTTTGGATCAATCCAGTTCTAATGATGAATGAGTTTTACTGAGGGTCAATCTAAGGCTGAAGCAACTGTGGATGAGGGTGCGTGTGTGTAGACCGGTCATGTGAGACCCGGCTTGGTCATGTGAGAATTAGCAGTAGGCAGTGGATGTGATTGCCAAGGTGAGTCTATTGATTACTGATAGTGAGGGTGAAATCAGAGCAGAGCTCAGAATCACACTGGACCCGTGGACAAGTGTAGTCTTCAGGGCTCTTCAAAGTAGAGAAAACATACAGGATTTCTTAGACTGCTTAGAGGAGGTGGTCCAGGAAACCCAGCAGTGGTCTTTTCACACCACAAGGACAAATGGCTCACAGTCCCAATGTAGAGTTCTGGGGGACTCCTGGAGAGACACTGGCTTCAGTCTATACTGGAATCCCAAAGAAGCTGGTTCTAATATTGGTGATGAAATGTCCTAGGAACAGGATAGATGGTCTTACCAGGAGGAATGGGGTTAAGCAGGCAAAAAGCAAAGTTTCCTTCTTCCGTGTCCTTTTATGTGGCCTGTCACCAGAGGCCCAGCTTTAGGGTAAGTATTCATGTTTTGAAAAATCTGATAAGAAAAATCCCCCACAAGATTTGGTTGCCCCAGGCTTGGGTTTTAGCTGATTCTAGATGCAGTCAAGCTGACAAGAAAGACTAGTCACAGAGCACACTATGCCATCCCATAAGCCTCAGCTCACTCACCGGGGAAGCATGGAGCTGATGCCACCAACCCAGGGCTGCTGGTGCCAGCACATTTGCAGATATGCAGAAGTCATCATGCGGGGCCTTTCCAGAGCCCCCGAAACCATTCCCAGGAGCACCATGACAGTTCTTACGAGGCTGCCTAGTATGCATTCAATGTTCAGCCAGCTCTCCCCCATGCTAAAATTATTCAAGGCACCCATCATCGTATTTGGGGTAGAGATATTTTAATAAGATAATCTCCTTTTTCCCTGGGTGCAAATTTGGGTCATCTTAGCAATGTGACCTTCGGCCATAGTTTCAAATATGTGGCATTAGTCACTTGACCTGCAAACAAGACACTCTTGGTGCTCTGTGCACCAATGGACGACCATAGCCTGGGAAGCAGATGGTCCTGTCTGTCTCCCACAGACTTTCAGTGGCCCCCCCACCACCGCCCCGGGCAAGGTGTACAAGACTCCTACTGGAGCTAACAATGAGACATTTTAGATTCCCCAGGGTAAACTGGTGCAGTCCTGCTCCCTGCCAGCCGCGAGTTCTGCCTAGAGACAAAGGAGTTTATCTGCCACAGTCTGCAGTTTTTACTGCAGTCAGTTGCCTTGTATATTTGGGGATGGGGGTGGGGGGTTGCTTAAATGGTTGCTGAGCCATGGGGTGGGGAAGGAGTGGGGGGGGGGAGCTGCTCTTTGACCCCTATGTTGGCGAACTTGCCTCATTAATCAGACCTGTACTGGACTACGGTGTTGTTCATGTTCAGGGAATTAAAACTTGAAGCTAAAAAAAAGTGTAGCAGGAGGTAATCGGAGTGCCGGCAGCCTGTCTCCCACCAGAGATTTATGATGTTTACTCAACAGTGGATGGGAACATTCAGGAAAAGAACACCTCTCCTACGCTTTTTTTTCAAAACACATCATCAGCTCACAGTGATCAAGTTCCCGATTTCCAGTGTGCAGAGGCGCACTGCACTTGATCTTCCTTGTTCTGCGCCCAATGGCAGGGGTGGGGGTGGGGTAAAGGGAGGGTAGGGGTGGGGAAGGGTTGGGGTTGGGGAAAAGGCGAGCAGTTCGGACTAGGAGTTGCCTGAGAGGGGTTTCCTTATCGGAGTCAGCTGACTCTACCGGCAATTCAACTCGAGCTTGGCCCAGGCAGTTCTACAGCGTGCCGCCTCCACACTGCCTAATGGTGAACCAGGAACTTGGTCATCTTGCCACGCCACAAGGAGCACAGGGAATTCCTAGAAAAGCCTCCATTCCTCTTGGTTTGCTTTTGGGTCTCTGGTGGTTACAGCTGTGAGCACTGAATCCTGGCAACTTCAGAAACACAAGGGATCCCTTTTTTGTTTTTTTCAAGGTTTCCTGCAATAGCCTCACCAGTCTTGTCAGTACAAGTAAACATCTGCTTCGAATCCCAGAGAATGGGGTCTTTTCTGGAAGATATATCACCAAGAGCTTTCCTGGTACTTCTCTTGGACGCAGAGTCAAGAAGTGTGGGAGTTCACAGAATTTCTTTAACCCACTTGGTACAGATGTCCCTGCAGCCAGGCAGGAGGGAGGGAGCTCTCCCGCTGGCTACTTTGTCCTCTGGTTTCCTTGAGCCTGGGGTATTGGCAATAATCATTCATACTCATCCATCTGTCTCAAACTAACTTAACATTTTGAGCAGTCTTTTCAAACAAACTCATTTCACCAAAGCCATTGCAAAAGTCTTTTATGACCCATAGATTTCCAAATGCATCGTTTGCATTGACTGATATCCTAGGTCACCATGAAAGGACACAGGAAGGACAACAAATGAACATTTATCCTTTACATCCGGCCTCATTCCCTCTGCATGAGGAGCCAGGTAGTTGGAAGGTGCAGAACTGCTTTCTAACAAAGCCAGAGGACTCCAGATGTTATCTCCAAGTGAGGCCCTGACAGTGGCTGGGTTTTCCTGCAGGGCAGACTCCCTCTTGTGTGCTCCAGGGCTGGGAAAACGGGGACTGGGATGATAATAATTTACAAGCAGAGATAAGATGGGATTTGGAGGAGGTCAATCAGATAAAAAGGCCACACACATGCTTAGAATTCAGCTGAATCTTTCATCTATTCGGAAAGTGGGGAAATGGGAGAAGGACGCCGACGGCAGACTTCCGGTGGTCTGCCTGTCTGAACACACCCGAGGTTTAATTCAATCCATCTTTAAGCAAGGTAGGATGACTCGTCTTGTCTTCTGCTTCCTTCAAAGACTTGAAAGATATATTCATGATACCCTCAGTTTACCTTCCGAAAGGAACATTTATTGAAAAGCCAACTCTGCCAGAAGTAGCTGAACGAGCACAAGTATTATGGGGTGTGATAGAGCTGGCAACAAGACAGTGAGCGCCAGAGGCTCCTATTGTTCTAGCTGACCGCCACAATGAAGGGGAGACTTCACCATGACTTGGCTTATGATGCGTCCCTTCCCCCCGCCCCACCAATTACCAAGCACATTAGGGATCCTGAGTTTCGACAGCACCTCTGTGGGTCTTGAAAATCAACAAACTGTATATTCAAAAAACAGTGAAATTTCATGGGACAGGTGAAGAAAGCCTTCCCAGGGGAAGCTAATAGAAGAATCGAGTTTGGGGACTCACCCTGCCATTCTCACAAAACAATCTCACACTATAGCTCAGCACAACAGAGAGGAGGGTGAGGTTTTGACACTGAACATGGACATTAATCTGCTCCTATCTTCTGTCAAAAGTTCAGAATTTACAGGATTCAAACCCTACAGCAAGGGTCTTAGAAGAACCAATGGGAAATGAAGTTTCTGCCTGCTGCTCCTACAGCCCAACACTGTTCCTACAGCTTTAACACTGCTCCTACAGCCCCAACACTGCTCCTACAGCCAACTCAACACTGCTCCTACAGCCCAACATTGCTCCTACAGTCCAACACTGCTCCTACAGCCCAACATTGCTCCTACAGTCCAACACTGCTCCTACAGCCAACTCAACACTGCTCCTACAGCCCAGCATTGCTCCTACAGCCCAACATTGCTCCTACAGTCCCAACACTGCTCCTACAGCTTTAACACTGCTCCTACAGCCCCAACACTGCTCCTACAGCCAACTCAACACTGCTCCTACAGCCCAGCATTGCTCCTACAGCCCAACACTGCTCCTACAGCCCAACACTACTCCTACAGCCCAACACTGTTCCTACAGCCTCAACACTGCTCCTACAGCCCAACATTGCTCCTACAGCCCCAACACTGCTCCTACAGCTTTAACACTGCTCCTACAGCCCCAACACTGCTCCTACAGCCAACTCAACACTGCTCCTACAGCCCAACATTGCTCCTACAGCCCAGCACTGCTCCTACAGCCCAACACTACTCCTACAGCCCAACACTGCTCCTACAGCCCAACACTACTCCTACAGCCCAACACTGTTCCTACAGCCCCAACACTGCTCCTACAGCCCAACACTGCTCCTACAGCCCAACATTGCTCCTACAGCCCAACACTGCTCCTACAGCCCAACACTACTCCTACAGCCCAACACTGTTCCTACAGCCCCAACACTGCTCCTACAGCCCAACACTGCTCCTACAGCCCAACACTGCTCCTACAGCCCAACACTGCTCCTACAGCCTCAACACTGCTCCTACAGCTCAACACTGCTCCTATAGCTCCAGCACTGCTCCTACAGCCAGCTCAACACTGTTCCTATAGCTCCAACACTGCTCCTACAGCCCAACACTGCTCCTATAGCTCTAACACTGTTCCTACAGCTCCAACATTGCTCCTACAGCCCCAATAATGCTCTCACAGCCAACTCAGCACTGCTCCTACAGCCCAACATTGCTCCTACAGCCAACTCAACACTGCTCCTACAACCCAACATTGCTCCTACAGCCCAACACTGCTCCTATAGCCCAACACTACTCCTACAGCTCCAACACTGCTCCTACAGCCCAACACTGCTTCTACAGCTCTAACTCTGTACCTACAGCTCCAACACTGTTCCTACAGCCCCAATAATGCTCCCACAGCCAGTTCAGCACTGCTCCTACAGCCCAACATTGCTCCTACAGCCAACTGAACACTGCTCCTACAACCCAACATTTCTCCTACAGCCCAACACTGTTCCTACAGCCCAACACTACTCTCCTACAGCTCCAACACTGCTTCTATAGCCCAACACTGCTCCTACAGCCCAACACTACTCCTACAGCTCCAACACTGCTCCTACAGCCCCAACACTGCTCCTACAGCCCAACACTGCTCCTACAGCCCAACACTGCTCCTACAGCCCAACACTACTCCTACAGCCCCAACACTGCTTCTACAGCTCAACACTGCTCCTACAGCCCCAACACTGCTCTTACAGCTCTAACACTGTTCCTACAGCTCCAACACTGCTCCTACAAGCCCAATAATGCTCCCACAGCCAGCTCAACACTGCTCCTACAGCCCAACATTGCTCCTACAGCCAACTCAACACTATTCCTACAACCCAACATTGCTCCTACAGCCCAACACTGCTCCTACAGCCCAACACTACTCCTACAGCTCCAACACTGCTCCTACAGCCCCAACATTACTCCTACAGCCCAACACTGCTTCTACAGCCCAACACTACTCCTACAGCTCCAACACTGCTCCTAAAACCCCAACACTGCTCCTACAGCCCCAACACTGGACCTATAGCCCCAACATTGCTTATTTCTTCCTACTCTTTTTCTACAAAAGGGATACAACTGATTGTTAATAAGAACCCCTCACACCCTTTGCTGTAAATTTTTCTATCTTTAATTGGGTATATGTACACATTTTAATCATTTTGATTTCCATTAATTAGAATTAAGCCTTTTTGGTTTTGATGACACCTCTGAAAACAGAGTTGTAAAGAATACTGATGGTTTCAAGCATGCAGGAGACCAACAAGCAGCTCATTTTTAAAATTTTTTTTCTTCCCTTCCTATTTCCTCAAGAGTTAGTTCTCAGAAAACAATTCATTTATTGCATGTGCCCTATTTACCTGCAAGATTAAAGGTCCAAGAAAAGAAAAACTTCAAAAAATTTACAGTAAAGCAAATGGTTCAGTAGAGCAGGAACTGTCTTCACCCCTGCCTGTGGCAGGGGAAGCAGCTTGGCCAGGCCCCACTCTGGGACACCATTCCTCTTTTTCTTCTGAGAATGTGGTCCCCTCTTCTTATGTTCATATATCATGGTTAAGGTCCTTGGACTTCCAAGAGGATAACTTACTTGTGACTTATGCCTACCATTTATACTTATTGTTTTCAAAATAAACAATTTAGTGAGTTATGGTAAATAATGGTGGTTAGCATGGTGAACCTTGATGTCAGGCATTTTGCTCAGAACTTTGATATATAAGGACAGGGTCCTCCTACACTAATGTGGTTGGTAGTCAGTTTCTTCTCTAGTCTGTGAATTTGCATAGCAAGGATCCTGTACCAATACTGCGCACATCCATTACACATGGGCACACCTATCACACATGCACACAGCTACTGCACACACCCATCACACATGCACACAGCTACTGCACACACCCATCACACATGCACACAGCTACTGCACACACCCATCACACATGCACACATCTTCTCCAAACATCCATCACACATGCACACAGCTACTGAACACACCCATCACACATTCAGCTACTGCACACACCCATCACACATGCACACAGCTACTGCACACACCTATCACACATGCACACAGTTACTGCACAAACCCATCACACATGCACACAGCTACTGCACACACCCATCACACATGCACACAGTTACCGCACAAACCCATCACACATGCACACAGCTACTGCAAACATCCATCACACATGCGCACAGCTACTGCACACATCCTCCAGAAATGTTCGTATCTTCTATAGACACTAGGTACCACAGAATACAGACCCACTTAGACATAGTGTACAGAGACCACACATATGAAGTTCATATACCTACACCCACATTATACTTGTGTCACACATGTAGGCACACACTCACCTATTTACATGTCCATCCATGGACCCATTCACTCACACAGGCATGGGTATGCAAATATATCCAGGTACACATATGCTCCAGACATGTATCACATACCCACACATGCTCCATAGACATCCATTCCACAGACACTCAAGGGCCAGACGCACAGTTCACATCCTCATATGTACCACAACCTATGTCTCGTGTTCACAGGCACGATACTCATAGGACCATGTCTCCCCACCAACACACATACTTAGGTGTGCATGGTCATTCTCATGCCTCCAAGTTGGTTTTGCTTCTGCTGAGGCAACCCTGCAGGAGGCAGGTAAGCTGCCAGGTTACCCACTTCCTTCTCAAAGGGACAAAGGGATATAAGGGGCTACTGTTTGCAAACTAACCTGTAGATAAAATAAGAAACAAGATTTGAGGAAGCCTGTGCCAGCCCAGGTCAGCCCTACTCAGACCAGGAGGACCTCTCTGAGCATGCGTGACTGTGCATTGACTAACTAAGGAATGCTGGTTTCTAATCAGCATGAAGAGGCTGCCTTCAACAAACTGGACATCTAGAGAGGCCCAGAAGACCAGAATGGCAGGATAGCGATTGGTGTGGAGGAATGTTGCAGATCAACAACTATATTTGACAGTTTGCTTTTCTTTCTCTTTCTCTCCTCAAACACCAGCATCATATGACTTGTGTGGAATTCTTTTCGTAGTTTATTGGTCCATCCCGTCTCTGTGTGGTCACTGATTCTCAAAGTTTTCCCCACCCTAGCTGAGGGAGAAGAGGTCTGCCTGTAGCCCAGGGGTCTCTGTTAGACAGCCTGCTCCACTGCTCAGCCTAGAACCCTGCAGGACTGGGACGCCCTGCACTCACTGACTCAGTACTGACACTCTGACCTTCACCCTCTCTCTGAGTCCCCTGGCAGCCTATGGAAGTGGTTGATTCTGTGGCCCGTGGTCAATGCTGGCACCGCTACCATTTTGACTCAGGCAGAGGGCAGCAGCAAGCCGAGGGCTGCACAGGTCACTGACCCTTCAGTTATGCTGGAATGTCATTGACCACGCACAGGCCTTTTGAAGGGTTGGCTGCATGCTGACAGCAAGCCAGGATGCTTTTGAGTTTAAGTCAAAGTACACCATCTTGTTACAGGAGGTATACTGATTCTTGCTAAACCTCAGTTTCCTTAACCGAAATAAATTATGCTGTCTCCCGAGACTCTGAAATAGTGCTGGAAGTCACTAGAAAAGAACAAACTGGAGTCTGGATAGTCGGGTTGATTATCAGAAAGTTGACTGTTACAAATCCTTCTGCTCAGACACTCACACTGGGTCTCCGACACTTATGCACAGGGCCTCTGAAACTGACTTAGCCCAAAGGAAAATGCTGTTCTAGCCTTGAACTCAGGCTGGCTTTTGAGATCAAAAGTCAAGTATACATATAAAGCAACACAAAACATGCCCATGATTACAGAAGTGTGAACCCCAGAGAGTGGGTGGGTGGACACCAAGAGGTAAATTGAGTCTAGCATTTGGAAACTACTAACTTAATCATTGTGAGTCAAGAACACACTTTCCCTCAACTACATAAAGGCATACTGACCTCCAAAGTGCTTTAGTATTAGGAAAAAAAAAACTTGCTTCCAGAGAGAGAGTTCCACTAGAGCCATTTGGCAGAAGACCTCAGCAAAGACAACCGAAGGGCTCCTGTCAAGTCTGTGAGACCTTCATTGCTCTTGACAACTTCATCAAAGTACTCAGTGTGCTTGCTTCATTGAAAGGGGCACCTGAGTCCCTTCTGCCTTTAAATGCCCCCTCTGGGGCAGAGGAGAAGCTGTTCCTTCCCGTGGAGGGTTCCACCTCCCACGGCTGCTTTCTCTTCCTGGCATCTTTGTGAAAACATGGGATGGAAGAGCCTTGCTTCAGGAGGAGCTGCCCCCAGTCCATGGCACCCGTGCAGCCTCCCGCCTCAGAAGCGTGCAGAGGCCTTGGCTTAACCACAGTCCTGATGTGGTTGGCATATACGCAGATCTAGCCTCACGCCAACCTGCAAACACTTCAGAGAGGCTAATTGAGAGAGTTAGGGGAAGGAGTCCAAAGGCTGGGAACAAGCATTTCCTAAAGCAACCAGTTACGAAAGCCTGCAGACAACAGGACACTTGCCTGTTTCGAGGAAAACCCTGGCAAGGTATAAGACTGGACTACGAGCTTTTGGGAAGAACGCGGTGGTCTCTGGGAGGCAGCATACGTTCTCTGAGAGAAAGTCATTCCATGCTAACCTCATTTCCTGTTTTGACGAGCTTCACCAGCACCAGCGATTAGGGGAATGCCCCAGAAAGCGTGTCTTACTTTCAGTAAAGCGTTTGAAAACCTCTCCTCCTAGCCTATCTACGTATGGCTCCAGGTGGGCTCAATGAGAGTGAGTCGAGGAGTCACAATCACCCAGAGAAGACCTACTCACGGCCTCTGGCACTCCAGCTGACCTGCTGGCCAGGCCACTCGGGAGACCTCAGATTCTTCAGTGCTCCTTCCATGGTCAAGTGTGGTCTGGAATGACTACTCTTCTACCCAGCAGGAGGCTGAGGTGTGAGAGAATTAGCCTGAGGTTGGACCCCGAGATGCCCCCCACCCCGAGAGTCATGCTCTTCGCCGAGAACAGCATGGCGCTTGTCTGTGTTCTAATTCACCTATCTTTAAAAAAAATAGCTTACAAGGAGACACAGAAGTCACATTTATTAAACTGGCAGGTCACACAAGGAAGAAACATCCCCAGGTTCAAGGGCTAAGAGTGAGAAGATCGAGGTGTAACACAACACAGCCCGGGTAGGCTGGTTACACAACCTACGGACAGGCTTTTAAAAAACCCTCTGCACATCTTCTCTCAGTTACAACACTGAGCATTTGAGTGTGGCCAAGGATGTGAAAACCCGAACCTTCACGTTTTAATCCTTAAAACTCTTTTCAGGGAAGTCTGAACAGTGAGCAGCGTTCTCAATCCCTCCCCTGTGGATCCAGGGGCCTCAGTGTGAGAGCAAAATAAACCCAAGATGATAAAGTGTTCGAAAAGGGAAAGCTCTCAAATTCAAAATAGTGTTATTTTCTGTCTAAGGTGCTTTCCCTCCAACTTAAAAAAAAAGATAGAAAGAAAGAAATCTGACAGTCTCAGTGATAAGAAGAAAATGATTCAGCTTTGTCTCTAGCCCCACACTGACAGAGCTGGCTCAGCCCTCTCCCTGAGTTCATTGTTTTAAAAATTAAAAAAATTAAAATTTCTTTGTATACATGTGTTTGGCTGCATGTATATATATGTACATAAAGTGAGTGCAGTACCTACAGAGGCCAGAAGAGGGCGTTGGATCCAATTAAGGAAGATGGTTTTGAGTCACCATGTAGGATCTAGGAATGGAACCTAGATGATCTCTCAACCCCACCTGAGTCTATTTCAAAAACTGTAAATCCTTGTGGTGGCACGTCCACCTCTCTCAAATTTCTTAAATTCTTGGATTTCAATAAATACACATGTAGGCTCAGAAGGCTCCCTCTCCACTGCTAGGTCTCTAAAGTCACAGATGCAAGAATTGTCCCAAATGAATACCAAAGGGCAGACCTTGGACTTTTTGCAAAATATTTTTGGTTATTTTCAATTATCTAGTATAGGGAATATTTCCTTTGCTGCTTCCCAAGCCTTGCCTCAAAATATAGATAGATGCTTGAGGTTGGGGGGGGAGGGGCAGTCCTCTGCAAAGTTAACAGGCAGAGAAAGCTAGCTCAGATGCCTTGCGTGACTGCCAGAGTTTCCCTCATAGCTAAGAGAGCTCACTGGCCCCATGTGCCAGGCTGGCTCCTATACTTCTCATGAAACTGCATTTTCACAGTGTGTACACACACACACACACTTGTTTTTTCTTCTGCATTGCTTAATATGACAGTTGTAGCCACAGGAGACACTTAGGTTAAAAGAACTAAATATCAAAAGGAATTAAAAATTCAGATCCTCTGTTGTATTAGACATCCAGTAGTCACATTGGCTGAAGGATACCATAACAGCGAAGGTGGTCCTGAACTAGTGCGGCTGAGTTACTAAGTGTTAAAAACTATGTGTGTGGAGGGCAGAGAGGTGGCTCAGTGGCCAGAACACTTGCTGCTCTTCCAGAGGACCCAGGTTCAATTCCCAGCACACACACATGGTAGGTCAAAACTGTGACTCCGTCCCAAATCCTCTCCGATCTCATTGGACTCCAGGCACACACATGGTACACAGATATACACGAAAGCAAAAAACTTATGTACACTAGACAATAAAACATTTAAGATACCAGTGTTTATTTCTCATGCTTCCTACTTCCAAATTCTGATGTTTTGGGTCCAGATGTGTCCTGGATGTTTAGAGTTTTTTGACTGTTGCTGTTTTTATATATAATTTGTGAATAATTACATTCTCTGATTAGGGTTAGAATTTTGTCTCAGTAGCATCTAAAATTATATGACCAATTCTCTTTCACGTTTTAAAAATTGTCCTTATGAGGGAATTATCCAGTCAATGCTGTGGGTCACTTCTGGTCTTCCTGAAGCCTGTGACTCTCTTTGTTGTTGTTACCATAAACACCCTACTGGGTAAAGGGAGGCAATGTGCTGTAGGAGAACACAGAACAGGGAAGGCAACCTGGTGGAAACCCCTAGAGCCAGGACAGGGGTATGCCCAGAGAGGACTCTGTGAGCCTCTGCAGGGAGCACGCACAAACCTATGTCTGTGACTAAGCACTCCGTCACCCTCAGGATCTCTGCTCCCTGTGTGACCCCCTCCAATTGCTTCCTCTCTGCTTGAGCCCAGACGGATGGAACTAGCAACAGGGAAAACAGTCCCAGGGCATTCTTCTGAGGAAAGGCTACTGCTGGAGACACCCCACTGAAGACTTATTTCCTCCACAACTCAATGGCTTTTGATCTTCAAACAAACTTGGATTTGACAGGATCAGCAAGGGGAAAGTTGGTTCTGATGAGCATCCGGATATGAAGGCAGGGGAGGGCTTGTGACCCACCCCTCTTGCTGAGCAGCAGCCTGGAGGACAGCCTAGATCCTCCCCCTCATGTCCCAGCATCTAGCTGCTGAGATGGAGGCTCCTCCTCACCGTGTGGCTACAATACAGTAGTGCCTGTTACTGAGAAGCAAGGATACGGCAGACCTAGGCAACGTCTGCTGTAGCGTGCCAGATGCTGTAGACAGGCTTGGCGATGAGACAGCATGTTTGCCTCCATAAAGAGGAAACTGGGGGGTGGGGACAGTGAGACCCACGGACAATAAATAAACAATGACGGTCGCTTCTAATGTTAGTTAATCCCAATGCAGAAAATAAGAGAGACAACTGGCAGGGGTGAGGGTGTCTCAGGACTCGTGCTCAGGAGGGCTTCCCAGAGTCTGAACATTTGGGAGCAAGCTGGACAGTAACCATGGGTCACTCACCCAGAGCCTCGGTGACGACCCCCATGACCAATTAGCAAACTGATGCTGAGAATTCAAAAACAGTGAACACGGCCACTGAGTTATTCTTGGAGGTCTGCTAAGCTCAGAAGTGAAAACCAATAGGCTCTGGGAAGGGGACTACAAATGGGCTCTTTGGCTCCATTCCCAGGATGGTAAATTTGTTCAGCTCACAGCTGGGGGATGTGAAGAGGACTCTGTAGAAAGAATGACTGGCCAGTTAACCGTTTCAGAGGATACTCCAGTGCCAGTCACAGGATCTCAGAATTGAGGAGCGGATTTGAGAAATCAGGACACTGGAATAAAATGCCCTTGATAGACACGTGACCTCCCGTTCTTCACTTCTTGAGCCAAGTCTACTTGTAAGTAGGCCAAACATGCCAGGGAGGTGGGGGAGGAGGTTATCTTGCTAACAGAGCATGTTAGCACAGTAGACCCCAAAGAAACTATTATAGATCAAATCTACAAATCAGTGATTTAAGTGGGGGGAGGAGAGAAAGTTGGGGTTTCCAACTGAAGCTCTAAGTTGAGAGTGATCTCTAGGTGAGTCACCAGCTGTGACGGGAAGACGTGCACCCAGATCCCTGCCAACAGTGACCCTGCAGAGATCGTCTGGAAAGATCTTCTAGAAAGGTATAAAACATAGGACAAACATGGCTGAGTGATGAGATTCCAGCGCCATACACTTTTAAAGATGCCACGTGTACGGTTATGATAATCTTGACAGGTAGCCTTAGAGAAAGGCTTGCCTGATGTTCAAGTTTAGAGCCCTTTAAACTGGTGTTTCTGGATAGCTAAGTAACAGACAATTTCATTTTCTTTAGTTTTGCTTTTTTTTTTTAATGAAGAAAGGATCAAGACATGAGAGAGGACCCATAAATAAATTATTAATAGATTAATTAATTAATTAATTACAAACCAGTTGTGAAAGAGCATCATCAAAGCACTGCAGGCCCATCACCCATGAGCGTGGAGTGGTTACAGTCCATTCCCGTGGAAACCCTTCACAGGCCTCCCAGCTGTGATCAGCAGGCAGCAGGTAGGGGTGCTGCTGGGGGCACGTCCTGACTTTTCTGTCTGTGTCATTTTCGATCAACTGTGTCATGGGGCTTCCTGTTTCAGCTCCCAGTTATTCTGAAACAAAAATATGCAAGAAAAACACAGGTCACTGCCAACCGCACTGTGACAGTCACTCTAATACATGGAAACCGAAAAGGGAGACAGATCAAAAACACCGCCGTGAGCAGGGGACCAAATCAATAACATAACTATTCACATAGTGATATCCAAAATCCAACAGTGGTGGTGAGCTGTGACAACCCTTTAAATACCATTCATGGGAGATCAGAAAGGCAAATGTTCCCAGAATTCCACTGTCTGGTTTAGGGTCACCTTGTTGTGACTTCCCCATGGGGTCTGATGCCCACTAAGTTATGAGATTCTACTTCTGTGTGTTCTTGATTTTTACTGGAGACTCACACAGGACTTAGAAGACACCCCAGGTGATGTCTTGAGCTCCTGCCTCCAAGGACCCAAAGCAACCTCAGGCAAGTCTACTGGGAATTCCAGTTCACAGAGGTGCAGAGTCCCTCAACACCTCTCCTGTCTGAGACTCTCAAGATAACTGTGGGCTCTCTTACACTTGTGCCAAGTAGCCTCTACAGGACAAAAGGAGGGGAAAAAAAGCCAAGTCCCTCCACACTCACAAACAAGCAGAGGTCTCAAGGATAGCATAGGGCTGACAAAGGCTCCAGAAAGACTGTGGTTCTATTCATAACCGCATTGCTGCTCAGGGCCCCTGTGGTCAGCCTCCCAAGGTGCACCCCTGTTTGCAGAGCACATCCTTAGTTCTCCCAAACAAGGAAAGGGGATTTGCAAAGACAGAGTAGATACAGAGAGGCAGATGATGCCACGCCCCCAAAAGGCATGCTGTAGATCCACAGAGCCAGCTCTGCACTCAAATCTGCTACACACACACACACACACACACACACACACACACACACACACACACACACAATGGAGCAGCTCCCCCGCTCCATGGTTGGAGACAATGCTCCCATGAGCAAGGTCAAATCTAAGTTGGCCACGTTTCCAGCTGTGATCCTGAATAACATTGCTGACAGCTGAGAAGGCAGTACCACTCAAAACTTCCTGGGACATCCCCCTGTCCCAGCCATGGACAGCCTATTCAAGATACCACCCTAGGTTCACCCTAAGCTCCAGAGGACCTTGCACTGTCCCAGGGCCTTTTGTTAATGACCCACATTTTTCTGCAACATCAGAGGGGAGGGGGAATTGCATGATTTTTGGAATAGCTCCATCTGTCCCCAAGAGACCCCTTCACAATGCATAATGTACAAAGGACACGAGAGAGAGGAAATATGCAAAGTTGCTCAGACGGGTGTATTGTGTGTTTCCCGACATGAGTGTTGTTGCTGCCTGGAGTTAGGAAGTGCTGCTGAGGGAGGGCAAATTGCCCAGCCATTGACTCTGGCTGAGCTTCTTCTAAGGACCCTCTCTGGGCTGCAGGTCACAAGAATAAAGCTTCATAGAGGGTCCAGGCTCTTGACAGCAGCAACTGTGGTAATTTAGTGCCTTTGTTATTCTTTAAAAGGCCCCTATTGTCAGTGGCAGTGGGGAAGTTTCTGGAAGCTGAAGAACCTGTCTGTGTGACACCTACACAGTCAAGGGAACAGTACCCACCCCCCCCTTCCCCCATGAACCTCTTGGGAAAACCAGCTTCCCGTTTTGTGTCCTGTGAGCCAGCATTTTCTGACCAGGCTCACAGTATCCGCCATCTGGCCCAGGATTTCATCTGCAGCGCCTTCCTGGGTGGGCAAAGAGAAACAGGAACTGGGTGACGCACCAGTGGCTGACATGGGTGGAAGGAGAAACTGGCTTCCTCTAGTTCTACCCGTGAGGCAGAGATATCTGACTGCCCTGTCCTCACCAGCCTGCTTCTTCTGAGTGGGATGCCAGGGTCAAATGGAATAGCTCGGGTAGCTACAATATGGTACACCCAGCCAAGTGGGTACTGAAATTGCAGAGAGGTGATAGGGGCCTTATAGACAAGGCAGGCCGGGCCACAGAAGGAGGAAGTGGACACCCTTTCCAAGGTCACACTGGAAGGGCTACAATTGGGCTAAGACTTGGGTCTTTCCCACCTAGTTCCCATGGGCTAGTGGCCAAAGCTGAGAAGCTTCCAGCTTACCACTGCAGAACCTGTTGGCCTGGGAGCTTTTGCATGGATGAAACTAATTCCTGTGAACCCCATATTGGATGGCTATCTGGTTACCATTAGAGAACCCCAGGCTAGACTATTTGGATACTATAAGAAGTTTGTTCCCAATTCTCAGCAATTCTCAAGAACGTCTTCCATAATCAAGTGGACACTGAAAGTTGGTAGAGACCACCCATGCCTCCCCAGTACCGGGATGAGCCCGAAGGGCTGCCTAGTCACATGGCAGCCATGCTACTCTCTGCTTTGGTGAGTTTTGCTCTTCCTGTGGATCTTTAATATTCGTTATTAGAAACTCCCCACCCCCACTATGGATATACAACTTTATTTTCCCTAAGATGTTATAAGCAGCCTGGGGACCAACACATACCATACTGAAGACAAGTGCTCATCGGGGAGCAGAAATGTAGTTCAGGCTAGAGGTGTCCATACAGTGAATGAAGCATGAACCCTCAATGTCCCTGGCTTGTCTCTCACCAGGGTTCCTGTGTGCAGAGCTATGTCCATATATCTATTTAGAGCCTGCGGGGTCTTGGGTGGCGTGACTCAGCTTCTACAGAATGCTCCTGGTTCAGAAAGTCACTGTGCACTGTCTGAAGGCTTTCAATCCCATAAAGCAGAGTCTGAGTCCCTCCTAGAGCTGTTCTAAGCCCCCAGCTTCTCTCATCTACCACCGGCCGAGTACAGTGTCCCATCTGCCAGAGTGTCCGGATGTGTGTTTTTCACCCAAGCTTGGCATCAGTCCTTTCAAAAAGATGTGCGAAGGCCATCTCTTCCCAACCAGGCAGAGCCAAGAACACAGGGATCCCAAACTCCAGAGTGAAGCTTGGCGTTCATACCCAGTTTCCCATCCAGCATCCTGGTTATCACATTCTGAGTGTCCTAGAATGGCCAGATGCTCACGAAAATGTCAATACCAGAGCCTCAAGGGTCTCACAGATTGGCTCACCTTTCAGTAGTCCTTGGGTACCAAGGATCCACGATAAATGGGCAAAGGATCCACAATAAAGGGCTGGTCTGCCAGGTTATCTTCTGGTCTCATCTTTCCACATCCTTCCCTTTGCCTACCTTCTCCACCTTTGCTAGTTAAAGGTTTTTCAAAGAATAAAATCTCCTGGACACTTTCACAGATTTAAACAGCCTGATCAGCCTTGTGAGAGGCCAAAGTTACAGACAGCCCTGCTGTAGTCACTAAGAAATTCAAAGGGTCTTTGAAAAGCAGCAGCCACCTCCATGGTTGGTTTGGAACACGTGAGAAGAACCTCAGCCTTCAATTCAAACAGCAACAATCTAGAGTCACGATCCCCCAAGCATGCCAGTGGCGCCTGGCCCTGGACAGCAGTTCTCAGTGTACAGATCTCTGGACCAAACCATTATTTCTGCAGCAGCATGAAATTACCTGAGGATGCATTAGATATGCAAACTCTCAAGTGTCCCCCTGTGTTTTCTGATTTGGAAACTCTGAGGGTAAAACCTGGTTGTCTTCACAGCACCCAGAAATAGAAATAAAAATGCAAGGGCCACCAGTAGCAAGTGATGGCTTGTTCCAAGTGACAGTCTTGAGCACTGGTGTAGCCTCCACCGACCCTACTGACCACACTTAGCCAACTTTAGTGTCTAGTTTCAGTAACTATTCTTGAGCCATCCAGTGGATGGCCCTTTCCAGAGATCTTTCTGAGAGGATGGATGACAGGCTTAAAAATACACACCTGGACAGATGGGATACTGTACTCAGTCAGTGGTAGAGGAGAGAAGCTGGGTGTGTTGGAACAGCTCTGGGAGGGACTCAGGCTCTGCCTTAGGGGGTTGAAAGCCTCCATATAATACACAGTGGGCAGGAAAAGTGGACAACTCAAAAGGCTTCCCAGTCTTGAGGAGACTATAGAGGGAAGAGCCTCCATCTTCTGCTTTTGATATTGAGCATCTGCACAGCACAGACCTGAGTTGGAGGGCTCTTAAGTCAATGATCAAATCTCAAATCTCCTACACCAAACTGTTCAACCAGCCAAGACATCCATCACGGCCTCCTCTCCTTAGTCTTCAGAGATCTACTGAGAATATGGGACCCTGAGGTCTCTTAACATTTCCTTTCCATAAGAACAGAGCCGTGCCATCAGCTCTACACACATTACTGTCACCCTGGGAAGGAGTGTGGATGCAAAGCCACACACCTATTAGTCTGGTCACAGTGAAGTGCTAGAGCATAGGTAGCACACAGAAAAAAGCACTCGTACTGAGACAGGTAGGAAGCACAGAAGGGCAGGCAATATATATATATATATTTATGTATATATGTATATATATATATGTATATATGTATATACATATATATATATGTTGAAAAACTGAACAAAAATAATAAAAACAACAAAAAGCTTAACCTTGTACAGAAAGTATGAGAAAAGAAAAAATGAGGGAAAGAAAACAAGGAAGGAAGGAAGGGAGAGAGGGAGACAAAGAAAGAAAGAAAGAAAAAAGAAAGAGAGAGAGAGAGAGAGAGAGAGAGAGAGAGAGAGAGAGAGAACACGGGTAAAAGCTAGGAAGTTGTAAGCACATGTTCCAGGTAAGATATTGGTCCCTCAGTTTCCATGGTTACCTTTGCAGATTTGGGGGCATAGGCAGGTATACTTGGGGACTGTGGGGACTTACAAAGCCAACAAGGTGACTGGAAATTCATGAAGCACAGGCTGGCTAGACACCAGTAGAAGCCAGTTTTCACACACAGCCTTTCCTGGGGTGCTCACACCCTAGGTTGGAGAACAGAACCCTCTCTGTAAGTCGGGCCTCTCTGCTCCAGGTTCTGACCTTTTGTGTGTTTCAGGTGAAGAATCAAGACTTGTAAGATCCTGACCACGAAGTCCCCCCCATCCCCACCCACTCACACACCCCTGCACAACTGCAGTGGCTGGAGAAAGCCTGGCAGCCCAGCCTCCATCCTGCCCCCTGGGCCACTCAGACCTGCAGAACAGAAGGCCAATCTGGCCCTGCTTTAGCATCACGGACACCACCCTGAGGCTACCTGAGACAGGAAGGAGGCAGGGGGCTGCCTTCTGACAGCAAACCAGATGCCCTCTGTGAAATGTGGCCTCACTGAATTATGAAAAATATCCAGGATGGGTGTGCTTATATCCTACACGGGAGAAATAGAGTAGAGACAAACAGACCCAGGTCCAAGTTTCCTCCAGGTCGCACCAAATAGTAGAAGAGAGGGCATTAGGAATCCTCTGCCCAGCAATAAAAGTCAACACTGTAACATGAGCCACTGGCTGAAAACTCAGCGACTAATTATGTAACCGTGGAAGAAAGCAATTACTCAAAGGAAGGAGGGAAGAAAGAAAAAGGGGTTTTGTATACCCGAATCTTAAAAATAGAACCAAAGGCTTAAAATCATACCCAGTTGTCTATTGTACACCCCTCTTTTAGCTGCCGAAAAGGTTAATAATTTTCCTACCGAAACTGAATGTGGGTTGTGAAAGAGCATTGAAATGAAGAAAATTTCCCCGCGGCTGCTAATGTATTATCAGCAAAGCCATCGGGTTTCAGTTTGAGTTGTTTGTATTTATTTGTGAAAACAAAGATCAGATCAGCAGAAGCCTCATCCTAACTATTGTCCTGGAGTGTCTGAGTTTTTTGAGATGGAAAAAAAAGAAGACCCTCATACATATGTATATGCATACACACACACACACACACACACACACACACACACACACACACCACGCAAGCATGTAGACATGAGAAATTAGAACAACAGCTTAGGGGGAGAACATGTTTAACTCGATGCTGTCATTTGAAGAAGAAAAAGTATAGCCTCATGTAAAACACATTTGTTTACAATTTGTTCAAACACGACGTTTATTTGTACTTTTAATTGTTAAATTTTTTTGTCTATTGTATGGTCAGGTAGAGATTTTTTTTTAACTGTAATGTTTGTCTAATACTTTCAGAAGTGAAAATACAACCATATTATAATTCTGTATAGAGGACTTAGAGGGGGAGTATAAGTTAAATTCTCCTTTCAAAGATCAAAATCACGAGCTTGGAGACTTTTCTGAGCGAGACCCTGGATGAAATGAAGAGGTTCAGGTGCTTTTAAGCAAGCCGTGTGTCAGACGCCAGGTGAGCAGGTTGCTCTCTGAAGTTTTAAAAGAAACCAGACAGTGAAGTGGTTAATGAGGACGGGAGGGAGCCAGAGACTTCTCTTCATGTATTTCCATCACAACATAAACAGCAGAATAAAAAAAGAGAGAAAAAAAAACCTGCAAAAGGAACTCTCCAGTGGTCTCACATCACCGAACAAACTGTTTTTCTACCTATTTTGTGTTGCGGGCTTTTGTTATCAACCCAATCGGCAAATTGTGGCCAATTTTGTCATGGTGTAAGCAGACATTTTGTTCCCAAACTGTTTTCAACATTTTTGCTACCAATTACAGTCAATGAGAAAATGAAGAAGCCACAATACAAACAGAAAGGGTACTTCTGTACCCAGTTAACCCCTTTTAAGGTTAAAGATGCATAGATGTGAACACTGATGTATAGTTTTGAAAACAGAACTATAGTAAATTCATATTCTGAAACAATTTAGTCAGCCTTTTGTGGAAAAAAAAGAATCATTAATGATTAACCTGCTGATTGGATTTTGAAACCAGCCAGGAGACATTCTCCTGTTCTAACCACGCTGAGACACTTAGACTACCCCATTTAATGACACGCTGTATCATTATTAATTTACAAAAAATTACAGAAACCAGATTAAACTTGAAAATGCAGATGAGACTTCCTAGGAGTCAAATGAATTAAGCCAAGGTAAAAAGAAAAATAATTTTTAAAAAATCACCAGTTAAGCCGTTATTTACTACTGAAAATAAACGACGCCCACAGAGTTCAAGCAATATATTAATATTGAAACCAAACGGCAGTCTTACACCACAAATCATTTCATTAAAAACAAATAAAGAACGACACCTAGCTAAAATGAAAACTCAAGGCTTTATTTGATGAGGCATTAAATGTTAAGATCAGGAACCGATAGAAAGCTGGCCTGGCTTTTCTTTCTGCCCCTTTGTTGTTGTTGTTGTTGTTGGGTGTATCATTACAACAAGACACCGACAGCAAAGGATCCTTTCCTCAAGATTCAAGACTAACTTGGAAGGTGAGCAGAATGTCAGAAAGTTCTGCTTGTCTGTCCCTCATGTCTGAAGGCACAGCAATGTGTACATTTTTAGCCTTTTAAAATACCAGCATGCCCACACACTGCCTCAGATTAAACCAAGGAGAAAATGACACATTCTGAAACTATTTTCTACAGCTACTTTCCTGATAACACTGAGGCGCTTACAATCGAATTAATGAGTTCTTAAAAGCCCAAACAATTGTCCACAGAAAGACAGAACTGGTCACAGCAGCCTGCACATAATTCTTGGTTTCTCAAGCAATTCTGCAAGTATTAATCTTTGTTATTTGTGTTCAGGAGAACTCAGCTTTTCCCATGTATTTCACACAGAGACTCTGCTCATTGTTCTGGGTTGTTAAATTGAGGAACACTTTGAAAAAACCCACAGAAACACCACAGTGCTTCCTTGACCTCACACAATCTAGGAATTGAGGATTTTTGTCCCTGGTGCCTTTGCATAACCTGTTCACATTTGAAATTTCTTTAAGTAGCAAAGAGAGGAAACACCCACAGTCTAAGGAGTCATTGTTTCTTCAGAAAGTCAATTTCTGCATAAACAGCCACCCAGAAATAAACAGAGTAGGTCCCAAACCAAACAGCAAAGAACTCAGGAGGACCGCTGCACAAAGGGATTGTCAGAATGCCTAGCAGAAGGAATTTTTACTTATGATCGAGCTAAAAGATTGCCAGCGACAGATCGATACTGCTTCTGGTAATGTGGAACGTATACGAACACCAGTGAGTTAATATCTTCCATTCAAGAGTGATGTTTAGCAACCTGTCTAAAATTCAGAAACGCTTCTTTCTCAAGTTCTCTCAGCCCTCTGAGACTGTGTCCCACCAAGCAAGCAGTCTGCCTCGTGGAAGACACCAACGGTGAAGAAAAGACAGAGCAACTTTAAACAATGCTGTGGTTTACAAGTGACAGGGAATTTCAAGACAAAAGAGGTCACCGGCGGCCGAGTTTGTCATTTTTTTTGGGGGGGGTGTCTGGTGAGAATTTGACTTTAGAATACCCTCCCTGCCCTCATTTAGCAAAACTGGGCACCCTAACGCAGAAGAAGCCTACTGTGAACACCTACCACCCTCTGTAAAACCACACACAGCCCCGTCACCCGTGTGAGACTTGGGAAATGATGATGGTTTTAGTCATCTGGAAAAAAGCAAAACATGACACGGGGTTGAAGGCTTTTCTTCAGAACCTCTGTCCTTTTCACGCTGCTTCACCACAACAGGAAAGTTTAAGTTCACACTCCACTGTGCTTGTGACCCGGGAATTTCTTAAGAGCAGGGTGGTGACACAGCCCCGAGCTCTTCCTGAATAAATGGTCAAGACTTCATCTCAAAAAAAGAAAAAAAAATCCCTTTTTTGGGGGGAAAAGTATATATAAACATAAAAGCTCTCCTATATTAAAAATTAATGTTTTAGCACAATTATTTGGCATGTAACCTAGCTGATTTCTTGGTTTTTTTTTTCCACACACACACAACTTGAACTAGTTAACACCAAAGCTTTTTAAACTTTGTTTTGTTTAAAGACATGCCTATGAATAAATAAAATATGGTTTTCCCCTCCATTTATCCTTTTGTTTGAAGTCAAGTTATCATTTATAAAATGATGACAATTTTGCTAAAACAATGTGTGTTTAGAGGTTTAGACTGGCTCAGATATAGAGTTGGGTATAGATATTAAGCTCTTTCTATTTTTTACAAGATTTTTTAAAAATCAAAGTCTATAAATAGCTGCAACTGAGAGGCAGAAGCCGGATTAGACAAAAGTCAGAAGAGCCCCTGACTCGGGATGCTTACCCTGGAAGCTAGGGTCTCAAAGCACTGCATTTTTTTTTCTTTCTACAGAGAAGAAAATAAAATTGATTTTCAGTGAAACATTAACTACAAAACAAGTAGGAGTTTGAAACATATGTAAGACTAATTTATGAGGAAAGGCACATTATACTCCTGCAGCCTGTTCCTGACCCAACTCACTGGTGTCTCCCACAGTGGATCTGCACAGAAAACAGGATGGCTCTGGTTGTAAACTCAAGAGAATGGCTAAGCAACTTTTTTGCTGAAGGGTGGATCTGTTACCCTAAGTCAAAGGCACCGTGGATGTCCCTGGACCCTGAAGAGTGGAGCTTGCTTCTGAGAGTCACCTAGCCCTTTCATTGATGTGAACTGGCAAGCTTGATTAGCTGTAGGGTGCCAACCAATCTCTTTATCAAAGCCAGCTGAAAACAAAACTGAGAGACACAGCTTGTGGTTTCACAAAAAATGTATTTACATGAAGTGTATTTTAAAGGGAGTTCGATCCCCAGGCACAATGCCATCTGTGATGTGTGGTGAGTTTGACATTTAAAGATATCAGAGGTTGTCAGATGTACCTGCCTCCGGTCTATACTTAGCTAACATGCTGCCACCCCTGCCAGCAAGCCTTGTTTTGCTGATTTCCAGCTTAGAAATCTGAGAAAAGACTCAACCTTATTTATTTCACACCAATCCTCTCGTAGTCTCTTACTTCCTCACCTAAGATCTGTTTGGAAGGAAGTAGAGCCGTGGGTGATCGGGGGAAGAAAAGCCAACTTTCACGTTGTCACAGGGATGGTAGCAGAGGGACCAAACCACAGAGTCTGGAGTTGGTGGACAGTTATAAATGACAGTGATGTTCCCCCGTCATGGCCCACTTCTTCACCCCAAATTGTCTAGGAAAGAACTGTCTCTCCCATCTCCAAAGGCGTCTCCCCCTGACTCTTAAAAGTGGTCCAGGGTATCTGGAAAAAAAACCCAGGTGACCCCAAACATTTACCATCACTTATAAGTGCATCAACAGAAATCACACCAGAGGAGCCATGTAAGTCCCTGATAAACACTGGCTTTAGGGTCTCTGCGATGAGGAACTCAGATCCCAGAGGTCCTGGATCAGGGTTTAGCAGCTAAGAATGAAGGCTTCATGCTTTATCCCAAGAAGTCAGAGTGACTCGCCACTAACTCACCCCTAGTCGAGTAATGTTTGGGAAATGTGTGAGTCACTGTCCCCTCATTTTGAAGGGTCATAATGCCTAATTTGTTGGGAATGAAAGTTGAGCCACAGTATACATCAGGAGAAGCCCCCAAAGACCCACGTAGAATTCCCACCCTGTAACCAGCAACAAACCCTGGGTGTCAGAGGCTCATTGCTGGGAATGTACGGATACTTCCGGCAGAAAGGGACACAGTCCTTCAAGCTCCTCACAGCCCTTCTCTGTTCCTTTCAGCTGTGGAGGTTGAGGGACACGGACCCAGGGCCTTAACACAAGCGAGGGTTTATGAGCAGTGGCTGCGTGGCTTTCAAAGGATGTAGGAGGGAGTATTTACACAACTGTGCTAACTTATCTGCTAATTTGTTGTTAAAGATTTTTTTTTTTTAAGTCTCTTCTCTAAAACCAGAGCTTCCCCTGCATTAGTTGTTTTTGGTAAAATCGTGGTATTATTTCAGTATGTATCATATACACACATACACAAACATTATATACGTATATGTGCATATATGTTATCATATACTTAAATGATTTTACCATAAGTAATTGAAAACTTTTAATGACTATGTTGTTCTGTAATTATTATTTATTATTGTTCTAGGAGTCAAATCTGGAGCTCAGTGTATATGAGGCACAGTACCATCCAGTCTGTATTCCCAGCCAAGAGAAAGTTGTATCGAATCTGATTTAGACACTGCACTATGCATGACACATCACTTGGCACCACACAAGAATGCATGCTTTTAAAAGTCATATTTATCTGTTTAAAAAAAAAAGTGTTTTAACCCAAAAGTATACACAAATGTATTCAGTAGTAGGAGTGTCAAATCCGACATGAAGCGCCACAGTTTCCACTCTGAAAGACTGCTCTAACTGTACGGAAGTCTGAGGAGACATAGAGACTCTGGGTCTGGTTAATGTGGGTGTGCCATATTTTTTATTTGCAAGCATTTTTGTAACAAAGTTTATAATTTTTTTTCTAAATGGTGATGATATACTTTGTAAATTTTTTCTCAATAAGATTATAAGAATTATGGTTTAAAAGAATCTTCCCTTATTGGTTGCCTCCGAACCCAAGAGGACAGCCCGTTCTGCAGGGAGCTAGCAGCTCAGGGACGACAGAGAGCACAGCCCTGTACCTGTCTTCTGAGCTACAGACAGCTGCTTCAGTTGCTTTTGTGAACCTGGGGGCACCCAGACTTCCCTTTCTAAGAATTCTCTTCTACTTGCCTGAGTTAAGGCCTTCATTCTAGAAGTTACTAAAGCTGTGTCTGAAATGCCAAGGTGAGCTTGCTTGGCCCCAAGCACAGGGGTCTCTCAGTTCCACTGTGCCCACATACCGGTTTTGCAAGCTCCTTTGTACCCCAGACAACTGACATCCTGAGTCAGCACACAGAAGTTCGGGGGACAGTTGGTCGTCACCTCTGCTTTATGGACTCCCTTAGAGAAAGACAAACAGAGGCACAATACAGCGTTTCTGGCAGACCTAATTCAGGTCCGCGACAACTACCCTCACAATAAAACGTGTAGCCCATCAATCCAGTGAGTCCAGGGGACTCTACTACAGGTTCCAGCCACAGGCAGCCAGCCAGCCTGTGAGGTGAGGTACTCTGCCTTCTGTCCCTCCCTCCAAGGCTGCCTCTGTTGTTGACACTGTCCCCGCTGGTTTATTGGCCTGCCCTGCTTGCTTTCTGCCGCAGTCTGTTGCTAGGCTAGGAAAGGAACCCTAATCGCCCAGAAAGAGTAACAGTTGCAATCTTCTCTCTCGGCACAGTTTGGTGACAAAGTGGAAATAATCCACACATTCACTTTGTCATTTTTCTTCAAAAGGAGAGCGGTGTATGGCCTAGAGAGATGCGAGATCTATATTTCAATCACAAAAGGTTGGATAAGGTGCATTTGGAATGAATCTGGTTCCATATTGAATTGCTGCCTGTCATCACCAACCCGGGTGCCCGCAGGCTCTTAGAACAGTTTGACTGTAGGTCTTACTAAATTGACAGTCTATTTACTCCCCTCCCTCCCTCAGCGGGGAGGGGGAGAAAAAGCAAACCACATTGTCAAAGCATTTAAAAACAAACCAAAGGAAACTGGGTTTCCAAGCTTTGAGCAGATGTTATTTACCCGCAATCCGTATCCAAGAAGTCACTTGGAAACCGGCTCCGTTTTCCTCAGCATTCATTCAGAAGCATGGAATTTCGCTGGTACCGAGGACATATACTTGCTTCTTGCCAGTGATTAGGGCAGGGTGAGCTATGTCTTCACCCCAGTTTCCCTCTATCTTGGCGATCTAACTATCCTAACGCCTCATGTGCCTTTCCAGCCACCGTTGCTGGCGGAGACCATGAAGCTGGTGGAGGCGTGCAAGTGGTTCCCGTGTAGGTGCTTATACCGCCACACTTGGCTCATGAAGCCAAGTCCCGGTGCCAGCTCCTGTTTTGAGAGATATGTCTCCCTCTTGCTAGGAGGCTGCTCCTCATCTCTAAGCACCACACGTGCCTTATCCTTGAGACTTCTTGGATGCTGCATCTAAGCGTCAAGGCTGACTTTCAAGGATGGGAAGGCTCGGGTCAGAAGTGCTCACTGTGCATTCCCCAAGGCTTGCTTGGTTCAGAGCTGGCACCGGGCGAGCATCTGTGGGCTGGGCTCACCAGTGACATGATTAAGTGCATGAATCAATCTCCTAGCTTGGGACTCAGCTCTTATTTTAAGGCTGACCCAGACAGGTCCATTAAGAAGAATGCTGGTGCTTTCCTAGGCCCACTGTATAATGTAAGTCCTTGTCCTCACTAGAGAGAAGGAAACCAGGAGAAAGATGATCAGTTCGTAGCAGATGACAGTTAAGTCAAGCACTGAGGAAGGACCACAGACGCTAGCAGCGCATCCCTCATTCTGTCCTGACTGTAAAGGTTTCCCTGCCATTCCACTCAATGTCTGATGTCCCACAGTCCACACAGACACGTGAATGTGGTGGGTTTGAATACCCTCCTTCTTGACTGGACTGTGCCTTTCTAAGACAGACACTAGAGCAGTGGTTCTCAACCTGGGGGTTCCATACTCTGACCCCTCTTTTGGGCCAAACAACCCTTTCACATGGGTCACATATCAGATATCCTGCATATCAGATATTTACATTACAATTCATAGCAGTAGAAAAATTACTATTATGAAGTAATACAAAAATAATTTTATGGGGGGGGGAGTCACCACAGTATGGGGCCACAGTATTAGAAAGGTTGAGGGCCACTGTGCTGTATAGTCAGTTCCCCCCTCCAGCACTGGGTATCCAACCTGAAGCATCATAGCACATGCTTCTCTACCTGTCTATCCCAGAGATGCACATGTGCCAGGACATGTGTCTATATGGACACAAGCTTAGATTAAAAAAAAAAAAATTCTCAAAAGCCGCCGTTAGCCTTGCCAGTGGTAGCTTGATAAAACACAGAGAAGAAAAACTGAACTAAGATTGTTTATCCAATTAAATAACATTTGTCTTCAGAGACTTGTGTATGTATAATCTCCACAGTCAGGGCCGGGACTGGTCAGGCACACCTAATCCAATGTTCTCCCAAAGATCCTGGAGGATGGAACCCAAGAAAATCTGCTTGCCAGGAGCATGCCATGCAACGTTAGTCCAAGGTGTGTGCCCAGGGAAGCGTACACTGTGGTGGCCAAGCAGGGGGCTTTCTGGCTAACAAGGGCTCTGGCACGTTTCCCATAAACAGCTTATTAGATCCGGTATTTCAATATCAACACTATTTCCCCTTTGAGTGTGCAAGGTTCCTCCCTGTTCGCTGTTTTTTTTTTTTTTTTTTTTTTAATGCATCTTCATTTAAACTTCACAGCTGCCCTGGGAAGTGAAGGGTGGGTGACCTCAGGCCTTGTCTATCGGAAAGAAAAAAAGCTTGTCTGAACCAGCAGAAAGGTCTGATTCAGGGTCCCTCGACACAGATCTCCTGGCAAAAATACCCAGACCCAAGCCCCCTGACTGCCATGCCCGTGTCAGGGCTGTCCAAATGAGACAGCCTCTATTGTTTCAGGACTTAGCACATCCTCAGAGTAGAGAGAGGAATCAGCCTAAAATGGGTTCAGGCCATGGAGCTGCATCCTGTAACTAAACTCTGAGGCACTATCTAGTCTGTTTTGAAGTCCTGACTTTGTACCACTTTCGAACTCCTGAGGTGTGGCCTGCATCTCCCAGTCGGCCATGGGAGGCCCAAGGGCTCATTTCTAGGGGTTTTAATAACACGCTACAAGGAAATAATTAGCGAGGCTCATCTCCAGAGTGCAAGCGACACACGTGGCAGGCATCCAAGAACACCTTGATCCTCTGGAAATCAGAATCCCTGTACTTCACCCCCACATTATCAAGCTCCAAGGAGCCAGGCCTGAGTCTGGAAGCCAGAAGCAGAGGACACCGCTCCAGGAAGACTAGGAGAGGAAGACCTGAGAGTGAGCAGTGTTTTCTCTATTTACCAAGTCTAGGTCACTTTAGACTGGTCCCCACGTCTCCAAGGGAATGCAGCCACAGACAGTCCATGGACTCTTCTCCTAGCCTGCTCCATTGCCCAGGGCCTCCTCTCCTCTCCAGCACCCGAGCAATGGCCCAGATTACTGTAGCCACATCATGTCTCAGAAACACTAGGAGGCCCTCCACACCCTTAGGTCACCGAGCTGTGTCTCACATACCAGAAGTTGGCAGAGTACCCAGGAGAGCTTCCTACACTTCTGACATTCTAGAATCAGGGCTACATCGTGGCTTCATGGGCTACATCTCCAATCCTAGCATTTGGAAAGCAGAGAAGGGAGCATGGAGAATTCAAGGCCAATTTGGGCTATCTAGGAGCTCCAGGCCAGCTTACGTTACAGAGGGAAAGAGAGAACCAGGCTGGGAGATGGCTCAGTTGTTAAAGAATCTGCCACACAAGCACAAGGGGTTGAGTTTAGATCCCCAGTACCTACGTAAAAACGTAGGTGTGACCCAGCGCATCTTAAGAGGGGTGGGTCAAAAGGATCCCTGGAGCTCACTGACCAAACTTTCTAGCCTATAGGTGAGTGCCAGGTTCAGTGAGAGACCCTGCCTCAAAATGATAAGGCGACAGGGTGGAGAACTCTCTGGGAAGACAGGCTGATCTCTCCATACCTGCATTTAAATGTGTGCCCAGTCATACATAACAATACACACAGAGATAAATGTGTGTGCCCAGTCATACATGACAATACAGTCATACAAGACAATACACACACAGATAAATCGAGAGGCGAGAGGGCTGGAGGAAGGGAGAGGGCAAGGAGACGAGAGCACACAGGCCACACTCATTTCGTGCCAAATCAAAAATGCGGGGGAGGTGACATTTGGAGCAGGGCCTATCTCATCAGTCTGTGGTGCACTCGTCTTTTTCCCTGGGGGGGAGGTTAGAAGGCCTGCTCTTCCTGGGTCCTCCTGGTTGGCATGAAGTCCTCTTTGGGAGAACGGCAGCCAGCCATTATCACCTGCAAGGCCTGGTGGGTCCCGTGTGGTAGGCACCCCGTTAAGCCACCCAGGTCTCTGTGGCTTTTCTGGTCCTTTGCCGCAGAGGCTAGCAGGAAGCTCATACCCACCAGAGGGGACAGGATCCTGCTCAAGCTACTCTAGAAAATGCCAGTGTTTGAATCTTTTGCTTCTCGCCTCTGACAGTTTTTCTTCCTACAGGCTGGGAAGGGTGGGGCTGGGAAGGGTGGGGCCGGGAAGGGTGGCTTCGTTTGTTCAACATATTTTTTTTCATCTTTAAATAATATTCTTTCCCCCCCCTTCAGTTCAAGAGATCAAACCCAAGACTTTAGGCATGCTAGGTAAGCACGCTACCACTGAGCTATCTCCCTAACCCCACCACATCTTTCTAGTAAATAAGCCACATAGATTTTTCAGAAAGGAGAATGATGGGAAGATAAAAAGCCAGAAGAAAAAGGAGCGAAAAGAAAAGGGATTGTTTGGGAAGAAAGCAAGGTGGAAGGGAAATTAGATGAAAACCTAACCTCCTGCAGAGAGAACGGGCAAAGCCACAGCCTCCTTTTTGACTCAAATATTATTTTGCAGAGTATTTAAAAAGAGGTTACAGAAATAAAATAGAAAGACTCCCACTGTTGTGCAGAGACGCATCCACAGGGGAAAAACCCCATCTCACCACGAGGAAGTCGCTTTGCTATCTGGCCTCCTGGAGCAGAGTCTTAGCAGCAAGGCAGTCAGGAAGCCAGGAAGACTTATCCTCCGACTGTAAATGCAGCCAGGGAGCCCCTGCTAATGAAATAAATCTCTGCCAGTGGGGGAAGAGCAGATACAAAGGGAGGCTCCGGGGAGCGGCAGGGGGCATCCTTCCAGCCCTTTTAAGAAGTGTGGTTTTAATGGAAAGTGTTTTAAGATTAGTGATGATTCTGCAATTTATCTGAAAAGTCAAAAGAGGGTTTCAAAATGATGCTCTATAGACATTTGTGCTTGTGACTCCACAAGCCCCACCGCGTGCTCCAGAGAAGGCTGGCTGGTCTCCAGAACCCAGGCTGCTCGGAGAATGCTCTAAAACACTAATACTGTTCCTTCGGCCAGCAGGCCCAGCCTGGCTAAGCTCTGAACACCTATCGGCCATTTCCTTCACTCCGGCCACAAACACAGTTTGCGTCTTGTAGTTCCTCAGCTTTTTGTTTCAGCCTTCTCTGCCATGTCAGGGGGACAAGCCATGTCCATCCTGTCCCATTCCCCCCACCCCTGCCTCTCTCTCTCTCCTTTTTAATTTTCCCTGCCCCCCCCCCCCCCCCCCGCCCCTGATAAGCCCATTTTACACTCTGCTGGACACTCACCCCCCTGTTTGGAAGCATATTTCTGATATTACATTCCAGGATTTCTTCCCCTGGTTCTACCCCATTAGTTTGGTTACCCCTCTTTTGGGCCTGCTAACTTCTTCACATACCTCCTGGGTATAATCTTCACGAGTGGGCGAGCTATGTACGATCTTTTTCCTGCTCAGACAGCATCCAGGCGAGCTCACCCTCTTTAATTCTTGTGAGCTAGGTCCGGTGTCCCATGTCTTTCTCTCTCCTCACTAGGGTTCTCTGTCCCTGTGTACTTTCTAGCTCTTTATTCTTAAGTCTATGTGTGTGGTCCCTTTTAGAAAGAAGTTATAACAGGGGCAGGATGAGGGTGGGCGAGTGAAGAATAGAAGATACAGGTTTTTTTTTTTCTCTCTCTCACCAGCTAAGGACAAAGGTAGCCACCGGTCCACACTATTTCATACCCTGTGTTCAGATTGTGCCATGTTTAGTTACAAATCCACATGAAGTCAAAATATGTCCCCAAATAGTACTTAAACTGCTTGTGAATGGGAATGACGGGGCTTTTCCAGCCAGAGCTATGTCAGAAATGTACAGAAGCACTGTCTTGCCAGTTGCAATGCTACCTCATTTGAGGGGGGAAAAAGGTGCTTGTTGTGTTTTGTGTCACCCAGATAACTATGTCACACGTGAAGGCATCTGCAGTCCCCACTCAGGCAATTTCTTCACCACCTCATAGCAGGACTGTCAGTGCTGGCACTGGCCACCCATGGGCTGCCACAAAACAGCACTCAGGCGGGAACAGCATTTCCTGTCAGGAACAATGGGACTTGCTGGTCACAGGGACACCGGCTTGTGTGGAGTTGAATACAATTAGTGTCTATTTTACAGATATGGGCTTTACAAAAATGCCAGCTATGGCTCTAGAATGTGCTATCTGACGGGGGAATGTATGCCGGGGTAAAGACTGAAGGGGTGTCCTGGAAACGGCATAGGAAACAGTTTTCTTAGGTCAGAGTAGTTGTGGACTTTTGTTTCAAGGGGTTTTAGCTCTCCAGCTAATACAAACCACTTACAGATACCTCACAGAGGGATTGGGGGATTTTGCTCAGAGATACAGTGATTCCCTGGCAAGTGTGAGGCCCTAGACTCAACCTCCAGCTTTGTAAAAAAGCAAAGATTACATTGGTGATTCTCATTTATATATTTCTCTTAGTAAAATGGCACACTTAAAACACACACACCACATATACACAACACACACATACACACACACACACACACACACACACACACACACAGAGAGAGAATAATAGACATAAGAAGGGCAGGGGGCTGGTGGAAGCTCATCTAGTTAGTCAGCAGGCTGAGTTAGGAAGCTCACAGGCGGAAAGGAAAGCCTGGGCAGTTTAGTGAGACTCGAGACGCTTTAAGAGAGCTTCCAAGCCTACTATGCAAGTGGCTTAGGACTCCAACCTCAGAACCTTAAACAAACAAACAAAAAAAAAATTTTTTTTAAAGATACAAATAAAAGTGGAGTTAACATTGTAAACCCACAGGTCAGATTCTGCCTGGTTCAAGGTTCACATAAGGACACCCAGGCTACAAGACCTGATTTTCATGTCCTCCTGAAAGAGCCGCAGTTTCGCTGTAGACTAGAGAGCAATGCTACAAATACAACTTCCTGGTGAGAAAAGCTTTCTGGCTTGAGGACATTGTGGAGTCCAGGCTGGAGCCAACAACCCTGAGCCCTGCCGTAGACAATGGGGCAGAAATGTCTAGATTAAAGGGTTGGGATCCTGGGCTGATCTAATCACAACAAGAAGAAACAGCCCGCCAGGGACAGGAAGAGGAGGCCAAGACCCCCAAGCTGACCACCCCCTTAGTTAGAGTGATTCTTGGCTGTCCTTGAATTCAATTTATAGTCTACGTCGGCTTTGAACTCACAGAGATCTATTTTCTTTGCCTCTACTTCCTGAGTGCTGGGATTAATAAAGACATGTACCACCACACCTGGTTCTTTTCTTTTATTATTTAAAATTAAACTTAATTACTAAAAAAAGGGGGGGGAATAAAGCACACATCTTAGTTAACCAGACCCACAGCGTATGCGACACGTGTATAGTTAGAGTAGCCACTCTGAATGGAAGTTTCTACAAATTCTTACAGATCGCACCTAACCCCTGATTTTATTACACGGTGATTCAAACCCCCAGTTTCCACAGTGCATTGTTTAAACTGTGCTAAAAGAGTCACAAGGCACTAAGCACTTCAAACCACATCTCTGTGTACACTTCAGTACCCTGTGTCCATTCGTGTTGCTGTGCAGTTCACAGCCCAGCCTTTCTCTAGGACATTTTTGTCTCTCCAAACTGAAACTGGCTCCTTTACACTCCCCACCTCCTCCCTTCCAGCCCCACTGCTCCCAAGTTCCACTCTGTCTGTGAAGTTATTTATCCTTGGTATCTCAGAATTGTGGTCCCACTTTTTTTTTGAACATTAACAAATACACTCAACACCATAAGCACAGGAAAGGGTAACAGCAGCTAACTGGCTACCCTGTCCTGCAACAAGTAAATCCCTGTCCGCCTTGGCCCTCTCCAGGTCTGCTGGCAGGAGAGATGCTTTTACAATCTGAAAACCAGAGGATGATTTTTGTTTTCTAATTGAATAAAGCACAGGAAAAAGAACGCTACGGAGTAACCTCAAGGGCGCACTGCATCTTGGATTCGGTAAATGACACACTTTTAAATCTGATACTTTAAAACTCATTTCAGAAGTCAAATAACCCAGGCTGCCACCTCAGACCCCCCTCCCCCCGCCCCCCACGCCCTGTGAATTCTCTAGACTCTGTCACCTCGCAGGGGGAGGGTGGGGGAGGGAGCTATTCGAAACAACAGGAAGTTTCTGTGGATCCTGACATTGGCCCCCGGTGACGGTGAGCCTAATTCAGTGAGTCATCCCCCTAAGACAGAAGAAGACACGATTGAAGTAGATTGTTTAGTATTTCAAAATAAATAGAAGAAAGGGGGGTCCTTGTTGGTGGAGAAGGCAGGCTGCTTTTTAACAAAATTCATCTGTAAGTGTCAAGAAAGGCAAGTCTGATTTGTTTTGTATTATGAGGGTCCTTACTGATTTTTTTCAATGTTATTCTACAAGTGGCATTACAGGGCCACAGGGGGGAATAGTTTCTAGGCAGGCAAATAGTAATTAATAATTTCACAGATAAATTTGTGTGAAATATAAATTTTATGAGCTGTTGATATAATGTGTATAAATATAGGGATTTTAAAAAAAAATCACTGGTTGAGAACAAGAATTATTTTAAAGCACTGTTTCTGCATCATGAAGACCACAGAGTAGGGGAGTCCGTGGCTCTTCAGACAGGGAGTCCACATCAGATTGCTCTTGCATCTGAAAAGCCCTGATGCTGGGCCAGTGCTGCAGCTTGCCCAAGGAAATAATACAAAAGTCAGAACCACAGAGCCCTTCAGATTTAGGTAAATGTCAACTTGTTTTAATTTCTGAACTGTTTCCTATTGGGGGTTACTAGCCATTTGGTGTCAAAAACAAAACACTAAAAAGCTGAGGTGAACTAAATAAATTCTCTTTCAGAAGCCTCAAATGTCTTCATGCATTGCTGTGCAGGATAAAATATACAGAATAGAAATACGTAAGAACACAAAAAGTGGCAGTAGCTAATATTTAATATTAATAGACTTCCTAGGAACAAGAGGAGAGGGAGGTCAGAGGATCAGACTCTATATTTGACAATTAATTAAGCTGGAAATCCAGCAGTTAGCTAAGTCCCACACCCACAGCCACACCACCAAAGGCCCCTCTTGTCACCCTTCTTTTAAATAAAACAAAAGCTGGACCCCTCAGCAAGGGCAGTCAGGTGGCTGGCGAGGCAGCAGCAGCCCACACCAGGCTTCGTGTCCATACCACTGTGGGACTTTGAAATCGACAAGTCACCAGACCACACACCTAGCGGGGCAAGCTCATTTCCCCGAGGGAAAATAACTATGCTTAAAATGAAAGTATGACCAACCCCAGCCTCAAGGCTGCTTACACGACCTTGAGGAAGTTTCAAACACACCGAATTAGCCATCTGCCTGTCTTCAATTACAAAAGTACTTAAACCCAAAATAAGCTGATTATGCTCAATGCACCGGAGTTTAAAAAATGACCAATCGAGCTTCTGCCAAAGAAATCCCTGTACTTTTACTGCAAGATAAAAAGAGCCCTCAGACACTCACTCCTGTCCAGCCACATTGCAGGTGGCAGTGTCCTTGGGGACAGTGACTGCCACGGGACCTTGCAGAGGGTGTTTTATTTCACACACACCGAGACTAAATATTGTAGCTAAGCAGGGGGCAGCCATATACCAAACTCACATGACTGTGAAAGCCACCACCCGAGAGAAAGATGACTTAAAACAGGTCCAGGGGAGGACAGGGCAGCTGAGTGGACAACCCCTGACCTCCGAGGGTGAACATCACATTTTCTAATGAATAAGACTAAGCTTAGCATTAAAGAGCACACCCTCAAATCTGCTCCACAACCACAGGCAGGCCTCAGGGATCTGCAATAACCCTTGAGACTGGAGAACCAATGTCCTGGACACAGAAGCAGCAGAGTATGTGGAATTAACTTGACTTTGGGATTTAATTCAAATACCTTAGGCCTGTGGAATAGAAGACAGGCCTTCTAGGTCTAGGAAGCAACAGAGACGTTTTGCTTTCTGGAATATTCCATGTAGTGGGACCTGACTTAGGTGGGTGACATTCTTGACCCTGAACAGAAAACAAAATGCTAAAAATAGTTCTGAGAGAGAGCACGGCCTGTCCTCGTGGTCAACCCTAGAATGTAGAATGTACTATGTGTCTGTGAAATAGTGCCAGAGACTCTAAGAACAATGACTCCATACCGTGTCCTCAAAGAAACATGCTGGAGCCTATGACACAGGGCTTCTTCTTATCTCTGTCATAAAACTTAAGCAGGAACTTCACTGTGAATCCATTACCCCTGAGACCTTCCCAGGAACCTAGGAGAAAAATCACATACTCAGACCTTCCCCTGAAAAGCCCTTTGTAGGGGTACGGCCAATTGAGAGCCTAAGGCGTCTCCAGCGGTCTTTCTTCCACCTCGTTGTTCTACTCCTGTTGTTCTTGTGAGACAATGAATGCCTCACAAGGTTATATAGCCCAGGCCAGCCCGGAACTTCCTGAGAAGCCCAGGCTGGCCTTCTACCTCAGCCCCACAAGTGCCTAACACTGGAGATCTCTGCCACCATGCTTGACTGCCTGGCTTCTTTCCCACTTTCTGACGTAAACAACAGCCTTGTGGCCCTTAGAAGTGTCTATAGTAGCTTTCCAGTTCTGACACTGGGCTCCACTTAGCAACCCATGCAAAAAATAAGAAGCCAGAAGAGAGATAGGCAGGACACAGTGTGTGGGCGTCATTGGTAGGCTCTTCGGACTGGAGAGTTCAGATGGGGCCCCGGTGACGGTTCAGGGGCATCAGTATTGTGGGTGCCCTGCCTCTGACAGGCAGGGACTGGCATCTGGCCAGACTGCAGCGCCTGTATGCTCAGTTTTCCAGCAACCTGTACCCCTGTTTCCTTCCTGGTCTCTCAGCTATGGAAAAACACACAAACAAGGAGGTGGGACCATTTTAGGGAGTCCAAGAGGCAAAGGTTGCGTGCCCCAGTCTCACAGAGAAGTGGGAAGCCACAGAAGACAGAAGGGCCAGCACAGGGCTCTGCTTTGACGGGACAATGGACACACCCGAGGGTCACTTCCTTTTAGCTTCTGCCTGCTCTCAGAGGCAAGAGCCTCCAATCCCCTCAGCTAACAGGGGCCAGGACCTGAGAAGGGTAGAGGGCCCGGGAAGGTGAGGGTAGACTCTAATCTTGAAGTGGATCATGACACTGAGCAATGGTCACTGCGGATATTAAAGTCGCTCTTTAAGAAAAGGGGAGTCGAAGCCTCAGCAGGAGGCCAGGAGCTGCGGAGAGGCTCAGGCTGCTTCATTTCTTTCTCAACACCGCCACCTACAGGGCCTGCCGGGAATAGCACTGCATGGTGTGGCCCAGACACCCTTGAAAGAAAAACATTCAGAACAATCGCATCACGTTTTTTTTTTCTTCAGCTTCCTGTTTATTAGTATTTTATCTAAGAGCAGAACAAAAGTCTACATGGGGGTGGCAAATGCACGTCCTACTCACAATAACACACACAGTTTTCAAATGCAAGGGGATTATATTTTTACACCAAACCTACTCCAGGCAGGCCTTTATAAACTTCTGACAGTTGAAGAAACAAAAAGAATGAAATTCTTTAGCACATTAAAATTATAAAATTTTTTAAAGACCTTTTAAAAGGGGATGTTAGTGAACATCACTAACTCAGTTAGTGAAATGTTTGTTCCACAAGCATGTTAAAAATAAGTAAATAAATAACAGGTATGGCCCTGTGCACCTAGAATCCCAAAGCTGGGGAGGCTGAGACAGGACAATTCCTGGGACTTGCCGACCAGCCCATCCGGCCAGCTGATAATCTCAGGTTTGGTGAGCGCAGCCTGCCTCGATAGATAAGGTCCAGAGTAACTGAGGAAGATGCCTGATCTGGACATGCGTGATGGGCACACACATGCACAGACATGTTCACACACTTCCACACCCAGGTACATACATGTGAACATACACATACCACACATGACCCAATAATCTTTTTTTTGCAGATAAACAAACACGCTTGCTTTCTGCACATTTGAACGGCAGTATTCATTTCTATACACTTTATCAGTGAGACTTTGTATTTTGTTTAACATATCCATGAAGGCAATGAAAATGTAAGCATCCGCCCCGTCCGTTTCAGAGACTGGTTGGGTGATGGGAAGGATGAAGGTGAAGGGTGTTCACTGATGTTCCCATGCTCAGAGGTGGATGAGGACTGGGGAGGCCTGCATGTCTTCTCACACAAGCACGGGTCTTAGCGAGGGTTCTTCTAGCCATGATAGGGCCACCCGAGACTCCATAAATTCTGCCTTTCCTTCAGCCTGTCATGCTGCTCTTCCAAGCCTACATTCTCAAAAGCCTCAGCGACAATAAAAGTGAGGGACATGCCACACAAGGGCTGGCCACGGGACCACTGACCTCACATGCCATCTTCTTTTAAAAGGACAGCTATGGGCTGGGGAGATGGCTCAGCAGTTAAGAGCACTGACTGCTCTTCTGAAGGTCCTGAGTTCAATTCCCAGTAACCACATGGTGGCTCACAACCATCCAAAATGAGATATGACACCCTCTTCTGGTGTGTCTGAAAACAGCTACAGTGTACTTATTTATAATAATAAATAAAACTTTTTCTTTTAAAAAAAAGGAAGGTTATGTTTTTACTTCCCGAACACGAGTGTTTTGCTTGTGTGTATCTCTGTGTGCATGCTTGGTGCCCTCAGAAGTCAGGAGAGAGTGTTGGATCCCTGGGAACTCCAGCTCTGGAGGGTTGGGAGGTGCTGTGTGGGTGCTGGGTACCAAACCCCGGTCCTCCTCGAGAGCTGAACCATCTCTCCAGCCCCCATCCACTACACAGCCCTTATCATCCTCAGAGATGAACATTCAGGGAATTCTTATGATTACAGCCAGCAAGCGAAGCTGCTGTTGTATTTGGTGACCTTCCTTGTTCCTGGGATGGCTCGTGTCACTTTGGGTCCTCCAGCACACTCAGCTGTTCAGAGACTGTTGTAGCTTTCAAGTTTGTGGTCTTCTGGTTAGTCTATCTGGTCTTGACCAGCACTAAACACATTTCATCTCTGATGCACTCCTTCCCTATCTGCAGATACATTTCTTGTTAGCCCACACAATTAAAGGCCTTTTGTTTCCTTATCCTTATCCACTTCCATTTTCGTGTGAATGAGAAAGTTGACATTAATACCTACCGAAGAATGGCTGAGAGGCACCTTAAGAAGTGCTCAACATCATTAGTCATTAGGGAAATGCAGATCAAAACAACCCTGAGATTTCACCTCACACCAGTCAGAATGGCTAAGGTCAAAAACTCAGGAGACAGCAGGTGTTGGCGAGGATGCGGAGAAAGAGGAACATTCCTTCACTGCTGGTGGGGCTGTAAGATGGTACAACCACTGTGGAAATCAGTCTGGAGGTTCTTCAGAAAACTGGACATGAGACTTCCAGAGGACCCTGCTATATCTTTCCTGGGCATATACCCAAAGGATTCCCCGGCATGCAATAAAGACACATGCTCCATTATGTTCATAGCAGCCTTATTTATAATAGCCAGAAGCTGGAAAGAACCCAGATGCCCCTCAAAGGAGGAATGGATACAGAAAATGTGGTATATTTACACAATAGAATACTACTCAGCAATTAGAAACAATGAATTCACAAAATTTTTAGGCAAATGGTTTGATCTGGAAAATATCATCCTAAGTGAGGTAACCCAATCACAAAAGAATACACATGGAATGCAATCTCTGATAAGTGGATATTAATTAGCCCAGAAGCCCTGAATACCCAAGGCACAAATTGCATAACAAATGACTCCCATGAAGAAGTATGGAGAGGGTCCTGACCCTGGAAAGGATTGATCTAGCATGGGAAGGGAATATAAGGACAGAGAAAAAGGAGGGAGGTGATTGGAGAAGGGATGGAGAGAAGAAGGTTTATGGGACATATGGGGAGGGGGGATCCGGGAAAGGGGAAATCATTTGGAATGTAAACAAAGAATATAGAAAATAAAAATATTAAAAAAAAAAGACCCACCGAAGAGCTGGGGGAAGAGGAGCTGTGGTTATGAACAGGTGCCGCCCTTCCAGAGGATCGAGTTGGGTTCCCAGCACCCAGACCTGATTACTCACAAGTGCCTGTAATTTCCAGCTACAGGAGGATGTCTGTCGCTTCTTCTGGCCTCTGTGTGTCACATACTCAACACAATCTCATAGAGAAAAACAAATCTCAAAAAAAAAAGACCCTCTAGGCAAAGCCATGGGAGAATGCATGCGAACATCTCAAGAAAAAAAAAAAGCCAGACATAAAGAGTTCTAGGTGATTTCCTGAGATGATAAAGTCCAGTCTATAGGTGTCTGTATTGAGTAGGAAACACATATCGATAAGTATATATCAATATTATAATAAAACATGTGATAGATATAACAAATGAGCCTGCCCCGTTTTTGTTTCGGTCTCCTGATGTCTGGGACCATGCACCAACACACCCAGCTTTTCCAAAAGACTCCTTTGGTCTTTTGAGACAGGGTTTCTCTGTATAGCCCTGGAACTCACTCTGTAGACCAGGCTGTCCTCGAACTCAGAAATCTGCCTGCCTCTGCCTCCAAAGTGCTGGGATTAAAGGCATGTGACACCACCGCCCGGCCCCAAAAGACTCCTAATCAGAGGTCCAGCCTAGGGTTGCAGCTCAGTCACTAGAATGTCTGCATGGTGTGAAGGAAACCAGAAAGCCTTGGGTTTACTCTCCAACACCATGTAAACTGGGCATGTTGGCATGTACCTGTAATCCCAGAAAAAGGGAATGGAAGCCGGGGATGGGACGTTCAAGGTTATCCCTTATCAACACAGTCACACCATCCTGGGCATAGGAGACTCTGTCCCTAAATAAATAATTAAGTAATTATGTCTTCCACCTCCACCGCTTCTAAAACCAAGTGTTCCCATGTCACTTAACAGTCGACCACACTTAAGTAAAGACACAGAGGGCTACACCAAAGTACCCCGGAAACTCAGTGCACAGCCGTTCTCCTAGGGCCTCTGTTCTTTAACACAGGGAAATCTCACCAAGAAGTGGCACCCTGGCTGTCAGGCAGGCCCTCTGGTCCCCTTCTGTAGTTGTCCAGCAACCACAAAGGCAGTTTCTGTGAAAGCTACAACCTTCTGAAATAGAAAGAGCCTCATGAACTGGCTGATAAAACAGAAGCAAGGCAATGACCAGAGGTCACACGGCATGCACAACTGCCAGCTCTTCACTCATTTCAGCCTTGTTTTCATGCAGCCATTTTGGACATATCAACTCCCTCTACCCTAGGCATCGTGTTTTCTTTCAGGCTCAGTGTTCTTTGGAGAAAGTGAGAAGGCCTGAGCGTAGATAGCCTTCTGCCTTTCCGTGGAACAAAGCCTGCAGCTGAGCCTCTTGGTGTTCTCAGACTTCCCTTGTTGAAGTCCACAAGAACTGAGGATAATAAGGACTTTGGAAAGGCATTTATATGGATAGGCTCGGAAAAATAAACAGGAAACCAACGTTGACTAAAGCATACTTTTAAAGATGGTCTTGGCGGTCTATGCTTTGATCTGTTTCACAGATGTAACTCTAATTGGAGACATTTGCCAGGGTGTGACATTTGATCTGCCCCACTCTTTCATTCGTTCATCGCTGAACATCAGTCAAAATTTTAAAGGCCCTGTCATTAGGCTGAGACTCTATGATGAGAACAATATCCACTCAAGCTAAGGACCAGCCTAGTGCCAGAGCCTTGACCACAGGGGCCCTGTCAGGCTACAGGTACCAGGGGCTGCCCTTGTGTTTGTTTGTTTGTTTGTTTGTTTGTTTTTCCTCTACAAATGAATTCTGAACACAGCAGCCAACTCATTAGCTCTTTCTTTTCTTAGGAGACAAGACAAGGAGCAGAGTAGGCAACAGCAGAAGTCTCCACCTCACACATGAGACACGTTAGCTCTTCCTACAACTTTGCCTGTCTCCTGAAAATCTGATGTACGGCGCAGAATGCCTTAAAGATCAGCTTGTTCACTCTTGGGCTATTTTCTGTTCAATCAGAGCAGAGTGTCCCCACCTTACCTCCAATTGGAACTGCAGCTCCTTCTGCGAGCCAACACTGACAGGGTTAAGAAACCCATCCATTCACAGCACCCAACTCTCTAGCAAGGACCTCCTCCCTGCCTCGGGGCTCTAGAACCTCTCTGAGCCCATGACTGTGGGTACAGAGAGCTTGCCACCTCCAGCAATAGAAACATTGACTCTTAGTCTGAAGCCTGGTCATCTGAGATGGTCATAGACTGAAAGCAAAATATCTCTGCAGGCTTATGTTTTGAATACTGGCAGGCTGTGGAGTATTCAGGAGATGGGGCCACAAGGGTCTACTTAATCCCCATGAAGAGTTTGCCATGGCTTTCACGGTGACAGAGATATGTTCTCTTAGGTAGGCCCCTCAACACCATGGTGGCCCGGAATCTCTGAAACCACAAGTCAAAATAAATCTGAAATTGTTTCTGTCAGATAATCTGTCACAGAGACTTAAGGTGTGAGCAGGGCTGGTTTCGCCTTGACTAGCGGATGCTGGGTCCCCGCTGACTCTTCATATGTCGTTCCCTCTGCATGTGCCTGGGTCCTCATCCCCTCCTAGGGGGACACTAGTCATGATGAATTAGGGTCCTTTGGCATGACTTCATTTTGCCTTGATTTCCTCTCCAAGTGCAGCCCCATTCTGAGGCACTGGGATTCTGGCTTTGCCACAGAAACTTAGGGTGGGGAGGGACTTTGCATTACTGGTGACAGGCACCAGTAGGACATCCTGGCTTGGAGAAGACAAAGAAGAAAAAGAAGGGAATAAGGAGTCAAAGATGGCTGCGGCCCCCAGCTACTGTCTTTCCCTCCATGGAGTCCCTGACCACTTACCTATTCTTCTGCCCCCACTGAGCCCAGCACCTCTTCCCAATGCCGCTTCTCCTCCCCAAGGAAGACCATAAAGGGGAAAGGGAGAGGGAAAGGGTCTCCATTCCACCACAGCACCACTCGCTTTCTGCACAAGGAGCCGGAGGGAGGCTGGACACAGCCGCACCAAGCAAGTACTTGATTCCCATGGAAGATGCTTCTTCCACTGAGCCTCCTAAGTAATCAGCGCTGCTGAGGGGCAGCTGGGGGCACCCAGTGCCTCCTCCACCTGTCTTGGCATCTTTTGTCTCTTGCTATGCTCAGAGCACAACACCTTCCAGCTCTCTGAGTGTCATGATGGAAACAGTTTTTGGAGTTTTAGGCTTTCACTCAGACGGAACCCTGAGTTCTCTGCACTGGTGGCGTCTGGGCACTGAAATGGTGATTACCGGCATGCTCTTTGAAATCTGATCCAACTGTCTACCTTCATTTGTGGGCTCTGTCAGCTACACCGCGTCATCTCAGGAAGGTTACCCAACCTCTCTGTGCCTCCCTTTCTCGGCTTTAAAATAGAGTCATACTGTAACCTTCCTGTGGATTCTGTGACTGTGAAATGAGGTGATTCACACATTGAACTTTGCATGCAGCCCAGCATGGATGCAACCCTCAGGAAACCTGAGTGTGGGCGCCATGTTTATCTTCCAAACTGTGACGTTGCCATCGTCAGGGGCAGTCGTCTGTCTTCATGTCGCTGTGGTATCAGGGATGCTATATGTGGTATCGGGGGGGCGGGGGGGGGGGAATGTTAGGGACATGAACAACTCAATTCTAGTTTTAAAGCCACTCTACCTTCCTTTCAAAATGTTAGAGGTGAAATAATACCAACCGGTCTCGACCTAGAAGCTGATTAAATACATATATTCCTCCGTGTCTGCCTTAGGGTTTCATCCATAGGTTTTTCAAAGCCAAGGCCACAGCCAGTGCTTGGTGGAGCTGCAGATGTGCAGGAATCTAGCACAGTGGTTGAGTGCATCTCAGCACTAGGGAGGCCCTGGCTCCACCCTCAGTACCGAAAAACAAAAAAAACCCCACAAACAAACAGAAAACCAAACCTCCTGTGCCTGGGCAGACTATCGCCCCTCCCCCCTTTTCCTTCTCATTATTCGAATAAAAACATCTTCAAATACAAAGCAGACAGCCCAAAGCTGGTCTCCTCTGGGAAGACTAAAAGCCAGGACTGTGACACTTGGCCCCCCAGGTACAAATGAATTTAAGCTGCAAATTGTTGGGGCCTTTGCTGCCTACAAACTGCCAAGTCCTTGGAACCTTCCCAGCCAGCTTCAGAGCACCCGGGAAACTGTGATGCTTACTTCTGAGCCAGAGCCCAGCTGCATCCACACGGCCACACACTCCGTAGTTATTCCTTTATCTTGCCATTAAGGAAGACCCACGTGAGTCCCACCGTGGCCACGAACAGGTTTAAGGTACTAAGGTCATCACCAGAGGCTCTATACCGAAGGCTTCATCAAAGAGGCCATGGCCTTCTAAGCTGGCAAGGTGTTCACAATGGCTGACAAGCCAACGGATTTCAGAATGTTCAGAGAATATTGGAAAAGGAGCTGAGACCTTCCCCCTCCGTGAAAGCTTCTCTAGTAGGGTGCTTGCCCCCCTCTTTTTACCAACAAGAACATGAACCCACAAGCAAGCTAAAGACAGCTAAGGACGTATGGGAACAAAAGCTTCTGCTCTTCCGTACCTATCAGGAGGATGGAGTTCGCAGTGGAAAACCCTGTCCTCAGGGCAAATCAGTCCTGTATCAAAACCATGCTGGCTTTATTTATATTAAAAGAACTCACTTTGCCTCCTGGAGACATTATCCAGCCACGGGGACAGGATCTGTAAAACTGTCCAACTTTCACCCTACTTCGAGTGAAGATTCCTTATCAGACACCGAGGCGGTGGAAAAGCCATTTATCACACGGGGTAGGGGTGGGGAGATGAATGTCCCCACGTCATCTGTGGGCCTCCACAAACCCTCAGTCACCAGGGTTGGGAAGACTCCAGCTGACTGAAAAAAAATGACTAGAGGAAAAAAGCGGATCTTTGCCTTGCCTCACAGCAGCAAAGTAACTCAGCTGGGAGAGGGTTGGCCTGAAGATAAAAATGATTTGACTCTACCGGCAAAGGCTCACGGTGCCGCACGCCAGGCCACACCGATAGATTTCAATCTGAATTAGAAATAAAGGACCCGCGTGCTTATTCACAGAGCGCAGCAGAAGGCCTGTGGCCAGTCAGAGCACCAGGTGTTCTATCTGGTTTCGCCTTGGTGCCCTGAGTCCCTGGGCCTCACCATCCCTAGGCCTCTGTGGGAGCCTGGAGGGGGCCTGTGGTGCTGGGGGGGGGGACAGCTGTGAGGAGAAACAAGGCCCCACCCACACAGGCTAAGGTTTCAGTTTCACCCAGCCTCAAACACCATTATGTAAATGAGTTGGGCACTCCTGCCCACCTCCACCTTCCCATCTTCACTCTTCATTCCCAAAATCGAGGGAATGCGGTGGGGAGGCTAACTGAGCATATTTGCATCCTATTTACTTTCAAATGCCCAGGTGCCATTGGAAGCAGATTCTCCTTTCAGAAGGGCAATCACGAATATAAAGTGGAGAATTAGTCGGAAGTGTCAGGAGCGAAGCCCTGAGGCTAATGCCAAGCTTCTCACATAAATGGAGTGTCGACATGCATGTGCTGGCAAGGAGACAGGCAGAAGGAAGGGGATACCCTCCATTTCAGAGGCTTATTGGCACTAGTCCAAGGGGAGCTGGGCCCCCAAGAGTGGACAGACAGCCCCAGGCTCTGCAGCTCTGCACTGTAAATCTCCAGTCCCGTGGGGTTCGGAAAAGCAATTCCATAGTTCACATTCAAGGCACGTTCTAGAAAGTGGGGAGTGTAGTCATTTTGTCTGCATCACACACCTGCAGCTAAAGCAAATGATCCGAGGTGATATCCACTCAGACAAAAGCAAAAGACAGAAAAAAAAAAACAAAACAAAAAATAAAAAACTGCAGCCCAGAATCAGTGTTTGTAAGATTTGATTGAGGATATGGGGGTGCAGAAGCGAGCCTTTCTGCGCGTGGTTGTGTTAAATGCTGGCTTGGGATTTTTCTTTCGAGAGTTTTAGACCAGAATAATTAGATTGTCAGCTCAGATGACCTTGTGAGCAGCCTGGTGTGCCCTGCTAAAAGATGCCCTAGGGTTCCCCAGGGAAACATGCTCCTCACGTCATTTTTGGGATAACAAACCTCTGTTCCCCTCAGGAACAATCTTCCTCAGCCCCTCTTACTACTCGGTTTCATTTTCAAGTGTTGTGTGTAGCTCACAGCTGCAGGAGAGAGACAGATGGCTCTCTGACTTAGCCTGACTGCAAAGAAAATCCAGTCAGGTGGGCGCATTTTATAAGACAAAACCTCTGAGCCCCCTTGAGTCTCCGATGGTCTCCTTCTCTTGAAGTATGCAAGTAGGCCTGTAGCTGCCCAGCCCCTTTCTGCTTGTGTGGACAGACTGGCCTGGTAAGAGCTAGGGAGTTTGGCATTCACAGAGGCACCAAGGCACCTTCTCACCACCTTTGGGTGGCACAGTCACTTTCTCTGACTTCCCATGGCACACTGAGGACCCCTGAATCAGCCACAGCATGGTCTTAGTGTGCTCACCATATTACTATTATTTTTTAAAAATTTATTTATTGATTATATGTAAGTGTACTATCTTCATACACCCCCAGAAGAGGGCATCAGATCTCATTACAGATGGTTGTGAGCCACCATGTGGTTGCTGGGATTTGAACTCAGTACCTTCAAAAGAACAGTCAGTGCTCTTAACTGCTGAGTCATCTCTCCAGCCCCACCATATTCTTTGACACAGCACCTCTTTCGGTCACCACAAGTAGGTGGAGGAGGTGACATTTTCTTTAACGCTATAGCCATTAAGTTGTGATGCTCTAAGTCCCCTGTAACTCAAGCAAGCAACTCAGTGGCCCAAAACATTGTCCTCAAATGAATCTCTAGGAACTTAAATGTGTTTACAGACATGTATAAGTATGTTTAGCTGTATGTTGAATTTTATGTAAATAAACCTTGTTTCTTCAAGTCACCAATCTAAGGATGCTATCAATTCCATGGGTTTTAGACATTAGAGAATAACGTTAGTGAGGAGATGCTGAGAGAAACAAGATATAGGATGATACAGTCTAGTGGAGAAAGTGTCCCCTGCCTGTGGGAACCAAAGCCATCCATCCTGAGTGGGTGCTTAGTGTGTGTTTTTGAATGGAAGTCAGTAGAGCATGCTCAGGAAAAATGCACGTCTAAATAAGCTAGAGAGAAATAAAAAACCTTGGTTGCAAATGGAAACAGGCTGCCTCTCCTCTTGTTTTATGCCCACATGTATTCTTTCTGTCACAGAGAACAGCGTTAATACTTACACTGTGGTACTGACGCACCCACCCAGCCACCCACACCCATACAGATAAATAATGCAATTTGGGGAGGTAGTTGTGATATAGCTCAACATCAGAAGGTATTTACCTCGCAAAAGAGTGATTAAGAGCGTTGGGGGCTGGGCAGGAGGCTTAGCTGGTACAGGACCTGCAGTTCAGGCCTAAGGACCTTAGCAGGCCTCAGCACCTCCAAAAAAGCTGGGTGCCATAGCATGGGTCTAAAACCCGGAACCCGGCTCTAGGGACAGAGAGACAGATGGATCCCTGGAGTTTGCTGACAAGTCAGCTCCACAAGTTTCAGGCTCCGGAAGAGACCTTATCTCAAAGTAAATAAACAAGTAAATAAATAAATACATAAGGTGGAGAATGATTGAAGAAGACACCTGCACGGAGCAAGGTCCTCTCTGCTCATGTGTGCACACACATACACGCACTCACGTGAATAGGTACTTACACTTGTACACACACACACACACAGAGAGAGAGAGAGAGAATAACAGAATAACACTGGACCAAATACTAGCGACTAGGATCTGGCAGTCAGCATGCACAATTAACCACTGCAAGGACTGCAGGTGCCTGGTCACACCCTCTGTGTCTTCTCAGACCTGTTTCAGTCTGCAGCTTTAGAACACTGAGAAGACACAAGGAGGGTGACCAGGCAGCAGAGGAACTTCAGATAGGGTAGAGAGAGGACAGGGTACCAGGATGATGAAGCAGTCATGACTTCTGTCTCTGAGTGACTTGCAGCCAGGAGCTGCACTCTCAGGTCACGTTTAGAACTTAAATTCTAAAACTGGTTGCCAAAACTCATGATTTAGAAGATCTCACCAAAAGGGGCTCATGTCCCAGGATCTGGGAGAGTGGGTCACAGCCCATCCTGGTTTCTTATGGTGTAACATCAAGGCTGTGTAAGTGAGGAAATCAGGTAAGAGGCTGTTAGACCTCAGCAAGACTCCTGGCTCTTTATTTTATTTTATTTTATTTTATTTTATTTTATTTTATTTTATTTGGTAGTAGAGATTGAATTCAAGGCTTCAAGCACGCCAGACAAGACCCTGCCACTGAGCTACAGCCCCAGACATTTTTGTTGCTTTGTTCCATTCTATGACTTTGAGACTGACTCTTGTTAAGTTCTCCAGGCTGGCCTTGAACTTATGACTCTTCTGCTTCCTTAAGCCTGGATCTGGCCCTAGAACTCTGACCAGCACCAGTCGTGGGCCACATCTGTTTAGTCATGCTCCAGATTGCTGCCTTCCATCACGTCCCCTCTGCCACCTGTTTAGTGACTTGGTCACAGATAGTACCTGTTAGATCTGCTTATGACTAAACAAGAGAACAGAAGACCAGGCCCATATGGAGAGATGAATGATGGGAGATGGCTTAAATCTTCCAAAGTAAGAGTTTAGTCAAGAAACGTCAGATTTCACGCTTTTAAGTTCAGCAAACTAACAAACAAGACGCTAACTATACAGGAAGTTGGGCTTTTGTAACACAAAGAGACAAGAGATTCAATTATTAACAGAAATGGTACAGGTAAGTCATAGGGAGTTATGGAAAGACACAACTGATCCCAAGCATGACCACTGAGACAGGGTCAGAACAGTGCCCAGTCGGAAAAAAGAATGATCCCAGGAGGAAGTCAGAGGACTTCTGTTGTTGTGATCAAATACAAATGTAACTTGGGGAGGAAAGGGCTTATAAGCCCGTCATCCAGGAAGTCAAGAGAGAAACTCAGGGAAGGAATCTGGAGGCCATAGAGGAACAGCATTCTTTTTGGCTTGTTCAGCCTCCTTCCTAGAACCCCCAACACCACCCACTCAAGGGAGCACTGACTCCCGTGGTCTGGGTGCTCCCACATCGATCATCAGTCCAGAGAACGCCTCGAAGGTTTGCCTACAGGGCAATCTTATTCCCTCTTTTCTCAGATATATTTAGGTTTGTGTCAAGCTGACAAAAAATAAGCAGCACAGGAGGTGAAAGAAAGAACGTTCCAAATACATCTGGACTTTTCTTACTATGAGAACCAGTGAACTTGGCTATGAGCTGCTCTGCACTTCCGGACTCCCACAGGCGTGCATGCTGAAAGCCTCCATCAAGGACTAGCTCCATAATTCAAACAGGCCCCGTGCCTTGGAAGTCACGTTTGAATTTCAAGCTCTGCCTTTGAAGTAGGTCCTCAGACCCACACAGCGTGCTTCAGAAATCAGCCCAGTGTCTTGATCCCTCTAGCTCTCCCAGACAGACAGATAGACAGACAGACAGTAGCGCCCCCTCCTGGCACATGGCCTTGATAGCCCACAGGGGTTGCTACCTCCTAGGACACTTCTGCACATAACTTTGACCTGCCTCTCAAGGCCTGGTCCAAACTCTGCTTCTTTTCTGACTGAGCACCAATCCACAGGAGGGTCACTGTCCACTCCTGAACACCAAGACCCCTGAAGTATCTTCTCTCCTCTAAACCACGCACTGCTTAGGTCTTACTTTTCCATAGCGATCAGCCATGTTCCCTGGAATTCCTGTCTAGTTTATCTCACATCTATCAGGCAGAACTCAGCACACTGAGATGAACTGTTTTCTAGTGGTGATGGGACGGAATCCAGAGCTTAGCCCAAGCTCCACCAGTGGGCTACATCCTGGCAAGTGTGCTGAGGTCTGGGAGTGTGATGTTTTCTGTATTTGAATATCATTACTCCCTAATCACCATGCAGAAATATTTTAGCAGATTTCAGATGAGAGCAGGTACATCCAAGGTGTCAATGGCCATAGATATTAACAGCAAAGCAAACGGCTATTGGCATTCTTGAGGATGACCACTCACTACCACACCTGCTCCAAAGCCCCTCCCCTAGGATCGCACCCGTCAGTGCTTGGGCATCAGTGTAATTGCAAAGACTGTAGGTGAGGTGGTGCATAGGATGGGTCTGGTGGCATTTCTGTGTGACACACACAGAAGGAGACACATTCACCTCAATTATGAGCCTGGGTCTAAAAACGAATGCTTCCAGAATGTTCTTTGACCCACATGTGAACACAAAGGAGCAAACTCATGACTTCCAAAATCACAGAGTGTGTTTGACTTTTTCATCTACACGCTCTTCCTTGAGCAGCTTCTGTATACAGCAGGATGACATTCTAGAACACGCAACTCAGCAAGGAGACAATTTTGCTGGCTCTAAACAGCAAAAAGTTCTTGCTTGGAAAGAGTTGGGTTAAACTAGAATGTTCTTTATTTACTTTATTTTCCCTAGTGTTGTCTGGGTCTATAGCTGCTAACCAGTAGTAGTTAAGGACTCCACATCCATCTTGACAAAAGATCACAGTGAACCTCTGTCTCCTCCACAGGCTGGAGCGATGGCAAAGGTGTCTTATACTGTTTCCATGTTCCACAAAAGAACAGCCTTGCTGGAGGGGTGGCTGGGGTACTGTCTGTCATACAGATGTCCCCATTTGTTACTGGTGACTGCTCAGCCAATATACACTTGGGGAATCAAGGGGTAGTCCCCTAGAGGTATCTCACCGACCTCTCTAACACTTCCACTCTCTAAGCCTCTTAATGCTTACATGAAAGAAACTGTACCACCCAAGCCTAGCCCTCACACGTGGTACCCTCTCCAGCCTCATCTGCACAGATGGAGGCCCAGGTGGCACCATCTGCTCTGGATCCTTGAAATATTGATATGACAAGAGTGGCCTGGACCCGGGTGGTGGTAGCACATGCCTTTAATCCCAGCACTTGGGAGGCAGTGGCAGGTGGATTTCTGAGTTCGAGGCCAGCCTGGTCTACAGAGTGAGTTCCAGGTCAGCCAGGGCTACATACAGAGAAACCCTGTCTCGAAAAAACCAAATCCAAAAAATCCAACAACAACAACAACAACAACAACAAGAGTGGCCTAGAGTTTCAAAAGTCGACCTGTCTCTGCTGTCGCTTCTGCTGGGACTGTGGCTCTCAGTCTTCCTTTCTCCCGCCTCCCGAGCTCCAGGTACAGGCTCTTTCTGTTGCACCAAGGTCCAAGGCAGAAAGCCAGTTCCAAGAAGACCAAGGGTCTCCATTCGTCTTCATTATAATTCTGCCCACAAAGTCTTTGTTAGAAGGCGATTTGCTCACCAACCCATTCCCTCCGTAGTAACCTGCAAGCACCCCCCACCCCCAAGCGTACAACCTGCTGGTGAGGGACTCCCACACCAGGTGCTGTCAATCAAAGCTCTACCCACCACAGCCTGAGTTAGGTGCCCAGATGTGCCAGTCACTGTCCTCTGCCATGCCACCGTGCCACCATGCCATGTCTCCTCTGTGGGATTCTTCCCCTTTTTATCTTTATTAATTGTGTATGTGGATGCATGTGTGTGCCTGTTATACAGGTAAAGGATGAGGCTGATGGTTATTAATCTCTACCCTGTTTTATTGAGACAAGGTCTCTCGCTGAACCTGAACTAACTCATTCAGTTAAGCCAGCTCTGCAGATCGGCCTGGTTTAGCTCCTAACCCCTTGCACCGGGGTCTTAGACATATCCCACCTTTACTAGGTATCTAAACTCAGGTCCTCACACCTGGTCAACAAACACTTTCCCTAAGAGTCATCTTACCAGTCCTTTTGCCATTTTGAATACTTCAACCCTATTTAACTTTATTTCCTAGCAGCGTATTTTATCCCTTCTTGCCTTTTGTAGCAGCCATGCTTCATCCTAAACTGCATTCTTTGAGACTTGGGTCCCATGACATTTTAAAACAGATCAATCTATTAATGGAGGAGGGCTCTGCTTTAGCCATCTCTAACATCTGCTGCACAGTCTCTGCCGTGTTAGCTATTGTCTGAATACTTAGGATCCATGACCTAAGGTCCTGAGAACTCTTACAGTTAGAAAAAAATTTATTTCTATTGGCTCATCTGGACTTCCCAGCCCCCACCCTGACTGTCTTTGTGGAGAATTGCAGTCCATAGCTCACTAGCGCCCCCTGGCTTCCAATAACACCTCTGCAGGCCTCACTGCAGTAGAACAACCAGCCAACAGGTGGCCTGAACGGAACGCAGGAGCAGGGCACCTGCAGGAGGCTGTGTGGGTGTCTTCATAGGCTTTCAAATTAGTTGAGCCAAGCCCTGCACCTGTGGGCTTGGTAAAGTATAGCAGGGCCTGAGGGAGCTTATGGCCTGGGGGAGCTTTCTTTGCAATTGTAAAACACGGTCTCTCTAAGTAGGTGTTCATATGCATGCTGGCCCCTAGTCCGAGGATGGGCAGACCCTGAATTCAAATGGTGCTGTCTCTGCTCCCATTGCCTAAGATGAAGTGTAGAGGAATGGAGACGGGCAGGGAGTAGCAGAAACATGTGATGGGAGAGAAGAATCCAGAGCAGAACTCCACTTCCTCATTCTCAGGGGAGTCTGCAATGGACAGACAAAAAGTGTACAACAGTCCACTCCTATGATGTATGTCTTACAAGGGGACAAAGAGGTCGCCTATAACCAACCTTCCAGGGACCTGGAGTCCAAACGGGGAGACACTTAATACTGCATGCTCCAGGGCAAGGCTGTGGTTCGTAGTTCACAAGGCCTCCGGCTGTCTGCCTTGAATCATGAGTCTGGAGGTCTGACCTACCTTACCACAAGCTCTATCCCCGCCTCCTCATCTATGTAAATTGCTTTTACAGCACAAGCCATAAATCATCAGGAGCCACAGTTACTTTATGTACTGGTGAGAAGTCCAAGTTGCAAAGGCTTCGTCTGTGCTGGCTCTGCCTTCAGGAGGGGTTCCTTCCCTAGAGCGGATGCGGAGGGCCAGAAACTTCATGCAGGCTTATCAAGAAAGGAATTAGGACCAAGTCCTGGCCTGGCTACTTTAGGCATAGGCCTAGGTAAAAACCAAACCAAACCAAAATAACAACAATAACAAAACCGAATGTGCGAAAGAGACTCCATGTTTAAAAAGTAAGTTTTAAAACAGGGCTGGGAGATGGCTCGGTGGGCGATGTGCTTGCCTCACAGCACGAAGAGCTGAGTTCAGATCCGGGGAAGCTTGCGAAAGGCAGGTGGGGCAGCTTGTGTCTGTAATCTCAGTGCTGGGGAGCGAACAGGGAGGAGACGGCAGATCCAGGGAGCTTGCAGAGCACAAGCTGAGATGGTGAGCCCCAGGCTCGGTCAGAGGCTTACCAGAAAAGCTGAGAAGCAGGGTTCTAGAGGGAGATAGTCCAACTGAGCATCCCACACTGTGCGTGGGTGCAAATCACACATGCATTCCGAGCTTCTAGACAGAGGGGGCAGAGCATTTACACAAGTACACGCCTTTCTGAAATTACACAGCATATGTTCCAGAGGCCAGCCTAGTCTACATCTGTCATGGGCTCCAGGCTCAGAGACAGAGAGCGCGGAGACTTAGTGGCTTGCAGGTCCTCAAGGAACCAACTCTGAAGTAGAACATTCTGGAAAGACTTCTTCGACTGGTGGCTCCCGGGATGGCTCTCCAGGGCGAGCCCAGATTGCAGCTTCTGGCATACTCCACAGCTTCAAATCCCCTGTCTTCTGCAGAGTGGGTGTCTGCTTCATAGGTATGTCCATTCTTTTTGCAAGGCTATCTTTGCATTTCCTTAGTTACTGAGGGACCCAGAAAAATAAAACCTATTTTCTCCCGGCTTTTGCTTAGCTACCTTTCAGAGCACAGGTACTGAGTCTCTGAGTGTCCGCTGGGCTCTCGGGGTCCTGCCTGCCCTGGCCTGTTATGTGTCGAGCACCAGGCATCATCTGTCTCTCCTGGGTTGCTTGCTGCTGCCCTGCTTTCCGTCCTGACTTTTCCACAGATCCTGGAGCAGTGGCTTCTTGGGCTCCTCTGCCATCAGGACATCTTTTGCCTCATAGTTTGACACCTTTTCAGCAGTTACCTCAGAATACCAGCAAGGCATTCAATCTTATAAACATACAGCTTTTGTTGTGCTTTAGATAACAGCTTCCATTTTACAGTAAAAGAATTACTAAGTATTTATGTAGGAGACAGCTATGTGCTACAGCTCCCCTCACCCCCCACTCCCCCATGGAGACAATCTCTGCTCGGCCACAAGAGTATCCCTTAACTTCAGAAGAGGACAGGAACCTCTAAACTCCTGAACCCCAGAGCAAGGGAACACCCAGCTGACAGCCTGCGCCCCCCTGTCGGGGACCCCTCTCTACAGACTACTTCCAGTCTTGGGTCCTAGCTCCCCACCTTCTGACTTTGAAGTCAAAGTTTCACACCCTTGAAAAATACTCATGGTGGAAGGCTAGTCCTGAGACTAAAATAACTTTCCACGAAATGCTCAGAAAGCAGCTCCTTGCCTGTAAACGCTGTGATATTATAAGAAACACCCTTGTTTGTGTGCGGTTACGTCTCGTGTAACTGCCTCAGTGGGGCCTGCCAGGCCATCTCGGCTCATTTCTGTAACTTCTAAAACCCAGCACTCTTTCACTATACTGTGGCACCTTCTCAGTTCTTTAAACTATTTTTCTCTTCAAGTTCTCATGAATTGATGGTTCCTGTTTTTCTGAATGTGCTGTTGTGTGTTTCTGACGGTTCGCCACCATGCTGGTTTAACAACTAAGCAACAAGCCAGAAGTCTCCCTGTTGCTGTGCTGCTGCTGCCGCTGTCCCTTGGGAGAGTGGTCCTCGCTCTGTGGAAACCATCCCCTGGAGGGTGAAGCGTCACTGGCTCCCTGGGGAACTCGGAGAAAGGGAAAGGAGAGAGGCAGAGTGGGTGAAAGTTCGGATGGCACAGGCCAGACTCTCGGTGTGAGATTAGTGGCCGTGAGTCACCAGCCCTGGGGGGCGGGGTCAGGGCCCCCAGTGGACCCTGTGTGCAACCCTCCATGCCCACCAGAGGACACCCCATTCTGTATAAGGATGGGACACCTCTTTCCTTTTTCATTATGCCCTCTCCTTTTCTTAGCAAATGTAAATCCAAAATCTACTTTTGAACCTCCCATTATCCAGCTGCTTAAAAAATAAAGTCATTCTTATTTGTTGAGATTATGATATAATTACATCATTTCTTCCTTTCCTTTCCTTCTGTCAAGTCTTCCCATGTTCTCATCCCCCTTGCTTGCTTTCAAAATCGCAGCCCTCTTTTTCTTTAATTGTTGTTATTTTTTTTTAAAAAAAATTTAGACACAAGACCATTCGATTCACCTAAATATTCAAAAACAACTTCTTGCTAAGAGGCTGACAGCACACTTGTTGTCAGGAGACAGCCTTCGCAGAGCCCATCCACTCTGAAGTGGACCTGGGACTCCTCGGAGCCCGCCCCCTCTACACATGTGAGCTACATGCTCTGATCATATGCCAGGGCTGAGGCTGCTCAGCAGACATCTGTCTGTCAGGTCTGAAGGCGGAGGCCCAGCCAGGCCGTGTGCCTTCCGAGGGAAGAGGGAAGGGGCTGCTCCGGGCCTTCCTTCACCTTCTGGTAATCCACTGGCTGAGTCTCTGTCTCCAGCCTCCCAGGGCCTGGGTATATATATGTCCGCCTGTCTGTTTTGTTTTGCTTTTGTTTTTTTGTATGGGTGTTTTGCTTGCACATGTATCTGTGCACCACATTAACGCCTGCATCCCAGGGAGGTCCAAAGAGGGTACTGGGTCTCCTGGAACTGGAGTTACAGATGTGTGTGAGCTATGAGAGTGCTGGGAACAGAATCATCTGGAAAAGCAACCAGTGCTCTGAACCTCTGAGCCATCTCTCCAGCCCCAGGTTCCTTTTTCTATTGCCACCTGTCACCCTACTCCACAGGCCCTTGTCCTAGGTAGTTAGATCTGTGATGATACTGTTATGGAAAGAGGACATGTTCTGAGATGCTGGAAACAGATGCATTTTCAGACACAGAGTCAATCCCAGTCATGCACTGAGGCCCTAACTGGTAACTCACACAGCCTGTGACTCCCGCTCACTCCTCTCCCACCAACTCACTCCCCCCCAGGAAGCACCCATTCGATTCCTATTCTGTCAGGGTCAATGTCCCTGCTCAGGAAGATCAAGTTGTTTGTAGCGGAGCGTTTCAGTCACTCACGGCATTCATACTGAATAAAGCCTGTTTGTTCCTTCTTGGCTGAGTCTCCCGTTAGTCTAGTCTCTGGAAGGCACCAGATAAGCTAGGCATGGATGCCTCTCTATAAGAGAGAGGCCTTATAGAGAGGCCTGTGGTCTCTGTGGTGCTCTGAGGAATCTTCAGGATGTCACACGGGCCCTGTTTGCACTCCAGTGAGGTGAGATGGGGGCAGAAACCAGCAGGCAGGCAGTGAGCATGTCTCAATGGCTACTGAAATAGTCCTGATTCTATCTGCTTTGTAAATAGCACTGGGTGCCCCGGGAACTCTGGAGGCTCTGGGTCCCACACGAAGCATGTGGTGCTTCATATCAGTTTATATAACCCTCAGGCCTGGAGCACCAGTCCTCGGGAGCATATCTGATGCTGACTCTAATTGAGTCAGCTTATTACAATGCTCCCCCCCCCACCCTGGGTCTGGGCTAGAGACTGGAGCATGGCCACTATGTCTGCCCTGTGTGCAGGAGCCTGTTATCCAATCCCTGACTTCTCCGGAGGGACTTTATCATCTTGTCTTGGGGTTGGGATATCTCTCATTTAATAGAGTATTTGCCTAGCATACACAAAACCCTGGGTTCAGTCACCAGTACCACCTAAACTGTCTATGGTACCCTGAATACCATTTTATACAGTTCCATTTTTTAAATCTTACATGAAAAAAAATGAATTAAAGCTAGACCTTCTAGTTCTTCATTCATTTCATTTGCAAGTTCAGAGACACCTCTTGTTCGGCTCAAGAGCTGCTGGGAAGGCCAGCGGCAGGTCAGTCTGGTGACTCTGACGACCCCTTTCCAGGTGAGGCAGGAAGGGTAGCTGGATGGAATCGTGGCCTAGGACAGCTTAGGACAAATCCCAAGGCTTTCCATGAGATTCTCTGAGGTCAAAGAAAAATTGCCTCAGCCCAAGACCAGGACAACAGCCATCTCTCTGAGGAAATGATGTGCCTGAACAGTCTTAGGAAACAGAATCCACCAAAGTTGGGTGTGCACAGCTCACTGGAGGTTCGAGGTGACCAGGAACTCTGCATCCACCCCTAAGCTTGCACTTCTCATGGGCCTCAGTTTGATTAGCTGTGACTTTTGTGTATGGAGAAAGTTCGAATGGGCCTTTCACACACGTCCATGCCCCAGGAACACCAGTTTCTCACCAGCTCCATAGCCAGAGGCCCTTTCCAATTTTCCAAAGAAATTTGATCTCCTCCCTACCTACAGTTTAGGCATCACACCTGATCTCTCACACTCTCTTCAGGAGATGAAATCAAAGTCTGAAATCCCCACAGGGCACCATGCCTCCATCAGGAGAGGATGGGCAGGGACTTTCCAGTGCATCGGCTCAGATAACTCTCACTCTCTGCCTTCTAAAACACCACACACACACACACACACACACACACACACACCTATTTCAGCAAGGCACCCATCCTCTGACACCAACTTCCACTTGATCCCCAGAAGGAGCAAACTGGTGTAGGGAGGGTCTCGTTATCCTGGAGGCTAGAGATGGGGAGGGGTGGGTGAGAGGAACTGGGAGCAATGCCTGACTTTATCAGCTGTCCAGGGTCTCAGAGAGGTGGTCATGCATCCTCCCTCCAAGTGGCCAAGCTGTTGTGTTCAGAGCCCCGAGGGAGGGTGAGGTTTGTATTGAGCACAAACAGCAGATGAGATATGCTTTGGACAAGTGAGTTATCATGTCTCCCAGAAGGTCCATGCCAGTGACTGCCTGTCACACTGCTGGGTGCCACTGTACTCTGTGCCTCATGCTGTCCTCCCTCCAGCATGACTGCAAGCGGGCACTTTGGTTGAGGTTAAAAGATCCCCGCCCCCAAGCCCTGTGGGGATGTGAGATGAACCACCCAGCTGCCAGTCCAGCCTTAGAGGGCAGCGCAAGCCGGGGCCTGAGCTTAAAAGCACTTGTTGCTCTTGTAAAGGATTCTAGTTCCCAGAAGCACATTGCATGGCTTGCAACCACCTATAACTTCAGTTCTAGGGGTTCTGAAGCCTTCTTTGAAAGCACACATACACACGCAGACCACACACACACACACACACACACACACACACACACACACACACACACATACTGAGGCCCACATGCATATACTAAAAAATAAAACGGAGAGGTAGATCGTGCCAGCTGGGCAGGCAGGACACCTGACATACAAACTCAGGATAAAACTGTACACAGGTGACTAAGACAATGGTGCCCAAAGGTCGTGTCCCAAAAGTGAGGATTGCGGTATTAGTTACTTTCCTCTGGTTGTGACAAGGGCTGCTTCGTGGAGACTTTACCTGGGCTCGCAGCTCCAGGGTGCAGTCCATCGGGGGCAGAGAGGCGAGGCAACAGAACGGGGACAGTGCAGTCGCACTTGGGAAGCAGCGAGACATGCAAGCACGTATTCAGATTGTTTTCTTTGTTTTCTATAGTCTAAGATCTCAGCCCATAGAACACTGCTGCCAACATTCAGGGTTGGTCCCCCACCCCTGTAAACCCAACCAAGAAACTCCCTCGAAGATGCGCTCAGAGGTTCACCTCCTAGATGGTTCTAAATTCTGTCAAGCTGGCAATGTAACTGCCAAAGCCCCTGTTCTGGGAGAGAGGGGGGTTGAAAGAACAGAGGAGAGAAGGAAGGATAATCATGGGGGAAGGCTGAACTGAGTCATTTCCACCTGCCCCATCCCCCCTCTGGTTGTCTAGATAACCATGGTCACACATGCTATTACCCAATGTCCCCATCACTGACAGTTATGCACCGTGGGCACCCCCTGTGTTCCCAAGGGCACCTGCAAGTGTCTGGATATTGGCAAACTTGAAGATGATGTTTAGTGAAGCTCTCTGTCCCCAGCTTTTGCTGATCCATGTGGTCATTTGATAAAGAAGTCAAGGGGGTATCTGTCCAAATTCATGTCTTGTATAGAACAATTGAGCCATTGCAGATCTGATCCCTCAGTGAAAAGACCAGAAGAAGTGTAAGAAGAAACAAACACTTTCCCCCCCCCCGCCCCCCCCCAGAAGTTGCTATTGGTCACGGTGTTTGTCATAGCAACAGAAAAGTAAACTACCACACAAGCCAAGACTAGACTAAAACACAAGCCAAGGCTAGACTAAAACATGAGCCAAGGCTAGACTAAAACAGGGATGACAGACATTGGGGGGGAAAAAGTCACCACCTCAGATACAGAGTAAGGACATGGCTTTATGTGTCCCCACAGGGTGTGAGCAGACCTTGAGAACCCTGTGGACTCAGCAGGTGGAGAGGATCACCAACAACCTCAGCGTGGCGTTCATGATAAAGGCAATTGTGCAGACAGCTGAATCCTCACCGAGGAGGACATTGTGGGGCCTCAGGGAACTGGATATCAGGGAAAGAACGTTCCCGGGGTTCATGAGAGGATGAAGGAGCCCACAGGCAAGATGAGGACAGTCCCCAAAGTTGGGAAGACCTCTTGGTAAGGAGCCAGGGCTCAGGGTATAACTCAGCAGCATCTGAACGTGGCCTTTGGATCATTTACAGAAGCAAATCCTCAAACTTGAGGGAGCAGTGGAATGGTGATAAACATCCTAGAACCTCGTCAGGGCCTGGCCAGCCCCTGCCCAGGCTGCTTGGATGCTTGTATCCCTAAAAGCCCGCTAAGGACAATTTGGAGGCATCTGGGACAGTAACAGCACCAGAGCATGGCTATGTCTAGTCAGATGGCAGAATGACTTCATTCACACAGACAAGAACACAGCAGACCTCATATCCTCCTATCTTGGGAAACACCCCAAGACCCTGAGGGCATGCCTGACGCTGCAGAGAGCATCCAACACACGGGTTTTTTTCCCCCCAGTGTGTATCTGTGATAAGACTGAACTTAGATAAAATAAGAAATAAATGATTATTAAAGAAACCTTCCAATTACAACAATATACTGTATAATAAAGTCATCACAGTTCATGTGCACTGGGGCCAGTATTAAGTAAAATAAAGGTTGCTTAGACACAAGCGCTTCTACTGGACAATCTAACAGCAGAGAAGGCAACTCTGAAGGACCAGCAGGCAGGTAGAACATACAGTGTGGATACTCTGAACAGAGGGCATTGTGACTGGGCAGGATGAGGCAGGTCTGTGAGAGATGTCTCCACACCGCTCCCACCCACATGTCCGCACGCAGTTTAAAACAGGAGTTGCGTATTTATGGACGTTAACCCTCAGCGGGCCATGTTTGACTGTGGGAAACTGAAACCAAGGAAAACGAAAGTGTGGCCGGGGAAAAGCATCAGGGAAAGTACGTACACAAACCCAGGAGCTTCTAGTCACACACTACTATGAATATTTACACTGCAATTAAGCTACTAACCATGCAGCTCAGTTCCTGGACACACTGTCCACGGATCCACTGCCTGGTGGCCACAAGTGTGGTCACCATATCAGGCAGGGCAGGTAGAGTGTGGCCGTAGCTTCAGGCTTTGTTGGACAAAGCTGCCTGGAATGGATTAAGAAGCCACTGGAATACACGGCCCCACTTCACCAGAAACCCAAGAGCTGTTTTCTTGTTGCCAGGCAGAGACAGGAGCCTCCACATGGTTAGCAGCTGATGGGCAAGGCATGCATGGGCTGTCCCCCATCAGACCCTGCTGAGGATGGCTATAGAGGAAGGCAAGCTCACCATGCCCAAGGGTAGATGAATCTCCAGGATCAAGAATGTCAGTCTGTCCCTATCCCAGGTGGAGCCAGCCCTGGAGCCAGTAGTCCCCAGTACAACAGTGTGTGGCAGCTACTTCACCCCTGGGGCCTGATTTCTGTCATGTTACCCCAAACTATCTAACTACACCTGAAGCACAGGGTCTAGTAATGAAGGAATCCACAATAATCAGGTACAGGGAGAGGGGAGGGAAGAACAGGGTATACTTGAAATGGATTCAATAGGATTCCGAGAAGAAACACACGTTGCCCAGATTTAGATGTGTATACAGTAACAGGATGAAGTAAGTAGAGACAGATCCTACAGGAAAAACAATGAAGAAATACAAATAGGGCTGGGGAAGCAGCTGGGTTGAAAGAGCGCTTGCCTTGCAAGTGGGAAGACCTGAGTTCAAGTCCCCTCTCCCCACAAAAGCCGAATGGGATGGTGCACACTTGGGATCCTAGCACTAGGGAGGTGATACAGGTAGATTATCTAGGGGCTCACCGCCAGCCAGCCCAGCATGGGTTCTCCTTCTTTAGAAGGAGGAGAAAGGAGAGAAAGGAGAGGAGAAAACGAGAGAAAGGAGAAAAGAGAGAAAGGAGAGAAAGAAGAGGAGGAGGAGAAAGAGGAGGAGGAAGAAGAGGAGAAGATGAAGAATATGAAAAAGAAGAATGAGAAGGACGAGGAGGAGGAGGAAGAGGAGGAGGAGGAGGAGGAGAAAAGAGGAAAAGTAGGCAAACACACAAGTAAGAATAAGTAAGACTTGACATCCAAGTTTGTCTCCTGCACACAGTGGTTATGTTCACCTGCAAACACACACACACACACACACACACACACACACACACACACACACACACAGAAATGCGAATGAATGGACAAGTCTACTCTGAAAGTCCAAGGATAACATGAGAGTCTGCGTTGAGGCCCATCCACAGAACCTAACAGTCAAACCTGTTTGTCAGAGGCTGGAGCGAGCTATGCTCACGGCCTCCTGTGGCTGCTGCTGTGGCTGCAGACCACCCACAGCTCATAAGTTACTCCTTGAGATATCCTCCCCAAAGGCAAAGTGTTTCATGGGATGATCCTACGATTCCAGCAGACGTAGAGGGTCCTGTGCTTGCAGCCCATGGCAGGGTCCACTCAAAGTATTTTCATTAAAAAGAAAACATGAAGAATATATTTTCAATGGGCATAATCATGAATCCAGTGTGAATGAAATATATCATTGTGCCAAGACAGACATACTTGGTTTTTGTTTTTGTTTTTGTTTTTTAAGGTCAAGAAGGCCAATTGAGCTCCAGCCATCTCCTCTGCATTTTCACAGAAATGAAGAAGGGAGAAAGATCTGAAAGGTTAAGCCAAGGTACCCTGAACACTTGGGAATCCAGAGCAGGAAAACCTGAGGGCAAAGGTCAAGGGTTAGAGATGTCAGAGTTCTTTAAAGAGCCTTGCCAGCATCCCTGGCAAGCCCACGACTAGTCTTCATCTTTCTAACTGCAAAGGAGCCTGGGAAACAGCCTTTGCAGGAGCCATTGTTGTCCCTAACAACAAAGAAGCTGTTGTTGACAGCACAGGAAGAAGAGGATGTGAGGCAGGAGACTCGACAACGGTTGTGTGGGCTGCGGAGATGGATGGCTCAGTGGTCAAGGGTGAATACTGCTCTAGGACAGGCCTGGGGTTTGGTTCCAAGCACTCACCATGCTGGACAACTCACAACCCACCTCTAACTCCAGCTCAGGGGATCTGACGCCCTCTGCTGGCCTCTACAGGCACTGCACCCTATGCATAATTTATACTGAAGTCAAAATTGCATTCATGTCATAGCTTCTCTGTACTGTGAATGGACACAGGGGCAAGCGATTCTCTCCTCTGTGTCTAGGATCCATTTTGTAGAACCTGGACAGTTGTCTCACAGGAATCAACAGGAAGCTTTTTGGGCAGAATATATGAAGAGCAGATCTTTTTAACTGTACAGTTATTGAACACTTGTTGTTTATCTACTAAAGGAGCTGCATGGTGGCCCCTACCTTTACTCCCAGGACCTGAGGTAGAGGCAGGAGGATCATGAGTTTGAGGCCATCCTAAATTTCACAGTGAAGCCTTGCTCTGTTCATGAAGGAGATGCTTGGCGCCTGCTTCTGTTCTAGGTCTTTTGTACATCCAATCTCAGACTCACAAAACACTGCATGTGACAGAGCCAATGACTGTCACCCACAGCATCAGGTGAGGAGGGATGCAGACGATGGAAAGAAGAAACCTCGCTCCCCCTGACAGTCTGCAAAGTAGCCAGGGAGGTGGGGAGAAGGGTAGGTGAGGCCCTTCTCATTTGGTGGCTGATGAATATGAGCTTGTTGCATATTACAGGTGCCCCAGGGGTCTGGGGGATGGGGAGCATCATCCCTGCATGACTTGACCTCTACACAGCTGTGAGAAAGTTACTTAGACTCCTCCAAGCTGGGCTTCCTTCCTCCAGGAAGACACACCGGGGACCCGGCTGCCCCTGGCCTGGAGATCCAGCCTTCCCTCCTGAAGCTTATTCCTGAGGCCTGGTTCCAGGTGGCAGCCAAGAAGCTGTTTTCAGAGGCCAGGCTGGTGGCCAGCATGGAGGCAAAGGTGACTTTGCTTACAGCATCAAAAGAGGTATGGCCCTAAGGTCAGGGGCTCTATTTATTGGATCTTAACTGATCAACCTTAGAGGAGTTGAAATGGGTGGGTCCCCATAACTTCTGGGGACAAAGAGGGCCATACAATGTGAATGGGACAGGAGCCCTTGTCCTTGATTCTACTTCATACCCACGTCCTCTCTCTCTTTGTGAGCCCTCTTTTGGGGAGTCTCATGCCCCCATCTTCTCCCACCTATGCATGTATAGACAGTGACAGTAGAAGTCGGTTGAGCATGTCTGCTGAGGATTGTAGGGAAATTTTAAAGGTTGGTGACATCCATAAGACTGGCTGTCCCCCTCCCCACTTCCTCCTGCCAACGCACTGATGATGTGCAGAGCTTCTGCAGCCTTCTTGAAACTAGAAGACAAATTGGAGAAAGAACGCCAGAGCGGCGGATGATGGAGGCGAGCGGCGGATGATGGAGGCGAGTGGCGGATGGACCGCCAGACTTGCTCTCCCAGGACAAACCGCTTCCTGACTGAGAACAGCACAATTGTGAGAACAGAACCCTTTAGCCGTTTGAAAGCAAGTGAGCTTGGCTCCTTTGGGAGCCACTGATATTTAATAAATGTTGCTTTATGTCCAGCTGAATCGCCAGGAGCCTGTGCGGCCCTTACACACTGTAAATTACGAGTGCAATGGGAATATGTGTCTTCTGCCACCATTAACAAAAGTTCTCTACTTTTAACATGATACGTGTTTCCCAGGGCAGAGTGGCACCCCACCTCTCCTGTCCGGCAGTCCCTGTTTGCTCGGAATCAACCTGGAAAGCAAAAGATGAACAGGGAAGCCAAGCTAGATTAGATAAACTACTGCTCTCGCTTCTCAGGCTATGCTAACAACAACTGGTTTTTCACCAAAATGAATTCTTTGAGACTATCTGATCATTGACTCCCCTCTCCTTCTGATGAACCAGCTTCCTTCAAACTTGCTTTCTTTTCTTTGAGCACTAGGATCCAGCTAGAACCTGTGGGGATCACTGCCCTTGACCTAGCCCCTAATTTTAGCTATGGTGCCAGAGACAGAGGAAGGGCCCTCAGATTTCTGCCATTTGAGTAGCTTTGGGGACCCACATTGTGATGGTTTGTATATGCTCGGCCCAGGAAGTGGCACTATTAGTGGGTGTGGCCCTGTTGGGGTAGGTGTGTCACTGTAGGTGTGGGCTTTAAGACCCTCATCCTAGCTGCCTGGAAGTCAGTATTCTGCTAGCAGCCTTCAGATGAAGGTATAGAACTCCCAGTTCCTCCTGCACCGTGCCTGCCTGGATGCTGTTATGCTTCTACCTTGATGATAATGGACTGAACCTCTGAACCTGTAAACCAGCCTCAATTAAATGTTGTCTTAGAGTTGCCTTGGTCATGGTGTCTGCTCACAGCAGTAAAACCCTAACTAAGACACACACATTATTATATCCACAATGCTCTAATACAGACAGGCTAGTCTCAGCTCCTAGATCTTAAACACTGTACACAGGACAGACATAGCTCAACCAAAATGACCCTAGCCACTTCTGGACCCTGAGGGTGGGCGTGAGAATGTATCTGGCTTTTGAGACAGACAAATCTTTGGTTTGGGTAAGGAAATGCCAAGCTCTGCTCCTTTGGCGTCTTTGGTGGCTTATTTAATGTTTTCAGTATGACATATCTCTCTCTAATCATTTCCAAGTAGCAAGAATCCAGATGAGCTAAGGGACAGTTGTCAGTGGCCTCAGCTGGGAAACGCTAGCACCAAATCAAGCTGTACCACCTCTGGCAGGTCCATGTCTAGGGGACCTGGATTTCTGACCTTTGGCCCAGATGTCCCTGTGTATTACACGGGAAGCCCTATTGGCTGCCTGCTCTTGGCCATTTTCTTGTGCTGAATGAAGGGCTAGTGGCTCTCTGGCACCTGTATGTCTTCACTGAGACAGTGAGTAAAGCAAGTGACTGTGCTTCTGGGGGCTGTTGTGGAGTTAAAGCGAGGGCCCACAAAGTGTGGTTGGGCTGAATAAAATGGGAACTGTACTTTTGTACTGATGTGGATAATAATGATGATGAGGAGGAAGAAGATGGGAAGGAGAAGGTGGAGGAAGAGGGTGGGGAGGAGGAGGTTATAGTGATAACAATGGTGGTGATAATGACAGCTAAAACCCAAGGTTTCCTGAGAGGACCAAGAAGCAGTCTCCATTTGCCTATTAAGCAAGACGCTGGTGAATGCAGAGCCTGCTATGGATTGAGACCTCATGAGAGACCTCGTTTCAAGGACAGGATTCATTTTTGGTGAAATAACACAGGGCAGGGGAGCCCAGGACAGATGCGAGAGGCTGGTCACATCTCTAAGAACATGCCTGTTGTGGCGACAGTATCTCCTGGCAACTGGTATACACCCCATAATCTTCCCGGGGCTCACAGCCATGAATGTGTCATCCTTCCTCCACAGTGAAGAAGGCTGGACACCAGGAACTTCAAGATCTCACAGCACTACCACCAGAAGCAGACAAGAGTTTGTGCTGTGGAAACCTCTGCATGAAATGTCATAGGGCAGATATCCTACAGTGAAGAAAACTAGAGGAGACAGGGCCACAAGTCATGAGTTAGTCCCACGTTGAGCACACCGTGACATCAGGATTCTGGACAACGTCCACTGTCATCAAGTCTGAAGCACTTTTTGTTTGCAGTTAGACATCCCTTCCAAATATGACCTCCGTTCCTGCCATGGAATGAGCTCCTCTGATTCCTGCCGGCAGCTGTACTCGGGTCAGCTCTGTATGGCAAGTGGAAACCACAACAAAGCCACAAACGTGTGGTGTGTGTGTGTGTGTGTGTGTGTTCATATGTATGAATGCAGACCTGCACATGCCATGGTCCATGCATAGAGAGGTCACATGACAACCTTGGGTGCTAGCTAACTCCCTTCACCTTGAGATGGAATGTCTAGCTTGTGCCTGTGTGTGCCAGGCCCTGCTTCCCCATTTGTTACAAGCTCTAGCATTACAGACAAAGGTGACCGTGTCCAGCTTTACCCGGGTCCTGGCAGTCTGAGCTCAGGGCTGTTGCCTGCCCTTATCACAGCCCCGCCCCCTCAGTGCACCAACCAAGGTTTGGGGCATTTGTTTTCACACTTGTCCTTAGTCTTTCCCCCCCCAACTTGTTCAACAACTCTCTCCTGATTACAAGAGACCTGTCAGTCTGTCCCTGTTGTTTCTTCATGGTGAGAGGCCATTAGCTGTCAGGATCCACTAGACTGCCCGACCTCTACAGGACGGATCAAAATCAGTGCCTAAAACAAAACACAGCACCGCCAAGCCACAATCCAGCAATGCTCACGTGAGGTTTGAAGACACAGAACCCAGAGATAGGCTCACAGCTGTGACCTGCTTACGTGTGACGTGGGAACCCATGTAAGTGTGCTCATCCCACAGACATGCTGTGTCATCATTCTTGGTCCCATGATGTGGCATCTTTCTGACTACTTCAACAGCTTATTCACCAAGAGCACACCGCCAAACCAACGAGGAATGGCTGTCCTTCCGATACCCTGAGCTGGCACTATTGTTCTTAGACTTAGGACAACTGCTCCCTGGGTTGTCAGTCACTTTCTGTAAAAATCCTGTAGCCACTACAGACCTGCAAACTATGTGCCTTCAGAGGACTGGAAACTAAGTGGACCAGGTAGATGTGGTCGGGCTGGAGTTCTGCCTCCACCCCTTCTCTGAGCTCCTGGCAGGCGCTAACTCCTAGTACCCTTTGCGCGGACTTAGGCGAACAAGGATCTACAAGTCCAAGGTCTCCTGAAGTGGGTCAACAGGGCCTGGGGCCCATTGGCCAAGCCTCAAAACCTCCCTTCTAATCCTTTAATCTTGTTATCCAAGTTTTGTGGCTTCAGGGTGTGGCCCCTGAGAGCAGGGACCCACCCAGAGTTATCTAAACACAGATAAACAATCTTCAGGCAGAGCCGCAGAACTAGCAAGGGAAAGATTCAAACCCTGAGTTGACCTGCGAAGCCTTTGACAACTCCGTTGGTTCCGGGGTTCCGTATACAGAACTGCTCTAGGAATTTCTCTTGAAGGTGTTCGGAGGCTTGCTTTCTCTGAAGCTTACACTCTGATTTCTTTAAGCTAACTTAGTGCCTGTCTCTCGTGAAAGCCAGCTTCAAAGTTCATATCTCACACGATTCTCCCAGTTATCTAGGTGTGAACTGTTTCAAAGGGTGGGGTGTGACGGTGGCTCTAGACCACCCAGGTCCTTCCTACATACCAGTTTTCATTTAACAAACTCTACACTCTGTCAAGGGCGGGACCCAAAACTATTACCATCAGCTGGAGCCTGCTGAGAAAGTCAAACACAGTATTCCTGACAGGGGGACAGCCAAGGGACCTCTCAGGTGCCTCACAGCAGACAGGAGAAAGATGATCGTGTGTGACTCTCCCCTTCACAGAGGGCCAGCCAATGTGGATATTAAGCAAAGACCAAGTTCCCTCCTGGGCCAAGCCAGCCAGCTCCTGTGATGCTCAGGGCGGATGGAGCCACTCTGAGGGCTCATTCAGTTAGGATGCTGACTCATTCTTAACTCGGGAAGCCCCACACACCCCAGTGAGTTGCTCAGAGCAGGTCCTGTCTTCCCTGCAGCCTGCTATGCTGCTTTTTAAGCAAATGACCACTTTTTAGATTTGCTTTAAAAGCGGCGTAGCAGTTACCGTAACTGTTTATTTGACAGTAAAGATATGCTCATAAGAACAGCAGTAACTCAGCCCACTCCCCTCCCCTGCCTTCCACCATGCCCTTCCTGGTCCCCAGCCTGTGGCTTTTCTCTTTGCTTTTGAATATGTCTTCCACCTGGAGCGTTAAGAGGAAGTAAGGGATGTAAAACACAGTCCCAAAGGCATTTGCACATGTTCAGAGAAAAGCCAAGATTCTGCCTCCCAGCCATAGTCCGTGCCCTGAAGCTGGACAGCTCAAGGCGGGCTGGCTGCCTGAGTCAGAGACCAGAAGCTGCCCAGGGACTGGCTCTTCCTTCTGCTTCTTAGGAGCGGAAGCTAGTTCAACCTCAGTGCCCAGTTAGCACAAACTCAGCCACCTCCATCTCTGACCTTCACTTTGGCTTCTAGCTAGGAACCGAGGTGGCTTCCTTCCCAGGCAAGTCTTACTCTCTCCTCTGAAACAGCATAATGCACAGCCACCATCCACAATGCACAGCTCAGAAACTTCCTCCGAGAGTCCCACGGACACGGCAGAGGTCTGGAGGCAGAGGGAGCCACTTTTCTGACCTTACAAAACTGTCAAAGTCTGGAAGAAGCACAGTGTCCACCCCTAGACACAGCAGCTGTCACAGCTCAGAGGCGCGCGCGAAGACATCATTGACAGAAAAGTACTCACCGGGGAGAAGCTGATAGACGTCCGCCTTCCCAGCCACTGTGCTGTGAAGATCCCAAGATATGCGCAGCTTGCCTGGAAAGTCACTTTGAAACTTAGAAAGCAGCCACTGTAAAGTCACCCAGTCCCCTCATTCTCAGAGATGTCCATATGAGTAGGAAAAAAAAAAAAGACAAGAAAGGACAAAAGCGCAAAGCGCACACCTCAGTCTTCATTGCCACTGGAACCAGATGACTCATGCTGACTCAGCCGCCACTTCCTCTCCCGACATTCTCTTCATGCTTGTGAGCCGGGCTGCTCTGGTTCCCAGGGTCTCTACCTTCCGGAAAGAGCAGCTTCCCAGACCCTGGGTGTGGAAGGCCCAGGCTTGGAGCCAGGGAACATGCTCATCAGGGAGGAGATGCTTTGGTTCGGAGCCTTGGGGACAACTGAAAGTCAACGGCAGAGATCTCACATGTACAGAGTGTCAAACGCACATTAACATGTAACATGCTGGCAGCCCCCAGAAGAGGGAAGAATCCTTTTTTGCTGTTTTGTTAAGGCATCTGAGTTGGGTTTGCCCTGATAACCACCATTTCAGCCCACGCTTTTTTTTTTTCTGCACAGAATTTTGATCTAAAATCATTATCTATTCTGAGTTGCCTGTTAGGCATGTGACTTAGACTTTCGGACTTCAAGGATAGGCTAGATTACAAGAATAAAAGTTCCAAGGGGGGAAAAAAACCCAAATTTATGGTCCTCTAACTTTGAAAGGCTATTGAACGTTTCCGAAATGCAAGATCCAAGAGCCCGCCTCTGTGTCTGAGGTTTTTTTTTTTTTTTTTTTTTTTTGAATGATGCAGAGGGCGGGGCTGTCTTCCGCAGCTTCAAGCATTTTTAAATTATGAGAAGTACTCCAGAGAAAGCGGAACCCACGTACCACTGAGCAGCCTCTGGTGAGGCCAGGTAGGGTTGCTGTGATTGTTGATATCTCTATGTTCTGTCTCCCCCCAAAAAATCAGCACTGTCCAAAAAAAAAAAAAAAAAAAAAAAAGTAGAGGTTTCACTTTTGAAACATGCATTTCAGCATGTTTCAGAGAATTCTTAACACAGCATATGTAAAAGTAGATATGTGTGCCAGAGACTGTCTTAGATTAGGGAAAAGCTAACATAGGCAAGGAGGGAATTTGGGGGCACGGAGGCAGGGGAAGAAATTCCATTCATAGATTGAGACCCCCTCTAAGACTCAAATGACCCTTTCACAGGGAACAACTAAGACCACTGAAAATCACAGATATTTATATTGCAATTCATAACAGTAGCAAAATTGCAGTTATGAAGTAGCAATGGAAGTGATCTCACAGTTGGGGCCCCCACAACAGGAGGAACTGTATTAAAGGGATAGCAGGATTAGGAGTTGTTGAGAACCTCTAGCCCTAAAGAGATGGACTATTTGGCCTTGACAACAGCTTGCAAGTACATTGTCCCCCAAAGTCTCCAGCTACCAGTCCAGCCCCTCCAGGACTTCATATTGTTTGAGCAGGCTATCTGGTAGTCTGCCCAGACTTTCCAAGAACAGCAAAATATATGAGAAGAGGGGTTTTCAATACGAACCACTCAATTTGGGTAACCGGTTACATATCATTAGAAGACCGATATATGTGACCCATTTGCAAAATCCAGACAAAGATAGTTCCTTCCTCTTAGGACTATAAGAAAATGGAAAGCTAACTCCAGGGTCTGCTACTGTGGTGAACATCTCTGTTCTCTTATACCACTGAGCAGGTCAAAGCTGGTATCTGATGACGTGTGTGGTTTGCAGTTGAAAGTTTTCCTACCAGTATAGTATTTGAGTCACGGGCTACAATCAAAAGTCTAGGCTCAAATAGATGAATGGCACACTAAAGAGGTAACCTCTTTTTAAAATTCAGAGCCTATGAATAAAATGCACCACCGCAAACCGTTATTTAATAATGTGGACAGTAGTGAAGACAATGTTAACGTACTGAGCGCAGAGGACAGGAAGTGTGGGGTTCAGTCACTCACAGAGAGCAAGCAAATGTGCTCCAGATGCCAGGCTCTGATGCCGAGCCTTGGGAAAGAGCAGGAGGTGGGGTGGGGTGGGGTGGGTTGGGGAGGGAGGGCCCCTGGGCTCAGGAAGCTTAGATTCTCAAGGGATAGGACAGAACATAAGCACACAGGAAGAACCCGAGATCATGATGTGAGCAGTGTGAAAAATTGCTAGCTAGTAAAGTGCAAAGTCATTGAGATGTGTGGGCTGCTGGGATGGGGCTGCGGCTGGGGATGGAGGCCAGGGAGCTGCTGGGATGCTGCGCCTGGCGTAATAAGAAAGCGTGGTGTGGGCTGGATTGAACAGGAGAGTGGGTGATCTGAGGTTCTCCAAGGACAACACTTGCTGAAAGCAGAGCACACAGAAGTCTGGTCAGCTCCACTTTGGGTCTGATGATAGTGATGGAATCCGAGAAATGTGTGCAGTCAGAGGAGTGGGTGGGTTGGGTAGCTCAATGGTAGGTGCAGATTACTCCAACAGAACTCTTAGACTTTGGGTGACACCTGCTAAGATGGAAGGGTTGAAGGAGGAGACAGTCCAAGTGAGGAAGACATGGAGAACTTGGGCTCCGTTTCAGCTGCCGCTTGGCTTCGACTATCAGAAGTCAGGTGGAGACGCTTATAAAGATGTTGAATGCCAGGAGTAGGTCTGGATCCAAGATTTCAGAGGTGGTGGGTGATCCAAAGGTGAAGCCGCCGGCCTGGCCTGGATGGGAGAGATGCTTAGAGATGAAAGATGAACAAGGTGGTTTGGACCCTTGGCCATGAGCCTGGAGGAGAACCAAGAAAGCCGGGGCTCACAGCCAGGGCTGCAGGTTTCAGGAGGGCAGATGAGGCTGACTGGTCAGGACTCCAGGGAGTTCCCGTCAGACGGAAACAGGGCAGGGCATGCTGGCCAAGGCACACGAGGCCACGGTGACCAGGTTCATGGCCTGGCAGCCACTGTGACCCTAGACAACAGCTTGGCAGTAAGTAGCTGGGAACAGGGTGAGCTCAGCCAAAAGAGAGGGAGCCCCACCTACAGGTGACCCCCTCCAACTCCAGGAAATGGATACATGGCGCTTTGAGGAACAATGACATCCAATTAACTGGCAGAAGCTAGGCATGCTGGTACGCGCCTATCATCCCAGTACTCAAGAGAGCAAGGCTGGAGGTTTGTGAGTTCAAGGTCAGCCTAGTCTACATAGTGAGATTCTTACCTTAAACTAACACCTTATCCCTGGATTTGGATGCTGTGGCTGTCCCTGGCTGCGTGTAACTTGTGCTTCTGTTGCCTGTGGAATGACAGGATATGGGGTACAGAGTTAGGAGCTCACTATCAACAGAGTATCACCCACTAGTCAGTGTTCTGGGCTTCCCTTTAGCCCTGCAGACTCCATAGCTATAGTCTGAGGTTATTGTTCAGATTAGGCATCTCTGGTTCAGTGAAGATAGACTGTACTTTTGAATCAGGAGAAATGTAAAGTAGCACTGTTTCTAAGAGCCAGGGCAATTGCAATTCTTTGGGGCCGACAGGTAAGCCTGTGAACCGCTTCTTTCAGTTATAACCAATATCTCGTAATGCCTTCCCGAGGTATGATAAAAGCACCAAGTTGTATAGGCTAATCTGTCAAAAACAATTTTCTTTTAAACGTCTGAAAACTCCTTGGTCCGATGCAGACTGCCATGAGATGGGATGGAACCTCTTCTCTGAGACAGCAGCATCTGGACCTCTAGATGAGTCCTTTTGTTAATAGCAATACTAGCTTAATTTTCAGTTCTCATTGTTCATAATGGCCCTAATAACTCCCTCAAATATACCTCTAAGACATACTTATCTCAAGAACTCTGTTTTAACTGGACTGAGAGGAAATCACACTTGCCGAGGGTGCCTGGCAGATGGTTGGATTCCATCTAATTTGAATTTGCCAAAATTCATTCATATTAATCTCTGGCTGCTTGTAATGGAAAACTGTGAGTTTCAGATCTTATCTAAGCAAGGCCATTCTGACTCCAGGCCTGCAAGGAGGTTCCTGGAGGAGCACAGTGGGCCCTGAGGGTCACCTCTCAAAGCCTCGCCCACCCAGGCCCTGCTTTCCAGACCTTGAAACCTCCATTCATTCTCCCCGCTAACCCTGACCTCCCACCCCGGCCTCCACTGCCTTTGCAGGGACCCCAAGCCACAGCTCTGAGGAGACCACTCTCTGGCTTCGACATCTGCACAGCATCTTGAGTGTAGGTAGGGTGGAGGCAGAAGGAGTTGTCCCTGAATCCAAGAGACTAGAGTTTGGAACTGGGCTCCTAACCTAGTGACCTTGAAGACGAGCCTGTCCTGAGATCTCGTGCCCCCAGGAAGTGTAAATTGTGAAAAGGCACACTCCCATGAATGCCCTCATTGCATTTGGTGGGATTAAAGGAGGGGGTTCAGACTAGCGGTTGGGAAGGAGGTCCCTTAGTCAGTACCAGCAAATGCAGGTCTTTATTGTAGATGTGTAAGATTTTCATCTAGTAGCACCTTCCTGGGTGCCTCCCCTTCCTGCCTCCGCCCCTGCCTCTCATTCCAAACCACCTAGTATTGGGTCAGCCTGCCCAGGACTGAACAAAAGCAGTGATGACTTAAGTTAGAGAGAAGCCTGGCATTGGCCGTGTGGGTGGTGGGACAGCCCCGGGCTATCACTAGGATACGATCAGTCACTGGTCTTTCTGATCTACCATCTGGAACTTGCCTTTCCCCAGATGACTCCACAGACCAAAATGGCTGCTGAAACTCCAGCCAGAAAATCTAAATTCTTCATCTTGACAGTAGGAGGAGGTAAGGTTCTGCAGTCACCCTATTAGGAAAGAGGATGAAAGTGAGTGAGGACCAAAAAAAAAAAAAAAAAAAAAAAAAGGAAAAAAAGAAAAAAGAAAAGAAAATTACCTGTGTCGTATGTAACACCCACTCCTTTCCCCACTGCTGTGGAGCTTTTCCGAAGCTGCTACCAGGTAAGCTTCTCCATGTACAGGCATAGGTCTCGTGGTCTCTCCTAGCTGCAAATGTAGCCTTGTCTCTGGGCTGAGATATAATAGGGCTTTCAGTTAAGCAGGATAAAAAGAAGATCTATCTATTCCTAACCAGCAGGATTGGCTATGGCCCGGGGACCGGGGGTGCCCATCAGTGCCTTTCCATTACATATGATGCAGAACGCTATGGAAGAGGTAATCCGTAATCCCGTGTTCTGTATGGATCACAGGTGGAGGGACACAGTCCCACCACCCAGAACACAGAACACAGCAGCACAGAGCAGCACCGGCCTAGCAAAGAGTGAGCCTCTCCCCCCCCCCCACCCACCCAGGGAGAGACTGCTCTGGCCTCTGGCTAGGCAGGAACCTAGTCACCTCTTGACCCAAAGCACATTTACATCTTGCTTGTGCTGACTCAAGGACTCAACTCCCATGAGGGCAGCTGCTCGTTGTAATGGATGCGCTAAGGTTAAGCTGATGAGGCGCTGGGGGCTCCTTTCCGCTCCCTGAGCTGCCTTGTTCATGCAGCCTCCTTGGAGGGTCTCAAAAGTGCCGTCCTTACCTGAACTCTCCCCTCCCCCATCAATGTTTCTTATATTCCCTCCTCCAAGAAACCCCTGCTTAGTCTTGAAGCCCTGACACCCAAATCCTCCCTCTATAGACTTTCCCCCTACTCTTCTGCAGTCCTTTGATCCTTGGCCTTAAAGAGCTCTCTCCCTTTACAGCAGGTCTTCACCACCCCCTTCCCATCACATAGCTGGGAGGACCTAGAGGGAAAATCCCATCCCGCCCACACAGACTCCCACGGGTGACCTTTTGTTTGTGGCTGGATGACTGAATGAAAGCAGCCAGAGTGAGATTTCGTTTCTATGCAAACTAAATCCGAACAGGACTTTCTGAGCAGGGCTGTTGGGTGTGGACCCAGGGCTATTTCCACCAGCTCTGGATAATAGCTCTCTCCTACACCGATCGTTCACAATGCCTGGCACATGGTAGTAGTGCCTCACTCGTTGCTGCTGGCTCGAGGGAGGGTAGTGGTCTGGGTACTCTCCGACTCTGAAACACTCTTTTCTTTTATTCCGTGGCAGCGCTGTGCCGTGGGGTGAGACACGCTAAACTGGCAGCTTTTTGTTTTCCAGGAAGAGTAAAGAATTCTGCGTTGCTTTGCTGTGACTGCTGTTCTGAAGTGAGTGCGATTGTTACCATCAGGGAAGGAACAGAATGTGGACATCAGAGCCTTGCCAACAGCCAACTTTGCATTCCCAGGTGAGATGAGGCTGGCCCAAAGCCCCAAGCAACACAGAAAGAGATGGAGAGAGGGCTGCCAAGAAGGCTCAGTGAGTACAGGCACTTGCGGCTAAACCTGATGAGCTCCACTCCTAGGACTCACCTGGTGAGAGGAGAGAACTGACTACTAAAGTTGTCCTCTGTCCTCTGCATGTACCATAGCATGCACCACCACAACTACCACCCTGGCACACACATGCACAATTTCTTTTTTTTTCTTTCTTTTTTTTTATTCGATATATTTTTTATTTACATTTCAAATGATTTCCCCTTTCCTAGCCCCCCCACTCCCAGAAGGGAGAGGTTTTATTAAAAAAAATCAAGAGAGAGGTAAGAGGCTGGAGAGAGGTAAGAGGCTGGAGACAGGTAAGAGGCTGGAGAGAGGTAAGGGGTGGGAGAGAGGTGGAGGGAAGCATTAAGATTATGGGTTGTCAGAGCAAGTAGTGGTTTGAATAAAAATGGTCTCTAGAGTCTCATAGATCTAAATGCTTGTTCACCAGGGAGCGGCACTATTTGAAAGGACGAAGAGCTGTGGCCTTGTTGGAGAAAGTGTGTCACTGGGGGTGGGCTTCGAGATTTGAAAGGTCCAACCCAGACCCACTGGCTCTCTCTTTTTCCTGCTGCCTAAGGATCTGGATGTAGACCTCTCAGCCCCTCCAGCACCGTGTCTGCCTGCATGCCGTCATGCGCCCCACCATGATAACGGACTAAACCTCTGAAGCTGTGCAGAAGCCCCAGTTAAACGGTTGCTGTGATTCTGATATCGCTTCATGGCAATAGAGCTCTGACTAAAAGTGAAACAGGACTTCAAACTCCATGGGTGTTACTCCATGGGTAACACATGTTACAAAACAGAATATTCCAGAAGTGCCACACACTGTGGGAGGAGGCAGTGCCACATAGTAGCCATAGTAAGGGCTATGCAGCTGGAGAGCAGGGCATTTATAACCCCTGCCTTGCTGCCCAGCCTCAGTAACCTGCTATTTTTCCCAGAGTGTCTTTCCATCTTGAAAAAAAAAAAAAGTCAGTAAGTCAGTCCCTGCCTGTGTGTACCTGGTCCAGTTTTCTGTGCTGGGATACAAGGACCTGGAAATCTTAGCAGGTGCCCTCTGGACTCAAATCCACACCAATAATATAAGAGGTAAGAAAAGAAACAGTGAGGCCTGGTGAATAAGCCTACAATCTTACCTTTGTTGGAGGTTGAGGCAGGAGGATCAAGTTCAGAGCCTGCCTGGGCTACAGAGTGAGTAGCAGGCCAACCGTGGCAGCTTAAAGAGACCTTGTTGCAAAATCAAATACACAAAAAAAGGCCAGGGTGTAACTCCACAGTAGGCGGTTGTCTACCTCACACAAGGCTGTGGGCTCAAGTATTGGCAACTCCCAAGGAGAAAGAACAGAAGAGATACAGGAAGTCTTGGCTCACGTCTTGTGAGAGCCAGGTGGGACTGTGGCTATGTGGAGCTGCCTGGAACCACACAGCTGAGGAACTGGCTCCACTCTGTGAGAAATGACATGTCAAAGAGGCGGTGAACTGAAACACGTCAGCCGTACACTAGAATATTATCCAGCCACAAAAAGGGAGTGATGTGTCCATACTTGTGTCAGTATGGGAGAACCTATATATATATATTTAAAAAACCCCTCATGCTAGGTGACAGAAGCCAGACACAAAGAACATACTGGGCATCACTTCATTTACATGGGACACCCAGAATAGGCCATGGATGCAGATAGAAAGTGCATACCGAAAGGAGGCAGAAATAGGAAGCATAGGGCTTAATGGACCTGGAGTTTCCTTTTGAAAATGTGTTTGAACTAGGCAGGGGTGCTTGTGTACAGGGGGCCAGTTCTAAGTTCTACTGCCTTGTTCCTGTGTAGTGGTTAGTTTTATGTGCGAATTTCACTTCAAGTTTTAAAAATATTTCCCTCTAAAACTGGAGGTCCCCTGATCTTTCATAAATAGGAAATGAGCTAGAAAAGCTATGCAGCCCTCACCAAGATAACATCCAGTCATGGGTTGTCAAGCGGCTGCCCAGGGGGAAGGGGCTCGCTGAGCAAAAGCTAGGAGCCCAGAGAACAGTGGACAGGAAGGCGCCACAGAGGGTTAATCTTTTTTTTTTTTTAATAGTCATGCCATTCTTTTTTTTTTCTTTTTTAATTTTTTTATTCGATAAGAGGGTTAATCTTTAGGGTGAGGATTCCCTGTCTGCTCTAATGGCATTTGGGGCGAACAGGCCTCCTCTGAGCACCCCCAGCAAGGCCTTTCACACCTTGTCTCCAGGTCTCTGGGGTGTGTAAGGCCACTAACTGATCTTAAAGTGTGATTTAATTGTCAAATGCTGGGCTCCATCTAGAAACCAGTAACAGCCTACCAGACATAGCCCAAATTCAGACAGCTACTTACCCCACAGCTCTCCCCTTTGTCCCTGCTGATCATGCCCTTTACTTTTGGGTGGATAAAGAATGATCTCCGAATAGTTCACACATGAGCTATCTCCCTTGCAGCTGGGTGAGGTCACAAGAAAGGACGTCCAGGATATGAGCTGGAAAGTAGCTGGCCAGAGGGCCAACCACAACCCATGTCTGGATTTCTTTTGCACAAAGGGTTAAATTATTCATATCAGAGCCTTGTAACTGCAGTTTCCATAAAAGGTAAAGAACGCAGTTGATCTTGTAGACTCTGTCCTCGTTAACATTAACTCTCACTCACCCAGCCCAGAAATATCTGAGAGGGAAGCCTTGATTGAGAAATTACCTAGGTCAGATTGAGCTGTGGGCGTGTCTGTGGGAGTCTGCCAACTGTGGGCAGCGCACTCCCTAGACAGGGAGTCCTAGGCGGTATAAGAAAGCTATCTAAGCATGAGCCTATTAACAAACCAGAGAACAATTGGGCAAGCTGCCTTCCTCCACAGGCTCCAGCCTTGAGTTCCAGGCCTGACTTCCTTCAACCATAGAATGTGACCTCCAAGAGTAAGCCAAATAAAACCTTTCCTTCTCTAAACCATATCAACCTTTAGTGTTTGGTCAGAGTCCCCATTCCCTGAAGAACTGGCTAAGGGAACCACCAATGTCTAGCCAAATCAACCCCATCTTTTCTTTCTAGAAAACAGCAAGAACTTTGCGGAGGGAGTTCAGGCAAGATGATGATCATCTCTGAGCCAGTTAAACAGCTCCCCGGCCACAGGAGTTTCTATAACCACAAGAGAGTTAAGAAAGACACCATCTGTCCCTGTGTCCCTTTGTGCAGTTATGTCTAAAACACGATTGCAAAGTGTATGTTTTTCAAGATATTTCTTAGTGTATGCAAAGAGGAAATTAATCTTTGGTGTATTTTATTGGGGCCAGGGGGCATTGCCAGGGCATGCAGTGACGTCAGAGGAGTTTTAAAGTCAGTCCTCTCTTCCCACCGTGTGGGATCTAGACCGTCAGTCTCAGTGGCACGTGCCTTTATCCCCCGAGACTTCTTACAAGCCACTTACCTCTTTCTCCATCCTCCTCCCACTCCTCTGTTTACATAGATGGGTTCATCTTATGTAAAATGTGATACTAATCTTGCTACATCTAAGCATGCTTGTTGAGTCCATTAGTGCCCGCTGGTGCATGGGGGAGTTCAGAGGACCTTTGGTGGTCCTCATGCCCAATCTTAACCAGAGATGATGCGGAAGAACATTCCCCTCTTTGCCCACTGAGAAAGACCCAGAACTACAGCTGTCACAAAAAGGCTTCATTCAGCTGCCTAATGGCTCCATGGACCAGCTCTTAGCCTGCTAACTTAGATGTTTTTTTTTTTCATGCAGACACCCACTGGCTTTAACCTTCAGATTCAGGCACACTGCCCAAGCAGTCTCAGATCACCAAAAAATGAGTAAAACTGGATGGGAACATTCAGCTTGACTTTCAGTAGGCCAGAACATCATCCTAATTCACAGGCACAGTCAAGGCTGCTTCATAGCCTCTGCTCTGCTCTAATATCCCTGAGGTTGTGTGCAGCCTAAGGTAAGGACCAGGGGAAAAGGAAGGGTGGAGTCAGATCAGACCCTGGTGGGCTCTCACTGCATCATTGGGCTTCTTTGAAAACAGCATTTCTTCTGCAGAGACCCAGTGATACAAGGCTAGGAATAATGTGTTTATCAACTGCTGTGTCCTGACACCTAGAACCTACTTGGCACACATTGTGCGTTCAGAATAGTTTAATGACTTTGTTTATAAGCGCCCCTGAATATCAACATTCTGAAATCCATCAACATCACCAGCATTTTCTCATGAAGGAGAAAACGCCTCCAGGCGTACACAGAGGCTTCGACTGACAATGTAGCAATAAAGCAGTTCTACACTGAAGATATGGGAAATTGAGCATGCCCTTAATGCGTGCAACACCACCCCAATCCTCTGCCTCAGCTCAGCTCAGCCACACAGCAGACTACGCAGGAGCAACTGCTTCTGTGAGCACCCAGCCAGACAGAGCTTCAGCTATAGAAAACACCACCTCATTAGCTCAGGGGAAAGGTTAAAATTCAAACTAGAAGTATGTTTCCCATTGAGAGAGAGAGAGAGAGAGAGAGAGAGAGAGAGAGAGAGAGAGAGAGAGTCCATAATAAAATAGAATGATCTTCTTCTTTCTCAGCTGGCTGCTCCCTCTCTGGCCTTGACCCCGGGGTGGACAAGGTGGACAAAGGGGGGGGGGTATAGAGGGACATGTGGAGGCAGTCAGATACTGCTCTGAGGAACAGAGAGGGTGAGACAGATAAGTTCCCCTGTTTCAAAACTTCAGCCCAGCCTTCTTCCTCAACCCTCCCGTCCTTCCCTGTTTTGGATTCTATTATCACCCCATAGTTCTCCAAACTCAGAATTTAGGTTCATATGATCAACACTAACGGTCAACTGTATGAAAAGACTGGCCTATCGTCAGGGAGAGGTTTCCATCATGATACATCTCATTCAACTTCTAGAAAAGATGAGACGACAGTTTGGCTGTAAACGAATATTTCAGACTATACATATACCTTTCCATCAGGCGTGGTTCTTTAGAACTGTATAGACATTTGAACAAGTGGATAATTGTTGTGAACTCTTTCCCATTCTGGAAGACAGGGAGGCCTCAGGTCCATCTGCAGCATGGAAGGCTCTACACTACAATAGGAAAAACAGACCATATACAGTGTTATATATTCGTATGCATAGGTTCAAAAGGAAGGAAATTGAATAGACTGTCGACATCAACATCATCCTCACTATCGCCTGCATGGTCCCCAGGCACTGTGTAACACTTGTCTTCTCAGGCAGTTTTGCATGAGTCTCATAGGTTAACAAGGAAATCTCTCTTTGCTTTCCCTCTATTTGCCTAGGAGACACAGCTTTGGTAAGGCAAGGGCCCATACTCAGACACCAGCGAAGGGAAATTTTTATTAAGGACAGAACTCTGGGCAGTATAGGAGTCACTGCAGAGAAGTTGGAAACAGAGCTTTGGAAATGAATTCTAACTCCAGGTCCCCTTGTATCCTGGGACTCACTCTTATGAAATCTGACTCTTAAGCCTGAGTCTGACTTGCTTCAAACAATAAATACAGCAGACGTGATGGAGTATCACTTCCAAGATTAAATAACCAAAGATAGACAAGCTTCTGTCTCCAGGGTACTTTCTCTTTCTCCTGTGGCTTGCTCACCCTGGAGGCAGTGAGACTGCATATCATGAAAGACTAAGGCCTGACACAACCGTGTGAGTAAGCTGGAGATGGACACAGCCACCCAGCTGTGGTTTGTGGGGTCTGAATGAGAATGGACCCCATTCAAATATATGTCCTGTGCTCATATATTTGAATGCTTGGTTCCCAGTCAGTGAAACTGTTTGGGAAGGATTAGGAGGTGTGGCCTTGTTGGAAGAAGTAGGTCACTGGGGTAGACTTTGAGGGTTTAAAAGCCCATGCCAGGCCCAATTAACTGTCTCTGCCTTCTGTTTGTGGATCAGATGAAAGATCTCAGCTAATGCTCCAGTGCCATGCCTGCTTGCCTGCCTGTCATGCTCCCCATAATGATGGTCCTGGACTCAACCCTCAACAACTATGTGCCCCTAATTAATTTTTTAAAATTATTTTTAATCAGGGTTCTCTAGAGGAGCACAACTGATAGAATAAATGAATCAACCCATCAATCTCTATATCTATATCTCTATATACATCTGCATATATATACATGTCTATGTACATACAGCCATTCATTCATTCTATCAGTTGTGTTTCTCTAGAGAACCTTGACTAATATAGACACCATAACCAAGGCAACTTTACACCTATATTTGTATCTATGTGTATATCTATATCTATATATGTGTAGATTCAGATAGATAGATAGTTTGATAGATAGATAATAGGTAGATAGATAGATAGACAGATAGATAGATAGATAGATAGATAATAGGTAGATGATAGATAGATAGATAGATAGATAGATAGATAGATAGATAGATAATAGGTAGATGATAGATAGATAATAGGTAGATAGATAGATGATAGATAGATAGATAGATAGATAGATAGAAAGAAAGATAGAAAGATAGAAAGAAAGAAAGAAAGAAAGAAAGAAGGAAAGAAAGAAAGAAAGAAAGAAAGAAAGAAAGAAAGAAAGAAAGAAAGAAAGAAAGAAAGAAAGAAAGAAAGAAACAGATTTATTAGAATGGCTTACAAGCTGTATGACCCAGCTAGTCCAACAATTGCTGTCTACCAATGGAAATCCCAAGAATCCAGTGGCTGTTGAGTACCCAAGGCCAGAATATGGAAGAAGCAGGCTCCAAGGAAGGAACAGATGTGGCAGTGAGATTAAGCAAGCAAAAACAGCCAGCTCCCTTCTTCTGTGTCTTTTGCAAAGGCTAAGTAAGTGTGGGTTCTTTAAATCTTCCATTGCGTGTCCTAAGTCTTGCCATCCTTCTTAAAATATCATTAACAGAGAGAAGAAAGGAATGGAAGCCCTATGTCTTGTTCAGCTATGCCATGGCATCCATAGTCTCAAAATACAGTGACTAAAACACAAGTGTTCATAAAGATGGGAGGAAAACGCACTATTAGATGATTGGCAATTTTGCGTAAGTTGCTACTTCTAGTCTCAGCTCAGCAACACACTGAGGGCAAATTTTTCCTGGCAGGCCTTGCTAAGAATAATATTTCATAGCACCCAACATTTATCATGGAGTATAAAAGTAAACAAATCTTTATTTATTACAATGTTCCAATAAATAACACATTAATACGATGTGTGAAGGCCAGAAGCTACAAGTCAAACGAGCAGCCTGACATTAATAGGGAAAACTCACGGCTCCTCTCGTAATTTATGGATTCGTGCAGAAATCGGAGCTCATTTCAGAATCAGCTTCAAGGGCTGTGGGAACAATGACGGCAGCTGCTGAGAGGCTGTGAGGGCTCATTCTTCACTGTCACATGCAGGCAGGACCCTTATTTAGTCCACCTAGCTTCTCAATTCATTATACAAGGCCTTTAACTGGTAGCCCAAGGCAAGCTAGAAGGCTCACATTGTGCCTTAATCTAGAGTAGTAATCTATTTAAAAGCTTCCCCCCCCCCCAACAAGTGACTGTTTGCTTAATTCCAGTTGTAGATGAGAGGGGTTGGAGGGAAAGACTTCTCAGAATACAGAATGAAAGTATATTGTCTGCATGGGGTCGCAGAGGAGATCCCATGAAGTTGTTGGACTGCTTCCCTGTGAGACTCATGAGGACCCGCTAAAGGTGTATGATTAAAGGCCCCAGCATTGCATAAACTGGGGACACAATTCCCCAAAAGTTACTGACATGACAAGGACACTACTTTTTCATCTTTTCTTTAAGTCTGGTTTAAACTCAGAAATAATGAGTCTGGGCTTTCTGTATGATTTGTTTCCCTGTATCAGACAGAGGAATGGTTGTCGCTAGGGCCTTGCAGAAAGCTCATAGGCAGTGTTACCCTAGGGCCTGGGAGCATTATCTGGAATTTATTTTGGCAATAGCATCGCTCCCTCCAACCCCTCAGCTCCCGTCTCCTTCCCTCCATGTCTGCATTCCCCACCTCTCCCAGGACAGAACTTTATAGGTCTGTAGAATGGGATCCCAGTTATGTGTCCAGCAACATTTCCTTTGTTTCTCAAAATTGTATCCTAGATAGCAGCATTCCCAAATTGGATTCAGTTGCCACCATCAAAGGAGGGCAGTCCATATAATTACTCAGAGATGGTGTTCAGAAGTCTTTGGGAGAGACAGGCTCTAGGTTGTCTCTGCTGATTCATTCGTGAGCCTAGTCAGTAGGTAAAATGTTCAGCTAAGTGGCCAGTCCCAAGGAGCATTGTATGCATTTCCATCAAGGGGCTCTGGATATGTCAGCAGAGAGGACCTAGCAGCTGGAAGAGCTGCTCTTTTCCTCATATTCATGGCTCTATTTACAGATGCTGAAAAAGAAAATTCCCATGCTCCTGTGCACCAGGACCCGTCCAAGAGAGAAACTAAATACTTCCTTTAGAGGGCATTTGTATGTTCTCCCAGCTTCTCCAAGCCGAGATACCATGTCTGGGCAAATAGCTATTGCCTGTGCATAAAGAGAGACCAGAAAAGATTCCTCAAAACCAAACATGCATGTACTCACACACAGAAGAATCAGGGAGGAAGGAGATACAGAGAGCTTTTAAAAAAATCAGTCTACTTCTTTAGCCTTCAAAAAATGAAAACACATTCTGAAGAGAGCCCATAATTGGCCTCAAACTTGGGACTTGAACTCTGCTAGAATTTCTTGGGCCAGATATAGTTGCTCATGTCTTGACCAGCAACTAGTAGCTGGAGGTAGGAAATCAGGAGTTCAAGGTCATCTTTAGCCAATCACTCAATCAATCAATCAATCATCAATCAATCAATCTATCAATCAATCAGTCAAAATGCCCTTAGTTCCTGAATGTCAACCAGCCAGATCTTCCTTACATCTGAAATATGTATGATCAAATGCATTCCACAAGGGAACTTTGAAATGTGCCATCCCTAGGCATAGAAGTGGAGTTCTAGAGCTATGCAAAAATCACCTGAAAATATATTTCCTTCAAGTAGTCAATGGCATAGAGCGATGTTTCAATCCCATTGTTAATTTGAAATAGTTAAAATCACACTCCTGCTCCCAAATTAGAGGCCTTTTTGTTTTGTGGTCAGAAGATACTCTAGCTTCCCCCTGGTATCCACAGGGAAGCAGTGCCTCAGGCAGGGCCTGGGTCTCTTTCCCCAAATGATCAAAGAACCTCTCTTTTCCATTCACACCTCTTTTTGGCCTTCACAATACCAGTCCCTTCCATTTTCTCCCATCTCACTACATGCCCCAGAGACAGACATGCTTTCCTGGAAACTGACTTTCCTTTGAGCCAGAGCTTTCTCTAGGGCCAGTTCCAATTGCATTTGTGATGTGGGTACTGTGGGGAGGGTAATTAGCATTGCCATAGCTGTGACAAAATACCTGGGAGTGGGGCCACATATAAGGAGGAGAAGTTTGTTCTGGCTCAAAATGTCCCTCCATGCCCATTTGGCCCCCCTGTTTTGGTGCCTGTGCTGAGGTAGAACAGCATGGTTGGGGGAGGTGGGGTGTCACAGGGTGAAACAGAGCTGCTCACTCCATGTGGCCAGGAAACAAAGAGAAAAAGAGACAGGGGTGACAGTGTCCTCTTTAGGGACACAGCTCCACTGATGTAACTTCCTTCCATTGAGTCTGTCACCTCTTAATAGCTAGTGACCAAGAGTTTAACGTGGGGGGAGATTAAAGAACTAAACGTCACATGAAGACAAATGCACAGAGGACATGTCCATAATTGTCACCATCCACAGAATTATGACTCCAGCTATTCAGGCTTGCAGAAAGACTGGTTTCTCTCTCTCCCAGAACTCATTTGCAAGGCTCTTTGTAGAGTCACCTCTGTAGCATCCCATGATTCCATTCTCTCTTATCCAACCTCGAGTTTTGAGTCCCTTCTTCCTATCAAAAATGCAAACTATATGACATCTGACCCAACTGTTGACAGCCCTCAGCCACCCAGACATGAGTCACAACATCTCAGGCCTCTTTCACAGCCTTGCTGAGCTGCCCAGAAGAAAGAAGTGAGAATTTTCCCACGACTGCAGTGAATGAATACGGTTGACCCCAGGAACCAAGACTGCAATGACATTTTACAATCTCACAGTTTCTCTCCTTTGGGGAACATAAATTTCCATCTCTGCAGCTAAAACCCACCTAGAAAACTTGGGGGTAAGAGCAAATCCATTAGTTTTATGTGAGTAGCTACACCAGAGTGGAAAAAAGTATTCCAAGTGGGACCAGCTGGTGTGGGGCACCAGTTTCCGTCCTGTCAATAATGTTCTTCATGGTCCTCAGCTTGCCGCTTCTTCCATCAGGACCCTCAAACTGTGAGTTATTGTGTGTTGCAGTGGGGGTAAGGGGGTTAGTTCATGAAGGACCCACTGAGGCCTCAAAGGCACGTAAGCTGTGACAAACAAGGCCGCAGCATACATAATCGATCATGAACAAGCCCAGAGAAGAGGCGGATTCCTTCCTGCCAAGATCCTTGGCCTTGGCAGAATTTCTGTGTGAACTCAGAGGCAGATCCCAGAATTCTGTCCAGGCCTTTAAAGCTTCAAAGACTTGACACTGATGTGACAAAACAGCATAAAGAACAGAGAGAGTGGCTTCTACTTTAAAGTCTGTAGTAAAAGAGGTTTGGCAGTTTACAGGAGGAGGGGGGTCTAGAGCAAGGTCTGCAGGGTTGTCAGTCACCGGATGAGTTCAGCAGAGGAGGAGAGTCAGAAATGAAATGCCTAAGCCATGGGTGACTCAAGGGCCCAGAAAAGGCTTTAAAATGAAGTGGCAAGGCCTTAGTTCAAGATTTTAGACTCAAAACATTTAGAGCTGATGGTAACTTTAAATTTTTCTAACCTTACTTTTAATGATGGTTCCTAAACCCTTTAACCTCCTTTTAGTCCTACTACCTACCAGAGGAAGTTGAAAAGGGGGCTGTGGGGGAGGTGCATCGTGAAGTAGACCTGCTAAGAAAGGTTCTTTGGAGCAAGCCCTGTCTGTGTTGCCTGGACGTTAGCAGTTCAGTTCATAGGTTAGCAGGCAGTGACAGCTAGATCCACTTGCAAACTCTTAAGAGATACATACACCAGCAGACCAGTCTGGTAGAGTTGGGTTAGCAGCCTCCGTTACATGACCTAGCAGAGACAGCCAGGCCTCAGTCTTGGCTCAAATCAGCAGGAGGGACACCAAGAAAAGTGTGCCTCTCTCAGGAAAGCAAAGATCAGTGAAGACAAGAGACCCACAGCGTTGCACAGCCAGCTGTACCAGCAAGCCACGCTCTGTCTCAGGCTCTCTGTGGAGTCCTATTTATACCCTCCAAACATCGCGTGTCCTCCACACGCCTTGCCTCAGCACGTGCATCCAATCAGCCCAAGTTTGCAGAGTCCCTACAAGTGGAACTCAACTACACAATGTAAGGCAGACCAATACATGTGTGTTATTAGCAAAGAATCCTTCATCCCATGTCCTTTCACATGCTTGCTTTAGTAGATCATCCTCCTTCCTGTGTCTGCTTCAGCAAAACGTTCCTTCACTTGTCTGCCTTAGTCTTTCACACCTCTGTCCACTTTAAGGAAACATTCCTTCACGTGTTTGCCCCAGCAAAACACCATCCAACAGACTTTCCAAAGAACCCTTCAGTTTGCACTTTAGCTGGTGATTCTTAGGAGGGTCTTACCTCTGGAGAGACTCAACTGGCAGGAAAAGAAAAGAGAAGAGAGGAGAGGAGAGGTGAGGGGAGGGGGAGGAGGAGGGGGGAGGGGGAGGGGAGGGGAGGGGAGGGGAGGGGAGGGGAGGGGAGGGAAGGGAAGGGAAGGGAAGGGAAGGGAAGGGAAGAGAAGAGAAGAGAAGAGAAGAGAAGAGAAGAGAAGAGAAGAGAAGAGAAGAGAAGAGAAGGAAAGTTGTGCGAAAGCATATATAAGTCAGATATAGAAGATTGCTTGGAGCTATAGAAGGTTCTGGAGCAGAATAGGGATAGGCAGGAGCAGAGCTCACAACAGTTGTCACCCTGGCACCTGAGAAATCTAGAAAGATAATGGGAATGGAAGAAGCAAGGAGAGGAGCCCATGAGGGAATAAAAGACCAGATTGGTGTTTGCAACTTGGGTTTCTAGGCCCAGAGATGCCATGGAGAGGAAATGTTGCACAGGAAAGACAAGAGAACCAAGCAGGACAGGGGAGTTGGGTTAAAGATCCAGACCTGGATTTGAACTGGAACAGTTTAGGGAAAGTGGCCAAAGCTGTAAGGCGGGATCCTGGGAGCTGTGGCAGGCCCTCGAAGTGAGCTCTCTGGCAGCAGTCTCTGGCCACCCATGAGAAAAGCCCTAGGCTTGGATTTGAAGCTCACACAGCAGCGTGGCAATCCATTCTGCCCCATGCATAGGTGGACTTGTAATACTTGTTCAAATTCAGAAGCTCTGTGGGGCCCCGGGGGGGGGTGCGGGGGGACCTGGGGAAAGATCCCCAGTTTGTGGGAATTCATGGTTGATTTCTTCCTTCCACACCAGGCCACCCCAGACTTTGAACATGGCGACTGCCCTCAGGACAAACATGGTGGGAGGGGCTCAGTCATTTATTCTTCATTTTCTAAGAATTTGGTATATCTGAGTTTGGAGAAGGAACACTTACCAGGGAAGTTGTGAAATCAAGGGAAATTACAAAATGCTCAGAAGCGGTTCAAGCCAGATCTGTAAGAGCTTTGGAACCCACAGACTCCGGAACTGGTCAGAGAGATGAGCTGGTGGATAGGTAGAAGCCATGCTATCTTTGGCCTGATCCTGTCTCTTTGGATAACAGGCCACAAAGCTGCTTCTGTGCACTTAATGTCTTTCTGGCTTGGTTTTCTAAGAGTAAAATCAACCCCACTGTGCCTAGCACAGGAAGCCCCTCAGGACTTTCATTTCTCCTTCCTACACCTGGCAAAATGTGAATGAATTTCCACAGCCCCCACTGCCCCCCATCCATTCTCTAAGCCGAAGATAAAATCAGTCACTTGAACTTCCACATACAAGTTTGGACATCTCAGCAGAGATTTGCTTTCAAATCCATGCAGAAGAACACATGATAGGGGGAGGAGGGGGAAGACCTGTTAGCCAAAATGTAGCACACTGTCTTCATGATATGGAGTTACAGTTAAAATTGTGCAGTCCAGTGCCCCTCTAATCTGCCGTGGCCTTGAGTCCACTCGTTGATGAGAGGTGCTGTGGGGAAGGCTCCAGAGAAGCAGGCCAGGTTACCCCACTCTTCTTCTGCTCTCTTGCTGAAAGCAGAGGTTTCAAGAGAGGTTAAGATAAGAGGAACCAGCATTTCTGCCAGGGCAGCCTACGGCAACCCTGCTGGATTGTTTTACATGCATGAATCCACTGCTAAGCTGAGATGTACTTCTACAGATGTGGGTGTCTCTCCAGGTGATGCATCTGTTCATATAGAAATGGGACATATACATTTCTATCAGGGTAACTGGTTTTTTTTTTTGTTTGTTTTTGTTTTGGTTTTTTTTTTAAGGAAAGATGGCTATTCATCGTACAAAGAGGTTCTGCTGCAGATTTCTTTTACAAAGAGAGACGCCCCCCCCCCAGCTCCTGTGATAAATGCATTGTTTTAAAATGTATTTATTTAAAAAATAATTTTCAAACAGTTGCCAACAACATCATGAACAGGCATCCAGGTCTACCCAGATGGGCCTGTCCAGTCTGTCCTTGGGCCAAATAGAGTGTCTTGGTGAATATTGGGAATTAATTAGTAGCCTGTCTTCAATCCCAGGGGTCATCTGCATTCGCAGCACTAAGAGAAGCGGGTCAAGTGTCTTACTTCTTATTCTTGGCTCTCTTGATCTCCTGATGCTGGAGACGGAGCAGACCCTTGTCAGCCTAGAGTCACCTGAGGCCTCCAAGCAGACAAGGCCAGAGCAGCTTTTCCCTTGAATCTTGTTTCTTCGCAGTGTGATCTGCGGCATCACGAAGGCTTTTTCTCATGGCGCCCCGGAGCAGAACATTCCCCCATACAGGACATAAAATCCATAAAGCACAGCTTTGAGTCGAGTGAATTCAGTCTTTGGATGGAAAATGTGGAGCTGAGGTTCCCAGCTTTTTCTTTTAGAGCATGAAACAAATAACATTTGGGCAGAGTGTGCCTGCCAATCACAAAGGTAGTCATTCTTTGCTTTAGGAAGAGCCTGAGCCTCTCTGAGCACCCAGCCCCTCAATCATTTTAACAGCATAGGCTGATTTATTAGAAACTTCCCTAACCTCTCTCCTCACCTATGGAGACTGATACAGAGCAGTAGATTAGCAGCCACTTTGTTTAAATGGCTGCTCCCCTCCTGCACACGCGGGAGATGAACCTGGTGGCAGGATGGTCTCTCAGGGTGCTCCACCAGATCGGCTCAGTCTTGCCGTATTGCCGAATAATCCCTTTCCTTGTTCCGATGACCCACCCTCAGTGCACCGGGGCCCTTTCCCAGCTGTGAGTACACAGACTTAACATCAGTTACGGGTGCAAGAGTTGGAAATCAAGGGCTAGACGAAGAGAGGATGAAGCCTGTGTGAGAGATGCTAGCAGGTCTGTGCACAAGGAGAGTAGAGGGGAGGGGGAAAGGAGTCTAAAAATGAAATTTACTGTGAAACTGCACTCAACTGACAGGGAACAAATTTTAAGAAAACCCCAACGGGACACAGAGATGCATACATCTCTGTTGGGAGGCAGAGTAAGGCAGATCTCTGTGGCCAGGGTCTGTCTCTTGAGCTCAAGAACAGTCAGAGCTACATGATAAAAAGAGAGCCTGTCCCAACAAACCAAAAGGAAAAAAATATTAAAGAAAAAGAAAGAAAGAAAACCCCAAAGGAGTAAGATGAGACAAGAAATAAAACAGTTCTTGAAGCAATATTAGACTTTTAAGGCACTAGTCAGTCATATAAAGGGCACAGTAGCAGGACATGTTTTTAAAATATATTACCCATTTATATTTTGGGGGGAGGGTAACTGCTCCTCTTACAAAATGCCATGGTTGCAAATGCAGACAAATACAGGAATTGAATGCAGGTTGAATCTGAGCTCCAAATATTCTGCTAAGGTACCCTGTTTGGCCCATGGACAGGCTGGACAGAGCTATCTTGTCCACAAAGAATCCTTCAGAGACCTATGGGCTCAGTCACACAGATGACCAGACCCTGGGAGCTTCCCTTGATCTTCAGGCTACTGAGATACACATAGTCTTTGATTCTCTCCAGAGAAGAGCTTGGTAGACAGAATGATGAAGAATCCAACTAGCCATGAACCTACCAATGGTAGATACCATGCCAAACTAATGTAAGAACAAACCAAAATTAATCCTTTGTCACTTGCAGCAGTCCGGAGAGCTGGCCTTGGGGTCATGAGAGTCAGTGAGCTGGCCCTGTCCCTCACTAGCTGCAGGACTTGGCAAAGCAGGCCCTGCATCACCCTTGGGCAACATGGTAGAGCTGGCCCTGGTGGAGGGGGTAGAGATGAGCCAGAGGGTGAGAGCACAGAAGAGCTGGCCCTTTATTTGTCTGCTCTGAGGCAGTGTGGGTGCAGGGGTGATGCCCAACCCAGATTACCCCTCACCACCTGAGTTAACACCGAGAGCATGACAGTGGGAGGGCTACCCTTGCCCCCTCACTGGCTGTAGTCCTATTGGCTGGGCAACACATTGAAACTGACCCGGATGGAGAAGGCCCAGGCAAGCCAGCCCCAAGGGTATGAGAGCAGGAGACCTGAGGGAGTGGGCCCTGTGCCTTGACTGGGCAGTACAGTGGAGCTGTCCCTGGGGGCATAGGTGCAGGTAAGCTAGCAGGAAGGAAGGCATGAGACTAGAAATGCTGACCTTGCCTCCTGCCGATGGCGGTGTTGGGAGGCCTAGCCCGAGCAGTGTTGAAGACCTTGCCCTGGTGGTGTGGATAAATGAGATGGCGGGCTGACCAGTTCAGTGTCCTACCACCCAGGCCCAGATGCAGAAATCTGAGTTGGCCCACCCCCAAATCATCTGCGAATGGTTGGAACACATGAAAGGGCCAGTCCTGTTGATCCAAATCTCCATGACACAGAGCAACAACAGGATAACTAGGAGGAGTCCTGGTGAGGATCCAATATTGATGGTGTCACAGAAGCCAAAGATCTCGAACCAGACCAACGACTCATTGCAATGAACACTCGCAAGTGAAGATGTGTGGACATAGGGATAGACTGTGGGACACACTGCGACACACTACAGCTTCCATGATGAGATGTTTTCTATGTTTTTACTTATTGTTGATTGTTTGACTGGCTCTAAACTAGTGGTTCTCAACCTTCCTAATGCTGTGACCCTTCAATGCAGTTCCTCGTGTTGCAGTGACCCCCAACCATAAAATTATTTTTGTTGCTACTTTATAACTATACCGTAAATATCTGCATTTCCCAATGGTCCTAGGTGACCCCTTTCTCGGGGGTTGTGTCCCACAGTCGAGAATCACTATTCTAAAGCATCTGATAAATGCTTTTAGGACAATTTATTAGGGAATAATGAAGTTATCAGGTTGAGCCTCGGATCCAAGCCTACAGCGGACAGAGAAACTATGATGTCAGAGATGCCCTGCTCTGATTCCTGAGGTTGCCAAGGTCTAATCATCCAGATGTGTGCGTTCACACCTGAGGGAATCTGTGCCATGCTGCTAGTACTACACTTCACTGTAAGATAAATGTCACGCAATCTCCCTTACATGGGAAAGCCAAAACACCGATCTCACGGAAAGTATCTAAAGTTACCAGGAGGAATGGAAGGGATGGGGATGGAGGCTTGATCCCAGGATTTGATTGCATAGAATGAATGACTTCCAGTGTTACCAGACAGTTGCAGTTGCTATGGTTGGCAGCATTTAACCATGTGTTTTAACACAGGTAGAGTAGATTTTTAAGGTTCCTGAAGAAATAAATGACAAATGACAAATGCTTGGAGTGATAGATATGCCAATTATCCTGATATAACCATTTATATTGAAATGTATAATGTGTTGAAAAGTCACGCTGTGCCCTGTAAATATGCACAATCATTATCTGTCAATTTAAAAAAACGTGCTACAGCTTTTTCTCCACACCCTACATCATGCGGGTAACACATTCAGCCTGGAAGTTTGAGCACTCATTCTGGAAGTTTCTTTTTGAGTTTCAGTCCCAGGGGTAACTTTAAAAAGCAAAGACCTAAAACACTGCCTGATACCCAGGCCCGTCCGCCTGACCCTTTTAACGCCCCTAACCTCGGCTGATGGATGAGGTCCTTAATTGATAATAACTCGCTCAGGTGCCAGTGACTGACGCTCCAAAATGAGTGTGACAGTCTGACTCAATTCCTTCCCAGACTGACAACTGCTGACTGCCAGCACCACGGAACATATCAGACACCACGGAGAGGAAACTTGAGGTTGTCGGGTCAGAGTCAGGTCCCAAGACCCCTTCTTCTGAACACTGAATAGTTAACTGGCACCTTAAATTATTTTAAACTTAAGAGGTAGAAGGTCTTCTCCCCCTGTTCTATAGCCTTCTGAGGTATCAGGTGATCTTTAGAATAGATCTGCATTGGGAATATAGCTGAAAAAGAGCCGTTAACAGTGTGGTTTTTCTGCACGTGTACTTTGTTTAGAATTTAAATCACTTTCTGATTTTCCTATTAAGCCTCGATCCAAATATGAACAAAGTAGAACATGTGGTCAAACAGAAGGCCTGGCCCAGAAAATGCGGGGAAGATGCAGACAGAAGTTCATGCTGAATTTGGGATTCTCTTGACAGCGACATAGGCTTACACAGACGATGCCAGCCCACGCCCTCTAGGGCTCACCCTATTGTAACCGATGGTAGAGAGGTATCTGGTTTTGGCGTGTCACCTGACCTATTTTGGTTAGGGGTTCCTCTGCTACCTTGTATTATTTCCTGGGCTTGCCCCCCAGGTGGAAAAGGTTTTACTTGTGAGCCCTTCCCTCTGTGACAGTGGATGATGATGCCCACCACTGTCATGGACTGCTTTATTTTAAAGAGTCTTCAAAAATACCACTCTCTGTACTCCTGATTTCTCCCCACTGTTGTGAGCTTTCTCATATAAACAGGGCTGGATTAATATCTATCTAATATCCTTGGTGACTTTTCCCTTATTTTCTGTGTCTGAATTAACGGTCAAGATCACAAAAGTTATTCTATTGTTTTCTCCTAAAGTAGTGATTCTCATCTGGGGGTTGTATATAAGATATCCTATATATCATATATTTGCATGACAGTTCATAACAGTTGCAAAATTATAATTATAATTATAAAGTAACAATAAAAATAATTTTGTAATTGGGGGTCACCACAACATGAGGAAGTGTATTAAAGAGTCACAGCATTAGGAAGGTTGAGAACCACCATCCTAAAGGTTCAGGTGCCCCACTTTTCCTGTCTAAGTTACTCATTCCTTTGAAGTAGATTTCAGCAACATTACTTTATGTAGTAATTTGGTGTTTGAGTCTTAACTCAGTGATAGCCCTCATACATTGTAGGGCTTTTGTTTATAATAAGGAACCAGAAATTTAGAAAATGGAAAATCAATATACCCTGAAATCATAGTGTTGTGCGACCTTAACTCAAGGATAGTTAAAAAGCCACAAAACAATCTTTTCTAATTTGTGAAGCTAAATACAAAATCAATTTTCCACTCGCATTCATTATAAATACAGAGAGCATGCTTGTGTGCGCCGATCCAATCACCGTGGCTGCTTGAGACAGTTAAGTTGGTGGTTAAAAGAAGGATTCAAATTGTGAATTAGAGATCAGTGACATCTAAAATGTACAGGGCGTGTTCAATTCCCAACAGCATCTCCCGACACCCCCAAACCCCATATCTCTTTGAACAATGTATTCTTATTTGTATATAAAGGCATATTCACAAAAGCCTTCTATAAAAGCCATGCTTGCTAGTTACACTCATTGTATTTATATGAACATGTTTATGTGTTTGTTGGTATTTATTATACTGAGTATACTATGTGCAGTGAAGTGGTTCACATGGGTGAAATTGGGAACCTTCCAAAACCACTCAGAGTAACCACTGATTGAAGACATTTGAGAACAGGCCTGACCATGTTGCTGGTGTTCTCTGTCATGCATTATGACTTGTGGCTGAGCTTCATGATTGTTTCCAAGCAGGGTCTTCTGGGTCACAGAGGTGACTTGTTCGTGTAGCTTAAAAGGGGCTGGTATATGTGGTGCACCCGTAGCCACATCCTGAGTCAGAACCGGAACACCAAGACTGATTTAGATATACTGTATGTGACAGAGCATAATTTCTCTTGCTGGGAATTGACTTCAGAGTCTGCCTTTTTTGTGGGGGTCCAGCTGCTAAAGAGGAAAAGTAGCTTATTTTTCTTTTCCTTTAAAAAATTAATTAAATTTTTATGTGTAAGGGAGTTTTGCCTGCATGCATGGTTGTGTATCACATGTGTTCAGTGCTCACAGAGGCCAAAAGTTGTGAGGTCTTCTGGGACTAGAATTACAGACATCTGTGAGCTCCCATGGGGGTGCTGAGAATCAAACCCAGGCCTTTTGGAAGAGCAGCCAGTGCTCTGAGCCACTCATGTCTCCAATCCTCTTTCTCCTTGGTATGAGGACAGGTGGCATTGTAAAATGACTTGAGAGTCTCAGTACAAGGACAAAATTGTATCTTGTCCTAGATTCAATACCACAAATCAGTTATTTTCTTAAAAATGTAATTATTGGGGCTAGAGAGATGACTCAGAGGTTAAGCTGCTCTTCCAGAAGATTCAGGTTCAATTCTCAGCACCCACATGGCAGCTCACATCTGTCTGTGAAGCCAGTTCCAGGGAATCTGACACCCCCACACAGATGTACATGCAGGCAAAGCACCAATGCACATAAAATAAATAAATCTTAAAAAGAAAAGAAAACCACAAAAAATTAAATTATCATGTTCATCTCTGTGTGTGTGTGTGTGTATGTGTGTGTGCGTGTGCGTGTGCGTGTGCGTGTGCGTGTGCGTGTGTGTGTGTGTGTGTGTGTGTGTGTGTGTGTACAGGTATGTGGAGGGGTGTGCATGCAGAGGTCATAAGACAACTTGGGAGATGGTTTTCTCTTTCCACCATTAAATCCCAGGGATTGAACTCAGGCCGTAAGGCTTGATGAAGAACCTTCATCCCCTGACCATCCTAGCTAGCTCCACAAATCACTTCTTAAATCAAGCAACAGACACTTTCATCATTAGGATCCTGAGACACTCCTACTCAAGCCAAAACCACAGTGCCTGAGTCTTAGCCCAAGTAGGGGACTTGGGTTTCTGTATCGCAAAGAATGGGGCCAATTGTCCAGGCCAAGGAGCTTCAAGCTGTGTTTCTGCTGAGTCTGAACTCCAGCCTGGAAATCTCCACTCAGGAAGAGCTCTTGGGTCTTCTTGAAGTCACGGGGAGATCCATTATCTTCCTGTCTTTGCTCTTTTGGACAGGGTCTGGAGACATTGGCCCTAAACTCACTATGCAGCTCAGGCAGATCTTGAACTCATGATCTTTCTCAGCTCTTGAATCATCCTGGATAGTACGACCTGGGATTAGGAAGCCCTTCAGAGTCTATTGCACAGGAATGTCACTGTGGGGCAAACTGACTATGTGACTCAGCACAGAGGCAAATCCACGGGGAGATACAGGTGCTGTTTAGTTCTGCTGCCCAGAGGTCCGTTATAGTTACCCTTTGCTTAAGCATAAAGGAATCTAAGCTTCTCTGCCTGATAATCATTCACCCATGTGGGTTGTGTCTTTTCCTTCAAGTTAGGAATAAGAGGAAAGGCTTTGGCTAGAGGGGTAGTGCCTGCTTGTCCTGTGCATGTCTACTAGATGCTCTGAGTTGTCAATCAATGTGAAAAAAAAGAGAGAGTTGGTCTATGCCTGGGTCACGTGGTTCCCTACCATTGCTTCACCCATAGCCAGCATTGTGGGGAGCTTCATCCTGTCCCCCTGGGCCCTGTAGGGAAAGGAAGATATGAGCATAACTTTCTCTTTTACAGTGAAACCCTTTCAAAATGGATTCTGCCCTAGGTAAAATTCTAAGGATGTTACAATTTAGAACTGTGATCATGAATTTTACCTGCAAAATCTTTCCATCTAGCTTCAGGAAGAAATGATTCATTTTCAAAGTGATTCCATGACAATTCAAAATTGTCATCTTAACCTTTGATTAAAGGAGGCGATGTAAAAAAAAAAAAAAGTTGAAGATAGCCACAGAGACTCACACTGTGGCCAAAGTCTTTCCCACAATGATACAGAAGTGATGTGATAGGTACCAGTATTTCAGAAATGAGAGGATGGAAGAGCTGAATTCAATGTTTCCTTCAGATAATATTCCAGGTTTCAACCCCAATGGCTTCAGATATGCAGATGGAAGAAATACAGGTCACAGCCCAGGGCTGTGCCATCAGTGTGAGCGCTTGGTTCCTGACCACAATGCGTGTGACCACCCTTCAAAGAGACATGGCCACATTTCATGTTCGCTCTGCTTCCCCTGCGGCCACACGGAGGCTGAGAGCATTCGACTGCACACCTTGTTCGTCTTTTTTGCCACTCTGTATATCAAGCCACGTCAGCAGGGAAAGCGAAGATCAAAACACCGGCACCCCATTTTCCAAATACACATCAGCTGCTAGGACTGCGGTTCACATTTTATTGCTGTTGGCAAAACCGCATCCTCCCTGCAATACAGCCAGAAATCCTAGGTTGTATCAATTGCCTCCGAAAACACATGCCATTATGCATTAGACACAGAGGAAAGAAAAATTGCTGATGCTTTATTTTGCAAGGACAAATTAATTTGCCCCAGAAATGACATGCGTGCCACCGATCTCATTAAAAGTACGGTGAGATCATCAAGAAAAATTAATCCAAGCCATTGGCTCTCACCTACACCATGTCAGCGCACACGGGTAAGTGCTACTTGTCAGTTTGCTGCTGCGGGCAAGGACAGGTATTAATGAAGAAAGTCACAGTCGATTAGAAACCATCCCTGCACCAGCATCTGCAGTCCCTCTACACCAGACCAAGGCAACAATTGCAACATTCATTTTGCTTTGAACTTGGAAAAATAAAAGGAGAATCAATTCCTTTCTCAAAAGCACAGAGGAAGAAGAGCGACCTGTTTGAAACGTTGGGAAACTGAGGCTCCAAGCTACTGAGCATGCTCAAGAAACATAAGGCAGAATAATTATACATTTGTACCTTGGAGATAGTCATTCGAGGGGTGTGAAGTGGTTAGATTTTCAAGGTGTTGCTATGCCTCCCTCTGGTCCCTTGCATGGGTCCACTAAGCGCTTGGCCCCAGGTGACTACCCTAGTGTCTCTGTACATGAATGTCCGACAGGGCAGGCCTTAGGCACTAATCCAAATATCCCCTGACAACTACCACTGGGACAGGTCCTTCTATGTCTTCTGAGTCATCCATTTATCAGGCTCTCAGAGAGCAATAGTTATGAGCCCAATACCATCCAAGACCCCAGGGATGCAGGAAGTAAGCAAAGAACAAATTATGTTCCTGAGTGTTTTATTGTTCAGTACATGATCATGGATTTGCAGCCTTCACAGACAGGTTGCCTGGGCTGGGAGCTTCCTCTTACTTAAGCTCATCCAACAGTTTGACAAAATGCTTGTTGTCTGCTATTCTGCACAGGTGACTGGTGTGTGTGCTAACACAACTAAAGGACCACGATGGTTAAGCCTGTTCCAGGAGACTTATTTTCTAAAAAATCTATGCTCTTAGAAGACATTAATGAAAGGTAGAAGAGGGGCCGCTGGGAAGACAACTCATTTAGTAAACTGACTGCTATATAAGCATAAGGACCTGACTTTGGGTCCCTACCTAAGAAGGGTGGTGTGCTCCTGTAGCCCCAGTCCTAGGAAGAAGAAGACAGTAGCTCTGTGGCTTGCTGGCAAGGTAGACTTGCTGACTTGTTCAAGCTCCATGTTCAGTGAGAGACCCTAGCTCTAACACAATAGTGTGGCAAGCAATAGAGGAAGACACGCAACATGGACTCCTGGCCTCTGATGCCATGCAATGACACATACACACACATACATGTGCACACAGAAATCTCTCTCTCTCTCTCTCTCTCTCTCTCTCTCTCACACACACACACACACACACACACAGAGAGAGAGAGAGAGAGAGAGAGAGAGAGATTGAGACCCTGTGTCTCTTGCTGGGCCACTGTATTCTGCAGATGGGGGAGGGGTGTCTTGTCAAATCATGCTGCCCAACAGTGCTATACATACATACATTGTCACTATAGTAAATGTCAAAGAAAAAAAAGCATTGCTGAAATGTGCCAGTGGTAGAATTCATTTCAGATCCTATGTATGCATGAGCAGGGCTGGAAGTCTCTAACCCAGGTCCTCTAGTCGGCCTCCAAAAGCCTTCTAGAGGCTTTAAGGTGCCTCCAGCCAGTCCTCCTAGAGTGTGTATGTGTGTGTGTGTGTGGGGGGGGGTCCTGCTGTGATGTTGGTGAAGGCCAGAAAAATTCTAGGCTCTTCTCTTGAAGTTATGAGTATGAGTGTCAGGGAGCCATGCTCCCAGGCGTCGTTCCTCAGGTGAGAGGCCCCGGGGCTGCAGTTGCTTCGGGGACAGTAAAGGCTAGAGTCTGCCTTTTGAGCTAAGGTTTCCTGGAGTCCTGTCTTCTCTAATGCAGTCCTGATTTCTAGATCATTCTTGGTTCCACAGAATGACAAGAGCTTTCTTATTGCTGGGCTCCCCTAACCTCAGTGAATCCTCTGACACCCCGCCCCCCCCCCAAGAAGTAGAGTGTGTGGTGATATGAAGTCAGGAGGGCCAACCTGGGATACTTCTAATCAGTCCCATCCACAGCTTGACTAGAGAATTAGAGGTGGTCATGAAAAGCATTCTTTAGATCCTGCCTCTGATTGTTACCTAGGGAAGCCGATCCTCCCACCAATGGAAGAGCCAAGCAAAGTAACTCCTTTTTACTCCATTCTGCTGAGCTCTGTGGACCAGAGGGTTCTAGAAGCTCTCAGAGAACTTTTGTAAATATGAAGTATGCTGAGTTTGTTAAAGCCCTACCTGAAATGGTGGAAGAAAGCCTCCAACTCAAAGGCACACACTCTGCAGAACAGCTGGACCTCGCAGGGAATGAAGACACACCTTCACGAGGACTGTGGATGGGACCGGTGGGCGCGCAGCAGGCAGTACCAGTGGTCCTCCATTTTGGTTGACCTCCAAATGGGAAGCAATACCTGACAGAGAGACATGGATGCCTACGGTGAAGGGGACACATTACTATCTAGTACAATGGGAAACACTGTGTGTGGTTCATCCCTGAGGAAGTGTCCTCAGGGGACAGGGGACAGGCTGGGCTACAGCCTCTCTGAGCTGAATACAGCTGATATCTGACTGCAGTGAGCTCAGAACTAACCAGTTCCTTATACATCAGTTCGGTTTCTCTCCCCTGTTCACTAGTGTCCTCTTAACCTTGATAAGGCTTAAAATCTGAGAAAGTAACCTTGTTCAATGTCACCAATGTCACTGTTATAAATCTCTACCCTCATTTGTCACAGTCACTCTTAACTCCATCATCTGGCACCGATGGCCTTAATCTGAGGGTTAGAGAAGGAAGCACTTCATCGTCACAGCCTGTGGGCGTTCTCTCTGACTCTCTGTGTCTGTCTCTGTCTTTCTGTCTCTGTCTCTCTCTGTCTCTCTCTTTCTCTGTCTCTCTCTCTCTCTCTGTCTCTCTCTCTCTCTCTTTCTCTGTATACCCATTTTAGGTTGTGTGGTATTAAACTTGTCTGCCGGTAAGTAGAAAAGACCTTTTTTGTAAAAACTGAGAAACAGCTCTCAGGCGAGAACAGATATTTCAGAAATGACTCAGAGTCATGTTTTGCTAGAAGAATGCTAATGAAACGCAGAGCGTGTAGTCATGAAACCGATAGCACTCCCTCAGAAAGAAAATGACTTCTCTCAGATGCCAGGCACTTGAGCAAAACACCGATTGCAACGCAGCCGATGGGCTGTCAAAACGCTTCCTTCTTGTAAGGGTGTCCTCCAGTCTCCTGAAGAAGCTCGCCTCACTTGACCTTAAACTTCAAGGAAAAAGAGTCTTAAAAACACCAGATCCAGTAAGCTAGAAGCCATCCAGGTGACCAGAATGTTGCCTCCACACCCCCCAACACCCCCTCAGGACTCATGTGAAGACAACTTACACCACCTTCTCCATGACTCTTGGAGAACAGGGTAATAGCCTCCCCCATCCACTTCCCCATGTTGAAAAAAGCAAAACAAAACAAAAACAAGGCCAAGCTAGCCCCTAAGCTCGCTCACCACTAGCAGGGAGTTAGCCAACTTCCAACTTAGAAACCGCATTAGTTAATAAACTACTTGAGCTTCCTACCCACGGCCTCTGTCTGCAAAGCCACGGGTGTCCTCTCTGGATGTCAGACACAGCTCATGGATCTGTGGCCCTTCTTCTTTCTCTGTCAGATAGATCTTGTTGACGGACACCTTGTCCCTCTACTTGCTGCTGGGTCTCCAGTCCGGTCACTCTTGCTGTTGTTCATATCTACACCTATGAATAAGGACAACTCACGTGTAAGCCGCAAGGACGGAAACCTAGAAAGACTGCAGGTGCTTTTACAGTATCATGGTCAGTTGTTGAAGATCTGGGGGACTCAGTTCCTTCCAGAATCTAGATCTTGGTGGCTCAATCTCAGCTCACACCTCTAACTTCCTTTTATTTAAGTTATTCATTGTTTTAGGTGAGCCCTGACTCTTTGGTGCATGGTCTTGAACTCAGCATCCTTCTGCCTTAGGCCTTACAGCACTGGTATTACAGGAGTAATAGACCTGGGGTCTAGCACCCCTAAGTGTTCTCAGAGAAGCTTCTGGAAGGACCAGAGAAGGACTAAAAATCAGGCTTTAAGCAACATTGAGTAATTTAAGGTCTAAAGTAACAAGAAGGTTGTGGATAAAGGAAAATCTTAAACCTCATTGACTAAATTTAATTTTCCATGAGCTAATGATCTCTAGCACTCCAGAGGCAGAGGCAAGAAGATCATAAGATCAGGGCTAGCCTAGGCTACACAGAGAAACTATGCCTCAAAGGGCAGGCAGGGAGGGAGGGGCAGAGACACAGATGGAGAGAGAGGGAGAAAGAGATCATTGTAGTTATACCTAAGAAAAATTAAGAGTTCTTATAATTTAGAGGTGTACACTAAACTTTTACAGACAAAATCAAGCAGTACATAGGTCTTGCTTTTTTTTAAGATCATCCACAGAGCAGCAAAGGGAGAGTTACAGATGAGACACAGTTACCGTAAGTGGATCTCATGACCCAGGGATTTTAATATTCTATCTGATTATGTTTTGAGATGGTCTTTGATGAAAAGTTAAAATTAAATATTACAAGACAAAAATGTGTTTCCTGGGAACCATGATCTAATTTGAAACTCGATTTTCTTTAACGCTTAAGATTTGTTTGCATATATCTAAATTATGTGAGTTTTGTCTTGTAAAAAAGAAACCACAGCATTAAATACTAGCTTTCTCTCTTGTCTTCCCTTCCCTCCCCTCCTCTTTCTCTCCTCCTCCCCACCCCCTCCCATCATTCTACTCAAGGGTTCTGAGTGAGGACCACACAGCAAAGGCTTGGCACTCAGCAGATGCATTCCAGAGACACTACAATGTCATCTCCACCCAGGCAGCTCCTTCCTGTGTACTGGCTGAGAAGGCTTCAGTGGGTCTAAAGCCACATTACCACATGGAACAGCCAGATCGTGGCTTTTGTAAATACCACCTCAAAGTACAATTACAAAACTTGACTACTGACAAATCTACAAAATATTTTCATATTCTTCAATGAGAAAAAAACAAAATCCATGATACTTCTGGGGGACACTGAGAAGTCCCAGATACACCTGTGTCCTCTTGCTGCATGTCCCAGCCCTCTGTCTTCAGGGTTAGATCGAATGGATCTGAGCCTCGGATATGCTCTGGATGGAGACAGAAGCCAACTGAGTTGTGAGCCACAGCAGGGACACAGTTGATTCCTTGTTGGACTTTCCCCCATCCCTGAATCCTCCCAGAGGCCACAGGCCTTCCCTATCTCAAGCAGGCACAGTGAAGAAGCATCCAAGTAACTGACTCAATAAGCCCCCAAACAAAAACACTCTTGAAAAGTCAAACTCTGCAGGAAAAAAAAAATCCAACTACTGCCATTTTTCTAAGACAAGGATAGATACCATGTGGCAATGCTAGCCTTGGGTATACAGTCTCAAAGGAAGGCCGGACAGGAGAAATCTCAGCTAAATCCATGTGATGGAAGAGGGCAGCTGGATGCAAAATGAAGGCAAAGTGAGTCAGAGGCCACAATGAGGTTTTGGTAGAATGGCCTCTTGGCTGGACCCTTGTTCTGCACTGCTCAATGTGCAAGTTCTGGGAAGCCCACATCATGGAAACCCACCCCTATTCTGAATGCCTGGAGAAAATAGGATTAAAATTTAGTCTATTGTGAATTGTGGGTCAGCCTTGAAATCTCAGTAAGTTATCTAACTGCTCGATGCTTCAGTTTCCCCATGTGTAAAACCAGGAGAGGGTCACAGTTTACTTATGATACTGCTGTAGTGCTTTAATGATTAGCAGAGTGGAAGGAGCTGGCTATGCGACATCTGGGAGACCCAGGGGCACACCCCACAGCCCCTTCCCCCAGAGTGTCCTACACCTTCCCCCCCTGTTCAGTGTCACCTGGCTGCTCCCCAGAGCAGTGACAGAGCAGCTTCAAGTGCTGGAACATGGGGGCTACCTCTTCTCTGCCTAGAACTCTCCAGCTGCAGAGCTGCTATTCCCTCTGTCTGTTGGGAACTTCCTGAAGTCACTGATGAGCATCTGAAGTGGAATGTGAACCTCGAAGGTAGATTTTTCTTCTCGATCTACAGTCTTCCCTGCCATCTCTTTGTCTGTTTACTCGGTGCCTCCCTTAGCATCGTGCGTGTTCAATTCCTGGGTGAATAAAATTGTGCTTTATGCTACGTGACTGAGACTTATTACTCTGATATCTCTCCCTCTGTTTCCAGGAGGCAAGATGATCTGGTTCTAGATCTGGTTCTAGAATGCTCCTGGGAGCACCAAGAAAGGCTCATGGGTTTTCTGCCAGCTGACCCAGGTCTGGCTGGCTCCTAGGTGTTTCTATGTTCAGGAGAGAGCCATCAGCACATCTCTGAAATATCAGAACACACTTGGACCCATGCGGGGCAGAGAACACTGAGGCCAGTGCTGGCTCTGAGTGTCACTGTCATGGGGCTCTGATGTCAGGACAGGAGGAAAGCAGTGTTGTCATGGCGAGGAGGCTGGAAAGAGAGGGAATTCTTAAACCACCAGCTAAGGCTAAGATATTTTCCTTTCAGTGCTATTCAAAGGAGACCCCTTGGTTCTTGTAGCATCTATTGTTTGGGAGGACAAGGAGGTACTTAGCACTTGGGGATCCAGTGTGGGAGAGGGAAGCTACCCAGAGGCACATACCTGTAAATATGGTGAGTTGGCACCTTTATCCACCCCATCTTGCAGGTGCATGTGTGTGTACATACTCTCAGTAGAAATCAAAATGTAATAGAAATAAAGAAAGGAGACTTGACTCTGTGGCCAGAAACCCAAGATTCCCAGCCTAGTTGTGCCCCAGGGTTGCTGGGGAACCTGGGTGTGGTGAGTGGTAAAACAGAACAGCTGCTTCCTTCCTTCCATGAAGGGATCTCACACATAATTTTTTAAAGATTTATTTTATTTATATGAGTTCAATGTAGCTGTCTTCAGACACACCACAAGAGAGCATCTGATCCCATTACAGATGTTTGTGAGCCACCATGTGGTTGCTGGGATTTGAACTCAGGACCTCTGGAAGAGCAGTTAGTGCTCTTAACCTCTGAGCCATCTCCTCCCCCTCCACACATATACACACACACACATACACTTGTAGAGATAGAATATGAAAAGAATAATTTGAAATTTGCTTGAAAGAGGTGAAGGATCAAAGTAACCAACATGAAACATCACTGAGCAGCAACTTAGCTGATGAGTCTGGACATTCTGGGACTGCGGTGATGGCCTGGCAGCGCTGGTGCACAGTCAGAAAAAATGACCACAGCATATGACAGACAAGGCCTCAGAAAAAGACCCATGCATATAAAGAGCATTAGTGTGAGGGGGAATAAAGAAGGCTAGTGGTGAAGAGAATAGTTGATCACTAAACAGAGCTAGGAAAAGAAGCTATTCCTATAAGGAAAAAAAAGGAGCTTGGGGATCCCCCTCACATTGTATCTGGAAAATAAACCCAGATAAATAAAAAGATTAAAGTTTTCCCAGCACTTGAGATTTCATAATAAATAATATCTTTTATACACAGGATGAATGAGTATTTTCTTAACAGCATATAAATTATTGATGATAAAGCGATATGATTAGCAATATCAAGAAATTTGGTTCACCAAGAGATGTGTCTACCAAATGAAAGATAGGCAGACATAGCTGCACACCACTGTAAGCCCAGCATTCCAGTCTCTGAGGCAGGGGGCTTTGTGAGCTGGAGTCAGCCTTGGCAATGTAAGAAGATCTTGACTCCAGAAAATAAGACAAAAGAGCTTCTCTTAAGGATTTTTATTATATTTTATTTTATGTCTCTGCGTGTATATTGTACTGAGTACATGCAGTGTCCACGGAGGCCAGAAGAGGGCCTTAGATCCCCCGGAACTGGCATTACAGATGGTTACAGCTGCCATGTGAGCGTAGAGAATCAAACCTGGGTCCTCTGCAAGATCAAGTGCTTGTAAACGAAGCGCCATCTCTCCAGGCCCACCACACGGGAATTTTAAGTGAAAAGACAAGGTGGAAATTGAAACAAGACATTCATAACGTCAACCACAGAGGCCTACTACCAAGACTGCACAGAACCGCTCAAATCGATTTTAACAAAACAAGCAGCCCAGCATAACAAATGGGTATTTCCCAGAAGAGGAAACCTAAGTCAGAGCCATTGGTGATACACGGTTCAGTTTAGCCGCCAGAGACAGAATCCCCAGGACCCACATGAGGAGCCCAAGTGTGGTAGCGCAAACCTATAATCCCATCACTAGGAAGGTGGAGGCAGGAGGGTCCCTGGAGCTTGCTGGCTGCACAGCCAGTCTACTGAATCAGTGAGCCTCAAAGCTCAATGAAATGTTCTAACTGAAAAAAATAATGTGTGAGGACACGGAAGTGCAGAGAGCATCCACTGCTCCCAAGGGGTCTCGAGAAAGGAGGTCCCACGCGTTCTGGTGAGAAGTCCGTTGTAAGAATCCTGCTGGCGCATTGCATGTGTGCTTGTATAGGTGTGGAGTTTCTCCCATGTATAAGCTTTGAAAGGAGATCACACATCAGAGCACTCAGAAGGAGTGCCACGGTGGTGACACGTGACACCATGGATGGCTCTTGCAGCTAACGTTAAGTAACAAAAAGGAAGTCCTCGAAAGTTGCATGCAGCATGTCACTTTTACAAAGGATAAAATTCTAAGTACTTTTTCAGCAATGTATACATCAAGTATTAGGAACACCGACCTTAAGACAGTGGTGACCTCAGAAATAGAGAGAAGGGGTTAAGGAGATCTTGGGGACTAGATAGGGGGCTCCTGGGTACTCACCACACTACCAGAAATAACTAATTATATCACTAGATGATAAATGGACTGGATATGTCATAGACTGATGGTGGACGTTTAATAATCAAGGGTTGATAGCAATATAATTCTTGAATTCCATGAACTGGGGATGGGACAGGGAGCCTCTCCTCCCTCTCCGGGAGTCAACACTCCTTGTCCATGTGTATGCTTCAGGGAGAGGACTAGGGCCCAGTCTGGTTAAGTTACTTGCCTCAGGGAACCCCACTAGTAACAGGAGAGACAGAAGCAGAGCAGGAGCCTCGATCACACCCACGTACCAGCTGGCAGCCTTGAAGCCATGTGTGTAGAGTGACTTCACCTTGTAGTAGACCCCATGGTGTCTGACCATCATGAGAAGTCTATTTTGGAACTCGGTCATTTAGACCCACATTAACTCCAGGCTGTTTATTTCCTGTTGTAATCTAGAGGGTCCTGAAACCCTGGTAGGGAGATGTCTCCTCCACCCCAGTGCATAAATGCACTGCCCAGTCTTTTCTGACCCCCCTCCCCAAGTCATTTTCATATTCTTTTTGAGTAGTTTCGTTTTCTTGCCGGGTTGGTTCAGATCTCATTCACAGGGAACCTATGAAAGACATCGGCTCAGCATTGACTAAGCAGATGAGTAAGACTTGATTTTAATAGCACCGTGTAGGAGGCTTCTTCATAAATGAATGTGGAAGGGGAGGAGGTGCTGCTGGGAGCTGCCCACGGAGAAGCTATGCTTGTCACAGCCTGCTAACCTTGAACCACTCTTCCGTTTCCAGACTGGAGCTGTGTTTTATAATATCCCCAACAATGAATGAATGAGTGAGTGAATGAATGAATGAATGAAAGACAATGCCTAACAGTTCGAGTCCTGGGAAGTGGATTTTCAGAGCCCCCTGGCGAACCAGTTTAGCCAATTTGCATGCTCCTGGTTCAGTGGGAGACGTACTCTCCACAACAAGGGGGAAAGTGGCTGAGGTAGTCATCCCATGTCCACCTCCCACCTCCACGTGCGTATGCTTACATACGCCACACACATACACTACATACACTATTTATTTTTTTAAAAACGGCTATGGACCCAGAAGTAGGAATTTACATACCATATAGCCTGCCAGTTCTATTCTGTGTGGAAATATTTCTGTGGCAGAAGTGCCCATCTCAGAATTGAGGCAGCCGGAAAGTCAAAGATGAGGCACAATTTCTTTGCATTGTAATTCCACAGGCAAAACCGCCTTCAGAGAAGGAGATGCAGCTGTTTGTACTCCCCGACCCCCACCCCTGGGTGGAGAAGCACTAACCTTGTTTTCTCTGTCCTCAGCTTGCTCAGTCAATCTCGAACATGTCACCAAGGCAGTCACAGTGTCTAGAGGACAGCTGCCAGCAGAGCTGTGATGAAATATCAGGTGTGACAACACAGGGTATCCCAAGGAGAGAGTGGATGTGCTAGACTAGAGCTAATTCCCCCTGCACACGTAGGAGGAATTGGGCGCTAGGCACTCAGTGTTTGCGAGTAGCTCATCATGTGGTAGGTAGCTCTGGGATATCCTCCTTAGTCCGTTTCTTACAATCTGGGACTTATGAGCCTCTGATATGATGAGAAAGAGTCTAGATTCCACCAGTCCTTTCCTGGGTTCCAACCCTCCCCCACTGCCATTTTCAACCTCTCGGTAGAAGACAAACCTCCTTAGACAAGCTACATTGTAATATGATAACCTTACTACCCACTTTGTCTTTGGGCTTACCAGGAACAAGGACACAAAGTCCCCAAAGTGCTCTATTCATCAACCTCTGCAGATGGCCACTTCTCAGGCAGAGGACCCCTACGAGGGTGGCCTTGAGATCCCATGGGCAACTTGAGCTCCATAGGGCAAAACTAGCCTCCTCTTAGGGATTTCTTTGAGCAGTGTGGGAAGCTAAATCTCACCCCTCTTCACCTTTCTCCTTCAGGCCTGTACTTTCTCTGGGCTGTACATCCAACAGCTGCAGCTGTGGGTAAGACAAAGATAAAGGGGCCTGGGATAGGCCCGGCTAGCCCTCGTTCCGGGAGCTTTTACACTTCTTTCTCTGACATTGCTGTCAAATACAACATTTACCAGTCTTACCAAGAGCAAGTCAACCTGGGATCTTTTCCTCTAAGGTGGGGAGTAGTACATTCTAGCCGAGAACTGGCTCCTAAAGCCCTCAAGTGAAGAGTGATTTCATCTGAAATCAACTGCAGTTTGAGGAAGGCTGGGGTTGTTTACGGATCTCTGCAGCTTTTTTATTTTAAATTTAACGTTTTCGGTTTTCATCTCAGCAAGCTCTTTCCTCGTGTCTTTGCATCTTCTCTGCTAACCATGCTGCTTTCCAGTCCTGGGTGCCATCTTTGTCTTGCTGTGGAATACATCCTTTCCTCTGGATGACTAGAACACAGAAGAGGTTAAGAACGACCTCCCCATACCCGGCATACAAACCTGGAAACATAAACACTGTATCCCAGCAGCTGGATGAGGCTCGGCCTGTAACATTTGCTGGATTGCTCACTCTGTAGCATGGGAAATGATTCATGCTTTTGCCTCATCCTCTTGCACAGCTTTGAAATTATGTCATTTTTGTTGTTTTGCAACTAAGAAAATGTTGCATGATTTTAAAAGTTTCAAATCCCAAGTTTTCAAAGGCCTGTAAAATCCACAGTCTTTAGGGAGGCCTGAACTCCATGCTCTGTCATTGCAAAGATCCCCTCTCTCCCAACACCAGGGAGCAAAGGTCCCTCTCATGGTCTGCTGGCCAATGCCAAAAGGCTTCCCCAGTGGCCAGGCCTCCGTGTGGCTGCAAACTGAGTACACTTGGCCATCCATACTGGGTCCACCCCACCTCCACTGCTCCTTGTGGATCCTTAATGCACCAGCCGGATCTAAGTGTGGCTATCACATTTAGTGCAGAGGTCTCCTTCCTTCACCTGAGGCAGTAATGTAGTGCCTGAGATGGGGCCAGCAACTTTCTGGCACCTCCTCTTCTACAGATGAGGCAGGAGTTAAGGCAGGGACTCTGCCCGGATTACCAGCATCAAGCACCTCATCATGACTCTCCTATAATACATTCCAATTCTGGAAGTTTCTTGCTTTCCCTGAAATGTACTTCAACCCCTGTTTCATACTCAACTTCATTTGCAAGCTTCTATGAACCATGAGAAACTCTGGAGTTCAAAAGGCTCTGCCAGCTAGGAGGCAGATCTCTATGCCTAACCAAGACAGGTTGCCGGGTGCAGAGCCTTGCTGAGAAAATGGCCACCGGAGAGCCTCACTAGGGTACCATGTCTCCAGTGAGACACAGGGGCAAGCTCTGTTCACCTGCTGTCTTCTCCTGCCAGTACCTGTCTGTAGCTCTCGGCACACAGCTGGAAGGACTGCCAGAGGGATTTAGAGTGCAGGAGCCTGGGGTCAAGTGGAGGTGGTGGTGCTTCAGAGGAGGCAGGGTAAGTGATGGCGGCAAGAGAGCAGAAGCGGGAGGGAAGAGGAGGGAGGCAGGCGTGTAGGGCAGAGGGCAGGGCTGAGGCTGAGGGGGTCTGTGAAGAAAGCACAGAGAGCTCCAGCTAGCAGGTGTCCAGGAAATAGCTGACAGGGAGAGACCGGGAGGGTAAGGTCACTCCACAGTTGAGGGGATTTATGTGACTCTGGCAAGCCCTTGGCTAGCTCTGAGTCTGGGCAAGGCAATCTGTCACCGCCATGCAAACCTGGAGCTGGGGCAGGAAAGACAAAGCCCCAAGCAAGCGTTCTCCTTCATGCAGGTCACTAGAGCTTTAACCCCGTGACATCATCTCAATGGTTGTCACCAAGGTGTCAGCATCATCTGAGTGGAAGGACAGTGTGATATATAAACGTACACTGGCCCCTGCTGGCCTCTTCCCTCCCCTCCCCTGCAGTCCCCACCCTCACCCCCACCCTAAACTTCCAGACGCTCCTGTCTTCCATATGATCACGTTTACACCCCTGAGAAGATCTTTCAGCAACAATGAATGAACGAAAAGAAACATTGTAAACTGGGGCCTGCTGTGGATCCAGAGAAACGTCCTCCACTGACTCTGTTTAAATGCCTGCTTCCTAGCGGGTGATGCCGCCTTCTGGGTGGTTTATGGAACTCTTAGGGGATGTGATGTAGTTGAAGGAGTCAGGGTATACTTAGCTTAAGCATATACATGTGTACATGTGTGTTGGGCTTTACTCTAAGATCGTAGTGTGTTTTAGCTCACTGAAACCTGTTCAGTAGACAGCTTCAGAGAGAGCTCATCCTTCATCCTTTGGAGAGGAAGATAAGAATTAATATTAATCCCATTTTGCAGATGAGGAAATTGAGGCACATAATTATGAAGCCAGGTTAAAGCATATATGTGTGCATTTATAATACATATTTAATATATATTTATAATATACACGTGTGTATAATAACTCACACACACACATATATATATATATGTATGCATATCTGTATATTAAGGAATGTACAAAGTCAGCTTGTGTGATTCAGCAACAACAGCAGAATCATGCCTGAGGGGATGGGAACACAGCAGTCATTCAGGTTTGAGGCTGGTTGCTCATCATAGACCCACAGTAGCTGTCTCCCACTAGAGAGGCCAGCACCCGGGCATCGCTCCATTCACAAGGCTGTGTGCCTCAGCAGTGCCAATCTGGCCCTGAAAACCTGGCAGATTCCTGGACCATAGTCATCAGTGGAAACCTGGGGGTGCAAAGGAATCAGCAGCCACGGGGCAAACCATCACTGCAGCAAGAAGGAAGGCCAAGTGATAAGGGCAAGTCAGTCGGAGAGGGTCTTTCTTCCCCATGCCATTCACACCATCAGGATACTTCTTCAGTTTGGGCAGTTCAGGGGAGTCTAGTTTACGGGGATGTTGACACTAAGCCAACTGTAATAGGTAGTGGGGGGCAGGGTATCCTCCAACATGAAGAATAGCCTTATCCCTTGCTACTGCCATATCATAGAGGCATCAGGACTCCATAGGACTTGCATGTGGAAGGGCTTGGGGGACTTCAGAGTGGTACACGCCACAGTTGCTGTCCCTGTTACGATTTTCTCTCCACACAGATTATACTCTCAAACTGTAAGCCAAAACAAAGCCTCTTTCCTTCCGGTATTACTGATACTTGTTCTGTTAATAATGAGAAACTGGTATGTCTGTATCCCTAGGGGATATATAACTTTTGGCAATGGCTGTGGCTCAGACTGGCTTTCCAACAGTCCAGAAGCCGTAGACCAGATTGGCAAGCCACTAGTGACAGTTTCAGGCTGCTCTCTGTACCTGGGTGTCTGCTGAGGAGGGAGAGGATGTGGCTTTTCACCCAGGAGATGCCACACCCAGGACTGAAGTCACATGGTACTGTGTGGCTCAGAGTTCCAGGGCTCCCAACAGGAAGTCAGCCTGAGAGAGTCTGGGAAAACATGTGTGCTGTTGGTCCCATGTGTACTTCAGAGAGGGAAGGGTGCTGGCCGAGCAGAAGCCCTGTGGGAATTTCAGAGATGTTCCAACAGCAGGCCACAGAAGAATCAGAGTGTGGGAATGTGCTAAAAGGACCACAGCCAAGGTCATGGCAGAGGGGGTTGAGGAGAAATAGAACCTACTGAAAAGACCTAAAAAGAGGCAGTAACTAAAAAGACTCCCCACAACTTTTCAAAGCTGACCTTAGATTTCCAGACTTCAACAAAGGCCTTACTTGTAATTCCTAAAGGACAGAAATACTGGTTTGGGCAGGAAGGTGTAGAAAGAGAAAGATGAAGAAAGGTGGCCGGCCTTGTCCTCTCAGGTCTCATCCTCATGAATCTGAATGTTCTTGAACACACATGCACACACACACACACACACACACACACACACACACACACACACACACCGTTGTGGATCAGGAGCCTGAGCACTTGAGCATGTGGTCCAGGGTCCCCCAAACTGCTTGTCTTTTGGGTGGATATTTTTTTCTTTCTCCTGGCAAGCCCAGCTCATAAGCTATGAGATCCCGGGCAATAACAGTGAGAAGAGGCCCGACAGCAAGACTACAGATTCTTCAGGGGCCGGGAAGAAGCAGGGCGGACAAGCCAGTGCCTCACCTGCCCACCGGCTCCTGGGAGACCCTGCCATGGTAGGAGGGAATCTGTTCCTTCTAAGAATCTGCAAGTCTCAGGCTTTCACAACCAGCAGAGAGACGTCAGCAGAGCTGGGACAAGCAATGCATAGCCCTGAGATGCAGGTGGGTTGCCAAGCAAAACACAGGCTGCCGAGTTACATTTGAATTTCAGAAAGTACATGGTGTTGAATGAGGACAAAAACTGCATAGTTAATAACCAAAAAAAAATTAATGTGAGCCTAGTTAGCACTGTAATCTGGAAAAGCAGATTCAAGAACTCTTTCCACACACCTGTCCACACTGTTCCCTGACCCGTAGAGAGGGAGGGCTGGTGTTCGTGTCCCGTCTGTGGCTGAGTCCTCACTGTAGCTTAGTCTCAGCATTTGGAATAGCTGGGAGTCTCCACATCACCCACCATCTAGAACAACACCAATAGATTCTTCCCTTGCGCTAACGACATCTCCAGTCTTGGGTTTTGACAGTGTTTAAACTACCAGGTATAACTTTTGGGAAGCAGGCCTCAAAGCCAATCAAGAGAGCATCTGTTCCCTCATAAACAGTCTTGCCAAGGTCGACATTGTACCAGGAGACATGTTTCACCTGGTAGATCAATATTATAAGAATCAGGGTCCAGCACAATAAGAACATTGATCCCACCCCAGCGCCCAGCAGCCTACACAGCGCTTTCCAGAACTATGACACTAATCAGAAGGAAACATTTCCTGGTCAATTCAATATCAATTGCTTTGTGTTCTGTAATCAAAATAAGTATTGTCTTCAGTGATAGGGTCTTGCTATTTAGTTATGGTAAGCATCCAAGAGCCATGACAACTGCCTATATCCTTTTGGAGGCCTATATTTGAGCATCGCTGATCACTAACTCATAGGGAGGAGGTAACTTGTGCCCAGATCCCCACATGAGAACCTGTGTCTCTTTGGAACAGAATTGTTCATTTATGTTTGGTACCTCTGCTCAAACTCCTTTTTAAGGAAATGTATTTTTAATTAGTTTACACACTAGTAGGGTCTCCCAATGCTTTTTCATACACCCTTAATAAGGATTAACCCACCCTCTACCCCTCCTTTCCCTAACTCTGCTCCACCCCTAACAAGTTTATTGACCTTTGCAAGAACCTAGCTTTTGTTTCATGGATTTGTCTCTGTCCCTCCCCGACCCCCCATCCCTCCCCCCAGCTGCCACCCCACCCCTCCATCCCACCTCGTTTTCTATTTCCTCATTTTCTACCCTTTTCCCTTCTTTCAGCTCACTGAGAATCTTTGCATTCTTCTTCTGTGAAGTCTCAGATCGGGAGATTATTTATTTGAAGTCTCCCCTCTCTTCCAACGCACACATTTACTGCTGTAAATTTCCCTCTCAGAGTTCCATGAGTCCCATCCCCCCTCATTCTGATATCTGTGTCTTTTCATTTTTATTTAGAAGCAGTTTTTCTTTTTCAGTTTCTCTTGACACTGTCTCTTTGACCAGTGACCTGCTAAGTCTTTGGGGAGCTTGCTTCTTCACCTCTGTTATTGATTTCTACTTTATTTATTGGGGTCCAAGAACACACCTGTATGCTTTCAATCTTCTCGGATTTGTTGATGTTTCTTTTGTGAGCCAGAATGTGCCCTGTCACGATGGCTCTCTCGGGAGTCCCTGGGGGATGATGTGTATTCCGCTGTCTTTGAATGGATATGCCAGAGAGAAAAAAAAAGATTCCTGTCCTAGAAACTCCTCAGGTTGGCTTTCAATTTAAAAAATCAATGAATCTTCCTTTTTGAATTATCTGTTTAATGTTTTTGAACCACAGTTGATCACAGGGGGCTGAAACCGTAGCAAAAGCAGGGCCTTCAGGGAGGAGATTCCTCATACATCCTCCTGCCCAACGCCTCCTTCTAGTAACGTCTTGCGTTAACACAGTCCAGTGTCCCAGTTACCAGTGCGTCATTACTGACAAGGTCAACACTTCATTTAGATTTCCTGAGTGTTGCTCTGGGGTCCCTCTGTGCTCACATATCTCATCTAGTCATCGCCCTCCTCGGGCCTCTCTTGGTGGTGATATTGTCTCAAACTTTCTTTGATTTCTTTCCACTCGACTAGTTTTGAGGCAGCCTTGTCAAGACGCCTCTTTATTAAATCGTATCTGAGTCTTTTCCCATGGTCTAACGGAAGTGGCTAGTGTTGGGATGAACACGGAATGAGCCATGTTGGTCGGACCCTGGCCGGGATATGCAATGTACTCATGATCAAGCAGTTGGTCTTGACCTTAGTAATCAAGGCGTGGCAGCCTTGGCCAGCTTTCTCTCCTTGTCTCACTTTGCTTTTTACACTATTTGGAAGAAGTTGTCAGGTTCGGTGAGAACTTGTCTCAAAAAATCAAGTGGGGAAGGACAAAAGAAGACATGAATAGCTGATCTCTGGTCGCTATAACCACAAGCACAGGCAAACAAGCGCTCAGTCTCTGATGTTGGCCCATCCCCCATCGTGCCCCCCCATCTCCCCCGCCCCCCCCCCCCCGGAGCATTTGCAGAGTGTTTGTCTTGGGTCAGTATCATCCCTTGGGGGTATTGCCTTTGTGCAAATAGCATGTGGTTCCAGGCCTGGAGAACTTTCTGCAGTGCAGTTTCCTCTGCTGAAGCTCCCAACAGTGCCAGTGTCAATGGGACGACCGCAGCGCCCTCTGACGCTCCTGCTGCTCCCGGGCTTGGCTTGAGTCTATTTTGCTTCTTTTATTTGAAACAAGAAAGCTGTATATGAGGAATGTTTCAGCTCTCCCTTCGAATCTTTAATGCCTTTTTTTTTTTTTTAGGTTTTTCGGATCTCCCTGACAGAATCACCTGAAGGAAATCAACTTTCCCACAGTGTTCGCTCTTAATATTTTTCTAACCTCGTGTGTTTCTTGGCTTGGTGTCCAGCATCTCTGCTCCTGGTTAAGTTCTTAGTTCTGTCAAGCCAGGACCCTTGACCATTTTTCCTTTGGCCGTGAGCCCGTCACCATGCCCAAAGAAATAAGCGCTGTGTAAACACGGTTGAAATGAATCGTGTCGAATCCAGTTGAGTCAGTTTCAAGGGGAATTCAAGTTACTAAAAGGTGGGACTTTAGGCTTCAGGAATTGTTAGCAGAAAAACACAGCTGTTGGATCATGGGCTCGGCCAGCGAGGCTCTGGGTTTTCTGTCTAACCCAAATAGCCTACAAGTGCTGGGTTCACCAACGGAAGTACTTCCCAGTGCCATGGGTTACAGGTGACTTGGGAGAGCTTAAGAACAAGCCCAGGACCAGCAAGTGTCTGCCAGGGGCCATTAAAGGGCTGAGAACAATCTGTTCTTGCCCTCAGGGCAAATATAGGATTGGAACTGGAGGTTACAAGGACGAACAAACCGGGGGGCCCTGGGAACACAGTCCTGGGCTACTATAAGAGAGACCATGCTGTGCAGGAGTGTTGGGTGGAGAGCTGGACGGCTTCAGGTGGCCTGCCTTGAGGGGGGGCACCAACTGGAGCAGAGTTTAGTGGAGGGGTCAAAGAAAGAACCCACAGCAAAGACATAGCAGACAGTACACTGGTGATCAGATCCAAGGTGACTTTGATTCTGACTGGTATCTCCAGGAAGGGGACAGTGGGGGTAGTGGCGGTTACCACTGTGAAAAGTGGGGCTGGAGAGATGGCTCAGTGGTTAAGAGCACCAGCTGTTCTTCCAGAGGTCCTGAGTTCAATTCCCAGCAACCACATGGGGGCTCATAACCATCTGTAATGGGATCTGGTGTGTCTAAAGACAGCTACAGTGTACTCATATACATAAAATAAAAAAACAAAACAAAACCACTGTGAAAAGGGGTGGTTGACATTTTCTGAATACTTGTTTTTGCCCATTTCCATGGTAAATGCTCACACCTGCTCCATTGTTCTCTTTCTTTCTGCCCCCCCCCCTCTCTCTCAGGGCTTAGAGACTTGTCACTTTCTTCATCAGCTTTTTGTGAAATAGAGACTTGAGCAGGGAGCCACGGGTCCCTCCATGTGTACTCTTCGGTTGGTAGTTTAGTCCCTGGGAGCTCTGGAGGGTCTGGTTGGTTGATATTACTGTTCCTCCTCTGGGGTTACAAACCCCTTCAACTCCTTCAGTCCTTTCTCTAACTCCTCCATTGGGGACCCTGTAATCGGTCCAATGGTTGGCTGTGAGCATCTGCCTCTGTATTTGTCAGGCTCTGGCAGAGTCTCTCAGGAGACAGCGCTATCAGGCTCCCGTCAGCAAGGACTCCTTGATATCTGCAATAGTGTCCAGGTTTGGTGTCTATATATGGGACGGATCCCCAGGTGGGGCAGTCTCTGAATGGCCTTTCCTCCAGTCTCTGCTCCATACTTTGTCTCCATATTTCCTCCCATGAGTGTTTTGTTCCTCCTTCTAAGACAGACCTAAGCATCTGCACTTTGGTCTTCCTTCTTTTTGAGCTTCATGTGGTCTGTGAATTGTATCTTGTGTATTCTGAGCTACTTTTTTATTTGTTGTTTGGTTTGGTTTGGTTTGGTTTTTGGTTTTTCGAGATAGGGTTTCTCTGTGTAGCCCTGGCTGTCCTGGAACTCACCCTGTAGACCAGGCTGGCTACTTTTAATAAATATTCAACCTCTCCTCTTTCCCACCACCCAGCAAAGGTAGTGGAAGAGAAAAGTTATTAGGATATGGGGGAAGCGAACCTGTTCATCAATAGTTCTTTGGGGGCGATGTGATCTCAATCTTCTTTAGCAGCAGTTTAGTCCTGTAGCAAACACCAATTATGACTCAGCAGCTGCAGTCCAGTCCTCTAGGCAGGCAGACTTCACTCCTGAACCAGCAGCTGTAGTTCGATCCTGAAGAAACCACAAGGCTGGCCAACTGACCTGAGGCAAGGCCACCGTAGAAGTGGCAAGAAGCTGTAGGAACCTCTCAAGAAGTTGTTTGGCAAGTTTCTCTCGGTGGCAGCATTACCACAAGCGAAGCTCACCAGCTAGGTAAGGCGAACCAATACATGCACGCCATTAGCAACGAATGCAAGACAGAGCAAACCAGACCCACGCTCCTACATCCACTGTCTGTGGGGTCATATTTCTATTTCTTCATCACGGATCCTTTCACCTGTCTGCTCCAGCAAAACATCCTTTCCCTGTGTCTGCTTCAGGAAAACATTCTTTCACGTGTCTGCTTTAGCAAGACATCCTTTCACCTGTGTGCCCCAGCAAAATATCATTTGACATTACTGACTTTCCAAACAAAGCAGAAGTTTCCGCTCCAAATAAATAAATAAATAAATAAATAAATAAATAAATAAATCTTAAAAATTGAACTTTTAAAATGTAGCGATCTTGTGAGACCATTTTCCTGTTTGCTTCTTATCTTCTGATCTGAAATAAAGATCAAAAATGGTCCATGTGGGGCTGGAAAAATGGTTCAGTGACTAAAGATGCTTGTTGTTCTCCTAGAAAACCTGAGGTCAGATCCAAGCATCCATATTGGGCAGCTCACAGAGTTAACCTACAACTCTAGCTCTAGTAGATCCAATGCCTTCCTTTTCTGGCCTTCCTGGGCAGCTGAACATACATGCACATGTGCATATGCACGCATGAACACACACATGCACACACACACATACAAGCACACACACATACACACACACACAAACACACACACCGACCAATAATTTCTTTTACGTTTGTGTGCGCAAAGTAGATTCTAGGACAAGCCTTTCACTATTTAAAGCACGTGACCAGCTGGTCCTTAGGACCATGCACTGTGACCCCCAGGACGGTGGGTAACTTCACTTTCCCTATCAACTTGCCTGGATTTAGACTCGCCATGCAAACAGCTCTGGGTGTGTCTATGAGAGTATTTACAGAAAAGACTGCGTAGAAAAACCCACCCTGAATGTGGGTGGGCTCACCCGTAAGCCAAGGTTCTAGACTAAATAAAAAGGAGAAGTGAGCTGAGTGCCTTGCTCCTTTCTGGGTGTTCATAACAATGTAGCCAGTCAGTCACATCACAGTCTCACCTCACTGTCCTGCCTCTGGGCCTTCTCAGCCACGTTACTGTGTGTCCCTTAACCTGTAAAAGCAGAACAAGACCTTTGTCCCTTAAGTTGCTTATTCTCAAGAAGTTGGCCGGAAGAGAGCTTGTGAGACTTATGGGGAGGGGGAAACTGGGAAAGGGAAAATCATTTGAAATGTAAACAAAGAATATAGAAAATAAATTTAAAAAATGAAGTTGGCTGCAGCAACAAGGAAAGGGACAAATGAGCCCAGGACACAGAGAGAGCTGGGAGCCTGGACGAGAGTTTGTAAGGGTAAGGAGCAGAGATGAAGGGTACAGGTCTCCAACGTACAGAACAGCTCTGTTGAGTTATCTCCCTTGTAAAGTCTGAGGTGTGCCCATATCCCAAACTAGTCTATAGCAGACAAAAGGAGGAAGCCAAGGATGGGATGCTCAGAAGAAAGAAGACCAAGTTCAGGAGAAAACAGAGAAACTTTCAGCTGCATGATGGGAAATGATGGCAGTGTCCTTAGTAATGACACAAACTTCCAAGGAACATTCTGCTCTCTGCTTTTCTAGCTAGACTTGGAGGTGGTCTTACAAAAAGCCAAAAGACAGACAAGGAAGACTATATGGTTACTCTCCCAGCCATGACAGCCCTTGCACGAAAGGAGTGATGACATTCTACCAGAGACAGAAAAGAAGCATGCTCATTTGAGTCCAAGGAAACAAAAGGAAGGGGACTAAAGAGATATGTGTTTGAGGTAGGGAGAAATTGGACCAAAGGGTAATTATACACCATACCAATGACCTAGTTTTCAAGTTAAATGCAAATGGCTCATTAATGAAAGGTTGGGGGCACAGATCTGTCACTGGGACAAAATATGATGACCAAGGGCTACTTATGGAAAGAGTATTTTACTGTGGGCTTACGATTCCAGAAGGTAAGAATCCACAATGGTAGAGAAGACAGAACAAGCAGTAGCCCAAGCAGGAAGCTGAAGGAGCACATCTTAGACAGCAGGCATGAAGCAGAGAGAGCAAATTGGAAGTATAAGTATAAATCCTTAAAGGCGCCTCCCCACCCCCCCCTCCCAGTGGCATACTTCCTCCAGCAAGGCCAAACCTCCTAAATCTCCCTTGAACACCTCCAACTGGGGACCAAGTTTTTAAATATCAAGCCTGTAGGGGACATTCTTCATTCAAATCACAGACTGTAGTCTCAGCTACTCAGGCTAAGACAGACAGATTACAAATTAAAGGCCTGTCAAAGTCACAGAACAGGTTCAAGGTCAGCCTGAGCAATTAGTGAGATCCTGTCTTAAACAGAAATATAATAAGGATTGAGACGAGTAGTGTAGTGCTTGCCTAGCATGTGACAGGGCCAGAGTTCAGTCTTCAGCACTGTAAATAATAGCCAGTGCCATGGCCCTAAGGCCTAATGTACAAAATATAATGACAATGATTGGCAGGTCGTGTTCTGTAGTATGTGGGGTTTTGCTTGTTTGTTTTAAGTGCATGCAAAATGATGCATGCAAGTAAGTGTGCCGGTAGGCATGCTTGTATGCATGCATGCATGCATGCATGCAGAGGACACTGCAGGGCATCAAGTGTCTTCCTCTCAGTCTCTGCCTTATGGTCAAGTGCCGTCTCTTGTGTCTGAAGATTGTGAAACTGTGATGTGCTGGAAACTCCGGTTTTTGAGGTCCTTAAGGACATTACAAACTGTTGGGATTCCATGTGGTTTGTCTCCTTTGAAGTGATGTGTTAGAATCCATTCCACATTCTGAGGAGGATGGATTATGGAGTTGGCAGGTAGGGACCTGAGAGGTGACTAGGTCAGATAAGGGTATCAGAGTAGGGCCCATGATCAAATCCTGGTGGCTTACAAAGAAGAAGAGATCAGAAAGCAAGATGACACTTGAGCTAGTCATCTCATGTCATATGGCCTGTATCATACCACCAGCAAGAAGCTATCACCAGGAGAGGTCCTTGTATCTTGGACCCTCAGAATGACAAGGCAGGATAAACTTTTTCTAAACCTTCCTAGTCTGAGGCTCTATGCTGCTTAGTCTAGAGCTAGACCTGAAACTGGTCACATCACACAAGGCTAGGATGGGGCTGGACACACAGTGTGTCACCTGTATAAAATACCCTCCACATTTGTTGCTTGCTGTGCCATCCCAGGCACAGAGCGCTGGCATGAGTGTCCCCTACCTCTCATGACCACCCCACTAGAGCACTGCCCCACAGTGACCCTATTCCAGATCATGCCAGGTGTGGGACAGTGACATGGCCCCTGCACTGGGAGTTGGGAAAACCATTCTGGTCCAAATGTTCTTCATTTTATTTAAGGATGTGCTAGGCAGAAGCCACAATGGCTACAGAGAGACTTTGGACTAATCATTTACCATATCTGAGGTTCTGTTTCCTGTTTTCTAAAGTTGAGACAGAAAATGAGATGCCAAAAATAAAAAGTTTGCTGTGAATTACACAAGTCTCAGATAATCTGCATTAGGACATTCCATGTGACTGGATTCTGAGATCATACTAAAAACACCACACACGTGGAAGGCCCTAAAACTAGGTAGCTACCAATTAAATGTTACAAGATGGGACGGCACCTGAAAAGATGCCAAAGAGGACATGTCTTTGAAGCTGGTGTCCCAGCGACACTCAGGACAATGCTCTGAGCCTTGGGCTCTGGAATAGTCAAAGGGAAATGCAATTTGCCTGTAAGCCAGTATCTGCCCAGGCGAGAAGAAAATTACATAACTTTCCCATGTGGACAATACTGCGAGTTATAGAAAAGAGGTGTCTGAGCCTCATTTAACCAGGCCTCCAACACTTGAGAGATGTTGATGGTCCCTGCGTGCACTTCCCATTATGTGAGAAACCACATCATCCATTCTTGTAGCATCACTAAATGTCACAGACTTTAAAAATGACCTGAGTCAGAACAAAAAAAGGGAAAATTTCCAACATACACGGCACTCCAAGGGGAGGCAGGAATTGTCAGATTGCTCAAAGTAAAAGGAACTGGAAATTGAAATATGGTATGTAATTAAGACTAGGGCATCTTTTATTATGTGACCCTGTGGTTTTCAATTATTATTCAACATTTGGAAGCTGTCAAAGGTGGGAAATGCAACTACATAAAAAAAAAAAACCAAAACCCAAAAGCTACTCTTATATGTATTTAATTACATATTAATCACATAATTGAACCCCTGAGTTTGGTTCCTAGCACTCACATCTGGTGGTTCACAGCCACCTGAAACTCTAGCTCCAAGGGTCCCTCTTCTGGCCTGCATAAGTACCTACACTCATATGTAGAGACCCATACTGAGCCAGGCAGTGGTGGCACACGCCTTTAATTCCAGCACTTGGGAGGCAGAGGTAGGCAGATTTCTGAGTTCGAGGCCAGCCTGGTCTACAGAGTGAGTTCCAATACAGCCAGGGCTACACAGAGAAACCCTGTCTCAAAAAACAAACACCCCCCCCCAAAAAAACAACAACAACAACAAAAAAAGACCCATACACAGACACACAGATACACATAATTTAAAATAAAATAATTATTTTTTAAAAAATAATAAAACAACTTCACAGCAAAAAACAAAACAACAAAACCATTGGTAAATACCAAAGATAAATACCGAGATAAAATAAAAGACTACAGCCCATGGCACAGACCCAAGATCAATAAAGGGTTTTTGCTTTGGGTTTGTTAGGGTTTGCTCCTGAGGATGAGTAAGAGCAAACCCGAGACATCTGTTCAAAGGATGAGCATAGGTCTCACAGCACAGCAAATAAAATGGTCCTAAGACAGAAGGCAACCAGAGTAGAGATGGGCACCATGTGATCCTTGCTGCCTCCCGCTCCTCCAAGCTGCACTGTTACCTGATGGTGTCTCTTGCCAGCTCACAAGGAGCAATCATTAGCTTTCAGGAGCTGCTTATACAAGCTGTTAAAGTCCATTGTTACTAAAGTGTTAACTATGTAGACATGGTTTACATAAAGCCTACTGGTAAAGTAATAAGACTCTTAGATTCGCCATTATTATCCTGTTATTCCTGTACTGTTCTTATCTCCATGTATTATCATCTTAACTTCACATGCAGAGGGCAGGCATGAGCATATTTGAAGTTAAAATTAGGTTGGGAAGAAATAATGTATTTACATCATGAAAATCATCAGACACAATATATCACGGTTGTTTTGAGAAGCGGTTGTTTGACACTTACCAGAACATCACTGCAGAAATCCCAAATGTCACTAAGATGGACTGTTGGGAAAGCTGGAAGAAGTAGGACTTCTGATTTCACACTCATGATACTGCCCCGCAATCAACACAACTCTATGGAATGTAATTTGGTAACATGTGTTAGCATTCTAAAGGCATTTGCTGCTTGTCCAGCAGTTTCTCTCCAGAGAATCTGTCTACCCGTGTCTGCCTGTGTGGGAGATAAGGCTCCATCTGAGGCCATCCTGTAAGGTTCATAACTTGAGGGTATGTTAGCCAGGAGTTGTCACAGAGGGCCACCCAGCCAGCTATGTAGAAGTGTGGGGGTGCTTTTGGTTTAGATAGGAGAATCTGTCAGAGAATGTGTGAGAAAAGCAAGTCACAGATGTTTTGCTTCTTGTTGTATGAAAGTGGGGAAACGGGATGTATTTCTACATGTTTGTGTTTGCGTGTTGGCATAAAAGACTCTGAAGGGTGGGCTGCTATGATGAAGCCAGATGCCCGATCCTAGAGGTAACTTGGGGATGATGCCATCGAAAGTGCCATCCCTGGAGAAGAGAGGAAGAACAGGAGGAAGGACACTCGCCTGGAAGCCAGAGCTACCGGGAAGGTTTCACCTTCTAGGGTATTAGATATGTTCTCAGAACTATCATTATAAAATCCTAGTTTTATGTATAATGAAGATACCTATTAGCTCCTAACAAGATGCTAATTTCATGCCAAAGTCAATTAAAGAAGGATAGAGTCTATATTCAGTAGTACTAACTTTTACACATGAAACATGTTTCTAGAGGGGATAGGATTAGATTCAGTTTCAAACAGCTTAGGTAAATTAATGGAAAGTTTGACAAGGACACTTAAAACCATACAGTATTTAAAGTTATAGATCCATAAGATGACAAACTGGCTAAAGCAGACTTTAATTCTAACTTCTGAGTTCTTCCAAGTACAAGTTGTACCCTACCCAAGACTCAACTAACAGGGTAGATACACTTGTTTGAGCTGGGTGGAGTCAGAAGAATGACCAGAACACAGATGAGGAGTATGCTTGGACTTACTGAGTTCTATTTACAAATAATATGTTTGCCATGTTCATCAAATATGCTAATCAGGAGCTCCCTGCTATCCTAAGGTAATTTGTTTGAATTTTTTCTTTTATTGAAAACAGATTCTTTTCTCATACAATATATTCTGATTATAGTTTCTCCTTCCTCTATCCCTCCCATTTCCTTCTCCCCTCCCCTCCCTTCCTCACCAGATCCACACCCTTTCTGTCTCTCATTAGAAATGAATAGGGTTCTAAGAGATAGCAACCAAACACAGCAAAATAAAATACAATAAGAAGAAGCAAAATCTATCATCTGAACCCAATATGGCAACCCCACAAGAGGAAAAGAGTCCTAAGAGCAAGCAAAAGAATCAGAGACCCACTTGTTCTTAAAATTGGGATTTCCATAAAAACAATAAGATAATAGCTATAATAAATACACGGAGGACTTGGCAGACCTGAGTAGACCCTGTGCTTGCTGCCTCAGTCTGTGTGACCTCATAGGAGCTTGGCTCAGCTGATTGAGAGGGTCTTGTTTTCCTCGTGTCCTCTATCCCCTCTGCCTCGTACATTCTGCCTGCTCTTCAGCAGGGTTCCCTGAGATCTGAGGGGAGGGATTTAGACCCTCTACACAGAATGCCTGGCTGTGCGTCTCTACATCTGCTCCCATCTGCTGCTGGAAGAAGCCTCTCTGATGACGACTGAACAAGACACTGATCTATGAGACTAGCAGAAAATCATTAGGAGTCATTTTATTGTTACTATTTTTTTAAACCAGTCATGTTTGGTTTTACCTTAGATTTATGGGTATCTTGTCTCTGGTTCTTAATTACCTAACCAGTGTTGGGTATAGGTCCCTTCTCGTGGACTAGGTCTAACTGAAATCAGACATTGGTTGGCTAGGCCTACAAGTTCTGAGTCACCAGTGCTCTGCCATATTTCTCAGACAGGACAATTTGCAGGTCAAAGGTTTTGTGACTGAGTTGGTGTTTCTCTTTTGAAAGCTTGCAGAATGCCTTCTGGCACCAAAGGCCATTGATCGGGCTCAACCCCTTATGGTCAATTATTTCCAGAATCATCCTCACATTTAGAGATGTGTTTTCCTGTAGTCTGTCCGCCTTCCTTCCTTCCTTCCTTCCTTCCTTCCTTCCTTCCTTCCTTCCTTCCTTCCTTCCTTCCATTTTTAGATTTATTTATTTTATGTATGTGAGTACACTGTTGCTGTCCTCAGACACACCAGAAGAGGGCATCAGAGCCCATTACAGATGGTTGTGAGCCACCATGTGGTTGCTGGGTACTGAACGCAGGACCTCTGGAAGAGCAGTCAGTGCTCTTAACCACTGACCCATCTCTCCAGCCTGCCTCCAGCATTTCTTTATCCAATTAAATAGACAAATGAAAAGGACATATGTTTTGTTTTGCTTTGTTTTGTTTTAAGCTGGTGAGATGCTAAGAAAACATGTCACTGCAGCTAAACTGAGTTTACTCTGACTAAAACCAGAACCCAAGAGGCATAATCCTCTGTGAGCAATCACTGGTTTATGCTATGGGGAGGTAATACCAGTTAAATTGAGAAGAGAAGGTCCCATTTGGACTTGTAATGTTGGCTCTCCTTCATCCAGAGCAGATGCTGAACAAATTAGAACTGATAGACAAGTCAGACACAGGGAGGCAATGAAAAGGACACTGCTCAACCAGAACTAACGGAGCTGTTCACTCTGTCACCAAAGACCTTTCAATTGCCCACCTCCCCTCGAAGACATCTTCTGAGGCCAGGCCTCCTGTCTAGTATGCTACAAAAGACTCAACTGGCTGCTTTAGCCCAAAGCATATTCCAATCTTTTCCCCATCCTACAGGCAGAAGAATCTTTGCTTTTAAAAGACAACCAAAACTACAGATGAAGCTGAGGCAGGAGGATAAGGTCTTGGCCTACCTGGGTTATAGGGTGAATTCAAGGCCGGCGGGTGCAGGCTATCAAGGCTGTGTCAAAATAAAGAGTAAAAAACAAAACCAAAACAAACTGATGACACGAGTCAAATATTTAGCAAATTATGTGGAGTCGTAGGCTCAAAATTCAGTAATTTTTTTACAGACTGTATTTTGGAGGAAGCAGTTTCAGGTTCATAGTCTAACTAGTCCCAAGCCCAATCATGCACATCTTTTCCTAACACCGACATTCATGGTGATGGTGCAAGGGTTAGAAGCGACCCTCCAAAGTAGATGGGTGAATATTGCCAAAGTCCACACTATGCACTGGGCTTCACACTCTGCATACCTTCTGTGGGTGTAGACAAACACATAATGATGCCTGTCTATCATAATTATGTCACCCAGGGATCCTCACTGGTTCCAGGCATCCTCTGTGCAGAGCAGAGGCCCTATTGAAACCCTTGGCTGGACAGTGTTTCTGAGCCCAGCCTTGGCCTTTCCAGGGATCTGTGCCACATCTGCCTCCCCACCCTCCATCTGCTTCCTTCAGCATCTCCACCACATACCAACCTGCCACCAGGGTCATCCGGGGTGCTGCCAAATCTGCCTGGATGTCCCCCTCCCTCTGTCTCTCACAGGCCTGCTGCTGTCATGTCTCAGGTGCCAGGCACCCCAACTACTGGGTGTCTCCATGCTCCCAACTCTCACAGCTCCCTCTATCTCTCTCTCCTCAAGCAGGGGGCCTACTCTGTGGTACTCCTGACTCTGGGCACTCTACAGAGGGTAAACTAGATGAGCATTTGTTGGACACAGACGTTTCTAGACCCTTTTCCCTATCATGTTCTGCATCTAGAAGCTTCAGGATTATCAAGCCCAAGTACCTGTGAGAATTACTGAAGGGAAAAGCAAGCATGAGGTGTGTGTATGTGTGTGTGTGTGTGTGTGTGTGAGAGAGAGAGAGACAGAGAGACAGAGAGACAGAGAGACAGAGAGACAGACAGAGACAGAGCATGTGTGTTCAGGAGCGGGTGTGTGCATGCATATGTGTGTGAGTATGTGTGTGATAGTGTATGCATGAGAAAGAGAGAGAGACAGAAAAGGAGGAGGAGGGAGAGAGAGAGGGAAGGGAGGGGGAGGAGGAAGGGGAGGGAGAGAGAGAGAGGGAAAGGAAGATGGAGAGGGAGAAGGAGGGGCCATGAGCCACACATTTGCTGCTTCCAAGAACCAAGTAGGCAGTGATCCGCCTTGGGTCTAATGGCTGTCCCTTTCTCCTGCTCAGCACTCTTGTCCACAAGCCCTCAGGTCTCCACAGTGAGCAGACACTGGCTATGAAAGCCGGTCTCTCTCTCTTCCCGGCCTTCTCAGATGAAGCAGTGGACAGAAAGCCTTCAGGCTTGGCTAGTGCCTGGGGAAGACAGAAGTCCATCAGAGTGGTAGCCTCATCTCACAGGGCTTTCTCTTGAAGTGAGTCCTTCCCACTGGCCCCTCCCCTGCCTGGCCTAGCAGTAGAAGTAGTCTCTGCCTAGACAGAAATAAATATGCACGGAGACCTGGAACAACTGTGAACTCTGAAGCCCCACAGCCCTGAGCTCAAGCCCTGCATCAATTTCTCACAGGCACACTTTATGATTCCCCGTCAGAAGCCAGGTTTCCACCCCTTCAACTCCTCTGAGGAAGAACACCATGCCCAGATCATAACTGCAAGGAGCACGTGCCTCAACTCTCCTATAAAACAAGTCCAAGTACCTAAGTCAATGCGTCTTATCAGAGACTGTATGCTCGGTGATTTTAAAATATTGCCCCCAAGTACATATTGAGTATGCCAAGAAACCATCAACAGTGAATTACCTCCTGCTCCAGGGGCCAGGACATGGGCACTGTCCCCGTGCAAGCCGTTCACATAAAATCCAAGATGTCTCACACTTTATCTTGAAACTTTGTAAAATTTATTGATCTTTATAGCCATGAACGGCAAGAGGAAATATATTTCAAGTTCATGTCTTTTATTGCTGACCCGCTGACCATGTGAAATGGCTTGGATTTACCTTTCCCTCCAGCTGCCAGCGCTTAAGGCAACCTTCAAACGTGTCGCTTTACCCAGAACTGTGCACGGTTCAGGCACTGGGAGTGTGCTAAGTGGCTCAGGCTTTGGGATCAGAGGAAACTTTGCAGTTTAAGTACTTTTGCAGCTCACTAGGCAGAGGTAGTGAAGTCTACTTGAGAAGATGGTAGACCCCAGAAACTCAGTGAAAAAGCAAGCCCTCTCAGATTTATGCCTTTCCACATGGGAATCACAGAAGTTCCCCTTGTCAATGGGAGTTATGTGTGCTTCTCTGCTGTGATAGAGGTATAAGAAGTATTCAGATTCCTTGGTGACACTTGCTGCCTGCAGAATCACTCTCTAACAGAGACCCCCCAGTGGCCTCACTGGGCTTGGACTCAGAGACTCCACAGCTACCACATCAGCCTGGGACCCAGAGTGGGCAAGAGCAACCAAAGAATGGGGACCCACGGGGCAAAGATGGGACCAGAGATCTGCACCAAGAAACAGTTCCATCAGCTTCACTCCAGATACCTAGATCCCAAGATTAAAACACAAAAACGACCAGTTCGCCCAGTGTGCCTCCTCCAGAAGGCAGCATCCCTCTGAAGTAGGCCCTGGGAGAAGCAACTTAGTTGAATCACAAGCAAGACAAGGACTTCAAAATAGCAATTACATATGTGTTCAGAGACTTGAAAGAGGACATGCCGGGCTAGAGAGATGGCTCAGCAGCTAAGAACACTGACTGCTCTTCTGAAGGCCCTGAGTTCAAATCCCAGCAACCACATGGTGGCTTACAACCATCTGAAATGAGACATAATGCCCTCTTCTGATGCTGTCTGAAGACAGCTACAGTGTACTTACATATAGTAATAAATAAATCTTTGGGCCAGAGCGAGCAGGGCTTGAGCAAGCAGAGGTCCTAAGTTCAATTCCCAGCAACCGCATGATGGCTCACAACCATCTGTACTCATATACATAAAATAATTAAATAAATCTTAAAATGAAAAACAAAACAAAAAGGAAAGAAAGAAAGAGGACATGCCTTAATAAGACCATGAAGACACAGACAGCTAGATGAAAGAATAAGAGCAATCCAAGGCACAAAGGTGGGATTTAACAAAGAGATAGAATCACTAAACAACAATAAAACAAAACAAAAACACCCAACCCAAACGGAAATACAGCTGGAAATGAAAAACACTCAGGATGTCAAACAAAAACCTCAGAGACAAACATCAACAACAGATTAAAAGACATGGAAGAAGGAATTTCAGGTCTTGAAGATAAGATAGAAGTAAGAGATACTTCAACCAAAAGAAGTGTTAAATGTAAAAAAAAATTCCTGGCACCAAACCTCCTGAATATCTGAGATACTAAGATAAGAACAAAGCTGTGGATTACAGGTACAGGGGGTGAAACCCGGGCCAAAGGCACAGAAGATGCATTTAATAGCCAAGTGGTTTAAACAACATCCATTTATTGTCCCACAGCTCTAAGAGGCAGATATCAAAGCCCCGGGTGTCAGCGAGGTTCATTTCTCCCGGGGGCTGTGAGAGAAAGCTGACCATGCTCCTCCTGGCTTCCGTGTCTTGCCTGCTGACACTTCTCGGTATTTCTAGTCCATTAATGTGTCACCCTCACCTCAGGCTTTGTCCCCACAAAATGGTCCAAATCCTCCTTTTTATGAGGGTGCTTATCATATCCACCCCCCCTTATTACATGATTATCTCTGTGAAGACTCTGTCTCCCAATTACATGACTTCACGACATAACAAGGGTTGAGTCAACACACATTCTAGGGACATATAATCCAGCCGCTACCACGCTACATATTGGCTGGAGAACTCAGTAAAGCTTGACACTAAATACTAAAGCAGCTTACTCCTCTGAGGACTGGGGAGTGGCTGGATTCGCCTCTGTTACTGTACTTGTCAACACATAAGACACACAAGTCTCTAGTGGAAGGAGTTTTGCTAACCATAGAGTCCCAAAAGCACAGAGGCCAGGCCACGAAGGAAGCCACATTTCCCTCCTACAGGGAGATAGACCTGGGTAGGAGCCAAGGCATAGGTGAGAGAGCTATCTGCCCGACCCCGAGAAGGAGGAAGGCGGCCAGGAAAATGGCAGGACACTGTGTAAGGCCGGTGCCAGGACAAAGGGGGGTAATTTAATGAGGATTTTAGAGGAGACACTTATGACCATGACGAGATGAAGACACTCTAGGCAGAATGGGAGCCAAGACAACAAGAAATGACAAGTCCCAGATGTTAGGTTGCCCTATTGTAGCCTGTCCTGAGACTCACTGTATTTCAGGGCGTTGTCCCAGCACTCTGGAGGCTGCAGCGCTCTGCCTGGTGTTTCCTACGGTAGAGACAGGTCAGGACACTGGTTATAACACCTGCACCTGCTGCCCTTCATACATGCCTCTGCTGTTATCACTGCTGTTGACTCTCAACTAGATGTTGATATTGAGGAGCATTCTTGAGATCCTGACTGAGGATTAATAAACACATGGAGACATCTGTATAGTTTTAGACTGTTGGTCTCTCACTAGGGGGGGGGGGTCTCTCAGCCTCTAGCTTGACTTCTCAGACATTGCGACTCTTCACATGATTCTCACAGCCTACTTCCCAGCACTGGCTGCCTCCTGTCTCCCTCTGCATCTGCCTCGTGGCCTAGCCTGCCCAGACATTCTGCTCCACTTCCTCTACTTCTTGCCCCAGCTACAAGCACCAGTTCTTCATTATGCTAAGAGCCACATTCCTTACTCAACCAGTTGGCTTTAGGGGCTTTGAGAAAGTTGCCTTCAACAGGGCAGCTTGCCTTTCTTTTCAAGGAGGCTGTGGAAGTGATATTTACATATCCTACCAGCCTGGTGCTGCCAGTTACAATCATCAACTGAAAACACAAGGGCACAGTTTTTCATAGCCAGAAAATACCGTATTTGTGGGTCATCCCTACACTCTGTGATTTAGGGTTCATTATGATGTATATGCCTAAGATCTCAGGGTCTAGTTTCATAATCTGAGTTCTCACCTGTGAATCTGAGCAGGCAGTGATAGACCTGAAAAGACTCTTCTGCAGTCAGCTTTCTGACACTATAACAAAATACCTGACATAATCAACTTGTAAAGACAAAAGGTTTTTACAAACAGCTCAGTTTTGAAGGTCCAACTCTATGGTGGGTAGGTACAACCACTATACTATAAGCCTCTCATTTTTGTTGTAAAGTCTCTCTCTTTCCCTCCCTCTTGCTTTCACTCCCCTACCCTCCTCTCCCTCCTGTCTCACAAGTAAGGTGAAGAATGAATGAGAAAGACATCCAACATCAACCTCCAGTCTCCAGGTGCAAGTACATACAAGTACACACACACACACACACACACACACACACACTAAAGACATAAACCCTGTACCAGGGAGGCCTGCACCTGCCTCAACTTAGAAATGGCTGTGATCCCAATGTTTTTTGCAGCCTTGTTTATGATAGCAAACAACCAGAAGCAATCTCAATGTCTAAATACAAACAATGATTAAGTAGGCAGGCCATGTCATGAGCACATGCTCCCTCAGAGCAGGAGGGGCCTCTCTGCTTGCCTCACCTCCACCACAGACAGAGCTATCAGTCCTGTGGGAAGCTCAGACGCACCCCAACTGTGGCATTCCAGTGTGGAACAGACCACCACCGGCTCAGACTTTATCTTGGGGATACTTCTGGTCTTATCATGGCCACTACTGCTGGTAGCTCTTCCACCTTCAGACCTGGGAAGCCAGCTGAAACTCTCAAGTCAGAAGTTTCTGGAATACTGTGCAGTTCTCCTGGTACCCGGGAGCTTGGCTTTCCTGCAATCACCCACCAGTGGCATCCAAGGTCAGAATTCAAAAGGGAGTCCTGACAGTTCCAGGAGCATGTTTTCTCAATCCCTTGGCATCTCAGCCTGCCTCTTTCCTAGACTGGCCTCTAAAAGCCCAAGAGAGGCTGCTGCAACATGATTCTCAGATTAAGAGCCAAGATACAGGGTTGTGAACGTGGTCTTGGCCCCTGAGATGCATAGAGTACCTCTAAGAGGTTATGGCAAACAACAGCTTTCACAAGGAGGTCCCAAACCCTAGAGTTGTGGTAGCAAGGGAGCCAGAGAAAACAACTGTGGGTCTGGTAGGGAATGCGGATCTCCACAGCTGGCCGAAGTGACATGAGCTAGATTTGCTTATACGGAATGGCAGGTTTTTTTCCCTTGGGAGCATTCAGAGCATTTTATAGCTGAGTGGGTGCTAGAGATGACTTTGGCATTTAGAAAACAGAAAAGCATCTGTGCTGCCTCTGTGGAAGGAATCTGCTGTTCTCCTTCCAGGAGATACTTAGGATGGGTATAAACAGTTCTGGGAGGGATACTTCAGGCAGTGGGGCCTCCCTACCCTGCCAAGGCCTCGCCTCAACTTGTCAAGCACAGAGAGGGCCTAGCCTCCCTTCTATGGCTAATTCATCTCATCCCCTACACCCTGCAAAAATGTCTTCACACACGTGGTAACTCAGTGATCTTTTGTTAGTTTTTTTCTGGGCTTCTTTTTATGCTCACCTGGAGATGGTGTGTCTCTCCAGAAGAGGTCTGGTCTGTGGTGATCTATTCAAAAGCAAGAATGTGACTCTGGGACAAAATAAATACCATGGGGATAAGGATGTGGAGCACTGGTAAAGAGCACATGGTGCTTTTCCTCTTGTCTCCTAACCCCTCCGAGGGCTAGGGTTCTGTTCCCAGCACCCACTCTGAGCAGCTCACATCCACGGCTCACATCTGAGGTGGGGTAGCAGGCCTCTTCCACAGAGGCAAGCACAGATTGCTTTTCTGTCTTCTACAGGCCAAAGTCACCCCCAGTACCTGCTCAGCTATGAAATGCCTTGAATGCTCCCAAGGAAAAACCCTGCAGCTCCCTATAAGCAAATCTAGCCCGTGTCCCTTGCGGCCAGCTGTGGAGTTCAGCATTCCCTAAGCTCACATCTGTCTTCTGCAAGCATTATACTTGTGTGCCAACCCACATTCACACACATGCATACACATGATTAAAAGTATTTTTGTTTCAAAATTGTGTACCATGTGCATGCGAGGAAGTTTTCTGGAACTACTGTGAGCAGACAAAGCAACTGGTCCAGGAGGCTCCACAGGGACGCAGGTCACCGTCGGAGAGAAAGCACAGCAGTTGGAGCACAAAGCAAGAGGTCACATTCCCTGCCACCTCTGTAGTCAGAGCACAGAGAGAGGTGGATTCCAGTGCTCAGCTCATGATTTGGGAATCAGTCTACAAATATAAGGAGGTTTTTTTTTTTTTTTTAACCTTTCTGGGTCTCAGTTTACCCACCCTTAAGTATGCATAATGCACCTTATTGCTAGGGTTATCAAAGAGAATATTCATGCATGATTATCTAAAATGCTGCCAGTATTTAGGACACTGGCTATCATGTTCATTGCTGTCTGGCTTAGGGGAAAAGAGGAAAAGAGACAGAGGCTGCTCCTTCCCCATGGAAGGTGGGTTCTGTCCTAGCTCTGAACACACTGAATCCACAATGGAACAGACTGGCTTGGAGCTGAATAATCCCTGTTTGGCATTAGTTTGATCTGGGACAGTACTAATATATATTATAGTAGTAATATATATACATACATATATATATACATACATACATATATATATATATATATATATATATATATATATATATATATATATATATAGAGAGAGAGAGAGAGAGAGAGAGAGAGAGAGAAGGGGGGATATAGGCCTCTCTAGGTGCCCATAGAGAACCCATCTACTCAGATGAGTCCATAGCGGGTCTCTGAAAGACATATCTGAACAAATCACTCCAACTGTGTGAGGATGAGCAGGGTTTCCCAAAGAGCCCCACACCCTGGAAAGATCTGTATAAAAATGTAAATAATGGAAACGCACTTCTCAGTTTCCTCTGAATGGATGATGATAGACTGGGGTGCTCCCATATCGACCCATGTGGAAACCTCAAGCGCAGACTCTACATTAGCTCCCTTCTCAGCACTGTGAGAAAACGGCTGTCAAAGGCAAGTTAAGGAAGGGAGGGGTTGCTTTTATTCATAGTCTGAGAAGGAACATAGTTAGCTCATGACGAGGAAGGGACAATGACAGGGGTGGGGTGGGGGTTAGGGAGGTGGAGCACAATGACCGGGAGGGGGCACTATGCAGTGGCCACATTCTGCAGTCAAGGAGAAAAGAAATGACCACTGCCCTCAGCGCCCTTTCTCCTTTTGATTTTATTTATCCCAGGCCACAGGATGTTGACACCCACACTTAGGATGGACGGTCCCTCCTCAGGTAAGCCTTTCTGAAAACACCTTCCCAGAGACACCCAGAGATACGTTTCCATGTTGGTTTTAAATCCCTAGTCCTGCCTTTTCATTTTACACAACAAAACCTAAAGAGCATTTTCCACTCAAAAATGGGGGAGGGGTCATTTTGTCCTTAAAGAATTCTCACAATTATTTTCAATCACTTTATGACATCAAACCTTTTATCTATCCATACGTCCAGCTGAGTCCTCTGGCAGGCGCTGTGCATGTCCTCTTCTCTGGTTGCCCTGGTGTCTGTGCGTGTCCTCTTCTCTGGTTGCACTGGTGTCTGTGCATGCTGGTCCCTCCACCCCATAGTCCCCCACAATCAGCCGAGATGCTGCCTCTCACGTCTCTCTCACACTTTTCTAGCCTTCCACAGCATCCTCATGTCCTTGTTCCCTAGTGTCCCACTACCTTGAAACCATTACTCACACCATCTCCCCCCTAGTAGGCAGAGAATTCTTAGATCTGACAGTTCTTATCTTACACCTTTTCAGCAACTCCTACCTTCTCCCACCTGTCCCAGCCATTTTTACAGAATTACTCCTCGTGCCCCCACCCACCTCCCTGTGACTCAAATGTGGCAATTATGTCCTTTCTGAATTCACTGGGTGTGCTCTCTTAATAACTCTCAGGGGGGAGATTTCCTGGTAGAAATCAGTTGGTGTGGAAATAGTAGCTATGTTGAGTAACAGGTTCAGATGCTAATCTCATTATAATGGGAGCTCTTAAGACCAGATTAGCTCACAGGAGTCAGTCAGTTATAAAGCTGCTATAACTGGTGGCTGATATGTAGTACACAGCCTCTTCAGTGACGGTTTTATTGTTTTGGGATCTTCATCATGTTTGTAAAATTCATAGTGTACCTGGGTGGAATCTGTCATAGTTAGTAGAAAAGTACATAGCACTTAACTTAGAACCCAAGTCACAGAACAAGGAGAAGTTCTGAGTTCACTTTTCACCTTATATGGCCCAGATTTGGAGCTGAAGAAGCCAGCAACCTGGAGGCACCAATGGGCATTGCAGTGGTTAGCTTAACTGACAAACGTGACACAACCAAGATTACCTGGGGTGAGAGTTCAACAAATGGATTGTCTGCATTACCTTTGCCTGTGGGCTTGTTGGCGAAGTCTTAAGTTAATTGATGTGGGAAGACCCATCCCACTGTGGGCAGCACAATCCACTAGGCAGGGGGGTCCTGAACTGTATAAGAATGGATAAGTCGAACTGAACACAAGAAAGCATGCGTCTATTTTCTCTCTGCTCTTAGATATGACGAGACCAGCTGCCTTGAGTTCCTACCTTGATTTCTCTGCAATGACAGACTGGACTATTAGTTGGGATTTTAAGCCAAATAAACTCTCACTTAAGTTGCCTTTGGGGGTATCACGGTATTTTATGACAGCCACAGAAATGAAACCAGAACACAAAGATAGCTCATGAAAGCCTGCTCCCCACAGCCTCAGGACCAGGAGAAGACAGCCTAGAAAGACAAACTAACCACAGTCACACCACTTCAGCCAAATGCCACAAAGACGCTGTGGTCTACCTGCTACCCACACCAGCGAAGGCTCTGAGTGGGGATCCCAGACTCACGGGCTCACCCTCATCCTCTGTGGTAGGAGGCTGAATGGGGAGCTTGAGCTTCCATATTCCAAGCAGCACGAAGCCCCTTTGCCCTTGCAAGGTGCCACTGGAGACCATGTGGGAAGTGTGCATCACCACAACAGTTCATAGTGATGAGGCTGAGTGGGAAGTCGAGACCTTCATCAGAGCCCAGTGGTGATAAGATCAGTGCCCCCCCACCCCCGCCGCACCCCCCAGCTTTTCAAGTGAAGAGAAAGAATGAGTCATTTATGCCCCTTTCGGCAGGAGGAGTATCAGTAGCTAGCAGAGGTGGTGGGACAGTGGGATCAGCATTATCTGACAGAGGTCCTAACGCAACCTCGATGAAAAAGTGCTTCGGTGAGCGTGTGCAAGCACAAAAGCTCCAGAAGTCAATGGGAAACCATACGAATTACCGGTGTCGTTATCACTGCCATCCTTATCTAGGGATGTGATAGAACACATCCTAACTAACTAACTAACGCCACTTAAAGGAGAGTGGATTCTATTTATTGATTGGAATTATAAAATTCTAGATTATAGTCTATCGTTAATTCATAATTATATAGTGACTATTAGTAGTGTATGCACGCTACTGCCACTTTTCCAACTCAGTCTCTTTTTCTCTGTAAAATCTTTCTCATCCACTTCCCCACCTTAGCAAGCCCCTGTCAGGAGTGACACCCACCATCTAGTTCATAAGTACTGTAATACCTAGGTGAAAGTCTCTGTTAACAGATAGAGAGTCTCCAAAAATCAGAAACTTGGCCGTATTTAAGCCTTCCCCTCTAAGTACCCAGTTGTAACAGTACCCAGTGAATGTTTGACATATGAGATGTCTGACAGATCTCTGATTCTTCTGTCAGAGAAAGGATACTTTACCGATGTTATGGGGGGTGGGTCGTCCACACGAAGGAAGGGTAGTGAGAAGCCTGCTGGGTCCTCTGAAGAACTCACTGGTGGGCTGGCTATAGCGGGCAGCCACAGAAAGGGTGCTTAGCACTGGTGAAGAGCCGAGGGAGGAGCCCGGAGCTGCTCTCAGCTTTGGCTTTTGGCCCAGCCCGGCACAGGAGGGTTGGGGAGAAAGGAAAGAAGGGAAAGATCACCTGAAACTCTGCCTGAACCAGGCCGAGAAGGCACATGATGATTTTAAGAGTCTACGTCTCTTTTTATCTCTCTTCCCTGTCTCCCGGGCCTGGCTCTCCTCTTTTAAAATGTATCTCAAAAGGGCAAGTCAGAGCGCTGTGACCACTGTGACCGCTAAACTCCCATCTCTAGACAGCAAAAGGGGATTAAAAAAAAAAAAAACCCGTACCTACACTGGATAACCAGAAGGGGGCGCTTACGGGGGCCAGAGCTGCGGGGCGGGGTGTGTGTGTGGGGGGCGGAAAGACTCCAAAAGGTAATGCAGAGCCACATCCACTGACAGATGTTGACCACAAGTCTCACCAGTCATCAGACCGGAAAGCAGGAAACAGCGCCAAGTAACCTCTAGTGCAAAACTGGTAACACACCCACAAACACACAAGTATTTAAAGAAAACAATCCTCAGGGGAAAAGCATCAAACTCATACAGGAAAATCAGTGGTCCAGAGAAAGTATTCACAAGAAAACATAAAACCAGTTGTGATTAATTGGATACAAGTCGTTGGTACAAGTTCTTACACACAGCAATTTTCAAGCTAAAAGTAACCCCTCCAAATTACAAATTAATATAAAGCACAAGTAAAACTGTCCAGGAAGATAAATGTGGAAGATCTTGAATGTCATCCCAGCACTTGGGAAAGAATGAGACAAAAAGATTGTCTTGGCTTCAAGGCCAGTTCCATCTACATAGCAAGTTCTATCCAGACTGCACTGAGAAGGTAGAGACTCTGTCTCACAAAATAAATTAGTAAAATAATATTTCCAAGGGTAGGGGAGACAAGGGGAGAAAGAGGGAAGAAAAGGGACGGGAAGGCAAAAATATCCCGGTGTGGATGTAATGGTATTATGTACCTTTAATCCCAGCATTCAAGAAGCAGAAGCAAGCCTAGATCTGAGAGTCTGAGGCCAATCTGGTCTACATAGCATGTTCCAGGATAGTCAGAACTACATAGTGAGTCCCTGTCTCAAAATTTAAAAAAAAATTCCAGTGCTTAGGTGGAGGATATTTCTCTATGAATTATTGTCCAGGGAGCCCCCAGAGGTTGACTAAACAATACAGTCTATCGTCATTGTTTTGGGTTATCCACCAGAGAACTAAACAGTAAGACCTGATTGCTAAAGGCATCCCATACTTTATGTACAGGAGGGCTCTGAAGACTCAAGCTGGAGCTAAGTTGATCAGAGATGCTGGCTGCTAGAGGAGAAAAGATATTAAGAGCCTTAAACAACTGCAGACACTGTGTGCTGTAATACTGACCAACCAAGGCAAGATGTACCCACTGCTACAATAGTAGCATGGCTTGTTCATAGGGTAACCAACCACTCCTGGTTCTGTCAGAGGCCTGCTCCATGGGAGGGTGGTGTTGTAAATCCTGTCAAAAGCCTGTCCCTGGCCAGATCCAAAGCCATAGGGGAGCATTTACTACCGATGCATTGCTAAAGGGACATGTAATGGGACAGCTCTCTAAATAGGGGAGCTTACTTCCATAAACCAGTACTGCTCTCAGCCTAGGCTGGGAAAGCTGTTTTTGCAGAGGGTGATGGTCAATGCAGAGACAAGGCTGGAATATTACATCATAGTAAACTGGATTTTTGTATCCAGTCCTCCCCTGTGCTGTGGCACCTACCAGTACCTCCTGGATTGGCTGTGTGACTTCCTTCATCCATCACTAAGTCATCAAGTTTGCAGGGGGCAGGGCTTGCACAGTTTGGCTCAGCCTCTTGAGCTCCCATGATTTGCTATAAAAAGCGTTTGCCCCAAGGTCCTGCGGCTCACAGAACTAGACCCGTGGAACGGACCCAAATCTTACTAACAGTTGGAGCCAAGCCTAACCAGAAGCAGCCAGATTTCAACTGACCCACAGACCCATAAGCAAGGAAAATATATGCTTGTCCTTGTCTTGATCAGTCGCCATAGGTTAACAGGTTGAACAGGACCATAGGTTAATTCTTAGAGGGCATTGATGCAGCCATGCCTGATTAAACAACACACTTTACTGATCAACCTTCATTATTGAAAGAGGTAAGAATTAGTTAAAAGACATCATCTTTCAGTGTAATACAGCATAGTATGAGACAGAGTAAGAAAGGAGTAAAATGTGCAGTTACATTTCAATAGGTACTGATTTCAATAAAATAGCAGTAATCTCTCTATCATCATCTATTTATCTACCTATTTTATTTATTTATTTATTTATTTATTTATTTATTTATTTATTTATTTGACAAGGTATCGCTTTGTTGCCCACCAATGGCTTGAACTTTATTTTGTAGCCCAGGTTGGCTTCAAGCTTCTAGCAATCCTCCTGCCTCATCCTCTCAAGTGCTGGGATTACGGAAATGAGCCACTACATTTGACTGTGAGTCACTATCACATGTGCCAATCACATGACATAGACTACAGATAGGGAATATATAGCTTATAGCTTTAAAGGCTGAGAGCTTCATAGCACAGGCTGGGCATTGCTACCGCTTGGCTGAATTACCTCTTGCCACAGCCCAAAAGATCCAGGTAGAGCCAAAGTCAGGCTTTTATAACAACCCTCTCTAGAAACCACTAAGGAGTCATGAAAACTACCCAGTGGCCCAGGACCCCTAAGGTCCAACCACTCCCAACAGTTCCAACCTTGGGTGTTAACCCAGGGAGCCAAGTCTTTAATCACCTTGAGGATGGAGTGTTGCTAAAATTCCTTCCCTCTGAGAGGCAGAGGCAAACAATATGTACCTTGTAACTTTAATTTATCCATAACCTATTTTAATGATAGTTCATAAATACTTTAACCTCCCTTATAGCCCACCACCCACCAGACGTAGTGAAAAAGAAAGGATACTGAGGAAGTGGACCTGTGGCAGCTTGATCCACTCACAAACACTTCACAAATACACCAGCAGTCCAGTTCATTGGAGTCGGGATAGCAAACATGAATCAGCAGCAGTGGCACCATCTAGCAGACACATCCAGGACTCAGCCTTGGCACAAGTTGGCAGAAGGGACCCGGAAGAATGCCAGGAGAAGTTCTCAGGTGTGCCTATCCTGGCGAAGTGAAGATTCAGCTAAGATGCGAGGCCCACAAGCCTTGCACAGCTAGCTCTATAAGCAAGGCTAGCTCTGCCTCCATCACTGTCCTCCGAGTCCTATTTATACCCTCCAAACATCACGTGTCCTCCACCTATGTTGCCTCAGCACGTGTGTCTGTGTCAGCTGACATCACTCTGCCAATCAACCCGAATCTACAGAAGCGGCAAGAAACTGCAGCACAGCACCAGAAGTTTTTGGTGCATTTCTCCCCATGGAGTCCTGACAAATGCATCTCAACTATGCATTGTAAGGTGGACTGATACATGCATGTCACTAGCAAAGAGTCCTTAAGTTTCCACTCCCTCGCCTCCTAAGGTCTTAATGACAATCCAAGATATGATTCCGTGGAAGTTCTTTCTGGGAGAACAGATGAGTTAGTTATTGGGCTGATTTACAGAGCAATGGGTGAGGGGTTTGGGGCAGGAACAGGAGTGACCTAAAGCACCCAGCATGGATGAAGATTCCCCCATGGCTGTGTAGATGGAGTCCTTCCCCTAATCCTTCTGTTAGTCCTTCACAGAGACCCAAGGGCACATGTAATGCAGAATTACAGGCAACTAGTAGAGAGGATGGTTGGATACTTGGTAAATGTCCCACAATTCTCATTGCTCCCTCCTTCTAAGAGGTAAGGCCACCAGTCAATAAAATATAGATTATTTCAATGTTTAAAAATGCTTCTCCCAAGGGTTGGTGGTGGCTTAGCAGTTAGGAGCACCCGTTGCTCTTACAGAGATCTGGCTCACAGCTAACTGTAACACCAGTTCTAGGGGAATCTGATGCCCTCTTCTGGACTTTGCTGGCACTACACATCTGCATATAGCATGCAGATATAAATAATAAAAACAGTTTAAAAAGTACACAGAAGAATAAGTCTGGCACTACACATTTGCATATAGCATGCAGATATAAATAATAAAAACAGTTTAAAAAAATCTTTAAAGTACACAGAAGTGTAAGTCTACAAAAAGAGCCCAGGTCATCTTGGAGGAGGACAAAGCTGGAGAATTGCTACTGCAAAGAGAATACAGAACTGAAGACAGTGCTGTTTGTTGCAAATGTGTAGACATAAAGAAAAACAGAACAGAAAACTAGAAATAGAAACAGATCTTCAGATGTCTGTCCATATGCAACAATATCAGTGATCAAAAAGACCTTTTCAATGAAAGTTTTGGGGTCAATCAGATATTCATATAGAGAGAAATGAACTGTGAAGTGCACTTGGTACTATGCACAAAAGCCAATGCCAGTATTGTTGTTCCCCTAAAGGTGGCGAACAAAGCAAATGAAGTGGCCATCACGATACACAGGAGAGTATTATGTTGGCTATTATTACATCAACTTGACACAGCTATAGTCGTTGGAGAGGAGAGAGCCTTAGTGAGAAAATGCCTCCCTAAGATCCACCTGTAGGCAAGCCTGTTTGGCATTTTCTCAATTAGTGATTGATGGGTGAAGGTCCATCCCATTGTGGATGGTGCCATCCCTGGGCACCATCCCTGGTCATGGGTTCTGTAAGAAAGCAGGCTAAGCAAGTCACGAGGAGCAAGCCAGTAAGCAGCACCCCTTCATGGTCTCTGCATTGGCGCCTGCCTCTAGGTTCTAGCTCTGCTTGACTGCGTTCCTGTCCTGACTTCCTTCACTGATGAACAGTGCTGGGGAAGTGTAAGCCAAATAAACCCCTACCTCCCCACGTTGCTTTGGTCATGGTGTGTCATCACAGCAATGGAAACCATAACCAAGGCAGTGGTCTTATAATCTTGAGCTAGTAGAAGAGTTTTCAATGGGACAGAAAACCACTAACAGGTAAATCAAGAGATGGCTCAGCAGTTAGTGCATACTGGCCTTGCAGAAGACCTAAGTGTGGTTCCCAGCACCCATGATGGGTGGCCCATAACTGTCTGTAACTCCTGCTCCAGGAAATCCTGCATTTACATGCACCAACCCACAGACAGATACACACACATACCCATTCTATTTAAAAGAATTGCTAAATTCAGTTTCATCATAATTAAGAATGTCTGTTCAGAAAGATAAAAACCATTTAGAAAGTGAAAAGCTTATGTGCTGAGAGACAGTTCCAGAATGAAGTCCAAAGAACTCATATCCAACATATGTAAAGAATATCTCCAAACCAGGTAAAGTCTGACAGTCCAGTGTAGCAACTGAGCAATAATATAATTGGGTCCTTCCCAAAAAGGAGCTAGCCAAACAGCCAGCGAAGAGCTGAAAAGGTACACATTATTACTCATTGTGAAAAAAAACGTTCTGTCCACTTTATAGAAGGATCTCACAGACTAGGATCTAAACAACACCAAGCACACAGGGGACATACTCTGGCATTCCATTTAAGTGTGGATTCAAAACATGGGTCAAAATAGCATCTGCTTCTGAAAGAGGTGATTTTTTAAAGAGAGGCATGAATGTATGCCCAGTGCTACAGTGTTCAAAATCCTTATGTAGATGCCTTGATTCATCAGAGTATACATTTTCTCCTGTGTATGTTGAAAGATTTTCCCCACACTTGAAAAAAACACCAACAAAAGCATCCAGAAAGCAAGAGAGGTCACCCAGAAGCTGCCAGAGGAGTGTGAGCGAAAGGCAGCCCAGCTGAGGCTGACCAGAGCCTGCGAGCCCAGTCAGGAAGCAAGACCGGATTCCTCACTTATCGAATCTTCCAGGCAGAATCAAGTGCCTGCTCTTGCTGAAACAGAACAGCTGCTACCCTCGGTATCAGACAGAGATGCTTAGGAAATCTGGCTCTGGACACATGGAAAAACCTCGCTGCGGTTTTGAACCATCTCCAAGTCTTTACTGATATAACAAAAGGAAGAAATGTGTATGCATCAAGGCAATCCCACCCCCCTTCCCCCAAAAGAAATTTCTCTCTGAAAATGACCAGGAGTGGGCCATGGTGTTCCAGTCTTTTGCTTCTTGGAATGGTCACAGCCCTGTGAATGGTGCTGCTGACAAGCATGGGTGAGTGTAAGCCTCATGCCAGGCAGTATCTGGCACCGATACTCAGTTAATCCCACAAGTCTGTGATACATATTTCATCATCCCCATCCCTGATGTTCAGATGAGGAGAGTGAAGTACAAATATGGACTGTTCTTAGAAATGCAAGATGCGGTGAAACGCAGCAAGCACCTAGATCTGTGTTTGCTCCCCAGAACCAACTGAAACGATAAGATAACAAATGTTTAAAAGCTTAATGCAGTGGCCTTGGAATCGCGCCACTTCAGCAGCAGGGACAGTATGGGTAGCACCCTGGGGCACCCGTTGTCCAGCCAACTTAGCCTGCTTGGTAGGCTCCAGGCCAATGAAGACTGTGTCTTAGAAATAACAAAACAATGGGCGGGAGCTATGGCTCAGTGGTTAAGAGCACTGACTGCTCTTCCAGAGGACCTGGGATTGGCTCCCAGCACCTACATGGAAGCTTAGAATCATCTGTAACTAGTTCTACGAGATATGACATCTTCTGACCTCCGAGGACACTGCATGCACGTGGTGCACAGACAGACAGACAGACAGACAGACAGACAGACAGACAGAAATCCATAAAACCCACATAAAAAATGAAAAAAAGTAACAAAACAAGGAGAATGTATATAAGACTTGAAGAAGAATACCCAAAGCTGTCCTCTGGGCTAAACACACACACACACACACACACACACACACACACATACAAGAGTGTGCACACACATAAAATCTTCATACCCTGATAATTCCTATGATCAGTAGATAGAAGAGCTAAGGTTTGTCCCCCTTTATCCCTACACTATTCCAACTCCTGATGGCATAGTCAACATCACCCTCATAAGTTACCCAGGTTCACATCTGCAAGACCAGCTGTCTCCTGGTTGAATACTCTTAGGGAACTCATGTCTGGTGTAAATAATCCATGCACAGAGATGCAAGATGCATATTCCACAGGAAAAAAATTAATTCAGTTTGATTACCTCACAGGTTGACATTATTAGGAAAGTGACCACAAATACAAAATTTCATCAAGTAGAAATAATGTTCTTTTTAAGAGGTTCATAAAAATTTTGGAAAGTTCAATTCAACCACAGTCTAAATCCTGCTATTCTACAATAATGGCCAGGCCCAGAAAAAGGTTTATCCTCTGTGAAAACTTTCGAAGGGCAGGCTTGTCAGTAAAAGAAAACATCTGTCATGGGGTTGCTAACCACTGCTCCACTCAGTGCCCAGAGGAGGGAGTCCCCCAAGCCAAGATGCTACTACTACTACAAAGTGGCTCATCAGAGATCTGGGGCAACAATCCCAGGAGCTGGACCAGTTATCTTGATATCGAGAGGTTCCCAGACCATCTTTAGATGCTAAAGTCATATTTGCATTCAATCTACAAACACCACCCTGTGTACTTTAAATCACACAGATGACTCATTCCACATGACGCAATGCAGAAGCTGTGCAAGTGGCTGTTGTACCATATTGTTTAAAGAATGATAAGAAAATAAATCTGTAACTGTTTAGTGCAAATGCATTCTTTTCACAAGTTGAATCCATGTGTGCAGAACCCTTGACTATAGAAGGCCAACTGTGCTATCGAGATCTTCCTCTCCTTGCTACCTAATACATTCCATAGGTAGACTAGTGCACATGAATATTCCGTGATGCTAAGGGCTGGGATGGTTCTGGAAGCACAGATGTAAAGTCTCCCAAACCCATGGACCTGAACTGGTTCTCAATGGAAAGAGCTGCATTGAGGCTATAGTTTCTCTCCTTCAAAGGATAGACTCCATCTCACTGTGGAGGTTTGTAAACATCAGCCATCAAAAGCAATGAGAAAGAAGCATGCAGTTTGGAGCAGGGGAGAGGTCATTCGCATCATGATTAGCAAGTGCATTACTTCCTCGTATACAATTTATTATTACTACCTTTCTCAAATCCCCCTTCCCTGAGTAGAATGACACTCAAAGTCCACAACCACAAAGGGAATCTTTGTTTTTGTGCTCAGACTAAAATGTCTGAGTTTCACAGGTTAACAGATGGGGAGAAAAATAAAGACAGATACTCTAGCTGTTCAGTGTGTAGATCAGGGGATAGTGTACCTAAGTGATCAGACATTGCTTTCTCAGGAATAGCATCCCGGGGAAGGGCAAACGGGTCCTCATCATTGATCCTTCTTCCTTCCCAGAGGACCCTACAAAACTCGTATCTCAACTCTGTAATACAGAGTTCTTTATAAAGGGAAGTGCAGGACATAAGAATTATTCTGGTTGCTAATAGTTTTATTATCACAGTACTTCATTCTCAGGTAAACGTTAAGTACAGTCTGATAAATTTCCATCATGCAGAAGAAAGCCATAGGCTCCTGTATAACAGATCAGGGTAAAGGATGTAAATCCTATTGGGATCAATTCACAGTCACAATCCCCTCCTCTGCTCAGCACTCCCCTGTTGGTGTCCCAGTCACGAGGCAACTGTGAAAGTGTGGCATCCAGTGCTGACTATCTAGTGGGCTGTCCAGCCTCAGACAGTCTGGATCTACAGACCTTGCCTTGAGAGACCTCCCAGGCCTAAATCCATTGGATAGTGAGCTTTCTTGAGCCTAGCTTTCCTCGCCTGTATCCTCAGGCTAGTTAGGATTCCTGGTTTCTTCTGATTCATTGTTTTTGGTGGTGACGGTGGTGGTTACAGTGTTTTGTTTTGGACAGTACCAGGGATTGAACCTAGAACCTCACACATGCTGAGCAAGCATTCTGCCCCTGAGCGATTTCCTTAGTATTCTGTTGACTTTATATTTTAAGATAAGGCCTCACTAAGACCTCCAATCTAATATTGACTGCAGTTGATACTTCATACAGGCCTTCAACTTGCAATCCTTCTGCCTCAGCATCCCAAGTAGCTCAGATTACAGGCTTGCCCCACTAGGGGCTACCATGAGATTTACATAAATTAGCCTACTGAGCCTTTCTCATTAGCTGACACAGGACATTGCTCTCATTTAAGCTGGTAGGAGGGGTACTGTACCAGGGGAATGATGTCCTGGGGATGTTTCTACCTATGACTAACCAGTGCCCTGCCCCCAATGCATCACTCTTGCCACTTTCAGAAATTCAGTCTAGAGCTCTCGTATTGACTTATGTTCAGCCATGATGGGTAAGGACTGTTTGTCAATAAGAAATACAGTCAATTGTTCAGTTCAATAAAAAGAAAACAGTGCTCTAACCACACCCATGGGCTCCGTGGGCACCGCCCCTACATGCTCTGCCTGGCTCAGCTCACGAAGCATGTTTCCAAACACAGAGTCACTTCCGAGCCAGCCTGCACTCCGGTTCTTCTTTCTGGATGTTGCCTACCAAACTTGGGGCCTTTCATGTGGAAAGTTTTGTGTGGAGTTTCTTTCTGGAATATCATGATTCTTCTTTTATTTCCTTTGCCTCAACTTCTGGCACGTACAAACTTCTTTCTCTCTCTCTTTTTAAAACAACCTAAGAAAGTCAATCAGAGTGAATGTTTTTGAGATTTTTCTTTACCCAAATCTGATTGATGTATGCTACAAAAACACTAAGACTCTTCAAGCAAACTCCGTACCAGGAGAGAAAATCTAACAATACAGCTGCCAACACCCTTCAAAGATTGTGTTTCAAGTCCCTCACTCCTGACAGTCTTCGGTGGGTTAGACAAGGTTGCAGACTCCGCTACAGAGCAGATTTCGTTCCAGCACTGTGTGAAGCTTGCTCCTCCTGTGGCCCGCACTGACTGACAGCGCCATGATAAGTCCTCTCTCAAGCATCTGGCTCTGAAACTTTATTATTTCCATTGTCATGTTTTAACCCACTGACAGCTACCACGGCATGTGCAGCTGGGGCTTCCCAGGCTCCCTTCCATGGGCTCCATGGCCCCCACGGGCTTGATGCCACCATAGCCAGGACACCCACAGCTGGCACTCAGGCTTCTGCATGCTGCAGAACAGTTCTGACCCAACCCTCCAATGGCAAGCAAATCTGTTCTTAGCTAGGACCTTGTTTATTGTTGCTAGAAAAGAAGGCAGGCTAGGACAGAAGAGTGGTTTTGTCTTAGGGAAATACTATATAGGGTAGCATGCTGCTCTGAGAAGCAAAAAGATAGAGAGTTGACCCTTGCTTCTGTAGCCATCCTTGCATTAAAGCCACCTTTCTGCTATGGTGGCACTATGCCGTCTATTAACAGGACATGGAAGGGACTAGGGGAATATACCAGTGGATGAATGCAAGTGTAAGGACTGGTATTCAGATATTCATCCTGGCATGTCCATGCCAACCTGCCTATAATTCCAGCACTCAGAAGGTTGATACAGGGGCTCTCCCAGAGCAAGCTGGCTAGCTATACTAGCCCATAGCATCAGTATCTGGGTTCAACTGAGAGACCTGGCCTCAATGAACAAAGCAAAGCAGCCAAGGAAAACATCTAAAGCCAACATTGTGCATGCACACACATGCATGTACAATGTTATGCACACAAGCCCACACACATTAGGAACATACACACTACACACACCTGCACATTAAAAAGTAAAATTTAAATAAATGAAATTTAGAGGAGTAGGTAATACTTGTGTGTAAGAAGGTTCTGGGGACTCCAGGCCTGCTCTTGGCTGGTCACACACACACACACAGAGACACACACAGACACGCACACAGGCACACAGACATACACACATAAACATAACTACACAGAAACATATGCATACACACAGATAGATATGTACACAGATATGCACACATATATGCACACATATATAGATACATATGCACACATATATACACATATACAAACACATATACATATGCACACATAGACATAAACAGGGCCACATATAAACACATACACGCATATACATGTGCACATAGATGCACATGCACATACATACATATACATACACGCATGCACAGACAAACACCCACATATACACAAATATCTATACACGCCTGGCATTAGGCATCTCAGTCATTTTGTACAATGGATTAAGGAACAATAACCTTTGTTATTGTTATTGAAGACAACAACCTTTGTCTCCCCAGCATGGGTTAACCAGAGCAATGACTGAAAACACCCCCACAATGTCCACACGACACAATCAGAGTCTTAAGAATGAATGGGTTCAGGCTAGTGCTGTCCTCCCACCTCGAGATAGCTAGCTGTAGGCAGGCAGGGAGGGTTCACCCTGCAGGTTAGCAGTCTTTCCTGCTCTACGCTCCCACGCTGCACAGACAAATGTACTGTTTCCTCTAGGATAACCTCGCTGTCACTCTAAGTGCTGCTGAGTGTCACCTGACTTGAAGGTGGCTCTACTATGAGCCAAAGGGCAAAGGTCTAACTGGTTTCTTCATGAAACCAGTTCTTCATCACTCACTGACTTACCATGATAGCATCCCTTAAGCCAGTGTGCAAAATAATCAAGGTGCCTAATGCAGGCCCTGAGCTTGGGCAGGGAGAACATATGTCTCCCATTCAGGAGAATGGGGTTTTCCCCTCTCATACCTCAAACTTTCCAGTTGTTTTATGCCTTATCTATGGCTGTTCAAATAGAATGCATCGCTCATAGTCCTGGACAGTAAGTGTATGGAGAAGATCTACATTACATGTACACAGCACCATCACATAGGCTGGGGTCCTGGGCTGAACAGAAGCATTCATCTCTCTACTTCCTGCTTATGGATACAAGTGACAGAAGGCTCCTGACACCAGGCTTCCCTACCAAGATAGAAAAATCCCTTCAAGCTATACGCCAGAATAAATCCTTCAGCTTTTAAACTGCTTCTTGTCAGGCTTTAAGTAACTTCAGCAATAACTTAATCTAAGTTTACGTTAAGAGGGTGACCTTTGGATAGTTTCAAGGGAGAAGCTGGCGTAGTTAGAAAGCCACGTACATGACAGAGGGGCTGAAATGCTCAACCCTAATCCTGTATCTCCATGGAGCAGAGGCCACTAGGCACGGAGTTCAGTCCCATGGCGACAATCTCATCAGCATCTATGTAATGAAACTGCAAACAAAACCACAAGAAGCAAGGCTTGGGGGCTCCCCCTGGTGAGTGGCTATGTATATGTTAACTAAGGGCCACCCTTTAGCACAGACTTGGACCGTGAAACACATGTGGAGCCCCATTTAGCCAAGTACATCCAATGGCTAACCGCACGTGATGCGTCCTACTTGTTTAATAGATTACCACAGATTAGCATTCTTCAGCAATTAACTATGAAGACAAGGAACTTCTAAAATGCTTTCCTCCAACCGGCTCGCTAATATTACCCACACATTGCTGGTGTGGTCAGCCAGCTTTTAAAATCGAGTTTCCCCTTCTTTTATTAAACACAAGGCCAATAATGGGGGTGGGGGAGATTTTATGTTCTTTCCACAAATCTGGTGGGGAAAACAGTTTTATTTAAGACCACTTTTTTCCCTTTGTGACCGTGTGAGTCTTTATCTTGTTCTCCTAACTCAACACATAAAATTCCCCATGTCCTTAATGTTCCCTCCACCTGCCCAGCGAGAGCCCAGCGTAGACTGCCAACAATAATACTGCACTGCGTGTTTACATTTCCAAATTACTTTCACACACATTGCCCTGTTTCATTTTCTTTCCAGAGCAGAAATAGCTATGGCCATCTTCCTTTTTAAATAGGAAAAACCCGAGGTCTCAGAAACAACAGCAAGCATATACGAAGCATTTATTCTGTACATCCTTGCATTGTGTTTCCATAAGCTTGTTTACCTGGTCCTTTGGATACCCTGTGAGACCACAATATAGACAATGAAACAGGAACTGAAGAGGCTGACAATTCCACCTAGGGCTCGCAAAGCCGAGAGGGGTGTTCTCAAGGCTTGAGTGCAAAAAGCCATCTCCTGGCTCCCTGCCCTTCTACGTCTGTGTTTCTATCCGATTCAGTCTTTCAGGCTGGTTCCATCCTGCCCTATTCCCAGCAACAGGTCTTGATGTTCCATGCCCCTGCCTCAGCTCCTGTCCTCTAATGGTCTCACTGTTATGGTTGGTAAAGTAAGGTCAATGAACTGTACCTCATCAGATGCCTGACCACCCTGAGACCCAGCTGGCTCAGTCATGAGAAAAATAAATGTTCTACTGTCTAGGAATGGGGAGTTGTGCAGTGTTTGGAGCATGCTCCAGTGGGCCATTCAATAAGTTGATGGTAATATGAAGACTACAGACAGGACCGGCTGGAGACAATGAGGAAATGTCATCTGTTTGAATTCTCCAATCTGATGAGGAGGATACCAAGGCCCAAGGTTGGAAGTGAGCTTTCCATGGGTGTTCAGTCACACGGCACAGCTGGGGTGGGAACACCCATGGCCAGAAGGTCTGTTTCTCTCTGACAGCCACAGGACTCTATATAACCTGAACTCAGAACTCTTCTGACCTGCCCCTGGCCACAAGGAGCACTCTCCCCAGACTCCTTCCCTGATACTTTCTCTTCTCCTGAGGTCCCATCATCATCTCTTCAACACAGCTTCAATGTGGAGAATGAGCGTGCCAGGATCTAGAATGTGTTTGGTCTGATTTCGGTGTACAAAAAGAAAGGGGCCTGGAAAAATGTTTGTTCAATCCATTTACAGATTCACAAGTAGGAATAAATCACCATTTTGGTGAAAAGACATTGAAGCCACTAATAAAAATAGAATAAGGACTACGGTTTTTCCTGGCAGTGTGTAAGTACAGCGACCCCTCACCCAGTTGCCAAAATAAACGACACTAGAATTCCCATTTTGTACCTCAAGGGCGGGTGGTTGCCCCAGGATGGTGCAGGTTTGTAACTGGCACAGTGATTTCAGCTGGGGCTCTCCCTGCAACCCTTTGGCAGAGTCACCACCAGCCAGTAGCTGTGCGGCCTCAGCCGTTGCCCCACACCGCCAGCCCTGCAAGTGAAAAGCCTGAGCCGGAGCCACCTCAACACTAAACACTATGGTTCTCAGGAGTTCTGCAACTTGTGATATTTGTATCCTCCTCACAAACCACAGGGCAGAAGACCCAGGCATTGCCAGCAGATGTGATTAGTTTGAGGCCCCTACTGGGTCAGGCAGAGCTGGAACTGGTCTCTGCTGCTGGGGGATGGCTGGAGGAAGGATAGACGAATCCTTTTGGAGGACAGTCATTTCTAGGCTTCATTTTGCTTCACTTACGAAAAGCCTTCTGTTTAGGGTCTGAGATCTGCATATCATGTTTACATAGAACAAGCTTTGAATCACAGAGTCAGCGGCTGGAGGAACCTGCAATGCATGCTGGGCCCAACTGCGGTCTGACTGCACCCTCGAATAACTGCTGCTGCCTCTCAGACTCCTTGAGCTCTTCTTCCCCAGGAAGCCCCAAGCCGCCTGCGGACCCTGGAAGCCTCAGTTGAAGTCATACTCTCTGACCACCAGCATCTGGTTCTCCTCCCTCTGTGTTGATTGATACTTGAAAAATAAGATGCCCATGGGGTTGCTCCTCGAGCTACAGGAAAGGCACCTTCTGGGCCATCTCTGGTTTACATTTCTTACTTACACAATGGAGCCTCCAAGTCAGATGTTAGTGACCACAGACTTTACACAGGATCAGAATGAACTTCAGGTCCCCTGGATCTGACAGCAGGGGCACTCTGGATCTGACAGATTGGTGTACTCCTGGCTGGCAGGCTCTGAAGAAGACCAGCTCTGCCACGTTCTGTCTGTGTTCATCTCCTCGGAACAAGAGTTTAGTAAGATGGTTCTAAGGGCAAGGATGCCTCCCATTCCTCATGAACCCTGCTCATCATCGTGACAAGCAGGGATAACCCGTTTTCTTTTTTGTTCTTTTAAAAACAGCGTCTCTTTTATCATGGGCTGCCCTTGAACTCACTTTGAAGACAAAGATGTCGTCAAACTCCTGATCCTGTACCTCCATGTCCCAAGTGTTGGAATTAGGACATGTCGCACCACTGGGGGTGTCTGCAGTGTTAGCCATGAACCCAGGGCTTCTTGCATGCTAGAAGCGCTCTACCAACTGAGTTTTGTCTCCCTGCTCCTTTCCTTTCAGATGTGGATCAGACCTTTGCCTCCTTCATGTTCAGCGTGTACACTGACTGCCACAGAGTTACACTCTGACCTCAGACTTCTGAAAAGCATCAGTGGCTTTGAATGTGGCCTGGGAAAGAGCAGAAGGGGAGGCCTCCAACCTTCCCCTTCTCTACTGCTGTGACCTGGGGTCCTCCCCTATGATGTTCCTTTGCTATGCTATTTGGGTTTTGTCAACTTGACACAAACCTAGAAAGTCCTGAGAAGAGAGAATCTCAATTGAGGAACTGTCGACAGCAGATCGGCCCATAGGCAAATCAGTGGGCACTCTTCTCTTAACTGATGGTTGGTGTGGGAGAATACAGCCTGTGTGTGGTGCCACCCTGAGCAGGCGGTCCTGGGATGCATAGGAGAGCAGGCTGGGTGAGCCCTGAGGAGCAAGCCGGGAAGCAGCACTCCTCTGTGGCTTCAGCTTCTGCACTTGGCTTCCTAACGCTCTGCTTCTGTAGAGGCCAAGTGCATCAGAGCAAGAACTTGCTGGGACACAGGACCTCTGCACGCAAGACCCAACTAAGGACTGAACTTGTGATCTTTTACTAACAAATGACAGCCACACGGCACCCAGACTCAAGCCTCCTTCGAGGAGGCTCTTGCCTCTCTAAGGCTGCTTTCAGGGGTTTCTTTTTCCTGGTAGAGCAGAGGTTCTGGCAACTGCCCCCCGCCCACCCCAGAAATACCCTTTTACCCTTTGGAATATGAGTCACCTCTAGTCTGGATTTTCCACTGTGCTTTAGAAGTGAAAATGTAATGGACACTGAGCTGAAGCCAAGTCTTCCTTTTTGAAGGCCTCTGCCCAAACACTGTTCCCTACAAGCTTACCTCTTAGAAAAGCGTGAGGGAGAATAGACTCTGTCAGATCTGGGAAAGAGGGTTCTGAGGCAGGGGCGAGAGAAGACTGAGGTTACAGGAGTTTTCACTCATCCTGGGAGTGGCAATGAGCACATCCAGTCCCAGCATTTGAAAGGCAGAGGCAGGGGGATATCTGTGAGTTCAGGGCCAGTCTGGTCTACATAGTGAGACTCTGTCTTAAAAATAAATGAAAAAAGACTTGCTTCTCTGGAGGCTGCAGTATAGCGGCTCAGTTCTGTGTCTGTCTTACATTAAAAAATGACAAGTACCAGCGCCAGCCTATGTTAGAACTACACCACACAAATGGGCTCTCTCAACTCCAGGGCATCCGGACAGCACACATTCAGATTCAGTGGTGTCCTGCACTCAGTATCTACCTTTTACACGACTGGACTTTGTGGTGGACATTATAGAGATGATGCCTGAAGCCAGAGCGTTAGGAAGCCAAGTGCAGAAGCTGAAGCCACAGAGGGGTGCTGCTTCCCAGCTTGCTCCTCAGGGCTCGCCCAGCCTGCTCTCCTATGCATCCCAGGACCGCCTGCTCAGGGTGGCACCACACACAGGCTGTATTCTCCCACACCAACCATCAGTTAAGAGAAGAGTGCCCACTGATTTGCCTATGGGCCGATCTGCTGTCGACAGTTCCTCAATTGAGATTCTCTCTTCTCAGGACTTTCTAGGTTTGTGTCAAGAGTGCTTGCTGCTCCTGTATAGGACCAGAGTTTGGTTCCCAGCACCCCATGGGGCGGTTCACAAACACCTTTCCGGGCCATTTAGCCTCTTTGCTTAGCACTGGGCATTTCCCCCAACACACTGTATGTCTCTCCGCTGACTATCTGCAGGTCAAGCCCATCAGGCCTCGCACTTGACTCAGCCTCCTCCCTCCACTGCTCTCCTACTGAGATGTCTGCTCCTCCCTCCACTGCTCTCCTACTGAGATGTCTGCTCTTCCCTCCACTGCTCTCCTACTGAGATGTCTGCTCCTCCCTCCACTGCTCTCCACTGAGATGTCTGCTCCTCCCTCCACTGCTCTCCACTGAGATGTCTGCTCCTCCCTCCACTGCTCTCCTACTGAAATGTCTGCTCCTCCCATTACTGCTCTCCTACTGAGATGCCTGCTCCTCCCTCCACTGCTCTCCTACTGAGATGCCTGCTCCTCCCTCCACTGCTCTCCTACTGAGATGTCTGCTCCTCCCTCCACTGCTTTCCACTGAGATGTCTGCTCCTCCCTCCACTGCTCTCCACTGAGATGTCTGCTCCTCCCTCCACTGCTCTCCACTGAGATGTCTGCTCCTCCCTCCACTGCTCTCCACTGAGATGCCTGCTCCTCCCTCCACTGCTCTCCACTGAGATGCCTGCTCCTCCCTCCACTGCTCTCCACTGAGATGCCTGCTCCTCCCTCCACTGCTCTCCTACTGAGATGTCTGCTCCTCCCTCCACTGCATTTCACTGAGATGCCTGCTCCTCCCTCCACTGCTTTCCACTGAGATGCCTGCTCCTCTAGCCATGTGCACAGGCTGCAAGCTGACATCAGGACCACCCTTTTCCTGTACACTATTTACATCCGTTCTGTCACTCAGTCCCTCTCTGCCTTCCAGGATCCCACCTCCAATGTAGACCTTAGCAATCACCTCCTCAGGGTCCCTGTCCTTCTTGTCTTCATGGAGTCCGATGTTTCAACTCAAACCATCTCACATCAGGTCATGTGACATCTCAATCAGGTCACATGGCATCTCACATAGGGTCATGTGGCATCTCACATAAGGTCACGTGTGTCTTTCCACAATGCGTTAGGTAGCTGCTTATTGCTATGACAGAAAATCTGACAGAAACAAAATAACAGAGGAAGGGTTTATTTGGCTCCTGGTTCAAGAAATGGAGTCCATTGTGTCAGCAGGAGTTGACTATATAGTTTGTTCACATCTTAGCTTAAGAAAGGGAAAGTTTGGGCTAACACCCAAGTGAGTATGGCCCTCAAGGGCCACCCCCAGCAACTTACTTCTGCTAGCTAGGCCGAAGTCCCAAAGTTTCCACAAAGTCCCATAATAGTGTTACCAGCTGGAAGTCAAGTATTTAAACACAGGAGCCTGTGGAGACATTCTAAATGAGGGCCATCATACTCTGGCCCTTGTGCTAACAGTCATCTCACATTTGGATCTGAGGAATAATCTTAAGCATCTCTATGCTGTTCAGAAGTCCAAAGCCTCTGCCTGAGACACAAGTAATGTCCTAATTGTGAACCCATGTAAAAGAACTTTTAAAAAGAGTTACCAACATCCAAGGGCTGTGCACAAAGTAAATATTCCTTGCTAGAGAAGGGAATGGGTGGATATCAAGGAAAATTCAGGAAAAAAGTAAAACCCAAAATATAGCAAACACAGTTCCTGCATCTTAGCTTCTGGATCTGGGTCCAAGTGCTGGCACCAGCCTAGCTCCAGCAGTCTGTCTTCTCTCATTTCTTCAAGGATCCCTGAGCTTTGGGGTGTGGCTTAGATGCCCCATTTAAGGCTGAGTACTGAATATTATCCTCTGCACTTTGACATTTCACATTGAAACCATGGCACCCAAAAACCCTAAGCCCCCTGTTGATACCAGGAAGTGCACCCCCAAGGTGTGAGCATCTGTGTCAATCACCATACACAGGGCAGAGAGGGGAAATGGGTGGGAATCATCTCTGAAGAGGTCTGAGAGCTACACTGATCTGTGGATATAAACAGATACAAATGTAGAAAGCATTTTTGATACTGTGTCCATTTAGCAGACCCATAGTAGTAGGTTCACCCCTGGGTCCCATGAATTTCCCAGCCACAGGTTCTTGGACAGTTTCGCAGTAGCAGGTATGTTTCTTCCTGTAGAGTGAACCTTAAATGCAATCAGAAAGTGGTTACCTCATAACATTCAGACCACTGTTCACTCATGGGCTTATCTAACACCACTTATTATAATTCACAGATTTGGTAGGACTGGGTAAGACTATTAATGCCCCACCCAAACAGCCTACATAGCACCTTCTGATACTATGGAAGTTTGTTATCAGGGAGGAGACTTCCTGGTCAGCACCAATGAATGTCTCCATGTCTTGTGACTAATGTATAGGATGCCTTCAGCAGTAGTGTCTTACCATAAAGTTCTGGTGGGCAACCAAGAACATGGCAAGAGTCTGTGTTGTTTTGGGGGGACTCCAGGAGACCTCTGGGCGACAACTTGGGAGAAGATACCTCAGATCTGATACTGGGATTTTTATTTGGTGACTTGTGGCTTACAGAAAGAGAATAATCACCTGTGTAAGGTAAATGCAATAAAACTTTGATATGCTTATAAAATATGTTTCCACCCATCCCCAACCCCCTTTTTTTTACATTCCTGTAATACTCCATTATTACATACATTACATTATAATATTACATTATTACATTCTTATTAGTCTCCATTTGAACACCCCTTTCCTCTTCCCCTTCACATCACCTGTGCCCTACAGTTCCCTTCCCTCAAGGACTTTTAGCATCTTTCAAGGGGAATCTCAGTTATGGTGACGAGGGGCACAGAACAGTGAAATATCCCTCTGTGGTTTCTTTCCTCTGACTTCTTCTGCAAAATGCTGTCCCTAAGACATATCAGCAACACAGGTGAATAGTATACAACTGTTTTAAAACCAGAATGAACAGGTTTAACCACCAGGAGAAAGAATGTATGATCCACGGCCACATTCTGACCCAACCCCAGCATCAGCACCCCTCTCCCACCCGATCCTCCTTGAGTGCACAGAACAGGTCAGGCAACTATTTTCAAACTGTATTTTTCCTCCTTGACTGAGCAGAATCCCATAAACACCATACTTAAGCTCTGCCACTGTTTTTTACAGATACAATTGACACAAATAACAGTCCTCTTAATATTGTCCCTAAGTCTTTCCTACAAGGAAAGGGGAGCAACCAGATTTTACATCTTAAACAAACAAATATGGCCCTTAGCTCAGGGTGGGGTCTGGGAGATGGCTATGATTGTTCAGTGGCTGATTGTACACTGTTCACATAAAGTTGGAGAACGCAGGTCTCAGTCTCCCTGTCAGGTGACTTGCATGCAGCTCCAGTTTTGGGGGGGTCTGACACCCTCTTTGGCCTCTTTTAGTAACTACACTTATGTGCGCATACATTACATAATTTTAAAAACTTTTTTTAGCTCAAAAAAAAAGTCCCGCCTCATAAACATAATTAAAAACAAAATGTTAAATTAAAATAAACTCAGCTCTGGCATGGGAAAATGGCTCAGTGGATAAGATGTTTGCCCCAAAAGTGTGAGGACCAGAAGATCCCCAGAGACCACTCAAAGGATGGGGGGGGGCAGTGGTCCTCCTGCAGGTCCAGTGCCTGGATGGCAGAGACAGAGGCTTTCTAGAGCAGAACTAGTTATGCTAGCTCTATTGGTTCAGTAGAGACCCTGCCCCAATCAATAACGTGAAGAGGGATGGAAGATTATTCCTGATACCCATCTTGGACCTCCACATATGCACACATGTATGCACATTTTCACACATGTGCACTACATGTATGCAAACACCCATACATACACACATACCACATACACATGAAGAAAAACATTCATCTTAAGGTGGAAAAATGATGATTTTCAATTCTAAGTCTATGATTTGTGGCAATGGTGTCTATAAGTGGATATAAAGGATGTCCACTGGCATCCATTCGCACAGTTCTACTGCATGGTTCCTGGGGTTTTAAAGTTCCATTGTGGATGTATTAGATTTATATGGCTGAATACTGAAGTGTCACACACTTAACAATTTAAAAGCACACCTATGTGTCACATATAGTTCATCGGGTCAGACGACTCTGTTTAGAGTCTTAAAGGGCTGAAATTAAAGCACAAAGATAGTAGACTTCCTTCCCAGAATCTCAAGGAAAGATTTGGCTAAGCTCACTCAAGATGAATAAGCTGTAGGATTAAAATCCCTAAGGACTGTAAGATTCAGTTGGCTGCCACCCAAGTCCCCTGCCATACTACCCCTTCTATCTTCAGACCCAATGACAGGGAGTCCCCCGAGGCCCTCCCCCTGTCCTTTGTACACACACACACACACACACACACACATTGCTTTCACTCTTGGCATCTCTTGCACCAGGAAAAGCTTGGCCCCTTTGAACACCCTGTTAGGTCAGGCTGGCCCAAGATAATCTCTTTTCAAGATAATCTACTTGAGACCTAAGTATACCCCAAAAATCCCATCCCAGAGGTACCGGGTTTGGTGTCTGACTACACAGCTGGGAGAAGGCACATGTGCACCAGGGAGCCATTGTGGTGGCTTAAATTCGGATACATAAGTCACTGTCTTCTTTTAAACAAGAGTGGGAAAGGGTCCTTTACTTCTAATTGTTTCAATATGTTAGAAAATGAAACTTCTTTTGGAGCTGACAATACAATCTGTAGCCAAGCTGGCAACATTTCAGAGACCAAATAAAATCCAGCCTACTCCAAAACCTGTTAGCTAGGGACTGGTGTTAAAGTCTCCTACCACTTATTACTATAGGCAGAACTGCAAGGTCACTTGGGCACTTTGATCTATCAATCAGTGCTCTAGGGACAATCAGGATCCTGAGCAGGTAGGACTAGCTGTGTCTCTCCTATATTTGACTGTTCTTTGGAGTCCATAGCTCGTCAAAACTCTTCCCGCACCAAGTGATGCCCTGAGCAGCCTGAGAGCGTGGATGAAATGCAGAGCCCAAGGCTTCGTGCCAGACCTGCGGAGCCCGAGGCTGCCTCCCCACGAGGTTTTACATGAGCACAGTCACGTAAGGAAGCACTGCTGTAAGCCACGCCTTCAAGGACCAGCGTTTACCTTTCCTTCTGGAAAATGCACAAAGGATATGGTGAAGTCCAACAGTATGTTATCTACTTCCCCCCACAACCCCAATTCCCTTTCTCAGTCTCTACATCATCAACAATGGACTGTGTCTATGCTATATCAGTCATTATAGTCTGAATGTGTGTGTCCTTCTAAAATTCTTGGATAGGCGCTTAACTTCCCAGGTGATGGACTCAAAAGTTGAGGATAATGGAGTGTGACCTTCAGATAGGGTTAATCTCCTTATGAACTTCAAAGAGCTTGTTCTCTCTCTCTCTCTCTCTCTCTCTCTCTCTCTCTCTCTCTCTCTCTCTCACACACACACACACACACACACACACACACACACACACACACACATACACACATACACACACATACACACACACACACACACGTATGTGCTGTCCTTCCATGCAAGCACATAATCATGCAGAACAAGACCTCTACAAACAACCTGTCAGCACCTTGACCATGGGCCTTTTAGTCACTGACATACATTATACCAGTAAACTCTCATCTGCTGTTTAAGTTTGTTGATAGTGGACTCCAGGAGTGAGGAAACCCTCCCCTGTCTCAGACTCAAGCACATTCCTTTCAAGTGCCCTCCCAAGCTCCCTGTCATAGGGCAGGCTGGCCCTGTATTCTGTGGCCACAAAGCTACTGGGAGGCAGCACATATATAAACAGACTGGGTTTGAGTTCTGTTGTCCCATCTTTCTTACCATGTGACAATTTGGATGTCATACTAATGCTTGCAGAAACATTTTTCTTGGATACTCAATTCTCTTGGGTTGGTTTTTCCTCCAGAAACAGCACACTTACTTGGGGATGGAAGGCCCAATTGTTACCCATGACCCTGACCTCTGGTGCTCACCAGGGTTACCCAGGGATGCTTAATGATTGCAGAAGCCCCAGATAACATGTTTCTTACTTTGTGTCAGAAGAAAGAGCTCCAGCAGATTTTCCCATCCCTTCAGCCCACAGCTAACTGGCTGGAACTGGTCATGTGGCTGACCAACCTCAAGGGGCAGGAAGCAACATCCCTTCCAGACAGTAAAGACTATTCGGGTAATTGTTGGCCAAAGACTCCAAGCCCACTGATGGAAAAGACAGATGGGGATCAGGTGGGTGGTCTCAAGGCTCCCCAAGCCTCCTTTGGCTATCCCATTCTCAAAGCATTCTGAGTAGCAAATGAAAAGCCTTGAAGAACCCCTTCCCCAGTGGTGGATTTCCAATAAGTAATAAGATACAGAAGGATGGGGTAGTCCCAACCCCTCACCTCCATATTCACCATCTAGTCCCAGCCAGGGCTTGCTGGTAGACAATGTGCATCCTCAGTCTGGTGTCTGATTCTTATTGAAGGTGAGAACTCCCTTTCAGGAGTCAAATCTGCCTCCCTGTGGACATAGAAAAGGGCTCAGGAAATTTGGGAGGTCCAGGATTCTGATCTGTGGCTTTGTGTCAGAAGAACACAGATTTAGCCATAGGCTTTGTGGCCCTGCAGCCAGTATACCAGTCTCAACAAACTTTTTACTTCCTAGTTTGGTAAGGAGCGGGTACTCTAACCTGTCTGGACCTCCATTTCCTTCTAAGAGTCTGAGGCCTTCAACAGCATCTCCTTCACAGGGCAGAGGTTCTGTACAAGGATTAAGGAGAGGGGTTACTATGTAGCCTTGACTACCCAAACCTTCCTGGTTCAAGCCTGCATAACACCAATGGGGTGGAGCAGCAGATAGAATGGTAGCAGGATAGAGTGCCCTGGCTGGGAAAGAAGGAACTTGCACCAGGAGTTTCCTGCATCTGTATGGAGTGGTGTTTGGGTTCTTGAGCGGAGCTCCTTTCACAAGTGTGATGGCTCTTCTTGGTCATCAACTTGACTACTTGATTAACTTGATTTAGTTAATCTGGAATTAACTAAACTCCAAGCTACTGGGCACACCCATGTGAGATTTTTAGTTGACTGGATCACTTGACATGGGAAGACCCGCCTTATATCCAGATCACTTGAGGTCTGAAGACCCACCCTAAATCTGGGCCACACCTTCTGGTGGCAGCCTATATAAAGAACAAAGAAGAAGGAAGCTTTTGCTCTTTGCCTGCTTACCCTAGTTCTCATTGGCAAGTTCATTCCTTCACTGGCATTAGCGCCTACTTTAGGATTTTGACACATGCTGAAGACCAGCTGAGATATCCAGTCTTGTGGACTGAAAAACTACTGTATTCTTGGATTTTTCATTGATAGACATCCATTGTTGGACTAGCTGACTCACAGCCTGGAAGACACTAATAAATCCCCTTTATATAGAGAGATTCAGTCTCTCAGTTCTGCTCCTCTACAGAGCTCTGACTAATAATACAGTAAGTGACCTGAGTTTGGGTTGGTGAGCCCTAAAGGAAGCCTGGTTCTGTTCCTGGCCTCTTCTGGGGACACTGACCACAGCTGATGTCTGGATATCCCAGCCGGGCTGAGGACAGGGCTCCTGGTCTCATCACATCCTACCTAAAGGTTCCAGTGCCTCAGAATTCTGTGAACAGTCACACAGTAAAGGAACCTGGGAGCTTTCCCATGTTGGAACAAAAACCCAGCAGGTCACAGAGGCCCCTTCATCATGCCGGGCCCAAGGACATTTAGAAATGGGCTATGTGAAGTGACTTTGCCACAGCTGGCCTTTCAGAGGACCACACTTTTTTCTTGTTTCTCTAGAATGTATTTTTAGTGGCTGTTGCTTAGGAATAAGCCAGCCATCTTCCCGTTCTGAGCATGAGGGAAGCAAAGCATCGTCGGTGTACTATGCTACGACCAAGAGTTCATTCTGGGTGAACCAGAGACATTTCTAGGTTCCTACAAAGGCTATGTGTTCCTAGCAGGAAGGACAATCCATCCCTCTCCCAGAAGCCTGACCAGCCCCTGGGTGCTTTTTAGAATATGTCATTCATGCAAGGGAGTTTTATTGGGCTTGAAGACATGGGTCCAATGACCCCATGGGGGCATTTAGGAAGCCAGTGGGGCCTTTTATGTTTTCCATGGTGGCTCTTGGTTCCCGTTTGGGTCCACAAACACTGTATGGTAGTGACTATCTTTAGAAGCCAGCTAGTGAATGAACACCATTTTGACAATCCCTTCACTGCAACAGAATGCTGGAAAGTGGTTCCTGTGAGAAGTGAGAATGGACAAAGAAAAGCAGGCTGAAATATTCATCTGGGGGCTCCCCACATTTAAATATATACTATTTACCCAAGGAATATTTACATCCAAGACAGAAAAAAATTCACTTTATAAAAGTTCCCTGTGGTGACAGGATAAGACCAGTGTTATCAGAAATAAGGCCTCCCAAGTCCTTTCCAAGACTCTGTTTTTTATACCAAAGAAAAAGATCTCCCTGGGCTTTGCTATTCTCAAAAACTTTCTTTAAGGTTAAGGTCAAATACTCTATCACCTGGCCCAATAACACAGCTTGAATGTTTTGGCAGCTTGTGGGTCCTAGACTCTGTTCCTACCCATTAGAAGATGCTTCATTTCCTGGTTCAGACAATGGTCCCAAATTCAGGCCTCAGTTATTTCCCTTCCAGCCAGGCTTGCCTTCAGCCTCTACATCCTGAAAGAGAACATGACTACTTGCTCCACAGAGTTGTGGCAGGGGTTGTACGGAGCATAAACAATATTTACAGAACGGGTCTCTACCCCAGCAAGCATGACCACCCCACTGCTGAGATAGCTATAATCCAAAGTTCTGGAGCAAGTTTGGGTTTGGGATTAACCAAACCCTTTCCTTTCCCTTCTGTTCCAAGTAACATCTCAATTTGGGGATCTGTCATCTAACACAGAAGCAGAATAACACTCTGCTAGAGCAACTCCAGAAGCTTTTAGAAAGTTTATTGCCTTCATGATCTTGCAGGGGTATCAAGCCTTTCAAGCCTCCTGCTGTGACTGGCCTCAAAGTTCTTCCACTACATTGACCTATTCAAGGACATAGGTGAGTCTTGCTACCTATTTTCCTAGAGCCATACAGAGTGAGTGTTCAATGAAAGAAGGGCTAATGTCTGGCTAAGCAGATGGCTGGCTGGAGGATGGATAGATGGATGGATGGATTATTGGATGGATGGATGGATGAGTTAGTGATTATATACAAACGAATATAGGTGAACAGACAGACAGGTGATGGGTAGATGGATAGATGGATAGACAGACTGTTAGATGGATGGATGGATGGATGGATGGATGGATGGATGGATGGATGGATGGATGTTGGCCACAAATAGCCCAGTGGGACGCTCCTAGCAGGTGACCAAGGTTTCTGAATGGCTCCTGCCACTTTCTGGAGAGAACATAGCTGTCCCTCCTGCCTGAGGCCTCCTCTTTTGGACTTTCTAAAGTAGCTGACAGAAGAAGCTGGTGGTACTCTGGGTTCATCACAACGTCACAAATCATTTTTCAGGCTCTTGGCCCGGTCCCCCAGACCTTTTGCCAAGCACTTTTTTCCTTGGTTTTTAAGCCCTTGGGAAATGTTATCTGAATGTTTCCAATTCGTTTATGCTCAGCTCATCAAAATGCCATTTTATGAGAGCTGTTTAAACTCCAAAAGGTCTGGGAAACTTTCCCCTCATATATTTATATATGGAAAATAGCCAGGGTTCTTCTATTAAATGAGAGGCCCAGTGTGCTGTCAGGCTGCATGATCTTGATGCCTGCCCTTCCTGATCCCAGGACAGCCTGACAGACTTAAGAGTAGACACATCCAAGGCCAAGGCAAGACAACTGGTCAACTGGGTCTTGTCCAACCTGTGTTATCTTCACAGTTTCCTTGAAGAAGATCTGTATGTCCAATCCAAGTCTTCAAAATCCTTCCTCCTGATCTAGCATCCTGCAGTGTAAATGCAATGCAAATGCAGAGTTCCTAATGAGGAGAGGGAAACTATATCCCCTCTGGAGCAGCCAAGGATCTCAGCATCCTTCTCTGTTTTTTCTGAATTATACTTTTGGGGTTTCTGGATAACACCTCCCATATACATAGAGTCTCTCTTGATCTGATCCAGGGACTCTTTCAAGAGAATCTAAGAAGCACTAGGGGGAGAAGGGTTGCCTTCCACATGATCTCTAGATCATTCCCCCAGTAACTTGGAGGCAGAAGGAACATAGATTCACAGTGTCTGCCCTAACACCCCCTCTTCCTGGGCTCTTCTCTTCCACTTCCATCCACTCTTCCTGTCAGTCCCCTAAAGGGAAGGATCGAGATTCCTTCCTCATCCCACACCTCCACTATCCTTTCTCCTCTACCTTGACCTCCAGTTATAGTTTTTTTTAAGAATCAACAAAATTGACTAACTTGTATCAAGACTGTCAGAGACAGACAGAAAGAGAGAGAGAGAGAGAGAAGGAGAGAGGGGAGAGAGAGAGAGAATAAACTCCCACCACCACAAATTAAACAGAAGATAAAACTGGAGATGATACAGACATCACACAGATAACAAACAGAATTTCATATGTAAATTTGATAATTTTGAGGAAATGGATTTATTCTGTGAAAATTCCACCTTTCACAAGCACCTAAGATGGAATGCTTAACAGCCCTGAAACTAAAATACAAATACTAAAATACCATTTCTTCCCTGAGAAGAAACTTCCAGGCCAGATAGGTTCTCTGAAGAGAATTACAGTACATGTTTAAAGGTGGTTTGAAGTAAACTTTACATAATTCCTCCTCCAAAATAAAAGGGGATTTAATACAACTTATTTTATGAAGCTGGAATTACCTGATATAAAACCAAAAATAGAACCCAAATATCTGCAAACTTCATGAGTACAGATGCTAAAAATCCTTCACAGGATACCAGTAAGCAAATTTTAGAAATCTTTAAGAAATTAACTCCACATGACCAAGTGGAGTGTATTTTACGGATGCAAGATTTGCTCAATGCTTGAAAATCAATCAGTGCAGTCTGTGCAGACCACATGGAAACCATAAACCACTTCATGAGAAAGGAGTACAATGAAACAGGAAGGGTTAAATGAGGTGAGGGGTGGGAGGGAAGGGTTGAGGAGGGTTTACAGGGCACAATACCTAACACTAAAAACCTTCGAAAATGCCATTTGGAAATCTACTACTGTAGAAACTTCCCAACACACACACACACACACACACACACACACACACACACACAGAGAGAGAGAGAGAGAGAGAGAGAGACAGAGACAGAGACAGAGACAGAGACAGAGACAGAGAGGGGAACAGACAGACAGACAGACAGACAGAAACAGAGACAGAGAGAGACAGAGAAACACAGAGACACAGAGGGTTTAAATGGAGTTACCTTGTGAGTGAGGACAATGTCTCTTCAAGACTTTATAGGCTATCAGATAGATAAATATAGGTAGAAAGACAGACAGATAGATAGAAGACAGACAAATAGATAATAGATAGACAATAGAGAAAGAAAGAAAGAAAGAAAGAAAGAAAGAAAGAAAGAAAGAAAGAAAGAAAGAAAGAAAGAAAGAAAGAAAGAAAGAAAGAAAGAAAGAAAGAAAGAAAGAAAGGAAAGGAAAGGAAAGGAAAGGAAAGGAAAGGAAAGGAAAGGAAAGGAAAGGACAGGAAAGGACAGGAAAGGACAGGAAAGGAAAGGAGAAGAATGAGAGAACCAATAGTTATGGATTATCTCTATTTGTACTGTTGATCAGTGAGGTCCTATAGGCCACCTCAAACATTACAAGATATTGTCATTTCACTTGGTTACCATTCAGAACTTGATGGCAAGACCCTATTACTGAAAACACCACATGCCTGAGTCACATGGAAAGGACAAGGAAAACTCATAACTATTACTGACCCGGCATCATCATCACAGCTGGCTAGACTGCATAGTGCTGGAAGCTTTTATGCATGCTACCTAGAGAGACCCGTCATCAACTGTCTTACTCAGCTGTGAACTCTGTGAGCTACAGTAATGAAGGGCCTGGTAAGATATGTCCATATGTGCAATGGTGGCGCAGATGTTATGGGTGTAACCAAAAAGGTTATGATTGGACCCAAAACCTACTCTACAAAATGGAATCCATGCCTGGCACTACTAAGCTAAGAACCTGTGGCTAAACAGGTCAAAAGAACTAGAGGTAAACCTAGTACTATCATTCAGCTAAATGGTGACAGTAATAAACTGTCTCCTGTGTTCTTGTTGTTATACTCATAGGTTAGTGTATAATTCAACCATTATAAAAGAAGATTATTTTGTAGTAGATGACAATTAATAGAAACCCACATTTAGTCACCATGCAGAGAATACAGGCTTCAGAGTGCTCAGTCCTATATCAAACATCTATATCACATCCCTCCCTTCCAAAGCTCAGGGATCATCAGGGAATAGAGGACAGAAATAATGTAAGTGCCAGGAGTAGTAGATGTCTTCAGCAAAACAGTGTTTGCAAGGTATGGCAAGACAGTTGTAGCATGAACTCACAGTGACTAGGACTGCACTCATAAACTCAAGACAGCTAAAACCAACATGTATGGAGGAGGGCCTCATGAAGTCTAACTGATGGCTACTGGGGAGGAGTCTCAGTTGTCATCAGGTAGCCTTTCAGGACTCTAGGAGAAGGTCCCACTCTCACACACTTGGGCAGCTCTAGATGAACTTGGTGGTATTAAAAAGAGGACGGTGTGCACATGGAGTTGGATGTGTGTACATGGACCTGGATGTGTGCACATGGGGTTGGAAGGAAAAGTGGTGGGTGAGAATAGAGACGGAATTGGAGGAAAGGAAATGGGGGTGGATTTGATGAAAACAGATTATATGTAAGTATAGACATTGAGTGAAATATTTTTTAAAAAAATTAAAATTTTGACAGAAAAAGAGACAACATTTAACAAAATCTGACACCCATTCTTGCCAAAACTCTCGGGAAACATATCATTTACCAAAAACTACAACTAATTTCAAATCTGATGAAAGATTGAATGCTTTGCACCCAAGATTGGGAACAAGGCAAGGCGTCTGTTGTCACAGTTGTTAATCAACTTACTACTGGAAGTTCCAATAACACCATAAGGCCACAAATGAGCAAAAGAAAGGAAGAAAGTCTTCATGGAAAGTTTCCACGGTCTCCAGGGAAACCACTGTGGAATCTAATCCCCACCTCCATTTTTTTGAACCAGATTAATAAGCAAATTTAATGAGGTCACAAACACTGATGTTTCTATATATTAGTGTGAGTATATAAAAACCAAAATTGGAATGCCAACCATACTCTGTCTAAAAAATAAAATATTTAGTATTAATCTAATATAACACATATAGGATTTTTATAGTAAAATCTAAAGAAAATACTAATAAAGACTACAGCAAAGATGTCAATCTTCCCCCAAATAGAAGAAGTCCATATTTAACACAATTTTTATCAAAATCCTAGCAACATACTTTTATTTATTTTGGTTAGCATACAAAGAAATGGGTCTCATTGTAATGTATGTGTGTGTGTGTGTGTGTGTGTGTGTGTATACAGTGTTCTTTTTTGTCTCCCCCCAACTGACCTTTCCTGTACTCTTGCAAGATATTTTTGTACAAGATTGTTTTAAAATTTTTGCAGAAGCTATTACTATTCTGCTAAGGGAACATAGCAATAAAACAACTCCTCATGACATATTACTTTACCCATAGATCAAGTCATTGCTCAACTCTCATTAGAGAGACATGTTCTTATAGTAGATAGTAACTAATGAAGAGACCTACAACTGGACAATGTGCAGAGAGTAGAAGACTTTGGAGCATTCAGTACTAAATGGGATGTCTTTATCAAACCACTCCAAGGCTCAGGACGCTGTGCAGAAGAAGGGGCAGAAAGATTGTAAGAGCCAGAGGTGGTGGAAAACTCCAAGGAAACGGTGTCTTTCAGGACATTCAGTGCATGTGAACTTTCAGAGACTGTGACCCTCACAAATTCAAGCCATACAAAAATCCAGTACGAAGAAAGGGCGCAAAGTCCCTCCCCTAACCAAGAGGCTATTTGCAATCGATAACTTGCTGTGAAAAAGAAAAAAAAAATCAGTTTTATTCAATGGAGTGTTACTGGGTATGTCATCCACACTCCAGAGTGGGGCCCATGCTCAGGAGTAGTTAGCCAACACAAAATAGACTCCATGGTTTTTTGTGTGCCTTTTGTTATTGTTGTTGATGATGATGATGGTGGTGGTTGTCCTATGGTTTGGTGGGGTTTGTCTTTGCATTGCCCCCCTTGGGATTTTTGTTGTTTGTTTGTACTTTGGGGGGGTTGCTGGTTTGTTTGTTTGTTTGTTTGTTGTATTATTTTTAGAGAAAGAACATGAAGATGGGTGGGTAGGGAAGATCTGTGAAGACTTGGGAGAGGAGAAAGAATATGATCAAAACACACTGCATGAAGAAATAAAACTGATAATAAATATTGTTAAATTTTAATTGTTTTGTTTAAGAAAATGAATTAACATTTATACAGAAAATCCAAGAAACTAGAATAACTAAAACAATTGTAATTAAAAACAAAACAGAAAGAGTCCTGCGACCTCACTTGCAGAGCTAGTCTACAGTAGCAGTAATCAGTGGGCCAACCGGATAAAGAGAGAACTGAAAGCCGACCTCAGTCAGAGCAGGCGCCTAACTTAGATGGAGCATCCGGAGAACATGTATGGAGAAGTGTCGTCTTGCAACAAGTGGTGCTGGAGAACGACCAAGGAAAAAGAGAGGAAGAAAGGAGGGAGAGGAGACAGGAAGGGAGAGGAGGGAGCCCCGGTCTACGTCTCACATCTTATACAGTAATATTTTAAAAGATAATATTTGTAAATATAAAACAGAGCTATGGATCTGGTGAGCTAGCTTAGCAAGTGGAGGCCGACTGAGTTCCATGCTCTGAATCTACATGGTGGAAGGAGAGAACTGACTCCTGTAATGTTACCTTCTCACCTCCATTAATACTGTAGCATGGGTGCTTGTGCAGGTGTGGGGAGACAGACAGACAGACAGACACAGAGACACACAGAGAGAGACAGACAGACAGACTGACTGACTGACTGACTGACCGACTGACTGACACAGAGACACACAGGGAAAGAATAAGTAAATAAACAATGACTGTGAGGAACACCCACAACATATGGAATATTTAGAAGAATCTGCATAGGAACATCTTCATAACCAAAGGCTTGGGAAAGAGTTCCTAAATTTAGCCCCACCAGCACAGTCCATAAAGAAAAATAACACATTAGAGCTCATTGCTTCCACTTATGAATCACCTGATTGAGAGCAGAGCAAGGCGGCCACAGGTCACGCTTCTCTCACTTCTGTGACAAATCACTGTGAAAGTGGCAATGTAATGCCACACCTATGCTGTAATTGTGTGTGTGAATCCCTGCATAACAGGACCTATTTAGTATTTGATATGATGTCTAGGAGCTAGGAATCTTGAAGAACATCTTTTAAATTCTTCCGATCACAGACACAGAGAACTTTTCAACAAACTATGACAAAGGACTCATATCTAGAATATATATTTTAAAACCTTTTTAAATTTTATTTATTTTATGTATATGAGTATATTTTAGCTGTCTTCAGACACACCAGAAGAGAGCATCAGATCCCATTACAAATGGTTGTGAGCCACCATGTGGTGCTGGGAATTGAACTCAGGACCTCTGGAAGAGCAGTCAGTGCTATTAACGGCTGAGCCATCTCTTCAGCCCAAGAATATATATTTTAATAACTCTTAGGAGTAAACAATATAATTAGAGAATGGACAAAGAGATAGAGATGATTCACTGAAGATGATGAAGTGAATGCCAAACAGTCACAAGAATGTGTGCTCCAAATCACAAGTCACCAGGAAAATGCAAATAAGAGCATGTGAGCTGTCACTGTCCGCCTATGGGAACTACTAAAATAAAAATAGCAATAATACTAAGTGCTGGTGAGGATAGGAAGACTGGAGCTCTTGAGTGGCACAGTTCCAATATACAGAGGTACTGTCACTCTGGAGAATAGGTCCCTAGGTAGTTCAATCAATAGAGCATTAGACTCTTAAAACAACAACAAACAACAAACAAACATCCAAACAAACAAACAAAAGCCCAAGCTCAGGGACCATTGCCAAAGAGGAGGTGGAAAGACAGAGCCAGCTATCGGGGAGGAAGATGACATACTGTCTTCTAGACACATCAGAACTGCTGTATTCATGAACTCAGAGCAGCCATGACTGCCTGCGCAAGATCAATCCAGACAACACTCTAGCGGGGAGGAGAGGGTACAAGAGCAGATGGGGGGGGGAGCTCATGAGCACCCACCCTCAACTGAGGAGCTATGGGCAGTTGATGCTCCTAGGAAAAGAGTGTCAGTTTTCTTTAGGGTGTGTCCCCTGAGGTCAACAGTGCTCCAGTGGACAGCCTCATGCCCAGGAGAGTACGAGAAGCACAACCTCTGGGTTATAAACATCCAGAGAGAACCTGAAGTTGGGTGGGGAGGGAGATGGTGGATCTAGTGGGAGGAGTTAAGGTGAGAAGGAGGCGAATATGATCAGAATACATTGTGTGAAATTCTCAAGGAATTAATAATATACTAGATTTAAAAAACACTTGGGAGAAGCTACATAGCAAGACCCTGTCTCAGAGAAACAAAGGAGGGAAGAAGGAAGGGAGGAAGAGAAAAGCTGAATGGGTTCTTCTTTACCTTTCAACCCAGTCATTGAAATACTGAATATTTATCTCACAGACATAGATCATATATATCTACATAAAAACATATATCAGTCATATGCTCTGTCTCTCTCTCACACAACACACACACACACACACACACAGAGAGAGAGAGAGAGAGAGAGAGAGAGAGAGAGAGAGAGAGAGAGAGAGAGAGAGAGTTGTAATTGTTAAAGCCTAAACCATAAAAACAACAGTGGATGGATGATTTAAGAAACTGAAACATAGTCTCCAGAAACAAGGATGTATATGTGTGTGTCTGTTCATGCATATGACTATTGTGTGCATATGTCTCTCTCTCTCTCTCTCTCTCTCTCTCTCTCTCTCTCTCTCTCTCTCTCTCTCTCGCTGTGTGTGTGTGTGTGTGTGTGTGTGTGTGTGTGTGTGTGTGTGTAGAGACAGAGTCACAGATAAAGAGATGTTAAGAAACAAGATCTCATGTGGAGGGAAATCCCAGATTTTCAGGCCATTTTCAGGAAGAGCTGTTGTTGTTACAGGTGTCTATATAATTCCCTCTTTCTTGGGGAAACCGGTCTTTTGTGTTGTTGTTGTTTTCCACAATGGCTTTCCCATGAGTCCCATCTGCCCTCACAGAAGACAATCTGCTTTACTCAAAGTCAGCTGATTAAAATGCAGTCTTACCCCCCCCCCACCACCTTTACATAAACATCTAGAAAATCTGGAATGTTAGTGAATTGCCTGTACACCTAGCACTGAGGACACCGGGGTACTGGGATCATGAGTTCTAGGCCAACCTTCAGCACATAATGAGAGGCATTATACCCCCAACAAAAATCCAGTGACAGGAAGAGGAGGGAGAGGCAGGGGGAAGCAGGGGTGTCAGGAGGAGGCAGGGTTGAAGCAGGGGGAGGCAGGGGGAGGCAAGGTGAGGTAACATCTGTATTTGACCAAATATCTAGTATCATATCTTACAGTTTAACTCATAAATTAACTATCACAAGGAATACTGCTCCATGATAACACACACAGGTTCACTACACACAACATATTGGTCGGAACTCAAGGGAATTGAGTTCTGCTGAGTGAAAAACAGCCAGTCTCTAAAGGTCATACACTACAGGATCCCATGTACATGACATTTGAAAAATAACAAAATTACAGATATGGAAAAATATCAGTGGTTGCTAGAGGCGTGGGTGAAGGGGTGAATCCATGGGGGGAGTTTGTCTGTGGGGATGGACTGTCTCGACTGCAGTGACAGTTTGGAGACTGTGTGGCTGTGATAACATGTCATCAGGCCTTACACATAGGATACCCATACAGACTCCTGGTTTGGGCTCTGTGCTGTAATTACGCTAGAACAAGCCAGCAAACTGAGGGGAAGGTAAGAAGACCCTCTGCACCATGTCTGAAACTTCATGTGAACCTGGGATTATGTAAGAACAGATGATGGAGGAGGAGGAGGAGGAGGAGGAGGAGGAGAAGGAGCAGGAGCAGCAGGAACAGCAGAAGGAGGCGGTGGAGGAGGATTTACAGCAAAGAGCCCACATAGAGACATTCGACAATGTGCACAGGTGCCTGCTGAAATAACAGGCACATTGCCGTTTTTTTCTCTTTTAATCATTTATTTATTTGTGTGTGCGTGCATGCGTGTGTGAGTGCATGTGCGCATGCGCTTATACTCATGTCACAGCATGCATACGAAAGCCAAAAGATGAAGATGGCTCTCTTTCCATCATGGGTCCCAGGGATCAAATTCAGCTGTTGCATTTACCCACTGAGCCAAGCTACTGGCTCCTTTTTCTTTAATTTTTAAAGGATGAAAATAAATTTTTTCCAAAAAAAATTTTTAGACTAGAACCTGTCTATTAAAACTTGATGTCTAGGCTGGGAGGTGGTGGGATATGCCTTCAATCCCAGCACTTGGGAGGAAGAGGCAGGAAAATCTCTGAATTCAAGGCCAGCCTGGTCTACAGAGTGAGTTCCAGGACAGCCAGGGCTACACAGAGAAGCCCTGTCTCAAAAAACCAAAATTAATAATTAATTAATGCCTAGAGTCAGGTGTGGTGACACACATCTGTAATCCCAGCACTTAAGAAGTGGAGGCAGGAGGATTAGGAATTCAAAGCTAGCCTAGTCTACAAAACATCTCTGAGGCTAGGCTGGAGCCAAATGGCACTCTATCTCAAAATGAAAAGGAGAGAGAGAGAGAGAGAGAGAGAGAGAGAGAGAGATGTCTCGCGCTTATGGTAGCACATACCTGAAATCCCAATACTTGGGTCCATCTGAGGCAGGAAGATACAGGGCATAAGGGCCAGCCTGAGCTACACATCAAGACACAGAAGCTACTAGGGAAGTGTCGATTGCAGCTTAGTGGTAGGACGTGAGCATGCGTGAGACCTTGGGTTCAATCCCCCAACAAATCAACTGTTAGAGCTGCATGAGAGGAGAGGAGTACCTTCTGCCCACACGCCAAGCCACCCCTAGAGTGGCCAAGCCCTGGGAGCTCAGGACCCTGGAGGAGGCTGAAGCGCTCACAGGCCCCTTATTCACTCCTTGTAGACCCTAAGACAGTGGAGCAGCAGTAGCAACACAACGTGTGGAAATCTGTTGCTTTGGAACCCAGACATGTTAGTTTCCATCGCCCCCTCTTCTTAAGACAAGCTGAGTTCATCTCTATCAAAAACCAACAGCTTGAGGGGAAAAAAAAAACACTCATTGCAAAGGTCACAGACATCGGCACAGATAGACTCCCTTCATAGGAACAAATTAGACCACAGAGATGGACCAACCCTCAACAGGTTCTTTATCGAGGGCTTGGTCCTTCTGCAGCTGCTGTAATAGTAAGCCACGGAATAATTTTTAAACAACACAAGGTTCTTAGCTTGTGGTTTGGGAAGCTGGGAAGTCCAAGACCAAGAGAGCTCATCTGGTAAGAGTCTGTATCACTGCTATATAATACCATGACAGAATGACCAGCAGGTAGCGGGCACAGAGGGAACCTAACCCTTAATAGCCAACCCATAGCCATAGGTCTCACTCTGTAGCCCAGGCTGGCCTTCAACTCACTATTGTAACCTAGACTGGCTTTGAGGAAGTTTGAACTCTCCGTCTCGCCACCTCCGTCTTCCAAGTGCTGAACTTCCAGATGTGTTCCCCAACACCTGACTCTACCTCACTTCTTTTTTTAAAGATGCATTTATTTATTTTATGTATATGAATATACTATAGCTGTTTTCCGACATACCAGAAGAGGGCATTGAATTCCATTACAGATGGTTTTGAGCCACCATGTGGTTGCTGGGAATTGAACTCAGGAGCTCTGTGAGAGTAATCAGTGTTCTTAACCTCTGAGCCATCTCTTCAGCCCCTACCCTACTTCTTAAAACCATTACAATGGCAATCAATTTTCCTCCGAAGCTTGGCAGGAATAGGCAGGAGCTCAAACAATTAGCCACAGTAACTGAGGAAATCTGTGAGTGACTGTGGAGGCCACGCGGATCCATTTCATCTGACTCTCTGGTTGCAATATCCAAGTTGCCTTTTATACAGTAGTCTAAGATAAAAACAAGGCCCTTGTAGACATGACCTTAGGGGACTCTGAAGAGTCAGCAGCCAGTTGCCTTTAACAGGGTTGGTAGACATGATGACGGGACCGACTTATGGAGATATTGGTCCACACTCTTGAACTTCACCCATGGCGTCCGCCAGCTCTCTCGGCAGCAGCCTAACCTTCTTGCTCTTCACGTCTCTCCTTCCCTCCAACCAGGATGCTGGGAGAAGGGTTAACTGACCTCCCTGGTCCTGGCGCCTCCTGTTGGCTCTTCCTCCACAACCATCCTGGGGTAGTAGCCCTGGCTGGTTGGCTCCCTTCCTGCCTGTGGTTGTGTATGCTGACTCAGAGTGCCCAGGCACAGTCGACAGTACTGATGGAGCGGGCTTCACGTCAGATCACATTTCCCACTGTCATTAAATATTCCTGGAAAACAGGATGTTCGACAGTGCAAACACCACCGAGGCCATCTGTGTGCTTGATGGTCAGCTTTAGCAAGCAAGACCTTGTCATCTGGTCCTGGACGTAGGGAAAGTGCATCAGCACCTGGTGGCACCTGGGCTGCCCGCTGCTTCCCCAGCAAAGACGTTGCTTTGGCTGTCCATCTACACATCAAAACAAGGGAACTAGAAGTCTGAAGTCTGTTAGTCATTGATAAACCTTATCACAAAAGTCCTGTGTCACTGCAGCTGCCTGGCCGAAATATAAAGTGGAAAATATAAACACCGATACTCCACATGTAGCCCTAAAAACATAATAATAAAGAACCTTTGATTATAAATACCTATAAATAATTATGTCCATCACACAAAAAAAGACTTCTCACATCCATAATTAAAATCTACTGGACATCTAGTGGGCAGCAGTTAGACAAACACTCATAACTGGTTAACATGCCAGGAAATAGTGAGGACAGAGTGCCTGTCCCTCACTCAGTGGGACATGGAATTATCCTCCTCAAGGCTCAGGGGCTGGACAGGAGAGAAGGCAGAGAATATAAAAGCCAGAAGACACCTCCTGGGCATGACCTAGTCATTCCAGCCATGAGCTCACTGCAGCTGTGGTTCTCTACCAGTCCTGACCAAGACTGGTCCTGCCAACATTTCATCATGGAGAGGAGAGTGACACATGAGGTCCCACCTCTCCTCGCCGGTCTACTGATAGATGAAGGTTGCTAGGAAGGGGAATGGAAAGTCTTCAGTGGTGTAGCCACCAGTAAGTTGTCTGCAACCCAGTAAATGGAGGTACCGATGTTCAAGCAATTTTAATCAAATTAATTTAATTAAGCTTATTAATAATATAATTATATATTATATTACATAATAATATATTATAATATATTATACATCTTATAACATATAATATACTATATATACTATAATATATAATACAGTATCTATATAATGTTAGATACTATATATACTATAATATATATAATATATTATCTATTATATATATATACTATGATATAAATTTATATATATATAATATATACATGTTATATATTGTATATATGTTGTATATATGCATATTATATACATATATAATATATATTTCTGTTTATATGTTATATATATAATGTGTACATATATTATATATACATATATTATACATGTGTATACAATTATATATGTGTAATATGCATATATTATATGTACTATATATAATTATATGTATATGTGTATATATAATATAATATATATTATATGTATAATATATATTATATGTATAATATATATATACATAATATATGTATATATGTTTATATACATATTATGGGTATATATACACATATATTATATATACATATATGTAGTATATATACATATATGTGTATATGTATATATAATATGTGCATATATGCATATATACATATATAATGTATATATTGTATATATACATATTGTGTATATATACACATATATTATACATATTATACATATAATATATTATATTATATACACATGCACATATAATTATATTTAATATATAATATACACATATTATACATATATAATTATATACACACATATAATATATGTATATATTATATACATATAATATATACACAATATATATTATATACACATATATAATATATGTATATATTATATATGATATATATCTATGATATATACATACATACTATGATAAAAATATATAATAATATAATAATAAATTAAATTAATTAAATTAAATTCAGTGGGTCTCACATAGAAATGAGCCGTGAAAGTAAGAGGGGAACTTGGAAGAAGGGTTCTGGCTAGAGTAGGGGAAGGGTTGAGTGGGGGGACCAAGAGTGAAAGCAGTTAAAATTCAATACGCATGTATGTGGAACTGTCAAAGAATTTTTTAAAAACCTACTAACCGTGCAAAAGAATTTAACTAGGACAGTTTTATTCTGCATGCTGTGACATTTAAAATAACTTCCCCTGAGCTGCACACCTCCTAGGAATGTGAGCTGGAAAAGATGAGCACCGACTCTTGAAAAGTAAACAGTAAAATCCAAGGCTCGGCCGGTCAGAGTCAGATGGTACTAGCCTTGTTAGTAGAGCACAGATTCAATCCCAGGAACTTCACTAGACATTTTTCTAGAAAGTCTTCAACAGGCCACTCATTCATTTTGGCACTGTGGATTAAATCAGGACCCAGCCTGCTAAACCCACAGCCCGCAGCTGAATACCCCTTCTAGCCCCAAGGCCAGTGCCGTTGGCTTCAAACAGCTCAATGAAAGACACATCACAGGAAAGTGCCAAAGCTCTGGTTGAAGGAAGCAAGGGTCCCTGAGTCTCCTGCCATCACATGGGTGTGTCCTGGTCACCTAATTTAAGGCCCTCATGCTGAGAGAGAGCAAGAAGTCTGTGTAGGCTACTTAATCTGGCCTACAGCTACCACTGAAGTCCCAACTGATAGCATCAACCTCCTCAAACACAAGTGAACCTCTGGAAGATTCTAGGCCTCAGTGTTTGCATCTTAACCACCTGAGGCCCCAGTCACTGTCAGTAGATATTGTCCGAGGAAGCTAAAGCCACTTGTAACACAGCTGTCACATCACACCAAAGACATCAGCAACACGCTCATTAGTGAGTGTTGTCACTTCTCAGCATACTTGTGATTGTCCAGTATTTCATGCAAGAAAACTTACATTCCCCTGACAACAAAGAGCTTACACACGGAAGAAACTTGTTGAAAACATGGACTAAATGACCCAAAGCTTGCAAAGATCACGCTGTAGGGTGACTATGTCTGGCAACTGTATATCAAAGATCTAGTAGAGAGGACTCTTAATGTTCCTAACACAGAAAACATAGACAAATGTTTGCGCTGATGGACATGTATAGTGGGACTTTCTCTATAACTTTAATTTTTTCAAAACCTATTTTTAATGATGTTTCTTAAATGCTTTAACCTGCCCTGTAACCCACCATCCACCAGAGGTAGTGGAAAAGAAAGGATCAGAGGAAGTGGGCTTGTTTCGAATGTTTCTTTGGAGCAACTCCCATCGGTGTTGTCTGGAAATCAGCAGTTCAGTTCACAGGTTAACAGCGGCAGCTCGATCTACTTGCAAACACTTCACATATACACCAGCAGTCCAGTTCAGTAGAGTTGGGTTAGCAACAGGGGTGACACAACCTAGCAGAGACAGCTAGGCCTCAGCCATGGCACAGGTCAGCAGGAGGGACCTGGAGGAACGCCAGGAGAAGTTCTTGACTGTGCCTCTCTCAGGGAAGTGAAGATCAGTGAAGACACAAGACCCACAAGCACTGCAAAGCTACCTCTATAAGCAAGCCTACCTCCGCATCCATCACTGTCCGTCAGTGCTTTTATACTGTCTCCAAACATCAGTGTGTCTTGCCTCAGCCCATATATCTGTCGAAGCTGACTTTACTCTGCCAATCAGCCCGAGTCTGCTGAAGGAGCAAGAAGCTACAGCACACCACCAGAAGCAGTTTGGTGCATCCCAACAAATGCATCTCAACTACACAGTGTAAGAAAGACCAATACATGTGTATCATTAGCAAAGAATCCTGCATCGTGTGTCCTTTCACGTGCTTGCTTTAGCAGAACATCCTCTCTCCTATGTCTGCTTCAGCCAAATGTTCCTTCCCAAATCTGCCTTAGCCTTTAACACCTGTGTCCACTTTAACGAAACATTCCTTCACATGTTTGTCTGAGCAAAACATCATCCAACCAAATTTCCAAGGAACCCTTATGTTTCCACTTCATTTCTCAGACCCACCAGCAGTATGAATAACAATATGAAGGTTTCTATCATAGTTTAATGCTTAGACGTTTTGCTGGGACAGTCTCCTGATAGCTCACCTAACTCAAGGGACTGTAGCTAGCTCTCTGCCTCTCCACTCCACTCTGGTACATCTCTGTTCCCCTCTGTGTCCACCCTGCCTGTTTCCTTCCACTGCCGCATCCTCTCTGCCCAAAAGTTCAGTGCTCCTCCTTCCTACCCAGATATTGGTCATCATCTCATCATTACAACCAATCAGTAGTGATCCAATCTCTGATGCAATTCTAGATCGCCTTTGGGCAGTGAGGAAGAACAAATGTTTACAAAATAGAAAACCTGGAGATGCATTATAAATATGACAATACCAGAATCCTTCCAGAATTTAGTTCTCTGCCAGGATAGAATTGACAATTAAAAATACAGAGGCACACCTTCACACATTTGAGGGAAGTTACCCCAAAAGACATACCAGAGTCCTTGATTGTTACGCATTATATATGTGTGTTGAAATGTTACCCTGAATGTCACAGTTAGTGTCAGCTGTCAATTTAACAAACCTGCAATCACCTGAGAACAGACTCATTTGAACAGAACTTCCCAACTCAGATGTCACTAATATGACTCACTTTATTCTGTGGGTATGCACCCTTGATCCTGAAGACATTAGACATTTTACAGAGAATCACACAAAAGCGGTTTCCTCTCAGAGCTGATTGCATAATGAGTTACATAACGGTCACATTTCTCTCTTACTGTGGATCCCGGATGTCTGGTAGCAGCCATCTTAACTAAATCATTCCAGATATCCACACTGGTGCCATGTTGTCTAAACCTCATATTCATTCCTTTCAAACACTCTATCCCATAAACACACATAATTATTAGGTGACGATCAAAAGCTCCACGCCTATAGAGGGTGTATAGTCCTAGTTCCTTTTTGAGAGATGAAGGGTCCCATTCTAGGTGTGTCCTTGCAAGAAAGAAAACTGAGGCAAAAGCCCTGGCCCTTCTTCCCAGTGACAAGGTTCCTGACAGTGCACACAGTGGCCAGAAACAGGGCTATTGAAGACAGCACGATGTTACCTTCTCTGTCTCCAGCTTTTCCAATCAACTGAGATGGGAGTCTAGGCAGGAGAGGTCAGTAAACTGAGTGAAAGAAATTGCAGCTGCCTTGGACATAGTCTCCTCCCCATGTGAGCTTGAGAACAAAAAGAAAACCCCACATGTGCTCCAATGAGAGGGTGGACACACCTGCTCCACACTCCTCCTGGCCCACCCTCCTCCCCCTGGCTTGTGAGTAAACAGGTTTTCATTGGGTGCTCCCTGAGAGAATGAGCTGACCCATTGAGGCAAGGAAGGCTGTTTCCCTCCCCGGGCACAACTGGAGGGTGTTCTTGGTAGAGTTCACAGAAGGCAGGCTCTCACACACTCCAGCCTGGTTCTTCTCCTCCTGGTCCTGTGGTACTTTTCATGGAGTGAGAATTCACTGTGGTGAAGAGATGCCCATGGAGGAAGCAAAGAAAAGAGAGAAACAGGACTCATCATTGGACACCAGGAGAGGAGACGGTGAAGTGCCCTGCAAAGACCGCCCCAGACACACCTTGGTTTCCATGGCAGCAGCAGCCAGAGGAGGAATGGGTACCAGGATGCCTTGTGAAGCCTTCCCTCTGTCTGTCTCTCTTCTGAACACTAACTGCCATGCCTTGTGTCCAAATCTAAGAGGGAAGTTAGCTGGGCAGGTGACTGGTAGCACCCTGCGTTGACTATATTCTGTAGCCAAATGGAAGAGCAAACACCGTGACTAGACTCTATATAAAGAACTGGCCCCTGTCTTGTCCTCCATTTCCTATAGATAGGCCTGTGGAACAGAGCGGCTCCTCTCACCGCCATTGGCTCAGAGCCCAGATCCCTCCTGTTAAGCCTAGTAGAACCCACATACATACCGATATAGCAGGTATTCAATAAACACTAGTCAAATGTCAAGAGGGAAATCTTAGGAGTAGCTTATATGGTTCTTAAAGTTCTTGATATCTTCTGATCCTTGGACCCTGGAGTCTCAGGATGTCCATAGTTCCTGTCAGCACAACAAACATGGCATCAATACTGGCCAACTAGGTAAGAAGCCATGCCATGCTCCACCCACAGGCCTCTGGGGATCAATCACCCCCAAATGTGGGAATACAGAGACTGAAAGAATCTCTCATTGGCCTCAAGAGCAGTATCTTGGCCCAGCAGGGCTTCTTCTTCACAAAGCCCCACCGCACCCTACCCCGCTCACCCCATGCCACCCCACTCCTTACATCTCACATCCTGGCAGCAAAAATGCAGTTCAGTAAACATCACTGATCCACAAGACAGACTTGGTCACCTGCAATGGCTGGATTCCCCCACAGAGCCCAGGCCCACCCAGCAGCAGCCCCATTAGAGGAACAACCTCTCAGATCTGATTATCCTCATGAAAACAAGCCCCACTGCCTACTGTCTGCCCCCTACACCATCCGATGTGCCTACCACAATTGTTCATGGGAAGGAGAAAGAGGACAGTCCCTCCCTCAGACAGTGATACACTGGTTGATGTCCCTTCCTGAAATCCTGGTGAGAAGAGAATCTTCAGGGCCCTGCCGGGGTCCAGTTGGTTGATTGCTTGCCTAGCCTGCATGAGGCCATGGGTTTTGATTCCCAGCGCTGCATAAACCAAAGGCTGTGAAGCATAGCTGGGAATCAGGAAATGGAGGAAGAGAATCAGAAGTTCAGGTCATCCTTGGCTACTTAGGGAGCTCAGGGTTAACATTTTTAATTTGAAAAGTAAGGAGAGCCAGGTACAGTCACACACACACACACACACACACACACACACACCTATAATCCCAAGATGTGAGAGGCTGACAGGAAAATCAGGAGTTTGAAGACAGAACTTCATAGCAACACCCATTCTCAGAAACAAAAGGACAAAGCCAGATCTGAAGTCACAAAGTCATAATGCCAGCCACTTGGGATGCTGGAGCAGGGGGAACTCAAGCCCAAGGGTTCAGTCTGGGCTACAAGTTCCACACCAGCCCTGGGAGTTTAAATGAGAGTGTCATCTTGAGCGGGAAATGATATTAGGATATAAAGTGAATTAATTAATTTAAAAAGAGTGCCATCTCAAGATTAAATGTGTGTGTGTAATGTTGTTAAAAGTTGTTGGGCTAGCAAAATGGTTCAGCAGATAAAGGTATTTGTCACCAAGCCTAGCAACCTATGTTTGATTCTGGTTCCCAGATGGCAGAAGGCAAGAACCAGCTCCCTCTGATCTCCACAGACATGCCATGGCACACTTGAACACACACACACACACACACACACACACACACACACACGTTGGAGTACTGCAGGGCAGGGAACAAAGCACACCTGCAGCTCTGCCCCTCCCCTGGCTCTGTGAACTCTGCAGGAGCTGCCGCCCCTCTCCTGGGAGCATGTTCTATACCATTCCTCCCTAATAACGCCTGCATCAGGGTCTGCAGCCACTACTTTTCCCTCAGCAATGCCTCTGTGAGACACTAGATACATGAATTTCCTGCAGCAGAGGAGGAGTCCAAACGCTATCTGCCAGAGACCCCCAAGCCTTCGCGACTGACCTGGTGGCAGGGCCCCGAGCAGGTTATGTTGTGAGCAGTCACTGTTTATATTAGTTACATTTTCTTTTTGCTTTTGTGATTTTTCAAGACAGGGTTTCTCTGTGTAGCCCTGGCTGTCATGGAACTTGCTCTGTAGACCAGGCTGGTCTAAAACTCAGAGATCTGCCTGCCTCTGCCTCGTGAGTTTGGGTATTAAAGGTGTGTGCCACCACTCCCAGCTTTAGTTACTTTTCTTATTGTGTGACCTAGTGCTTGACAAGAAGCAAGTTGAAAGTGGGAGGGTTTATCTTGGCTTACAGTTTAAGAATCAGTACAGTCCATCTTGGCAAGGAAGGCCTGACAGTGGGGGAGTAAGGCATCTTGTCACACTATGCATGATGGAACCAGACAACAGATCGGAGGTGAACCTGGCTGTACAAACTTAAGACTGGTCCTCTAGTGACCCACTTCCTCCAACAGGGCTAAAGGTTTTGCAATCCTTCAAAAGAGCTCTACCAGCTGAGCACAAGTGGTCAAGCACACCATCCTTAAACCATCATACTATTCTGTGGTATTCTAACCCATCTATGGGCCAAGCTGCAGACTAAAGCCCCAGGCCCACAGAGCTCAGTTTTTGCACTCACAAGTAAACTAGGCAGGCACAGTGAGAACTGCGGTCAAGGGCCAGCTTTAATTCCCAGTTTTGCTTCTGTTGTTTTACTAGCAAATGGCTACCACACGGAGACCTGCAGTGAAGGGCCCGAGCTGGTGTCTCCTTTCCCTTTCCCACTTCAGGCCTGAGCACCAAGGGGGGGGGGGCCCGCAGGAGGTGCCAGCACCTCAGAAGACAGTAGTTCTAGTCAGTCTGTTAGTGTTAGTGACAAAAATGTCTGCATCTAGTAATAAAGGCTGTGCAGTGTCAGGATGCCTAACCAGGTGGAGAGAAACCCAGTGCAGAGTTTAAACAGATATACTCTAAAAAACAGATCTAAAGAGCAACAGAATTTGAGGTGAGAGATGTTGGCTCGCATAAACCAAGATCTGAGCACACACATTCACTTCCAAGGCAGGAATTTGCTTCCATGGGACTGAGAGGGTCCCAAGGTCTGGTCCAGTAGGGTGTGTAACTCAAATTAATGAACTGATATCTCGACTCCAAGCTAACTTAAACATCACAGAAGCCTGGCTCAGTATCTGTGCCCAGGGATGCCTACTCCTTATCTAAGATTCACATTGACTCCATAAAAGACTTGCCAGCTCTCATGTTCCGTGTAACTCCTCTCTACCAAACTGGGGCAGCCCCCTGGGACTACAGGGGGCAGGCAGTGCTGTTTCAGACACCCAAACATCTGTTGTTCTTGTTAAGTAAAAACAAGTGACTAGTCACAGCAAAACCATGAAAGAAAACCACAAGTGACCTAAGGATTTCTGACTCACCCTTCAACCTGGGTACTTTGTGACATTCCAACCAGAGCTCTCAGCCACCTGCAGCCTAGCTGAGAACTGCAGTCCCTTTGTCTCCCTGGCTCAGGGTAATTACCCTGCCCCCAGATGGCTTTTGCCTTCAGAACAAAATAAAGAAAAACCACCTTCCCTCCCTAAGCCCAAGTGACTAAGAAAAGCTGGCAGGGACCCTCCCTCAGACCATAATTGTGGGAACCTCTTGCAAAACAATTTTTGTTGCCAGATAAACTGTGTCTTTTCCCAGCAGCCAAGTGCCACACCTTAGAGACTGGGTGAGAGATTTCCTTTAAGATACCGCTGAGCAGATGTGAAGAACTGGGCCTCTTCTACCCACTAGGGGGCGCTGTGTAGAGATGCATTCTGAGAGGCTTTGTAATGGCCTGAGCAGCCCGCGTGCTGTGTGTGCACAGCACCGAAGTGTTCTAGCGAGCAGTGTTCCGAGCTCAGACTTGAAATCAGCAGCCTCCTGACTGACGGGAGAGGGTTCACACTGTGTGCCGGTCAAGACCTTTTCTCTGTGTGATGGGCAACTGTGACAAGCCCACCTAAGAGGATACAGGAGCCAGGTAAACACCACCTTCACTTTGGAAACAGTGTCAGAGAGAGTTGTCATGTTCTGTAACACCTAGCTCCGGTCTTTGGGGTCACACCTGACAAAACTGGAGCCAGACCTCAAGCCAAGTGCGGCTTCCATAGATTGGATTGCACGGTTCCCTGAACCCAGAAAACTTCCTTTTCCTCAACACTGCCCGATATGGGTGGCCTCTGAGGAACCAGGGATCCTGTCTGTCTACCTCACAGCAGGGGGCGGGGGCAGGAGAAAAGCTCACCAAGCCTTCTGCCTTAGAAAGCCTTCCCTCCACCATCTGAACTGCTAGACTCTGTAGCTCAGCTTCCTGCAAGTGTCAGGCTGCCAACAGAAGGTCTCTGCTCCCTGCACACCAGCCGCTGGGTGCAATAGTAGAGTCCTCGCTGCTAAAGCAGTAAGGAGTTAGCGATACAGAGAGGATGCACAGGATATGAAGGGATTGCCTAGGCAGCAGAATGAGAAGGGAGGAGGTGTTCCCAGCTCCACGGAGAAGAGGATCCTGCAGCACAATCAGGGACCGGGCATCAGGAAACCTGATGAGAACAGTATCTCCGTGGAGGTCACCAACACAGACTGAAATCCTCCTCAGAGTCTCACCCGGTTCGTGTTCTGTGTTCTTTCAGAACCTGATCACACCACCTTAGGTGTGGACAGATCCCACAGCTCATTTTTGGAAATTGTTTATTTTTACATGTAGGGGTGTTTTGACTGTATGCATGTCTGTGTACCACATGCATGCAGTATCCACAGAGGCCAGAAGAGGGCGTAAAATACTCTGGGACGGGAGTTACAGATGGTTGTGAGCTGACATGTGGGTGCTGGGAGTGGAACCCAGGTCCTCTGGAAGAACAGTCAGTGATCTTAGCCACTGAGTCATCTCTCCAGCCCCTCTTGGCCCGTTTTGTAGATGAGGAAATATATTTAGTAGAACCCACTAAACTCCAGTTCAGCCCCAGGGCATCAAACCACCACCCTTTTCTCTATCCTAGCTGCTACTGGCCTGCAGCAGAACAAAATTACTTCTCTTTCTTGAAGAGGCTGGTGCTGCCGGGTCTGGAGAGTCTGCCATTTTACCTTCCACCTCAGGGTGGTCCTGGGCCTCAGGCATCTCAGGAGGAAGGGCCTCACAGGGCCATACTGGAGACCCAAAGTGTTTCTACTCCCTGGAGAGGCACCTTCCCACGGCCTCTTTGGTCAGTTCATTCAGGTACCACGAACACTGGCCTGGGGTATCCTTCCTGCAAACACCATGCCTTCAGATAAAGTGTTTTATGTCAGCAACTCCTTTTATGGATTTTTTTAAAAATAAGTAAGCTTTAAATTTGAGGATCACAGCATTCTGCAACACTCCAAATCTCTGAACTCCAAATCCCACAACTCTGAACTCAGCAGTTAACAGAGGGTGGGGGGCGTCTGATCCTGCAGAAAAGAGAAAAGTCACTGAAGGAGCCAACAGTCCTTATCCAGACTCCCTGAGGACAGCCTTCCTCAGAGTCTGTGAACTGAGAATTAGGTGCAAAGTGACAGTTTTGACATTTTTCAGAGGGAGCACCCAGCCTGGGCTTGGGTGTACCCAAGGACCTGCTGGCTGTAGACACTGTACAGAGAAAAGCCAGAAGTGACTGGTTGGTGTCCAAGGCTCCGCACATCCCCTGGACACCACTGCTGACCACACTTGAATGATTTATATGACTTTTGTATAATGCATTGCATCTTTGTAAACTGGATGCTTTAATGATGAAAATAATAAGGACAAATAAAAATGTTAAGAAACAAGGAGCGTGGAATGTTCTAGAAAGAGCTCCTTCCCGGGGATCATTTTATTATTATTTCCACAAGGTAAATCCTGAACATTCATTCACTGCATTGTTCCTTTTCTGGCCTTGAAGAACAAGTCCAGTCCTGACCTCTTTCCTCACATCAGGGGATGTGAAGGGGGAGGGGACTCTCCTCACCTCCACAAGCCCTAAACCAAGGCTGTTTTCTGTCTTTGGAAGAAACACTCTGCAGCACAATTTGGCAGCGTGAGTTAGGAGCCTTAGAAGAGTTTACGTTCTTCCACCTGGCAATGGCCTTCTCTGGAAAACCGCTGGAAGGAATAAGTCAGAAACTTGGCCTCGTCTTCCACAGAGGGCTCAATGAAGCTTTATATATAGCTGTTAAAAGCTGGCAACAGTGCATCTCTCTTGCCGTATGGGAATGGTTAAGTAATTACAGAGCATCCAGAAGATGGGACATGCTCCGTAATCTCAAGATGGCACCTCCAGGACTATTTAATGATGTGGAAACAGAAGATAGTTTCCATGGTGTTAAGTGGGAATCTATAATACAAAATCAACTACACAGAGCAATAGAAGTACCTATATGTGAACATATACAGAGAACTGGACAGGAATGTAAACTGTCAAAGGGTTCTGGGTGGTAAGATTACAGTTCATTTTTTACGTTGTCCTTTGTAACATTCTATTCGTTGCCTTTATAGTTTTTTAAGTGATTGAAGAGAAAATAGAATTCCCTAGCTAGTGATGCGGGCTAAGATTAATAGCTTTTCTATATGGAACATCAGTTTAACATTGCAGTGAGGATCCCAAGCCCCTGCCCTAGCCTGACAGCTTTGCCTTGTGGAATCAAACTTGGTGTCAAGTTCCCAAGAGCACAGTGGAGCAGGAGATGAGGGAACCAGGAAGCTTTGTAGTAACACGAACTGAGTGATGGCTCAGCACACCTGGACCTGGACTACCCAGCGGCTTCTGTCTTTTTGAAAGACACCATGAAGGTGGCAGGAGGTTCTGTCACTACTGTGTTTTTTTTGGCAGGGAGATTGTTTTCCATAAAAATGCCAAATATTGGCATATGGCTGAGGTGCTGAAGATGGGCACCCACCCAGAGCTGACAGTGAGGACGACAACAGCTTCCAACTCCTGAGGCAGCTCTACTAGAGTACTGATGTTTCTAAAATCCAGCTTCAGGGAGGACAGCCAACACTCCCCAGAATGCCCCTGGTGCTCACAGAAAACACATGTAGAAGTGACTTCCTTGAAACTGAAGACCTGTCTTCTCGCTGCATTCCCCACCTGCTTTCTCTACGCAGCCTTCACATTTTGATAACACAACATACCTCTCCAATATAACCAAAGAGCTGTATTGGACATGCTTGCATCTGGAACACAACCCATTGCTTTTACAAGGGAAGTCAAAGCACAGTAGAGCTGGCCCTGGTGGTGTGGGTGCAGGAGAGCTAGCCCTGCCCCTTCCCACACACCTAAGCAGTGCAGGAAAGCTGGCCCTGCCCTCTACCTGAGCAGTGCAGGAGAGCTGGCCCTGCCCCCACCTGAGCAGTACAGGAGAGCTGACCCTGCCCCCACCTGAGCAGTGCAGGAGAGCTGGCCCTGCCCCCACCTGAGCAGTGCAGGAGAGCTGGCCCTGCCCCCACCTGAGCAGTGCAGGAGAGCTGGCCCTGCCCCCACCTGAGCAGTGCAGGAGAGCTGGCCCTGCCCCCACCTGAGCAGTGCAGGAGAGCTGGCCCTGCCCCCACCTGAGTAGTGCAGGAGAGCTGGCCCTGCCCCCACCTGAGCAGTGCAGGAGAGCTGGCCCTGCCCCCACCTGAGCAGTGCAGGAGAGCTGGCCCTGGCCCCACCTGAGTAGTGCAGGAGAGGTGGTAGGATGAACACCTCAACTTCTACCCAGGCCCTGATCCAGGGCTCTGCGTTGACCCACCCCAACATCTAACCCATCTGTGAACTGCTGGAGCATGTGAAGGGGCCAGTCCTGTAGAACCAAAGCTGCAGGATCTCCATGACACAGGGCAACAGCAGGATATCCTAGTGGAGTCCCAGTGAGAATCCAATATTGAAAGTGTGGCAGAAGTCAGAGGCCTCAAACCAGATCAATGATATATTGCAATGAACATCTGCAAGTAAAACTGGGCAAAATGGTATACTGTGGACACACCACAGCTTCTGCAACGAGATGTTTTTGTCTTGTTTTGTTTTCTTTTGTTTTGTTTCTTGGGGAAGGTTGCAAAAGCAAAGGGCAAATGCAAAGGAATGGGGAGATGCACAGGATTGGAGTACATGATGTGAAATTCACAAACCATCGATAAAAAGGCTTTTTACGGGCACATACCTATAATCCTGCTGCTTGGGAAGCAGAGACAGCAGGATCCCAAGTTCCTGGGCTACATAACAAGATCCTGTCTCAAAAAGGAGAGGAGGGATGAGGAGTGAGGAAAGAGAACAGGGGAGAGAAAGTAGAAGATAAGGAAGAGGAGAAAGGGGTTAGGAGGAGGGGGAGGGAAGGACCTACCTGATGTCGCCTGCTTGCTGAAGTCAAAGGCAGCTCAAAACTGTCTATTCTCCGTGCCCAGGTGGCCCAGCCCAACCATGTTCTTTCTGAGTGAGACTTCCCTTTCAAGAGCATTCCTAACCCAACACTGGGAAGATACACTCTTTAATGGAACTGTAGATTGAGTTTCTGTGCTCTGTGCACGTAGCAGTCATGCGCTGCCCAGAATCACACTGCAGCTCACCCTTGTGATGATTTATGTGACAGCTTGATCTGGCACAGAGCTGACAGAACAAGACTGATCCAAACTGTGTACTTAGAAACAGTGCAAACTCAGCAGCCGACTGACCAACCGGGGATGCGGATAGGCAGCCCCCAACTGGGGTTCAAAACCAACAGGGAACCTTGGAAGACAGTGTTTTATTTAACTCCCTGACAGGATGCCTGGCTAATGTGACTTTTTTTAAAGCTTCTCTGGGTGCAGTTAACATATCACACAGACCCTCCTTTCCCCAGTCTCTGACCTCTCCACCAGCGGACAGGAGTAATGCTTATTTCTTGAGTAGCAACAATCTTCCAAGCTCCTTGCAGCCCCATGGCAGTCCTAGGACTCTAGACAGCTGCACAGAAAGATGAAGAGCCTGAGCAGGAGAGGGAAGACCAGAGGCTTACTGGACAGAAGCCAAGGATGCAGCAGGAGGAGGAGAGACGGGGCTAGGAAGTGCCTGCCACCCAAGCAGCTCAGGTTTGATGTCTGTCATCAGACTTCTCCACTGGCCAAGGGAAGCTGAGCAAGGAGAGAGAAGGGTGCCTGGAGAAAGGCAGTCCCGGCACTCCTCATGTGTGTGTGTGTGTGTATGTGTGTGTGTGTGTGTGTGTATGTGTATTTGTATGTGTGTGTGTATGTATGTGTGTATGTGTGTGTATGTGTATGTATGTGTGTGTATGTGTGTGTATGTGTGTGTATGTGTGTGTATGTATGTGTGTGTATGTATGTATGTATGTATGTGTGTGTATGTGTGTGTATGTGTGTGTATGTATGTGTGCATGTGTGTGTATGTATGTGTGTATGTGTGTGTATGTATGTGCGTGTGTATGTATGTGTGTGTATGTGTGTGTGTATGTGTGTGTGTATGTATGTGTGTGTGTGTGTGTGTGTGTGTGATGGAAGTGTCTTCATGCACTCGGAGAGGATGAACTAGAAAGCAGGAAGTTGCTCCCCAGAGCCCCCCAGGCCGGCTTGAATACCTTTCCTTGATATTGCTAGGGATAGCTGGAGAGTCTCCCACTGTGTGCTCCCTGAGTGAGCACTGCTGTAGCCATTGCTTTCTAGAGTCCTAGGTTCGTGGTCAGGACAACTGTTATCTGGTGCTTGCCACAGGCAAACTACTGCTTAAAACACAATCGATATTATAGGATACAGCAAGACAGTTAAATGCAATGCTATTATTTTGAAAACTGCTAAGTAAGCACAGCTTCAGTGCGCTCACCACCAAAGGTGATTATTATGTGAGGTCATACATATGCTAACTAGCTTTATTAAACCATTCCATGGCGTATACATACTGTCAATCGTGTTATACATGGTAAATATTTACAATCTTGTCGATTTAAAAAATAAAATTGTATTTAAAAACAATCAAAGAATAATCATGCATTGCTTAAAGATGGGATATGTTGTGAGTCAATTTTGTCATTGTTCAAAAGTATATTCAGGTGGTATCTCCAATACACACCTGTGTGGTGTGGCACAATCCATCGAGAGACTGACCTTGTACAAATGGAGGGGATAGGTCCCGTTATAATGGAGATGAAGAAACTGGGGCACTGGGAGTTTGCAGTACTTTCTCAGAGCAGCCAGGAAAGGCAGGCTTCAGATCCAGTTTGGCTATTGAACAAGTGTTGCTAAAGATATATGGTTCTGTTTCCCTAGAAATGCATGCTGAATAATTAATCAAGGCCATCAATCAAAGGTCCTTAGGGAACTGCATTTCATCGAAATAGTCAAGCAAAAAATGTGTCCTCAGGGGTTGTGGGCATAGCCAGTGACAGAAATACTTGCCTGGCTTCCTTGATGCCCTGGGTTTAGTACCAGTGCCAGAAAAACAAAATAGAAAACCGTGAAAGAAGTTGGCCCAGGGCTAGGAAGATAAGAAGCAGGAGAAGAGCCTGCGTGGTGTGATGCTGTCGGTTCCCATGATGGAAATGGCTGCTTTATTACCCGTTACAGTCAGGCAAACATCACCAAATGTTGGTTCCTCGGCTACTTCACCATCCCAGACAGGCAGAAGTCACCAGGTGTCCGTTCCCTTGATGGAGATAGCTGGTCACCGTCACAGATAGGCAGACCTCACCGATGTGTAATGACTCTGTCTAGGGGGCTGAATTTCAGCTCATACCTTCTTCCTTGCATTTTCTGTGTTGGATACATTTTCATTTACTTTTGCCTTTACAAAAAAAAAAAAAAAAAAAAACTTTTTTTAAAAAAAAGTCCAAGTGTAAAACCTCTCCTCAGGAGTTCCCCATCTAGCTGCAATGTGTCCAGAGCTAAAGCAAAGGAAAAGGGGGGAGGCCTCCTCTAATGGCTTGCAGGGCAGAGGCTAGAGATGGATGCTACCAGCTGATCTCAAGGTTTCTGAAAGTCTCTAGAAGGTGAACTAAGGGAAAAGTTGGTTTGGGTGTATCATTTTTGTTGAACTAAAAATGGACGGTGTGGCACGTCACTCTCTGTTTCTTTTCTCACGAGTTAGAAAATTGCATGGTGTGTGCTTGCAATGTTTTCTGGGAAGGTCTGGATGTGGTAACAGGAGCGAGGCCAGGCTCCTGCTCAGCCTCAGCCGTGGGAAGAGGCAAGGTGCACACATGACTCCCTCAACCAAAACACAGCACAAAGAGGTTCTGGGAACTAAAACCACAGGTGAGTCAGCACTTGGGAGAGGGGACAGGACAGGGCACGTGGGTAAATCCTCATCCCAGCCCAGCACTTAAGGAATTGAATGTTCAAAGCAGGCGGAGGGGGAGGCTCACCATCCCAGGTAGGAGGCCGTGGGCCAGGTCACAAGGACCCTTAGGCGAGGCCTAACCACCACTCACTCACCCGGCGGCAAGGTTGCACGGCACAGCTCAGGCAAGCGTTGACTCACAAGGAGCCTGTTATGGCTTGAATTTAAAATGTTCCACACAGGTTCAAGTGTTTGAACACTCAGTCCCCAGCTGGCGGCATTGCTCTGGAAGGTTGTAGAGTCTGGGGGATAGAGCCTTCCTGGGGGAAGTAGGTCCCTGGTGGTAGGACCTACCTGACTACCCTCCGCTACCAGAGTGCCAAGACAATGTGGTGTGTCTCCTCAGATTCCTGTTGGTGGACTGTGTGCCTTACTACACCATGGGCCACAAAAGTGCTTCACTCCCGAAACGGCCTTGTCAGGTATTTTGTCAGAGCAGTAAAGAAGGTAACTATGCTGGCCACAAGCTGACTTCCTTTAGGACTCTGAAATATCTGACCCCCCCCCCCACCACCACCATATAGAACCAGCAGAGGAGGTCCCTTCCCTAGCAGCTCTCCCTCGACAGACAAACACATCCATCACCAAATATGTTTGTGAAGTCCAGCAACTGACCTGAATCGGTTCCCTCATATTTAACACTGCACAACAAGGATTTAAAGGGAATCTCTGTGTATCCAGCAGGAGAAGGGGCCCACTAAGCCTGCTTCCCTCTGAGAAGGAAAAGCAGGTCAAGGCTACACTCTATCCAGTTATGTGAATGACTCCTGATTCCGTCTGGCACTGAGCTAGTTCTGTAAGAATTGAGTTCATTTCATACCGGGCAACCTGGTAACTTGCTTCCTATCGGTATTCCTTCCGAGGAGCCCTAGTTTCAGAGAGGTTTAGAGCTTCAATTATGGTCAGAGCTCCGTCGTCCTGAAATGTCTCAGGAGACCGCCACACCCTACCATCCAGGGAATTCCGTAAGGGTCAGATCCCTTGGCTTAACCCAGAGTGATCCAAGCTCCAACATTCTAAAATGTTGGAGCCGAGGCTGGGCCATGCTAAGAGCATTCTTAGGCTCTCCCTGCCAACATGCCAACCAAGCCTCATGCAGGTTTGGTGAAAGGCAAAAATCAACCATTTCCACATCTCCAGCCATGCAACAGCAGCTTGGATGGGCTATAAGGGGAAGGTAGGTTATGGGATGGTAAAGGGCAGACATGGTATCTCCACTGTCTGGCCTCAACTTGCCCATAGTACAGAAGGCTAGATGCTACTTAGGTTTGGAAGATGGAGACAAAGTGACAAGTATATGTTAAAAGCCAGGGTGCCCCATCTCTGTTCTGAACCAGCACAGCCTGTGACTAGACAGTGTCTGGAAGACCTGCTAGCAGGGGCCTCCTGTGGCTCCAAACACCTCGCAAGCCTGCCATCTCTCCCACAATCCCCAGGATTGTTCTCAACCCCGATTGTTGACAACCCTGGTGACGCCTGCTGAAGAGTCATAGCTGCAAGTCTCTAGGGAATAAGAAGTGTAGATGGCAGGAGACAGGCTCTTCCCTAAGACACAGGCTCTTGGCCCAGGTGCACAGGCCCTTGGTGGGTTCTATAGCCCATGCATTTTCATTGGTGGGTGTGACACTCTCACTGGGGTCTCAGAGCAGCTGTCCTTGGTTTGGTACTTGAATGTCTGGAGAAGGAGAAAGCCCATTAAGTTATGGCTCCCTTCTGGTTCTTCAGGAGAGGGAAGTGAGCCGCTGCAGTCACGGTGCTCAGAGAGCATCAACCCATTGCCAGCTGTGAGCTTGTTCTGAGCGGCTTTGGGTGCAAGGGCCATCCCGGATGTCAGGGTCAGGCTCTCAATGGTGCCCTCCTCAGCAGAGCACAGGCGTAGAGTAGCCTGCTGCCAACTACATTATACATTCACACTTCTGACTTCTTTTCTAAATTCTTTAAGTACTCAAGGGAAGGGTAGATCTTTCCAGGGCCACATGAAAGTCTGCACAGATGTGCTAGGGTACGTGCACGCCACAGGCGTGCTTTCCCGTTCCTCCAGATTCTAGGAGAATCCCAGCTGACTCTAACTCCCGCTGGCCAGAGGGAGGGAGGGATGTCAAGCAAGTGAGGGGAAGCCAAGGGAGGCTCAGTCCAGGATGACAGGACCAGAGGGGATAGGGGAAGGCTACCCCATTGTTATCAGAGCAGTGAGGAAGAGGGTGCTGACTGTATCCCCAGATCTGTGTCCCAGAACTGCTCAGATCTTGCCGCCTTCACCTCCATTGCCCACTTGCTATTGTCTTAGGAATTAATTACCCGATTGCTGCAGGCAGAATCGGGAGCTGGAAAAAGGCCGCAGGCGGTTTGCAGACGCCTGCAGAGCAAGACAAGCCATGTTTGATGCTGAAGAACAGAGGAGTCCTTAGAGGATGGATTCTGATGTCCAGGGCTTATTTTGTTCCGACTACATCAAGAGTGGCCAGTCCTCTGACAGAACTCACCTACGAGGCATCTGCAAGCATCCAAGAAGTATAAAAGCACTTCAAGAGGACCTCTGCATGTAGGACTGTCTAGTGTTAATCTAAGGACTTCATATTTTAAAAAAAAAAATTAGAGTACATTTAAGTAAGACAATATATGGTTGAAAACACACACGTGCGCGCGCACACACACACACACACACACACACGCATACACACACAAAACACCACAGGAGCAAACATCCAAAAATAAACAGGAAAAACATCAAAAGCATTCCAAGATACTGTTAAGGATTTCTGAGTTTCTTTCATTCCAGATGGCGACTTTTCCTTCACAGAAAACATCTTCTGAACTGCTTCTCCAGAACATAAAGAATACTTTTGTGCAAGAGAGGTCAATTAAGAGTGGATAACAGGGTTGGGGGTGGGTGCCTCACTGAATAAAGTGCTTGTCATTGAGGGCCTAAGTTCAGATCCAGTTCCTCCATCCACACAAAAAGCCAGACTTGGTGCCATACACTCAGAACCCCGGTGCCAGGGAGGGGGAGGAGACAGCCCTGAAGCTTGTAGGCCACCTAGGGTAGGGAGGCCAGCTAAGCCAGATGACACAGGGCAGGGACAGTCTTTGCTTCAATGTTTAAAAGTGAAAGTTATTGAGGAAGACATCTGAGGAAGACATATACACCGCACGCACACGCGTGCCTGCACACACACACACACAGAGAGGGGACCTACACATACAGACACACACACACAGCACACATACACACAGAGAGACATCCACATTTACAGACACACAGGCACTCACACATACAGATACACAGACACCCACACATACAGATACACACATACACACACACACATACAGATACACACACATATACACAGAGAGATATGCCCATATATACAGACACACACACACACCACACATACATACACAGACACCCACACATACAGATACACAGGCACCCACACATACAGATACACAAACATACACACAGAGAGATAGGCCCACACATACAGACATACACACATACACACACACACACACCATACATACACATACACACATACAGAGACACCCACACATAGAGACACACAGACACCCACACATACAGGTACAGAGACAGAGGGCAGGGGTTGGAGTGGACAATGATATAGCTTCATAGTAAATAGTAGCTCCAGAGACTAGGAAGGGTGATCTGGGGAAGAGATAGGTGGCAGTGTAGAAAGCAACAGGGCAGGAGTAACGTCTTGTGCTTTATTGAATGGCAACTATGACCGACAATAATCAATCATGTATCTCAAGTAGAATGTAAGAGCTTTTAAATGTTCCCCAAACACAACATAAAACAACAGATGTCTAAGGTACGGGACCCAGCAAATGCCCAGCTGTGATCATTAGAACCCTTCCTCATCGCTCTGACGAAACCCCTGGTCAATGAGACTTAGGGAGGAAGGGCTTATGTGGACTCCTGGTTGGTGAGTGCAGTCCATCCTGGAGAAGCGGACACAGCAGCAGGAGCATGAGGTAGCTCGCCATGGGGCACCACAGTCAAAGCCAGAGAGAGAGCTGAGTGTGCTCAGCTAGCCCCCTCCTTGTTCCTTTTCATTCCATGTGGGATGGCAGATCACGGATGACCGCCCATGGGACAGTGCTGTGCCTTCCCTCCTCAGTTAAACCTCTCTGGAAATAGATAGCAGAAGGTGTGTTCCTTTTGTGTGTGGGGGTACAGCAAACCTCATTGAGGTATTCAAGAGGTAGGGCTCCCTAGGCTCCCCTGCTAGCATAAGGGCCTGGGATGGAAACCCTGAGGGACACGCTCAGTGTCAGGGGCTAAGTTGGGACATGGACTCCTCAGCAACCAAGGGCCTCTCTCTTGCTCTCGTGTCCTTGCTGAGGTGGTGGTCCTGGGCTTCTTACTCCTTGGAGGCCATGGAGGCCATAAGGTCTAACGACCTGTCAATGTGTTCATAGCAGGAAATGTGATTTACAGTTGTCACTGGGAGCAATGCCAGCCCCAGCATTAACAGTGGAAGAGTGGGAGTCACAGGAGACAACCTGGTCCTCAGTGTAGACCAGTATTCTCTTTACTGGGCCCTCAGATGCCTGCTTCACCACCTTCTTGATGTTATCATACTCGGCAGCTTTCTCCAGGCAGCATCAGATCCACGACAGACACACTGGGGATAGAAACATGGAAGTCATGCCAGTGAGCTTCCTCTTCCGCTCTGGGATGACCTTGCCCACAGCCTTGGCAGCACTAGTGGACACAGGACTGATGTTCTAGGCAGCCCCATGGCCATCATGCCACAGCTTCCCGGAAGAGCCATCCATAGTCATCTGCATGGCAGTGATGGCATGGACTGTAGTCATGAGTCCTTCCACAATGCCACGGCTGTCATGGATGACCTTGATGGGGGCAGGAGGGGCTGCTAAGCAGTTGGCAGTGCAAGAAGCATTGCTGACAATCTTGAGCAAGTTGTCATACTTCTTGTGGTTCATACCCATCATAAGCATGGGGGCCTAGGCAGAAAGGGCAGAGATGATGACCCTTTTGCCCCCACCCCCCAGCCTTCTCCATGGTGGTGAAGACAACAGTAGACTCCACAACATTCGCAGCACTAGCATCACCCCCATTTGATGCTAGCAGGCTCTCACTTCTAGAAGATGGTAGCAGGCTTCCTGTTGATGACAGGCTTCCCATTCTCAGCCTTGACTGTGCCATTGAACTTGCCATGGGTGGATCCATGCTGGAACATGTAGACCATGTAGTTGAGGTCAATTAAGAGGTCATTGATGGCAATAACCTGTACTTTGCCAGGTGAGCCAGCAGCCCTGGTAACCAGGCACCCAACTGCCAAATCCATTCATTCCAACATTCGCCATCGTCTAAGGGATGAGGCTGTCACTGAATGAGAAGATAGAGCTGTCTGTGGAACAGGGAGGAGCAGAGAGCCTGGAGGTGTGTTCTTAAGTGGTTCTAAACCCAGTCAAGTTGCCAAAGAAGTTTAACCATCGCATACCTGCTCAAGTGCACACAATTGTCGCTTTATGCCGCATTAAAAACTACACTTCTTAGGTATAAGTTTTTCTATTTTTCAAATAGAAATTAACTGGGGAATAAACGATACCAACAAAGCCCATGGAGATAAAAGAAATTATCAAATCGCCATGGCAGAAATCATGGGGTGGGGTCGACTCAGTCGACCTGGGTGACAGCAGAAAGCATGGAGAATCAGGAGAGTCAGACCACCACAAGTATTTGGCCTGGGGGAGGGATTTGTTGGTAAGACATTCCAAAAAGTGAGAAAGCACATGTATGCGTTAACTAGCAATTCGTCAGGATTTTAGGAGTCCTGGAAATGTCTGGGGACATTAGTGTATCTCTTTAATCTCAACCCCCCATTTCAGCCTTCTAGAAGTCTATATTTCTGTGTATTTATCCACGCACACCATTCTACTGTTTGTATTCTATGATCTTGCCATGAAGATGTTCTGATAAACACATTTTTTTCTTTCAGCAGCATACACCACATTCATGCTGATGACTTCTAATGCTGGACATCTATACTGTGTCCCCCAGACCCTTGGGATCTGAAGGTGCCTGAGGGTGAGGGTACTTCTCAGCTCTGAGTTTCTTTCAGGATTACCCAGGGAAGGAAGACTTTAGATCATGCACTGGCCCTTTCCATCCATGTTCTTCTTGGCTTCCTTGAGGGCACGGTGAAAGGCAGAGGCTGTCTTCTACCTCCCTACCTATCCTGAGATAGCCCATAAAGCCCAGCTTTGTGTATCCTACAAAGATATTACATGAGCACGTCTGAGTTCTGTGGCTGGAGAGAGGGGTGAGGGCCCTCACCCATGAGTTTCTTCATGGACTCTTTCAAATACTCTTTGGCATATCACTCTGCCCTTGGTTCTGTGAGAGGCTCTTCCCTAAGTCCACCCAAGATCTTTTTGCCTAGAAGACTGACTAAGAGATGCGTGAAATCTAAAAAATCTGTGAAGTGAAAGATTCATGAGTGAACTCATGAGCTGTCCCAGGCCCCAAAAACTAAGTCGTTCAGCCCTAACTCAAAGTTCTGCACAAGAAGCCTTGTTCTCGTCTCCCCAATCCTTTTATCCTCCTGGGTCTGCCCCTGACTGAAGGGCACGTGGGACCACACTACTACACTACCACACTACACCACACTACCACTCTACCACACTACCACACAGGCATAAGAACTGGTGCTGTGGGGTGTGCTAAAACCCCAGAGATCTCAGAGAACTGAGGCAGAGGAGCAGAGCTGCCCCTCCCACCCTCAGGCCTGCTCTGGAACATGGAACCAGGACCACCAGGCGAGAGGACCATAGCCACTCAGTCAGGAGAACAGCACCTAGAATCCTTCTCCATGCTAATGAAGTATCAAGATAGCCTTAGCCTTCAGCCAATGGCCCTCCCTTCCTGGATATTACCATACCCTTCCCCCAAAAAATATATAATCCCTGGTTCACACCAAATAAAGTGTATGTGCTCAATCCACCCCCAATAAAGGAATATAAACAAGCTAAGATCATCTCAGTAAGCTGCTTCACCAGAGATCACCACGGGGAAGGCCTTTACCTAAACAAGCCATGACACTAAGGTCCCTAAAAGAAGGCCTTTTCTCTTCTCCAGACCCTCCAGAACTCAGCACAAACTCCCAGACTCTGCTAAGTTAGGACTTCTCTTTCCCCTTCCTGGCTAGCATGCAGATGCCCCTGGAGAAATGTGGACCATGGACACCCCCTTCCTCTCAGGCATCCAGGCACCCCAAAAGGAGAGCTTGGAACCACAGCATTCGTCCCAAACCCCACTTTCCCCCTCCAGTCTCACATGCCTGATGCCCAAAGAGAAACTCGGGCTTCAGATTCTGCCTTCTGTCTGAGTAAGTGACTTGGCGGTACCTAGATACCACCAGGAAGAGAGGCAGCACAGGATACCACACCTGACCTGTACTCATCGGCCCGGAGCTCCTGCCCCATCTGAGACCACTAGCCAGTTTGGAAACTGGCTAGTTTCCAAAAGGGAACAACTAGGAGGTTGGTGGGGCTCCCATACAATCTCACCCCGACAATGTTCCTGCATAGGGCTTCCCGCTTCCTTCTGCACTCTCTTCTACATCCAGGTGCCAACCGATCTTCCCTGAGATCCTATGTGCCCATTTCAGCCTGTGGGGCTGGGGGAAGAAGCATGCACGTACCCATGTGTAGGTGTCGTATAAGCCATAGGACAATCTGGGTACCATTTCTCAGTCACTGCTCACCTCTTTGTGGGGTGCAGGCCCTCTCGCTGACCTGGAAGCTACCAAGTAGGCTGAGCTAATTGGCCAAAGAGCCCTAAAGATCTACCTTAGTCACTGATTCCAGTTTCCAATGTAGGACCTCTTGGGATTCATCTGCAAATATTCAACTTCATGCATAGCTAGATCAGAAACAGGAAACGGGTGGAGAGAATGTGCTGAAATAAAGTAAAACAGAAACTCCGAGTTCACAGAACTGTCTGGGTTCAAAAAAAGTTGGAATGGTGGTGAACTTTGTCAAGGGCCATTTGCAAAATGCTGAGCACATGAACCATCCAGATGGCTGTCCAGTCCATGCTGGACAGTACGTAGGGTAATGCAGCTGTAACAGTCTCCAGGGTATACAACCAGTCACCACCTCTTGCTCAGGCTCTTATGATCTCCCTCTCACAGGGGATGAGGAAAGTCTTCTTCAGTTCCTGTGCCCAGCTCCCCCACTTTGTGGTGACTGGGAGGGAGGCAGGCCCTGCTGTGGTCTGGCTTCGGAGCAGAGTAACCACAAGACAATCACTGCCAAAATTAAACTCACGTTAGCAGAGTCTCTGTGGGTGCTTAGGCTCAAAGGCCTTCTTTACAACATTGAATCATATTTCAAAAATACCCGAGGGAGTGGCAGGAAGGAGTTGAGCCGGGGAAAGAAATTAGTCGAGCTGTGTTGGTCACATTAAGTATAAAGCGTCAACTCAAACCTGTGGCTCATAAAATATGCTGAATCCTCTACATCCAGGGAGAGTCCCTGTCCCTATCAGGACAGCAGCCCCACCTCCATCCTCCCAGGACAATGTCCTGTCGCCCACTGAGGTGAGCCAGCAAGATGAACATTGCCCACAGGAGAAGCACCATGGTGGGCAGAGAGTTGAGAGACGGCTCAAGTTAGAGGCTTCAGTAAACAAGAGGCAAATGAACAGAAGTTACTGGGACAGAGAGAGGGGTCTGCACAGCATGGCATGTCAAATGAGTCCCTGTGACGTCACCATGACAAGGACAGCCCCACTCTTGACTCAAAGTCTGTGAACCTATCAGACATGATGGAGTACACCTTTAATCCCAGTACTTGGGAGGCAGAAGCAGGTGATTCTCTGCGAGTTCAGGGCCAGCTAGGGCTACTCAGTGAAACCCTGTCTCAAAGAAAAATGGCCGTGACCTTGAGTGCCTGGCCTGTATGTAACCCATCAGCTAGACCAACTGTACCAGAGCTCAGCCCTAGGCCTACACACTAGAAAGCCCAGGTAACTCCTCTGACTAGGCTGGAGCCTTCCTCCTCCACAGTCCTCCTTCTTCCTCCTTCATAGTCCTCCCTCTCCTTCCTCCTCTGAAGCCACACAGATAGCTTAGACCATGTCCAAACGCATATAAGGGTAAAAGACAGACTCTAACCCCAAACCCCCTCCTTTCAATTTTCCTTACAGGTAATTTTTTAACCATTTAGTTAATGGTTTTTTAAAAAAAAACACTTTTTAAAAATCTTATGTGTGGGGATGGTGTGGGGTTCAGTGGTTAAGAACATGGCTGTTCTTCCAGAGGTCCTGAGTTCAATCCTCAGCAACCACATGGTGGCTACCAGCCATCTGTAATGGGATTTGATGTCCTCTTCTGGTGTTTCTGAAGATAGCAACAATGTGTTCATATACATAAAAATAAATAAATCTTTAAAAACAAATCTTATGTGTGAGGGTGTACATGTGTGTGTGCATGTCTGAATGATCTTATTGAGTGCCGATGTGTGCCGTGATGCTTGTGTGGATGTCAGATGATAACCTTGAGTATTGTTCCTTGTCTTCCATATTGTTTGAGACAGGGTCTCTCGTGTGTTGTTCCATACGCCCACCTAACTGGGCTATCCATGGATACTCGTGTCTCCAGTTCCTATATCGCCATAGGAATACACACAGATGTATGACTTCATCTGGCTTTGCGTGGGCTCTAGGGATCTAAGGTCAGGCTTCACACATTTGTGTGCACACTCTACCCAGCGAGCCTTCTCCCCAGCCTCAGGAACCACTTTTAAAGGCCCTAAGTGTGGGAAAACACATAGAACCTTACTCCTGCATGAACAGCTGTGGCAATTAAAAACTTCTGAGAGAGATGGTCAGTGGTGGCACATGTCTTTAATCCCAGCACTTGGGAGGCAGAGGCAGGCAGATCTCTGAGTTCGAGGCCAGCCTGGACATCAGACTGAATTCCAGGACAGCCAGGACTACACAGAGAAACCCTGTCTCAAAAAAACAAAAAACACAAAAAAAGAAAGAAAGAAAGAAAGAAAGAAAGAAAGAAAGAAAGAAAGAAAGAAAGAAAGAAAGAAAGAAAGAAAGAAAGAAAGAAAGAAAGGAAAGGAAAGGAAGGAAGAAAGAAAGAAAGAAAGAAAGAAAGAAAGAAAGAAAGAAAGAAAGAAAGAAAGAAAGAAAGAAAGAACTGAGAAAGAACTAGTCTGACCCAGATATAGCCATCCAACCCCAAGCCCCAAGTGGTCAACACTAAAAAAGCAGACATACAAACCCCACTAAACAAACTAACCAGTTTGCATTTATACATCCAATTATCCATTTATACATCCGTGTGTGTGTGTGTATGTGTGTGAATACATACATACATAATGTATGTGTATATATGTGAATACCTACACACACACCATTGAGGAATTTTAATCTGTAAATTAAGCACAATAAGAGATTGGCAATTGAGAATGCACTCAAACTGTTAACAGTATTATGAACTTAAAAGTTATCTAAAACTTAGACTGGAGAGATGGTTCAGCAGTTAAGAGCACTGACTGCTCTTACAGAAGACCCAGGTTTGGTTCCCAGCATCCACATGGTGGTTAACAACTGCCTGTAACTCCAGTTCCAGGCGATTCAGCACCACCTTCTGGCCTCTTCTGACACTGCACACAAACAGACAAGCAGGCAAACACATATACACATAAATACAGTTTAAATTCTTAATTGCTTAAAGATATCAGAGACTTATGAACTGCTCCTATCTGGAATTTTTCCTTCTACCTTTTTGGATCAACATTGCCCTGGGTTGGGCAGAACTGAAATGGCTTGGGGCGGGGGAGGGAGGAGGGGGGAGGGGACAATCAGCGAAGAAAGGATGTACAGAGAAGCAGGTGAAAGCAGGCTGTGGCTCAAACCACGCAGCAGCTCTGTCAAGACCAAAATGCTAACTTCCCTGTGCCTGCTCCCTCACAAGCACCAGGGGTCAACTTAGCACCCCTCAGACAAGGGCTGGGAGTGACGCTCGCTCGCTCGCTCGCTCGCTCAGCAGAGCACACACAGACAGGAAGCAGGCCAGAACTTGTTCCTGGGCCCATTTGTAAAGTCTCTCAATGATTTATGAAGAGAAAGCAGGAAGTGAATGAACAGGGCGAGAGTGGCTGGCCAGAGCTGGAGTGACAGGATGTCTGTCACCCCCGTGCCTGCCACTGGGACAGTCTTGCATGAGAGATGCAACTGAAAAATCAAAGTGTGTGCATTGTATCTTTTGACAATCTTCTATAAGTTTGGGAGAGTTTTTAGCCTCTTCTGTCAAGGCATCATTTTCAGAACATTGGAGATTTGGCTCTCTGACTCCTGTACCTGTGCTAAGCACAGTTAGCAAATGAAAGTACACCAGGAGGATTCTGGGAGCATCTGGGGTTCATTTGGGAGAAGAACTAGTTAAGTTTGCTATGATGCATACAAGCTCTAGTTCATGTTCCACACCACAGTAAGCCCATGAGGGCTGGGCAATTTTTCAACCAGGAAGAAATGATTTCCCTGGTCCTGTTGATCGTAGCAGAGGACTGGGCTCCTGGGCTCTGCCCCTTATGTCTGAAATATTCGAGTATTGGTGTGGAAGAGGACGAACCGTTGTCTTTAGTTATATCGCCTCTGCTGAGCCCACCAGGCTCCAAACTACAGCTCCAAAGTCAAGATCACTCAGAAGGCCTTAGAGGAAACCACAAGATATAAGGAAGAGATTTGGTGTTGGGGGTGATAGACAGGCAAGGTAGAGGGGTAGTAGTGAGAGTGTCAGTATGCACTGAAAACTTGCAAGAAATTGTCAAAAACAAACTTAACTGATTCAAAATGATAAAGTTGTAGTAAATTCTTTGCATTTTTTTATTTGACAAAAAAAATTATGTCCAACTTCAGGCAGATCTGCATCCTAATTACTAGCACACAGCATAGGAAACGATGATTGTGTGCTTGGAGATTCCAAGAGTCCCTGCATGGAGTCCCTGGGCAATGCTCGATGCATGGTTCCAACAGCTTCCCGAAGGTATACATTTCCCTTGTCACCAACTCTCAGGGTCTCTTTCTGAGCGTGCCCTAGGCTCCTTGCTAACAATGGGTAGCTTCTAGCAAGTTATAATGACATGACCAAAAAAAGCCAAAAACCAAAGCACAGATTAGCAGACCACTCAGCTCCATGCCTCTCTAAAGATGAGCTACATAAGGGAAGCAGAGCCGAAGCTCCCTGGAGCAGCTGCATCTAGAGCAAAGATTCTTAAGACTGGGGGCGGGGTTTAGGAACAAAGTGCCTTTGGCACTGGCTCAAGCTTCACTGTGTGTCCTGCAGACAGACAGCTTGACCTTGGCTGACGAAAACACTGAGACTGAGAAAAGTGAAATGTAGGTTGTGAGCTGGTATTACCTAGGGCTATCTTAGGCCAATTAACTTTGGATCTGACCTAACATGCTCCTGACTAACAGGTGAACTCCTCAGAATGTATCATTGAGCTTAGCAGGACTCTGCCCTCCTCCAGCCCTAAGGCTAAGAACCCTATGTCTGAAACTTTTAGAAGAGATCCCTTCCCCACCCCCTGCTCTGCCATAGCTCATCTACCTAACAGTCTCACCACTGTCATTAGTCAGTCTTTTAGCTTATGACTTTCGTGGTAGGGTGCTGTGTGTAATCTGTCACTCAGAGTAGCTGGAATTACATGTCCTGGGACATTGTCATTCATATTTGGCTCAGAATAAACTATTTTTTATTTCCTGAGAAGCAGGACAGTTCTTTTAAATTGACAAAAGGAAGCAGAATATTAAACTACTAAATTAGACAATATTCATTTAGTAACTGAGAACAAAATCTAACCAAGACCCAGACATAGCCAGGGAATTCTTTACGTTCTACCCACCAGTCAGCACCCAGCTTCACCTGGGTCTTCTCACTTAGCTTAAGGAGGAAGTTTAACTTTGTGAAGGCCAGTCAGTCATGCTTAGCCACCCCGGTCACAGCTACAGAGTGAACTGAGGAGTAGGTGACAGCCTGGGGACCTAGCACAAAGGCTCAGCTGAGGTAGCCAGGCCCCGGGAGGCTTCTGAAAGCATGTGGTGACATCAGATCTTACGTTCGGAGTCCAGCCTTCACAAAGCCATCCAAAGCATGGCCAAGAGAGCGACTTGACAGCCCCAGGCCGCTCTTCTAATCCAGCCGTTGTCTCGTCATGCTAAACTGCACAGTCTTCCTACACTAGGGACTTGAGAGGCCCACACCAATGCCTTACTTGGCTTACTCGACAGATTCTCCAAAGTTTCTAAGTACCAGCCTGAACTGTTGTTTCTACTCAATTTCTAACCAGAAAAATAAGCAAGACACAGTTCTTTGCTCTTACATAAGAGTAAAGAGACAGGCAATCAAAGTAACAGTAAGTGACTGTGAAAGCCTCGGTGGCCATGGTGGTACAAACCCATTCCCCAGCTCTTAGGAGAACTGGAAGTATAAGGCTAGGCCAGCATGAGCTTCACGGGGAAACCGTATCTTGAAGGGAGGAGGGGAGAGAGAAGGGGAGAGGAATGAAATGGGGAGGAGGTAGCCTTTACAAAAGCCCCACATGGCTCTACTTGGGAAGGAGGACTCCTCAGGACACCCACCCTGCCCCTCCGTTCTGCTGATTCATGCCTACTATGCAATCCATCCACACCATAAGCATGTGTCCTGTTTAGCCACAGAAGCCACCATGCTGGCTCCACCTTGGCCAGGCCAGGCTTCTGTTCAAGGCTCTAAGGCGAGCAGGCACCTGTCACCTGGTGCCCTGTAACAGGGGATCAGCCTGCATCTGTGTCCTGGTTCCCCTCCTGTTTAGCCCACTACCCAGGACACAGTAGCTGTCTAGTTGACAGTGTTGACACTGCTGAAGAGAGTTGTGTGGGTAGAAGGGAGGGCCAGCCATCTGGGTGCCCTGGGTGGCCAAGGTTCCCCAGATAGGCTTCTGTCTGCAGGAAGCTCCAGGAGAGCCTGCCAGCAGGATGGCAGCAGGGGGACCTGTGGGTATCCAACTATTCCTGCTGTTTCTCACAAGAGGAAAATGGCTCTATGGTTTTCTGTTAAAAACGCCCTGTTCCACGTGGCAGGACTCGTTTGAAGGGAAGGTGAGACTCACCCTGTCTCCCAGAGCCCATGAGCACAGAGAAGCGCTCCTCTAATTGTAAATTATTTCAAAGTGGCATATACTGTTCATTGTGTTTCAAAATGGAAATAAAAAGCCCCTCCCATGATTATAGCCGGTTTATAACTAAATGTCACTGTTTCCCAGCTCCCTCCAGACCTACTTACTTTAAATCAGAATAATAATAGTGCTTCCCAACATACCCATTGGGCAGCCTGCTTTTGTGCTGCATGCTGCCTCACACTCTGAAATTACTCCGAGACGGAGGGATGCGGGACAAATTAGGTCACACTGTACTCTGCTGTCTTTGAAAGATGTTGTCCAAAACTGAAGTTTAACAGAGGTTAAGTTTCACTCTGGCAGGCAGACAGGTGGATCTCTAGAGCTAATTAGCTGGCCACTACAGCCAAACTGATGTGTTCCAGGGTCAATGGGAGGCCTGACTCAAAAAAATAATGTGGAGAGAGATCTCCACATTATACCTGACATCTGGCCTTGCACACGGATGCGTATGCACACACACACACACACATGCACACACACATACACACACTCACACACACACATCACACACACATACACATACACACACACATACACACACACATGCACACACACATACACACACTCACACTCACACACACACATCACACACACATACACATACACATACACACACATACACATACACACACATGCGCACATACATGCACACACACACACATACACACACTCTCTCTCTCTCTCTCTCTCTCACACACACACACACACACACACATCACGCCTGACCCCAAGGGAGACCCAGCACCTGAAGTTTGGGGGTTATGTACTGCCTGCTGAATGGGTACCAGGGATCCTCAGAGTGTTCTCCAAGTCAGGATGCTCAGATTTTTTTTTAAAGGTGAGTGTGAGCTAGAAGCTTACAATAGGACATTTTCTTATGTCTAGTCATTTCTTTAAATAAAAAACATGAAAACACTTGCCATCCAGGCTTAGATGGAGTAAACCTCGCCTGAACTTGACCTTTGACCCTGCCCAGGGATGAGTAAACCACATCCTTTGATCCCACAAATCACATGACCCAGGGCTACAGTGGAGGCCATGAGGTTTGCAAGCTTACCGTGATTTCCTGGGGAGGAAGCCAAAGGGTTTTAGGAGAAGCAACCACTTTGTGCTTTAAATAGTACACAAACTTATGAATCACTGTCTCCACAGGTACGACAGAGCGATTCAGGGGCTGCCCAAACCCAGTGTTCCCAAAGGATGTGTGGACTCTGCAAAGCTTGCAAGAAGTTTCAGTCCAAGGCCATGTCAACAACTATTTCTCCTCCAATACTTTTTTTTAATTGGGTGTCAGTGTTTACCAGGTGTGAGATACAGCACTATTGCGCCCCATTCCATGTATTCAACAGGGACCTTCCTGGCACCCCGACTTTCATCTTGACAGAGCCTTTTCCCTGAAGCACATGAGATAAAGGTCTGGAACTAAGCAATTCAGGGTGCTGTGAATGTCTCTGCCATTAATCACCCCCCACAGATATTTCCCCCACTGGCCTTTAGGCATTATCTCAACCTGGGAGTAACTTGAAACTGCCAATAGAGGTATGGACATAAAACTGAGGACCCAAAGAACAGATGAGAGAGGTGACTCACATACACACATTGTAACAGGATGGGTGTGTCTCCCTTAGTAAGCTTTTACAGAGCCTAGAGTTCAAAACAAGAGTCGCCTCACTCATTGGTATATTACCATCTTTTCCCCTGAGGCCAAGTAACTTAATTACTTATGTGATCCTGTAAGACATCTCTGTCTTAGTTAGGTTACTACTGATTAGACAAAAACACCATGACCAAAAGGCAAGTTGGGGAAGAAAAGGGTTTATTCAGCATATACTTCCACATTGCTGTTTATCATTGGAGGAAGTTAGGACAGGAACTCAAGCAAGGGCAGGAACCTGGAGGCAGGAGCTGATGCACAGGCCACGGAGGGTTGCTGCTTACTGGCTTGCTTTCCATGGCTTGCTCAGCCTGCTTTCTTACAGAATCCCGGCCCACCAGTCTAGGGGTGGAACCACCCACCGCCATGGGCTGGGCCCTCCATCAATCACTAATAAGGAAAACTCCTTACATCTGGATCTTATGAAGACATTTTCTCAATTAAGTTCCCTCCTTTCAGATGACTCTGGTTTGGGCCAAGTTAACATATAAAACCAGGCAGCGTAGTCTCCAAACACCACCAGACTTAGGTAGATCACTACAGGTTTAGGACAGCTGATGCTGCATTCTGGGCTAATGATGCCCATTTTGATACAAATGGAATGTTGAAAGACAAATTTAGTGAAATCTTTAAATTTAAACATATACCTCCATATGGTCTAGTAATACATAAATACATATATAAAATATACATAAATGCATATGTACATACATAAACATATGCATATTTTAAAAGATACATATAGTATCTTGATTCATAATTGTCCTAAGCTGCAAACACTTCAAAAAGCCAACTTGTGAAGGGAAAGCTAGATTGTGGCAGCAGTCGTGGTGGTTTGAATACGCTTGACCCAGGGAGGGGCACCATTAGGAGGAGGTTTGGGGTTTGTTTTGTTTTGTTTTGCTGATTTTGTTTTTGTTTTGTTTTGTTTTGTTTTGAGACAGGGTTTCTCTGTGTAGTCCTGGCTGTCCTGGAACTCACTCTGTAGACCAGGCTGGCCTCAAACTCAGAAATCTGCCTGCCTCTGCCTCCCAGAGTGCTGGGATTACAGGTGTGCGCCACCACCGCCCGGCTAGGTTTGTTTTTGATGAAGGAAGTGTTCTCACTTTGGGGGTGATCTTTGAGACCCTCCTCTTTTAGCTGCCTGGAAGCCAGTCTTCTCCTGGATGCAATAAGAACAAAATGTAGAACTGTCAGCTCTGCCTGCACCATGCCTGCCTGGATGCTGCCATGCTTCCTGCCTTGATGATAACAGACTGAGCCTCTGAAACTGTAAGCCAGCCCCAATTAAATGCTGTCCTTTAAAGAGTAGCCAATGTCACGGTATCCCCTCACAGAAATGGAATCCTAACTAAGACAGCTGTAGGCAGGGGTCTGCTACTAACTCAGGAGGGCATGACCAAGTCTCAAAGGTAGAACAGTGAGTAAAAGAAGTCAGGCGCGAAAGATGACATGCTGTTTGGTATCGTTTATATGAAATTCTATAAAAGGCGGAACCATAGTGATGGACAGCAGGTCCCTGACTGATGGGTCCAAGGATAAGAATAGGATTGCAGAAATGGTCAGGGACCTTGTGTGGGGCAGTGGCGTGCTGTGTGTCGCACCTGTCGCTGGTGGCTGCATGACAACATACATGTACAATAACCAGAACTCACAGTGTTTCCAGTAAGTGGTCTTCAGATACCTACAGCAGTGCGCATGAACTGTCCCAAGGCAGAGAAACTGACAAGCTGTGAGCATCTTCCTCAGGGCATAATAGACAACAGGGGAAAGAGCCCTCCAAAGGAGGAGGGAGTCTCCACAGCTGAAGCCTTTACATCCTCAGATTCAATCCACTGGAAAATATTATAGAAGAAAACTCAATAAAAATAGGGTCACCACAATAAAATGTACCACGAACCTAGAGTTACCAACATTTACATAGCATTTCGCTTCAGATTGGGTATTTGTTCAGAGACGAGCTAAGTTCAGCAGGAAGATAAGCAGAAGCTGTGTGCACACACTGCTCTGCTCTGCCTTCCCTGGTGTGTGTGTGTGTGTGTGTGTGCATGTGTGTGTACATGTGTGTGTGGTGTGTGTGTGTGTGCACGTGTGTGTGATGTGTGTGGTGTGTATGTGTGTGCACGTGTGTGTGATGTGTGTGATGTGTGTGGTGTGTGTGGTGTGTGTGCATGTGTGTGGTATGTATGTGTGTGTGCACATGTGTGTGTGGTGTGTGTATGCACGTGTGTGTGATGTGTGTGGTGTATGTGGTGTGTGTGTGTGTGCACACATGTATGTGATGTGTGTGGTGTGTATGCACGTGTGTGATGTGTGTGCATGTGTGTGTGATGTGTGGTGTGTGTGTATGTGTGTGTGTGTGTGTAGGAGGTATAACAAGCATAACTGCTGAGCTGTGGAGACATGGCATTCCTATAAGACAGGCCAAGATTCTCTCTCCCTCTCTCTCTCCCTCACTAGAAAACAAGCCATGACGCTTTTACTTACTTAGAGGACAAACACTGAAGGTTGGTTGGTTATTTTTCCAGATGTCACACGTGCATGGAGCCTGGGAAAATTTTTGAGCAAGAGTGAGCAACCCCACAACTGAGATGTGTAAGTCAGCAAACTGACCACAGGCTCTTCCCACCACCCTGCTCACTGGAAAGGTGTTAGCAAACAGGGGAACCAACGCTACCACAGAACGTGCCAACAGTTGGTACCAATTTCTGTGAAATAACACAGACACCAGCGCTGAGTCTCTTGAAGCCAAACCCCTGAATAATACCAACAATACCACAGTGGCCCCCAAATTAAAGGTTGCAGCCTGTGGTCCCTAAACAGCTGCCCTGGGCCGCAGCCAGGATCCTCCGTCCCTGCTAAACACTGCCCCACATGCCCAGTTTCAAAAGCCGCAGAAGGTATTAGGCTTTTGTGATCAAACTGATGAGTTTATGTGAAAGTGGAGAAGGGCAGCTGAAAGCCAGACTTGGTGAAGTATATTCAGTCTTTAGGTTCCCCAGAAATCCTTGTCTGGGGCTTGGCCCCAACTCCCTTCTTTCTTCCTACACTCCTCACCATGTTGCTGGCCCCCTCCATGTGCTGCTATTGCTTAACTCACCAGGACGAGAGCTGTGATGAGGAGAAACTTGAACTAGATGACAAAGCATGCAGAGGTGCATAATGTGTGTGTGCGTGTGCATGTTTGTGTGTGTGTGTGTGTGTGTGTGTGTGTGTGTGTGTGTGTGTGTGTTGGAGGCCAGTCTGCATTTAGTCCTCACACTCAGCATTGTAGCGTTGAGGGAAGATTTTCTATTTCTCAAACTGCCTTGCAAACCACAGTTGCAGACGCTATTGGGCCATGTACTGGTTTGTTGATGTTGTTACTGCTGGGGTCTTGGTATGCAGCCCAGATTAGCCCAAAGACTCAGGAAGCTCCCATGAGTGGTGGCTCATTGAAGTGCAGGCCTGTGCATACAGGGGTGGAGGGTCCCCAGGTCTAAAGCTCTGAGACTAAGTAGCCTTGAAGTGCCAGACTCAGGAGAAGATACATCTCAGCTCAGGGAGAGAGTATGCACTATTCCTCCGTCTGTTTTATTTGGGCTCTGGGCAGATGGGGTGATTCCTATTCGAAGATAAACCTCTTTACTCAGTTACAGACTCAAATGCTAATCTCATCCAGAAACCCTCACAGCTACATCAGACACAATGTCTGCCAACTATCTGGTCCCTCCTTAGCCCAGACAAGGTGCCATATGACATTAATCATCTCAGGGGCTGGAGAGGCCCAGAGCTGAGAGAGCTTGTCCTTCTTGCAAAGGAGTTCAAATCCACAGACTCACAGTCACCTGTAGCTCCAGCTCCAGGGGATCCAACAACCTTCTGTGGCCTCCTGTGAGCAAATACATATACACAAAATCACACACATACACATGCATATATGTACACATAGACACATAAATAAAACAATAAAATAAAATTACTTTTTAAAAATGAACATATCCAATGGAATACTATTTGTCTGGGAGAAGACAGGAATATACAATATATAATATATAATACATAATACATAAAATGTCCCATCATAAAATGACCAGTGCACTATGATTCCATTTACATGGGGGCACTCAAGGAGTCCCATTCCTAGCGACAGAGAGCAAGATGGTGGTTGTTGGCAGCTGTTGAAGGAATCTCTAGTGTTTACCAGATAGCAGAATGGAGATAGGGCTATAGGATATAGGATATAGTTCTTTATGCTAAATCTGAAGATACTCAACTAAATACCTTCAAGTGCTGAAGGTGTCTGGGATTAGTGGCACATGCTTGTAATCCCAGGACTTTAGAGATTATAAACTCTAGTTCAGCCTGGGCTACACTGCAAGGCCCTGTCTATAAACAAATAGCCCTGAGATGATGATTTTTCATCCTATTGTGTATTTTACCACCATTACAATTTTTGTGCAACATTTCCGCCTGCACTGAAACCTTCGCTGCCCAAGGTTCGGCAGATTCCATTTTTTGCTTGGCTGAGATGTGTCTTCAGCTACAGATCCATCTGGTGCCAATTTTATTAATGGTAGAGTGAAGTTCAAATCAACTTTCCTCTAGAGAAAGGACTAGCTCTGGCAAGTTGCCAGGACAACAGAAGAAGCAACCCCACCCGCAACATTGCAGAAGGAACTGAATCCTGCAGGCGCACTCGGTAGGTGGGATTGACCCCTGAGGGAGGGAGGGAGGAGACAGGCATCGTCAGCCACGCCACAGCCCACAGCATGTATTATCACGGTCCTTCTGATTCTAAACGTTCCTTTCAATGAGTCAGGAAGGTTGACTGGCTGATGGATTTAAAAGAAGAAAAAAAAAGTCACAGGGCTCTCCTTCTGTAGATTGTCCTCAGGAGACCTCTGGCTGAATGTTCCCTCCTCCCTAGCTAGCAGCTGCTTCTTAGCATGTGTGTTTACAGAAATACCAGTAGTCATTGCATGTTCCTTGCCATGTGATTAAGCATTGCCATAAAGCCTTGCCTAGATTAGGGAAAGCTCTTACCAAACTAGTGTCCAGGACGGACAGCTTCTGCCACCTACTGGCCAATGGTAGCATCACTTGCCCAATGCTTCTACCTGCCGAGGAGAGATAGCTAGAAAATTCAATACAGGAGGATACATAGTGTGTACACACACACACACAACACACATACACACACACACTGAATCATATATTTTGGCATTATATCACAGAGTATATACTCAGCTATTGGGTTCAGTGGAGTCTATTGCCCACAACTTTCATTTGCATCATTGTCCCTGTAGCAGTTGCCAAATAGTATCTCCTTCAACTCTTAGAAACAGTGTATGAAACAAGCCCCATTGTTCTCATTTTAGAGGCAGGGAAACCTGGAGAACCGAATATGCCAAGGGATCAGAAGCATCACTAAATATATATTGGAGAGAAGGACTACAATGAAATTACTATCTTGTCCCTCCATTTTTAATTTAATGTTATTACTTTATGTGTTTTGCTTAGGAACTTAGGAAGAGCAACCAGTGCTCTTGATGCTGGGTCATCTCTCCTGTCCCCCCTCCTCCACGTTTTCAAAGCAAACACACCCTTGGAAAGATGTCTAGTGTGCTCTGAAGAATCCGGAAGATCTGGCTTACGAGGCAGAGAGACACTCAGCAGTTAAGAGCACTGGCTGCTCTTCCGGAGGATCTGGGTTCAGTTCCCAACACCACATGGCAGCTTGCAACCATCTACAACCAATCTTACAACCATTGGAGGTCAGACAATCCGATCCCCTCACACAGATGTGCATGCAGGCAAAATACCAACACGTGTGAAATAAAAATAAATAATTTTATTTAAAAAAAAAAAGAAGCCCTACAGCAAACAGCAGCTAATGCTTCCATCCAGGTTCACTCTGACAAGGTCACCATGACAAGGTCACCACAACAAGGTCACCATGACAAGGTCACCATGACAAGGACACCATGACAAGGTCACCATTTTCCAGACCTCATACAGTGGTGTAGCAAGTGGCTGTGTCCTCGTTACCTTGCTGTTCGTATCAACAAACATATGGCTATTTCCACAAAACAAAACAAAACAAGCCTTACATCCTGAAACTTTGCTACCCCTGAGGATATTCATGCTCTGGAGCCCCTCACAGGCATTCAAGCAATAGTGGAAGTATGCAAAGACATAACATTTCCAAGTGTGACCAGGTGAGACAGGATTACACCCGTGGAAATATATAGCTTGATTTAAAAAAAAAAATCAGTCTTAGACCCACAGTTGAAATTTAGGGAAAGAATCAGTCATCCTGGCAACCTCCCCCAAAGACAGGCCCATCCCTTCAGGAAGAACATTCTAGACACTGCGTCTTCTCACTTTCCTGCCTCTTTCTAGTAGGCCATGGATAATGATCATCAGCCCCCTTGTCTTTACTGAAGAGAAAGAAATAAGGCCTGCAGTTTGAGCCCACAGTTTCCCCTTGGCGTAATCAGGAGCACAACTCCATCTAAAAACAAGGCAGCGTCCTGCTGATGTGAGGTATAGGCCCCCCTCTCCTTTCCCCTCCCCTCCCCTCCCGTCCCCTCTACTCCTCACAGCATTAACTTGACTGGAACCTGGAACCAGGGGTGCAGTCAGCCTGCAGAGTGGGACCCAGGTCTTCACAGGGATGGCACTGTTGATTTATGAGCTTCTAGAACTCAGAGTTCATGGTTGGGGGTGGGGGAGGGACAGATTCCCTATGGTAAAGATTTCAAAATAATGTTTATATCAATATATTTAGCAATGTATATCTGTTAGCTCTTAGTAATGGCCATTTTCTTATTAGATGTCTATAGCTGAATCCTGAAGGCTGCCGTTGCTCTGGAGAGAACAGGGAAGAAGGTTTCTGGCCAAGATTCAAGGCAGAAATGGGCCGGGAATTCCATTTCCAGACATCTCTGTGACGCAGTAAAGGAATGACTACCAGTCTATGAACACAGGAAACTGGAAGGCAAAACTAATAAAAGTTCTTAGACATAATCTCTATCCATGCTCTCTCTCTCTCTCCCTCCCTCCCTCCCTCCCTCCTTCCCCCTTACCTCTCTCTCTTCCCCCTTCCCTACCCTCTTCCCCTTTCCCTCCTTCTCCCCTCTCCCCACTTCCTCCCCCTCTGTCCCAGGGCCAACAGGAACCCATGAGGTGGTTCACAAGGAAGCTCAGACAGGACGCTGTCTCCTTGGCCCCACTGCTCCAATGCTTCTGCAAACATTGACCCAAGGCTTCTTCCTGAAACTCAGCCAGCAGTCCTAGTCTTTTCTCTGTTGCTGTGATAAAGACCATAGGTGAAAGCAGCCTGGGGCGGAACGGGTTGACTTCGGCGTACAAGTCCCTGGTCCCAGTCCAGGGAGGGAAGCCAGGGCAGGAGCTCAGGGCAGAGACCTGGAGACAGCTGACACAGAGACATCGAGAGACAATGAGCACAGCTCGCTGACTTGCTTCTCAGGGCTTGCTCTCGTATACGACCCAGGAACAGCAGCCCACATGTGGCACCACCGAGCCCTCCAACAGCAATCATTAATTGAGAAAATATTTCATAGACACACTCAAACCACCTCTAAACCATAGCAAGGATCCAGGAATTTGGGGGGAATCAATCACATTACATGATTCCATTACCTTACATGAAAGCCAAAGATGCTGGTGCTAAGTGGTCACGAATGATAGAGCCGGGAAGAGTCACCAGGGGAATGTCACAGTCACAGGGTGGCTTAACAGGGATCTGCCCTGGGCACCCCATCCAAGCTGGCAAAATGGGTAACAACACCAGAAATAAACTGAGTGGTAGTTAAGTAGTTAAGGCTAAATAGTGGCTTGTGCCTTCAAGATCTGCGCACCATCCAATATTCATGTCCCATGCCGTGTAGGTGTGAGAACAAACACAAATCCTGCCACATGGGACTTCCCTCAGGTTTCAAGAGGAATCCTTCCTTCCCAAGATTTCTCCCTTATACAGTAGCTGAATGGCCCCTTCACAGCCCCGTGAGGTGTGGATGTTTATACACTGGTTTGCTAACAAAGAGGCTTGTCACTGAGGATTTTGTATTCTAGACATACAGACTCCTGTGAACAATAAGTGTACTGGATGGAATCATGAAAGATAAAAAGACAAGTAGAGTAATGAAGATAAGAAGTGGCAGTCAAAGGGGGAGGAAGCTACAATCAAACTGTACGTGGAGTGGTCAGGAATGACGTCACCGCAGACATGGTCCTGCCTTAGGGCTACTCACAGCCCGTGTCATTTGCTCCACTGAGCCTATCGCATGGAAATGAGAGAAAGCAGGGTCCCATGAGTGTGTCTGCAAACCAGGATCTACAGAAGGACAGTTCTTCTAAGCTGGGCCCCCAAAACCATGAGGCACAGTCCCACAGACTCAGCTCCACTGGCAGGAACTAAAAAGGCTTCCCACCTTCCCTAAGAGGGAAAGAACTGAGCTCAACAAATATACAAGGAAGAGAATAAATAAACATAACATAATAAACTGCCCTACAAATGCCGCAGGTCATGTTCAACTGGGACATTGTAAGTTCCTCTTTGCAAACCCCACATATGATGGTGGTATTCTCAAAGCCGGTGTGAAGTAACCAAGCACCTGGCTCATTTATAGGAGACATAAGGACAATTCCTGCCTATTAAACATGTAAGATGGTGACATTTTCACAGTCATATTAACACCTGTCTAATCACATACTCAAGCCCTACAGTGCCCTGGGATCTCTACACTACTACTAGGCTGCAGAGGTGCTACAGTTGGGAGACTGTCCCACTAGGGGGCACTCTAAGCCACCCTAAACATGACCCAGGCCCCATCACGGTTTGACATGTTCTTATGGACATTTGCAGATAACAAATAATCATGCTTTAGCCAATCCTGCCATGGAGCCTGGGGTCAGTGGATAAGAAAAGGATTTCATTGTGCTGCTGCAGGAATCAATGATTCTTGAGTTCATTTTTTTTTTTTTAACTTACATCCAGGACAACAGTACAAATGGAGTACTGCTTTCTTCTTCCCATTATCCAGCCTTCAAATCTCTTCCACCTAAATGAAAAACATTAATTTTTGGTCTTTTACACAAATTGACAATGGGCAAAGAAATAAGGTCTGCTTACACCATAGCTACATTCTGTCTGCTGGGTGGACATCTAGCTCAGACAGCCAGAGCCATCTGTGTAAGATCATCATCATCATCATTTAAAAGTCCTTAAGGCCTGTTTGGAGAAGCCTCCATTTACTGAAGGTTCCCCCTGCCCTGAGCTAGCTCTCCCCATTCCAATCTGCAGTGACGTCTCAATTGGCACATGGTCCCCACAAAGCCACAATTCCCATGCCAACGGTCCTTCCTCCATGTGCCAATGGTCCTCTCCATCAGTGGTCCCCTTGGTACTGATGGTCGTCCTTCCTCCATGTGCCAATGGTCCTCTCCATCAGTGGTCCCCTTGGTACTGATGGTCGTCCTTCCTCCATGTGCCAATGGTCCTCTGTGTGCTGACAGTCCATCCTCCTGGGTCATGATCCTACTTGGTGTTCACAATCACTCCTTCCTGTGCAATGAACCAGGCCTCTGTGTGACTCCTCCCAACACACACACACACACACACACACACACACACTGAATGTTTATGTTTTTTTCTTTTCTATTCACTTACTTATAACTCATACTTCATAGTTACTTCATAGTTAGCCAATACTTCATAGTTAGCCTTATATAGCCCTCATATAGCCTTGGATCCATCTTTTCTTTCCAGTCTGGAGATCCTCACTGGATTTATATCATACATCATGCTTACTCCCTAGAAGGAACCCATGGTAACTCATCCTGCCTCTTTCGATGTTCTTGCTGAACATCTCTGATTGGTTTCTATGTTAGGGCAACATATCAGATTCACCATCAGGCTAACCTGTAAGGCTGCAGGACCCACATGCTATGGGGATATGTGAGGCTGTTATACTCACAGCCTCTTACCTCTTCTCCATAGCAGGCAGACAGCACCATTCCAAAAAATTGTGGAGCCTCATGATGGGTCTTAGCATTTGACCCTTACAGAGCCTCACCTCACCTCCTAGCCTAGACAAGACAGAGAGCTCCAAGGTCACTGAGAGATGCTGTCCCCCAAAAATAAGATGAAAAAGCAATCGAGGAAGATAGTAACATCTACTTCTGCCACACACACACACATGCACATGCACGTACACACACATACACACTTTCACACACTCTCACACACATGCTTGTTAACAAATTTTTATAAGAAGGGAACAACTAAATTAGAAAAGACATCATCAAACATTTCCTACAAAAGGACACATAGATGAGTATATGGAAAATTTATCATTTGCTGTTAGAAAAATGTCAGTTAAAAAAAACAACATAATACACATAAAAGTAGTACCCTGAGAGTCTGTCCATGAAGTAAGCCACGTTGCTCAGCCGCTGCTGATGGGAAGGTAGAATGGTTGGTCATTCTAGAGCAGATGCTGGCAGGGCATACAAAACAAGCCGGCTTTGCTGTGGCTGAGATCTGCAGGAGCCCAGAAGACCGCGTGTTAAAGCTTGGTCTCCGGCTTTCTAGGTGGGACATTTAAAAGGTGAAGTCTACGTGGAGGTGCCAGTCCTTGAAGAGGCTGAATCTGGGTACCATTGAGGGGACTGTGGTGTCCTTCCTTTCCATTTACCTCCCAGCCATCGTGAGGTAAGCATCATGGTCTACCTCACAGTCCCTGCAGTGATAGGTTGCCTCTGCCTGACAACATGGCCAAACAACCACAGACAGATATGAAATGAACCTTTTGCATTTTCCTTTTTGCAGTGTAGGGGACTGAACATAGGTCCCCCTGTATGCTAGGCACAGCAATCAACCGCTAAGTCACACCTCTGGCGGCCAGCCTCTTTCTCTTCCTCTCTTCCTCTCTCCCTCTCTCCCTGTATCCTTCTCCCTCTCTCCCTCTTTCCCTCTCTCCCTCTTTCCCTCTCTCCCTGTGTCCCTCTCCTCATCAATCCCTCTCTGTGTCAGTATGTGTGTGTGTCTCAGTGTGTGTCTCAGTATGTGTGTATCTTAGTGTATGTGCATGTTTCACATGATGTAATGTGGAGGTCAGAACAACTTGTAGGTGTTCTCTGTCAAGAAACAGCTCTGTTTCTGTCAGAGGACCATTGGCACATGGAGGAAGGACGACCATCAGTACCAAGGGGACCACTGATGGAGAGGACCATTGGCACATGGAGAAAGGATCATTGGCATGGGAGTTGTGGCTTTGTGGGGACCATGTGCCAATTGAGACGTCACTGCAGATTGGAATGGGGAGAGCTAGCTAAGGGCAGAGGGAACCTTCAGTAAATGGAGGCTTCTCCAAACAGGCCTTAAGGACTTTTAAATGATGATGATGATGACTCTAAAAGAGGGTTTTAGAGACTTAGGTCATTACGCTTGTTAACAAGGGAATGGTTACCAGGCTGACTGGCAGCAAGCACCACCCACTTCGCCTCTTCTGAGATAGATAGACTGTCTCAGAATTTTGTTCCATTGCCAGATGACAACGCCCACGCTACCACGGTACCAAGTATCAGGCGTAGGCCTGGGGGATTGACAGAAGACACAGACTCGGGCCATTCAATAAGGAGAATGCCAAAGCTTTCCTGAGGGACCAGCAATATATACTAGAGGCCAGGAAAAACAACAGGGAAAAAAAAAACAGTTATAGCCATAGGTCAGGCACAGCTGAGCCGCAGGATGTTCCACTCTCAGGAAACTTGTGAAAACAGCTCAGCTGGGGGCGTTGAGCTAAGCTCACGGATGCCCAACAGCCAGGATGACTAACCCATTTGTGTATCGATATGATCTTAAAATACTAAAGAGGAATTAACTATTGGTTCTTGTAATTATTTAGATGGATCTCAGAGAATGTTCCTGAGGAAAAATGTTAATCCCAGGCTATATACTTTCCGATTGCTAGTTACATACTATTCTAGTGGGGGAGGGGGGGAAGCAAAATTATAGAGTTGCAGATTGTCAGGTCCAAAAGAAAGTCAGGATGATTGACGATGAGTGGTACCTATTAGCATACCAAAGCACTCCAACTTCTACCCCAGCAGCTCCAACTCCTCCCACCCCACCCCCTGCCCTAAGCTTCTCAGGTCATAGGCTTCCCTTCCGGAGCTCCACAGTCCTAGAGAACCGCGACATTTCATTATGTAAATGAACCACATTTTCTGTATTCTTTCTTCGGTTAAGGGACATATGGGTTGTTTCCAGTTTCTAGCTACTACAAATAAAGCTGCTATAAACATGGTTGGGCAAGTGTCCCAGTGGCCTAGTGGGGCATCTTTTGAGTATATGCCCAGAAGCAGTATAGCTAAGTCTATAGGTAGAAATATTTCAAGTTTTCTGAGAAACTACCAGATTGACTTCTAAAGTGGTTGTACAAGCTTGCAGTCCCACCAGCAATGGAGGAGTGTTCCCCTCTCGCTTTATCCTTGCCAGCATCTGCTGTCACCTGAGTTTTTGATCTTAGCCATTCTGACCAATGTAAGATGGAATTCATTTTGATTCGCATTTCTCTAGTGACTAAGGACTTTGAACATTTAAGTGCTTCTTGGCCATTTGAAATTCCTCTTTTGAGAATTCTCTATTTAGCTCTGTACTCCATGTTTTTTTTTTTTCTAACTGTAACCAGCTTTATTAAAGATACTTTTCATAAACAATCATGGTATTTCAGACAGGACATGGGCAAACAATCAACAATATACAAGAACTTCCAAATTCCCTTCTTGTATAGACTACCAAAATCAGAAAGCCACCAAAAGACCCAATGAAGTCTTCATTCAATGCTTTGGAAAGGGAGAAGTAGCTTAGAGTGAGGGTTGGCATTTCACATAAGGATGTTGTTTAACAACTTTTCACAAGCCGACTCTGACTTCAGGAAACGAATATGGCTGAATTATTAATCTGAAGATCCACAATCTTTTATAAAAGGAACCAGTGCTCTTCTGAGAACCCTCGAATTCACCGCAAAGTCTACATCGCCCAATAGACTGAAAAACCAATTTTGGGGGCCAAGTTCCAATAGGTCTCTGGTTTTAAGGGAATTAAGTCTATGTTGATGGTACAGAGGGAAGAGGATATAATAATGAATTTATAGTTTTCCCGGACCACAAAGGCATTTTGTGCCTTGGTGGCCACTTATGTCAAGACCAGGATGTCTCTCCTGGAAGCCAACAGGAACCTTTCAAAATTATCAAGGAAAGAGGTTTTCTGTCCTCAATACAGCTTGGGAGATATTTTGTTAGTGACACATAATTCCCACCCCACCCCCCAACAATGAAGTGTTCTGTGAGCTAACAATACAGCTTTAAAAAAAAAAAAAAAGTAAAACAAAATTCTGATTTCTATAAAACTTGATAAAAAATAGTATTTCAAACAGTCACCAGAAGTAAAGCAAACAGTTATCAAACACACACACACACACACACACACACACACACACCTCACTTGGCATCTCCAGCACCTTCAGTTTTCTGTGCTTGGTCTGTTTTGACGTCTCCATTTTCTGCAGGGTTATTTGTGTCCTTACCGGGGTTGGCTTCCCCTTCTTCCCCTGGGTAACCTGCTCTCCCTCCTTTGCAGGGGCCATCTTAGGCTTGGGCTCTGGCTTTGGCGGAGCAGGTTTAGCAGATGGCCTTGCAGATCTTCTCTGTGGCTCGTCCTTCCCCTTGGCTTTGTCTCCTTTAGCGTCCCCTTCAACTTTTCTTTTGGGCACAGCGGCAGCAGGGGGCGGCAGCGCTGAACACGGGTAATCAGCAGCGCATGGGTTTGGTCCATTGGGGTTCGTGCTCACTGCTTCTTCACACTGCTCCGTACGCCATCTTTTAAACTGGGTTATCTGGTTTGTTGGAGTCTAACTTCTTGAGTTCTTTATATATCTTGGATATTAGCCCTCTGTCAGATGTAGGGTTGGTGAAGATCCTCTCACAATCTGTTTTGTCCTATTAATGGTGTCCTTTGCCTTACAGAAGCTTTTCAGTTCCATGAGGTCCCATTTATCAATTTTTGATCTTAGAGCTTTAGTTCAGGAAATTGTCTCCTGTATCAATGAGTTAAAGGCTATTTCCCACTTTCTCTTCAATTAGTGTATCTGCCTTTATGTTGAGGTCTTTGATCCACATGGACTTGAGTTTTGTGCAGGGTGATAAATATGGATCTATTTACATTCTTCTGCATGTAGACATCCAGTTAGACCAGCACCATTTATTGAAGATGTTTTCTTTTTTCCACTGTATAGTTTTGGCTTCTTTGTCAAAAATCAAGTGTTCATAAGTATGTGGGTTTATTTCTGGGTCTTCAGTTCAATTCCATTGATCAACTTGTCTGTTTCTGCACCAATACCATGAAGTTGTTTTTTATCTCTATTGCTTGCGATCAGGGATGGTGATTCCTCCAGAAGTTCTTTTATTGTTCAGGATTGTTTTAGCTATCCTGGGTTGTACTTTTTTTTTTTTTGGGTGGGGGTTCCATATGAAGTTCGATCATGTGGTTCATTTACACAATGGAATACTAATCAGCTATTAAAAACAAAGACACCATGAATTTTGCAGGCAAATGGATGGAACTAAAAAATATCACCCTGAGTGAGGTAACCTCAACCAAAAAAGGACATGCATGTATACACTCACTTATAAGTGGATATTGGTCATAAAATATAACATACCCATGATATACTCTGTACAGAGCCATATTGGGGCAGTCGTGCACTTGGTTGGAGTTTGACTTTGGTCAAGGACAATCTCTGGCTTCGGGCAGGAATCTGCTGTTGGGACATAATAGGGAAATAGGTTAAAGCAGGAATTTTTATCCTTGGGTGGAGTGCTAAGATTGTACTTGACTATGGTCAAGGTTAACTTCTCCCAGATAGCTAGGATCCTGCTCCACCTAAGGTGGAGTGCTCAAAGTAAAGGTTAAGTTCATTGTTCCTCCAGGTCTAGGAATTCCTGAATTAAGCAGGTGACCCACCCAGCTGCCTGAACAGACAAGACAAGGACCTCCAAGAGAAGCTAGACAACTTCCACCGGAACTCAGCCCGGAGTCTGGGGGGAAGGGTTTGCCCAAACTGTTAAAAGGTCTGGCGCCATTAAAGTGTCCGGCTTTGATCAGTGAATATTGTCTTGGCCATTTTTCTTTTCGCCCCTTCCCTATCCATCCCTCAGCTTCTGTTCCAGCAACTCAGTGGTAATAGCTGCTGGCAGCTATGGAATCCAACAATACTCCAGAGACCCAAAGAAGCTAAACAAGAAGGAAGACCCAAGAGAGGATGCTTGAATCTCACTTAGAAAGGGGAATAAAATAGTCATAGGAAGCAGAGGGAGGGAAGGAAGGAACTGGGTGGAAGCGGGGATGGGAGGGGAATGAGGGGCAGGATCAGGTATGAGGAGAGAGGTTTGGAGGAGAGAGGTTTGGAGGAGAGGGTTGTGGAGGTAGAGGGACTCTCTAGGACATGCCAGAGGCAAACAGCCAAACAATTCATGGAGGTTGAGGATGCTTATGGGAGAATTAGGGGAAGGATTGAGGGCCCAGAAGGGAATAGGAACACCACAGGAAGACTAACAGAGTCAACTAACCTGGACTCTTGGGAGCTCTCAGAGACTGAGTTACCAGCCAAAGAGCACACATGGGCTGGACCAAGACCCCCTGGCACATATGTAGGGGCACATATGCACATATGCAGCTCAGTCTCCATGTGGATCCTCCAACAACTGGAGCAGGGACTGTCCCTAAAGCTATTGCCTGTCTGTGGAATCCATCCCCTAGGAGCTGTCTTGTCTGGCCTCAGTGGGAGAGGATGTGCCTGACCAAGTCCGCTCAGTCAATCAACAGGTTCTTCAGTGCAGGAGTGAGGATTGAAGAGAAAGAGACAATTAGACAAAACTGCAGCATGGCCTCAGTCAATTCTGGGACTGAAGGTAGGTTTATTTTTCTCCCAATCTGCTTTATATCATTTTAATTACATGCAATCAGTAAGGACAAACAGTACAATAAACACAAATAGTCAAGGAACAAGCAAGGCAATAAGCAAAGTCCTGTGATTACTCCTGTTTCTAAGGGTTCGTCAGGATGACCAAACTATCTGAGCTCACTTCCTTGTCCAACCCCAAAGTCAGATTCTTTCCTGAAGCCTACTTCTTTTGTTCTACCCTAAAATTAAGATTCCTGACTGAACTTATTTCCCTGTTCTACCCTAAAATTAGATTCCTGCCTGAGCTTACTTCCTTGTGATGGCCTAATGTCAGATTCCTGCCAAGTAGCCCCCAAAGCTCCCCACATGTACCTAACCCTGTTGAGATTTGTTGTGTCAGGGTAGGGGGATGAGGGAATCCTCTCAGAGGAGAATGGGAGGGGAGTTGGGGAAGGGACCCTCATGAGGGAGAGACTGGAATGGGGGATAGCAATTGGGATAGAAAATAAATAAATTAATTAGGTAAGTAATAGGAAAAAACAAACAGAAAGAACCCTGGATTCCTCCAGGTGCCTCTGGCTGTATTCTCCCTCACATCTACAATTAAAACATTCCACTAAACCATACCTTGAAGTGGCCGTGTCCTCACTTTTATACACAGATGAAATTAACGATTGCCAAGGATGTTGGAGAAACAGAATCACAATGACTCCTTGAGAGTCACTTTGAGAACCACAATGGCTCCTTGTCATAAAATTGCATATATCTTAATAGAGATCACGAAACACGAACAAGACATACAGCTAGCTGCACAGAACAAAATACAGACACATAAGCACAAACTTGTCAATATGGAAAACCCAAGCAAGGCTGGTGACTTCTGCCAATCTCCACATCCCTGGGGTATGTAAGTTGTTCTCATGAGAAGATAATTTGGTATAAGTTCTGAACCTGCATGCCAATCTTAGTATCAACATGGAAGATTTGAAAGATGATTTGGTTGCATCATATTAGGAACTAAACCCCAAATAAAACAAAAAAAGTAAACTGCACAGCTTTGTACTATGGATGAGGGGGGTCAATGCTTGTGTGTTCTGAATCTACTCTGTCAGGAACACAGTTTCATTTGTATTCTTACACAGTCTGATCAGGCACAGGGTGAAGCCTAAAAAGAATTTATCAGTGGGGCAAGAGAGGATCACTTGATCATCCAGAGGAGATGGGCATCCATCTTTTTAACCCTAGATGGCTGTGGCATCTAGCGAGCAGGTTCTGATGGAATGGTGTGATGTCAACAAGACCTTCAGAATGTTTGAGCTCACTTAGCTACCATCACCGCCTTCTTCACAGTTGTGAAACTGAGCTCTGGGTAAGCTCTGAATATGCCTGGAAGGCCTAGATTTTGAGAGAGCAGAGCAGGTGCTCACATGGGTGTCACCCAATGTCACCTAGGCTGAATGTCAGGTGCTCAGCTGTGTTCCTTCAGAGTCTTGAGGTGTGTCAGGGATCTTCCGGGAGTCTCGGGATGGACAGCTGGTGATACAGCAGGAATGGAAACGGGTTTTAGATGAAGGGAAACAGAACAAGAGGTAATGTGAGCAAAAGGGGAAAGAGTGAAAACAGGGAGGGAACAGTCAAGAGGAATCTTGTCCATCAATGACTGCCCTTGAGAAGAAGCCACAAGGAGGATGGTGTGGGTCACATGGGTTGTATTTTTAAGGAGATTTCATTGCCTGTGAATTTATAATGGTTCATAGAGATGTGTAAAGAGGTGAAAGAAAACAGGTCTGTAAAATCATCCAGCCTGACCCTACTGGGAACACGACTGGCAGTAGCCATTCTTCCCATTGGCAATTCCACTGTGGCCTAGCCACAGTCAGGGGACACACCTTATGCAAGCCCACCTTTTCATGTGTAAAGCAGGTGAATTACAGTCCTTTCTTCACAGATTACAAGGGCTGATGTCTTCTTTATGCACAGATTAAATTCTAGTTTCATAACAAATCAAAAATGGAGGCCGGAGAGATGGCTCTGTGGTTAAGAGCACTGGCTGCTCTTTCAGAGGTCCTGAGTTCAATTCCCAGCAATCATATGGTGGCTCTCAACCATCTATAAAGAGATCTGATGCCCTCTTCTGACATACAGGTGTACATGCAGATAGAGCACTCATACATAAAATACATACATTTTTAAATTACAAAAGAAGAATCAGGAATGGTGGTGCAGAGCTGGAGGGTGAAGCCCTTCCCCAGCATGTGTGAAGTCCTATATTCAAGTCCCATCACAGCAAAAGAAACTTTCATCTAAATTGTTAACCACTATTATAAATTTTATTATTCTTTTCTTTTAGAATAAAGACGGTTGGTTACACATAGATAGCCTGGGGTGGAATCAGAGCCGTTTCCTTGGAAACCAAAGACAACAGGATTCCATTATGTCCACACCAGTTGCCTCAGACACCACACCAAGGCTTCAGAAGCCAGCGAAAGGTCAAAAGAAAAAAGTGCCTGGGAAAGAAACGATAGGTGTGTGTGACCCTTGGTGCTCTCAGCCCTGGTCCCCAGAAGAACGCAGGGTGGAACAGCATAGCTCCTCTCTCTTCCCCAGCTATTCTGAATCAAGTTCTGCAGGGGTAAGGCAAGGGGTGTCCTGCTGAGCCAGGAGGTCACTTCTTGTTCACTTTTTGTAGCTCTGACAGACAGATCAGAGATGTCACCTGTCTCTCCGAAGGTGTCCGGCAAGCAGAATGAATCAGGGAAAGAGGTGCCAGAGGATAGTGTTTGCTTGGCAAAAAAAGGTGTGTAGGAAATCAGATCAAAGCCACCTTTGCAGATAAATGTTTACGGGGTTGGGAGAAGCATTCCTCTTGCTCTCTTCATTTGTTACATATAAAGTCCTCAATATGCTTGAGCAGGGAAGAGGCCAGCACTGGCCAAGTGGGTGCCTCTCATGGTCATGCGGGGTCTTCTGTTCCTGCAGCTCCACAGGTCAGCAGTCTTCTGGCTTCCAGTGATGCCTCTGCAGGAGATGTCCCTGAGCAGAGATCCAAGAGGAAAAGGGGCCAAAGAAAAAGCAAACTGGAGAATATCAAGACGGGTGTGTGTCTGCCCCTGGACATTCTTGTCCAAGTATGAATGCAGCTTGAGACAGCATACCATTATGCCTAGTCCCTCCCTCTTCCCAAAGTCTCCTAAATCAAGTTCTACAGGGCTATCTATATATAGCAAGGGGTGTCCTGCTGAGCCAGGAGGTCGCTTCTTGTTCACTTTTTGTAGCTATGGTAGATGAAAGATCAACAAATTCATTTGTCTCCATGGGGTGTCTTGCAGGCAGATTGCTTCAGGGAAAGAGGCACCAGAGAACAGCTGGAGCTTGACAAAGAATATTTCATTGTAACTCAGTGTCTAGTCTAATGTGTAGATGAGTAAAAGCCATTCTTCCCAGATGTTTCCAGATGTCACATGGAATCTGAGAAAGGAAGAATCCAACCACGTCCAGGTTGTCCCTCCTGTGGTCATGTGAGGTCTCTTCCTGCAGATCCAGAAGCCTGTATCATTCTTGCCTCCAGTGATGCCTCTGCAGGGGATATCCCCGTGCGGCGAGCCAAAAGGAAGAGGGTCCACAAGAGAAAGACACTTGTGGATGCCAAAGCAGGTATATGTCCGTTCTTTGTCCCTGTATGAAGAGCCAGTCACAGCCGAGTTACTTCCTGTCATTTAGTCCTCGTGAAGTGACAAATTCCTGAACAATGGTCAGGAAGTTGCCAGTGTCCCCAGCTTGTCCACACCCATAGTTACTCAGAAGCTTTTGTTCCCATAGCTACCCAAGACAGTAGCATGCCAGCTTCCAGTACAGCCATCCCTGAAGCTGGCCCTGGAGCCACTTCAGAGCTCAAGTTCCTCAGGAGGGAGAAGAGGAAGAGCATATGGACTGTGGACCGTGTGGAGGGGACAAAACTCATAATGAACAAGAAGAGAAGACCCAGCTACCGCCCTGAGGACCTCGAAGCCTTCTACCGACTTCTGGGTGGGTTCTCTGAACTGAGGATTGGATACTTGGGGCCAACTCTCAAAATTGAGAATTGAGTATAGGGAGCAATGGTTCGAACCTCCCTAGAGTGCTCCCCAGAATGCTCCCAGGAGTGCTCTCCAGAGTGCTCCCCAAAGTGTTCCCCAGAGTGCTCCTCAGAGTGCACATAGGCCTCCAAGTAACACGGATGAAGGGCCCAGGGTTATGTGGAAGTGTTTTCTTTCTGTGACAAATCCTTGGAGAGAAGAAAACAGGAAAAGTTACTGATCTGGCTTTTGGGATGCTCTAGCACCCAAACATTTACAAAATAAAGTTGTTATCAGCTCTTGTTAGTGTCATAGGAGAGCTGCAGAAGACCACCTGGAGGTGGGTAAGGACTATGGCAGGAGAGCTCTATGTAACTAGAAAGGCACAGAAAGCCTCTCCAAGGTGATATCAGGCCATAGATCTGGGATCAAGTACGGGGGAGGAGGGTTGGGTGGAAACAACTTCCATGTACACTACTTGGTAGAGCATCTACCAGCCATAGTCAGTTATTTATGCATTTTAAATGAATTAAAGCACATCCATTCGGCCCCTCAGTTTCCTCCACTGCATCCCAGTGTTCAATACCACATGTGGCTCTAAGGAGCCATGTTGTATGACAAAAGAATGGAATGTTTTAATCACTTGAGAATGCTCCATCTGACAGTGCTCTTCTGAGGGTCAGGAAAATTACAGAAGATATACACTGTACAAGTGCTATTTGCCTAGGCAACTGGTGAAGGACTCGCAGGACACTACAAGCACAGGTCTTCAACAGAAAGGGCTGCCTTCAGGAAGGAGCTCTAACTAGAGATGATCTCCTGTGGAGCAGGCAAAGTTTGTCACTATCTCAGGGAGAGAGACCACCCAGGGAAGAAGGGAGGGAGGGATGCTGTAAACATAAAGCTATGAATTCTCCTCCTCTGCCTGAATTAGTTAGGGTTTTATTGCTGTGAACAGACACCATGACCAATGCAAGTTCTATAAAAGACAACATTTACTTGGGGCTGGCTTACAGGTTCAGAGGTTCAGTTCATTGTCATCAAGGCAGAAGCATGGCAGCATCCAGGCAGGCATGGTGTGGGAGGAGCTGAGAATTCTACATCTTTATCCAAAGGAAGCCAGGAACAGACTGGGCATCCTCAGGCATTTAGGAGGCAGATCTCTAAGCCCAACCCCACAGTCACACACTTCCTCCAACAAGGCCACACCTTCTAATTGTGCCACTCCCTGGGACGAGCATATATAAACCATTACACTGCCCAAGGACTCAGTCATTGTACGGGCAGGGGATCCTGGCCCAGTCCCAATATGGTGCCTGGGCAGGCCATGCATTCCTAGAGATCTAAGGCCACACCTGAGTTGCAGTAAGATTTAACATTGAGAGCTATGTTAAATCCCTTCAGTGAGGAAAAGTATCAAATGTCATTACTGACCAAGCTCAAGAATCAACAAAATTCAACACTGCCAAAACAGCATGGGTGTGTCAATGACAGGGACAAACTATATTTTTGATACAAAGGTTATAAACTTAAGAGAGGTCCTGCTTCCTATAAGGATCCAGCTCATGGGGAGAGGTCTGGAGGCCACAGATTACTCCTGAAATGTCCTCCTGAGAGGAGGGACCCCCACAATAATACCCTTGGCCCACCAGATGGGAGCTCCAAGTCCCTCTCATGCTTGCCTCCTTTGCAGAGGATCCTGTGGTCCAGAACTTCTTGGCAGCGGACATTTTCTTCAGGGTGACTGACAAGGTAGCCTCAGACATTCTACAGTCACAGCCCTTAAAGGACAGGCAGACAATATTAGACAGTGGGAACCCAGGATAACCCGTCTGCTACTGCCCGTTATTATATTCCCCCAACTCCTTCCTGGTTTTCCAGTCAGCTCATATCCACAAAGCAAGTGTATTCCAGCCCCTCATTCTGTGTATCATTTGGTATGGCAGTTGGATGCAGAAGGTTCAGGCCCACTGCGATTTCTTGTCCTCTTGTCTACTACCTGCCTCCTCTCACCAGCTGTCTCTCTACACAGTACCTGCTGTCTATGGTGGTGGAGTACTTTGGACGAGTTGGGCTTCCTGGACATCTCTACAACAGGATCCACTTCTTCCTGGCCCTGTGAGCATCTCCTGGGGACCAGTTCCCAATCTGTCCAAACCCCAACTCACACAGCTTCCATTACACCATCAGGACCAAGTGATGACCCTCAAACCAGAGTAGTTGAAACTTTCAAGGGACCAGGTAGAGGAGGAAGGAGAGGGTCCTGAAAGTTGAAGGAAGTTGTTGAGAAGGAAGAAGCTCCTGGGAAACATGTTTGCTTTTCCTGAGCTGAGAAGTAAATGGGCTCTGTGTCCAGGACGCCCTGGGGATGGTCTAGACCAAGGTCAACCTGCACGGTCTACTTCCCTCCCCTCTCTCTCAACTATGTGCTTCCGCCAGCTCTTCCTAAGTCTGACTGTCACAGTTAGGGATATGCACTTCCCCCTCCCTGTGGCAGCTACATCGCCTGTGACATGGAAGAGGATGACCCGATATCCAAGAGGAGCATCTTCCAATTCTTGCTGGGCAGAGACACCTGGCAAGACTTATACAAGGATTTCCTGAAGCTGCAGAAGGATTTCTTCCAAGCCATGGATTATCGAGCCTGGGTCACACCAGAGCAGTGTCTAGAGGTCTGCCAGGGTTCAGCCAGGGGAGTGGGTAGACAGGGTCCTGCCTGGGAAGAGCAAGGACGGGCTCATCCTCCTGGACTCACCTCATTTCCCTCTCAGATCCAGAACCAGAACCCACACCATTGGGTCTGGAGCCGGGTGCGCCAGGGCACCCCTTAGGTTCCCAGGCCTGGGAACCATCAGCAGGGTCGTGGAGCATGGGACTGCACATGAGCCAGGTGAGTGGAGGTCCTAGCCAGAGGCTCCACGTGCATGGGCTAGTTTTGTCCTCTGGGTCCCTGAAGCAGTATTCTGGGCTGTGTAGACATGAGAGGAAACAGATGAGCACTGCTGAGATAGAGTATACCTCAATTCTCCAGCCATATTGTGTCACAGGACCACGAAATCCATGGCACAAGGTTTTAATCCACATGCCTTTTGTTGTTGTTGTTGTGTTGTGTTGTGTTGTGTTTTATTTTTAACTCACAGAAAAAAATTTAAACTTATATTGTCTAGGCAACAACTCCAGTTTGAGCTCAGGTGACATTTTAAAATATACCTAGATGACAAACACTGGAGGAGTCCACTCCGGTGAAGAGGCTTCGCTGTGTGACTCTTGGGAGAGAAGAGAAATTCCAACCTCTGGTTTTGTATGTTTCACACCTACATAAAGAAAGGTTCTCTGAACTGGGCCCATGGAGAACATGATCAGATCACATGATCAGGTCACATGTCAGTCGTATCTATCGATAATCTCTGAAAATAGTAAGATTGCAGGGAACAAAACAGAGCGAACAGGCAGGGAATTCTGTGAGGAAGACAACCACTGTATAGCACAGGAAACAACCATGTCTGGCACCACGCTCCAAGGTACACCCTCTTTGGTTGAAATTTCCCTTTCTATTTGGATTTACTTGAGGTGGAGAGAGAACTCTAATGAAACACTTAAGTGTCTCTTTGTCCTGCCATACTGTTGTGCTAAATAGCCCACTAGCTGTTCTACCATGCTGCAGAGTGTGACTTATCTGTCCCAGTGGGTGGAGAGAGTAGGGGAGAGAGGAAATCAGGAACCCCAAGTTATATAAGAAACCCAGTTTAGTGGAAGTTTTGCCTCGTCCCCTGGACTTTCCTAGAATAGTAGAACTCACCACACAAACACATACAGGGATCTCAAGATACAGCATCAGAAGTCATGGCTACTCTAGCTTCATCACTCAGAACAGTGAGAAGTCACCCTAAGCTTCCATAGCATTTTCCACCCTAAACTTTGTGTGTAATGTGCAGGAATTTGTGTTTTCTATCCTAACAACACACTCTCTCTCCTTGTAGCTCCTGCCCACCCCTGCCATCCCCTCTCCCCCCAACAAGAAGCTAGAGCTTATCCCCATGACACAGGCACTGGAAGAAGCCATCATCCAGCCCTGGCTCTCCTTAAACCTTCAGGATAAAGGAACCAGGAAAGCATGTGCCTTAGCCATGTGAAGCAGGAAGGCAATGCAGCCAATGAGCCTCAGCTTCGAGGGTGGCAGCCTATAGAGGCTCCTGCCTTGAGAATTTTTCACTGGATACCATAGCAGCTTGGAAGGGTCCACAAAACCCATTGTCTCCATCTACTGAGGAGCTATGATGTCACGCAAAGTTCAGGAGTCCTGGACCAGAGGAGGATGAACTTAAGAAGCCAGTGCAGGCTCTGGGGTATAGCAGGAGACCAGGAAAGGAGGAACAACTGAAGTCGGAAGATGAGAATGGGCCCACCTACTGGGCAAGCAATGTCTTTGGAAATTGTTGTCAATTTCCAAAATAGTCCACCAGGTCATCCGATAATGGCTTACCCCACATGATGATGGAGAACTCTCCCCAGGGGGCTGATGGGATGCACTGAGACACTGAGCATAAAGATATGGAGACCTGAGGTGTAATCAAAGGACAGGAGAAGGGGGTCACATGAAAGTGCAGGCTACTACCACTGGGCAATGACCCAACTTGCAAATAAGAGAAGCAAAAATGGGTGAGGAAGATATGAAGGGATGGATTCCCAACAGTGGGAACAAAATGGTGGAAGCTGAAGAAGAGGAAAGACGGGTGGACTCACAGAGGACGGATGGGGCCAGTCCCGGGGTGACTGGTGCTCGCAGTCTTGGCAAGTGTAAGGCAGACAGGATTTAAAACAGAAAAAACAAAGGCATATAAATTTGGGACACAGCTGACACTGTTAACATTATTTTGGTTATATTACTTTGGCTACACTTTAACTCTTATTGTTATAATTGCTTATAATTTGATTATACTTTTTGTTATAATTTTGTTATTTTTTTACTATATGGTTACATTTGGTTCATTAAATTTTGGTTTTGGTTATAATTGCTGTTTTATAATATTTTGGTAATATTTAGTTTAATCATCTTGCTTATAATGTTTCTATTACATTTCTGTTATGTTATTTTCATTATATTATTTGGGTTATAATTTTGTCATTATTTTATTATAGTATTTAGTATATGTTATTTTGCTTACACTATTTTTATTATACTATTTTTGTTATAATAATTGTTTATATTATTTATTTTGATTGTAATGTTTTGGCTATGTTATTTTTCTTAAGTTATTTTCATTATACTATTTTGGTTATATTATTTAAATTAGATTATTGCATTACATATTAAGTTACATTACATACTAAAGTTATATTATTTTCATCTTAAATTTTTATTATAATATTTCAGTAATGCTGTCCTGGTTATATTATTTTGGCTGTAATATTTGGCTGTTACATCATATGGCTTATATTATTTGTGCTACAACATTATTTGTATCAATAAAAATAAATTATTGCTAAAGAGGATTCTTGAGTAGTTCACAAAGAAAAATTCAGCTCTTTCCTGTTTGAGAGATACCAAAGTGCTTCTGAGCTGCTAAAACCAAGGTTTGAGGAAGGGGGATCTGGCACCCCAAGATGAATAGGATGCAACTCTGGATTACAAGGGAAAGAAACCAAAATCAAACCGCCACCAGAGACCTGAAGGACATGTAGGCAGAAGACTCTTAGCACCTAAGCTCCTGGGAATCAGGAGGGTATCTGGACATTAAACCACATCCATCCACACAAATACAATAATCTAAAACTAGTGTTATTAAAAAATAATATCAAAGATTATCTCTGTGCCTGATTTCCATCTTCTTCAGACCCATGGCAATAAAATTAGTTTGGCCCCTGCACAAAGCACACAGGATGATGAAATCAATTGACAAGGTGAAAGGCCACACAACTCCAGCCTTACATTTTTGACCTATATGCCAAAAATACACATGGGAGAAAAGACAGGCATGTAAACAAATGGATCTGGGAAACCAGTTATTACACAAAGAATGAGACAGGAGCTTTATGTTTGACCCTGCAGCAGATTCAACGCCAAATCAGTAACAGAAGACCTGAAACTGTTGCTGGGCAGTGATGGCTCATGTCTTTAATCCCAGCACGTGGGATGCAGAGGCAGGCAGATTTCTGAGTTCGAGGCATGATCTACAGAGTAAGTTTCAGGATAGCCAGGGTTATATAGAGAAACCCTGTCTCAAAAACAAAACAAAACAAAAGGACCTGAAACTGTCAGAGGTAAAATAAGGGAAAAATTTCAGGACATAGGTGTAGGTGAAGGGTTCCCAAACGTTCCAGTAGCTCAGGAAAGAAGGCCAACAATGGATGTGAGCTCGAGATGCTGTGTAGCTCTCTGTACAGTAAGGGTGGCAGCTAAGTAAAGAGACAGCCTGCAGAGGCAGAGAAGATCTCGGCCCAGTTTACATCTGACAGGATTAACCAGGATATACAAAAAATTCAAAACAAGGAAATTGCCCAACTGAAGAGAGAAAGGAGAGTGGTGTGGTGTGTGTGTGTGTGTGTTCATAATTTTAAAAGATCTCCTGCCCTCAGGCAGCATGGGTGGGCGGAAGTTACCCGGAGACCTGCCCACCCTGCCTACCCTGCCACTATGGGCAGGGGAGTCACTATGATGTGCAAGTTTGTGGTAGAGAGATGGGAGACAAGGAGAAACAGCAGTTTGGGCATCTTGAAGAGAGGGAGAGCTGGAGATGTGAGGGTGGTGAGGGACGGCCAGTCGGAAGGGCGTGACTAGCCCTGCCCCGAGGCCATGGTGAAGTACTGGCTCATGCACAGGACTTGAAATCCCACCAATCCTCACTCTGGAAATACAGACGACACAGCAATGAAATCTTCCTTTCTTCAGGAATAGTGTGCTACAGTTATGAAAGTGTCCAAAATGGAAAATACAGGGAAAGGATGGATAAACTCCCTGAATCACTTCTTATAAATGCATGTGAATATAGCAAAATATAAAAGTTTTATGGGGATAAGAGAAGATCTCTTGAGGGTTCAGAGGAGATGCCACCTTTACCTCTGTTGCCCATGGCCTGTCCCTGGAGCATGTTTCTTCAACAAACCAGAGAGTAGGTTCTGGTGGAATGGTATGTCATCAGTGAAGAGACTCAGGCCAGCTCGGGTGTGGGGAGCAGGCCTGACTCTGGCACGCCTTGTCCTTTCCGCCCCCCCATTCCCTCTGCCTTGCTAAAAACTGTTAATTACATCCCTAAAGTTAGCCCCCAAGATCCAGTCAGACCCTTTGCCACTTCCTCCTCCTAAGGCTGACTACCAAGGTCCAGATACCAACGTATTAAAGTCCAGCAACCAAAAGCCATCTTTGGCTCACCTAATTAACATGTACAATTAAAATAAAACACCTCATCCTGTCATGGGCTTTCCCTTTCACCGTTATAAACTGTCATTTGCCTATGGGCCACCTCTGTCTCCTCTCTGTCCAGAGGCAGTCCTTTGTTTCTCTGGAACCAATACCCCTCCTCCCTCTCCCTTGCTGCCTTTCCCTTCTCCCTCATCCTTTATCTCTTTGTCTCTTATTCTCTGTGCTCTCTGTCCCTTTGGGGCGAATAAATCTGCTTTATGCTGAGAACTTGGTCTTGGGGATCCGGAGTCAATGCCTCTCTTTTTTTTTTTTTTGAAAGGACAGTTTTTATTTAATATAGTTGGTAAAAAATCTCCATACATTACACAAGCAAACATTTCTGTAGTGTGTCTAATATTTAAAGCCATAAAAAGACAGAATAAGCAAGATATACATATCACATATAGCATGCAGAAATAATCAGCAAACAGTACATATTGCATGCATTAACTATGAATGCTTTGGAAAATAACTATAATCCTTATATTAATGTGATTTAATCTACGTACTTGACCCTTTTGCTGCAGAATTATTCTCCCCAATTCGATTCATATGATGTCAAGTCTGGAGTAGGAGGAATGGGTGGCTATCCTGGACCAGCTGTAAGTACAAATGTTTCTGGGCATTTTGAAGTATTACATTGACTTTGTTTCTTCTAGAAACAATATTATCATCCAATTTTACAAAAATGTCCATTGACTCCCATGGCTGGAAGAGGAAACAGCAGCCTGTCCATGATTCTCCTAACTCATTCCCTCCCTGTGCTGTCCAATGTCGTTCCATGTCGCTGCTTCCTGCTGCAGGTCCTTTCCCACGACCACAGGCTGGTCCATACTTTTCTCGTCTATTGTCTAACTGAATGTAGTTTTGTTAGGGATTGCTTCTACTTTGCATCTTCTCATCTAAGATGCATTTTCTTATCATCTTGTTATGACTTTTACAGTCCAAATGGAGTTTAAGTCATGAATATTCAATATCACAGTCCACTTTTCTTTCAAGTTTTTTTTTTTTTTTTTTTTTTTGGTTTGTTTTGGTTTGTTTTGGTTTGATTTGGTTTGGTTTGGATTTGGTTTTTTTTGAGACAGGGTTTCTCTATTTAACCATGGCTGTCCTGGAACTCACTTTGTAGAACAGGTTGGTTTCGAACTCAGAAATCTGCCTGCCTCTGCCTCCCAGAGTGCTGGGATTACAGGCGTGCGCCACCACCGCCCAGCTCAAGTTTTAAATCCAATATTAATATTTTTAGAATGTATTGATCTTTTATGTCCCACTACATTAAGCAATACTAATCCACCTTGAGGTACTCAGAACTTAAAACACATTGATCTATACATTATTCACAAATTCACACTAAACTAGAAAAACAGATTTATATTATTCTTACATTCTGATAACAAAATTTTAAGTTACTTTTAGGTTATCTTTCTGAAATGTCAATAAATTGTAGTTTTATTTGGTTGTGTTAATCTTATAGAGGGGGATTTATAACATGAGTGTAATAATATCCAATATTCACAAAATAATTGAATCTCCATTTGATTTTCAAATAGTTTTAAAAAATCATATCAAAAACTATAGAAAATATAAACATATATATGTCAATTCCTTCTATGCCAATTATAATACTTTATTAAAGGTACTTTGGATCTACGGATAAAAGTTTTTTTCTTTGATTGAAGAGTCACAAATATGTTGCCATATTGTGTTTATTAATACTAATTTTTATGTTACATGCAGTGAATTATCGGCTTCAATACTGTTGCACTTCCTGAGCGCTATTCCTAAGCAAAAGTTGCCAACACAGATGACATCAAATCCAGCTTTCAGTCTTTTTGATCTTTTCTGTTATTAAACTTCTAGGCCATTTAGAAAGTTTTGAAAGTCCTTTACTTTCAATGCCTCTCCTTTCAATCAGCACCTTCAGAATGTTTGAATTCACTTAGCTACTGTCACTGCCCTCCTCGTAGTTGTGAGACTGAGCTCTGGGTAAACTCTGAATGAATATTCCTGGAAGGCCTAGATCTTGAGAGAGCAGAACAGGTGCTCACACAGGTGATTGTCACCCAATGCTGTGCTAGGCTGAAGGTCAGGTGCTCAGCTGTGTTCCTTCAGAGAGTCTTGGGGTGTCATGGATCCGTTGGAGTCTCTGGATGAACAACTGGTGATACAGTGGGAGTGGAAACAGGTTTGGGGTTAGAGGGAACAGAGAGCCAGATATGAGCAAAAGAGCAAAAATAAAGAGAAAGCAGGGAGGGTGATGTACAGGAACCTTGTTCACCATGACTGCCTTGAGAGGCAATCACCGGGCAGGCGGTTGTGTCATCAGCATTCTGTTTTAGAGTGAGACTTAATTACAATTGGATTTGTTCTCGTTCACAGAGAGATAAAAGCAAATGATAAGACAACCAGCACATGAGGTTGGGTGGCCTGGCCCTATTTGGAAATATAACTGACACACAGCAGCACACAGTTCTGGCCCAAATCTGGCAGAATAATACAGAAAAGAAACACCAGAGAGCAGCCTATGCTTGACAAAGAATAGCATTACTATTCAGTTTCTGGCCTGGAATAGTCAAGGTTCATACCCTAGGCAAGTTTTATACCATGTATAATCATTTTCTCATCTGTAAACCAGGTGAATTATAGTTCATGCCTGACATTATAAAGTCTAAGTGAGGTATTCTTACTGTACAAAGTAGCATCTAAAGTTTAGCGAGGGATCAAGAATTGTGGGGGTGTACAGTAGTGAGCACTTCCCCAGCATGCATGAGTCCCTACACTAGAGTCCCAACACTTGAAACAGAAAGGAAAAGAGAGAGGGAGGGAGGAAGGGAGGGAAGGAGGGAAGGAAGGACAGAGGGAGAGAGAAAGACTGTAACTATTACTGTGTCTTTATTCTTTCTCCAAGAAGCAGGTTAAGCAGAAAGAAATAGCCTAGTTAGAATCAGGCTGAGTCTTAGCTGTTCTGAGATGACTGAGAGAAGACAGGATTCTTTCCTGTCCTCCCCAGTTGCCTCAGAGATGGTTCCAAAGTATGAGAACCAACAAAGAAGGAAGTGTCCATGGAAGGTGTGTTCCTAGTTCTCTTCACCATTAGTATCCAGGTGAATGAGGAGTAGAAACCAAGCTTCCTCTCACCACCAGCTCAACTCTTAAAGTCCAGTTCAAGAGGGGCACTGCAAGGGGCATCCTGATGTGCCAGGAGGATGATCCCTTGCTCACTGTTGTAACTATGACAGGAGAGAAGCCCAACAAATTCATCTGTACATGCCTCTCCACAGAGGCATGCATCCTGCAGGCAGAATAATCGATCCATGAAAAACTGAGCCAGAGAGCAGCACGTACTTGACAAAGAACAGTACATAGTAGGGTTAGGGAGGGGAGACACTGACCATTCCTTTCCTGTCCGCAGAATTCACATGCAAATTCCTCACCATGATTTAGAAAGTAGGAAGCATTGCCAGGGTGGGCCTCTCTCATGGTTATGTGGGGTCCTGTCTCCCTGCAGTTCCTCAGGTCAGCTGTAGTGACTGATGCTTCTGCACAGGCTGTCCCCGAGGAGAGAACCAAGAGGAAGGGGGGCCAGAGGCAAAGCAAGTTGGTGGATGTCAAGGGAGGTATGCATACTCTATCACCCCTGAACTTCCTGGTCCCTGAAGGCCCAGTGATAGCTCAGTGACCTCTTGTCACCTTGTCCTCATGAGATGATGTCTAAGTTTCAGAGTAGTGGCCAGGAAGCACTTACTTATAGGGTTTTGTTTCTGAAGCTTTCCAGAAGAGTGGTCTGCAGGCCTCTGAAGCCATCAGTGAAGCTGCTTCAGAGTTGAAGTTCTCCAGGAGGTAGAAGAGGAGCATGCGGACTGTAGAGCATACACCAGGGAATGAAACTCTCGATAAATAAGAAGGAAAATCCCAGTTACTGCCCCAAGGACCAAGAGGCCTTCTGAAGGCTTCTGGGTATGTTCTGTGAACTGGGGAAATGCCTAGGGCTGGCTCTGAGGAATCTTCTTCCAGGCTTCAGAATAAACCTAGGTGGCACAGATTCAAGGACCACCAGCTATGTAAGGTGTAAGGAGTCTCCCTTCATGCATCAAGAGGCTGACAAATGACAGGCAGCCACCTCTCCCCAGGTGGGGGCAGTCACAGCACTGAAGGCAAGTGGCAAAGACTATAAAGGTCCCTACTTCTCCAATCTTCACATAAAATCTATGCCTCTGGAAAAGAACTCTAAAGCAAGGAGCTTCTGTGCAGAGGAAAATGGTCATGAATGCAGGCAGTGAGAAGATGCAAGAAAGCAGTAAGGGGAGGATACTGTGAGCAGTGGGCCAAGAACGCTCCATCCCTGCCGGAGCATCAGTCAGCATATAAAGAGAGAGGAGGCATGTGCTGACATGTGGTGAACTGATAGAATGTGGTACCATAGAGTCAATAGAACAAAAGCCAGGTTGTTAAGTTGAGGAAAATGTATTAAACATTGAGAACCACAGAGAAACAGATCAAACCCACCATTTGCCACATTAAAGGATCTACAACAATAACATTTAACAGATTTAACATGCAACACGTGTGTGTTAATGAGAGAAGCAAGCATGGTTTGTGATACCGGACTGAGGACCTCCTGCACAGAGGTGGCTACTTCACCCAAGAAACAGCTGCCACTCTTAGCGGCCAAAGAATCCATGGAGAGGAAAGCCCACACGTGACCACTAGTTCCTAGTTGGCACCTTCAGCCTTTCTTACTCTCCTTCCTTTGCCTAGGATGCTGTGATTCAGAGCATCTTGGCAGCTGACATTTTCTTCAAGGTGACTAAGAGGCACCTGCAACACCAGAGAGGGAGGATGGGTCTAAGGAGTAATTCCTAGAGACAGGAGAAAAAGAAATGTCCTGTAATGGATTTCCTGGGAGGTGACGCTGCCCATCTTTACTGTGCCTGAACTCCTTCTTCACAGCCACAAGGCTTCTAGACCCCTCAGCAAGTCTTTTCATATGTGAAACTTCTGGCCTGGCAAAGGGATGGTCCCAGAGTCCATTGAGATATTTTGTCCCATGTGCTCACAGTACATGCTGTCCATGATGGTGGAATACTTTGGCCTATTTGGGCTGCCTGGGCATCCCTACAACAGGATCTACTTCTTCCTGACCCTGTGAGCATCTCCTGAGGACTAGCTCTCAATCTGTCCAAACCCCAACTGATACAGCTTCCATCACTCCATCAGGATCCTTCTGTGTGCCAGGTGGTGACTCAACACACAACTGAAATCTTCAAATGGCCAGGTAGGAAGGGGAGACAGGACTTGAGGTCATGGACAGACATGCTGGTAATCACCAGTAGCCATCTATAGACTGAGCTACCTAAAGGAAGACACCACTGTGAAAGAGGACTTCCTTTTTCCTCAGCTGAACACCATTCAGGCACATGAACGTAGTGTTGAGAATGCCTTGGGGGGGGGGGGGGTTCCTGTAGACTCAGGTCACTCTGAAGATACGACTTCCCTATACCTACCTTGTCTCTTAGATCTGTACTTCCCCCACTGTAACCTCTCGAAACTGCCCTGCCTTTGCCTAGGAGTCGTGGTTAAGGACATGCACTTTCCCCCATTGCCTGTGAACAGAAAAGGATGATCCCATACCTAAGGGGAGCATCTTGCTGGGCAGAGACACCTGGCAAGACTTGCACAAAGACTTCCTGAGGCTACAGAAGAGTTCTTCCAAGCCTGGGTCACACCAGAGCAGTGTCTAGAGGTCTGCCAGGGTTCAGCCAGGGGAGTGGGTAGACAGGGTCCTGCCTGGGAAGAGCAAGGACGGGCTCATCCTCCTGGACTCACCTCATTTCCCTCTCAGATCCAGAACCAGAACCCACACCACTGGGTCTGGAGCCGGGTGCGCCAGGGCACCCCTTAGGTTCCCAGGCCTGGGAACCATCAGCACAGTCATGGAGCAGGGAGCTGTACATATGTGGGCTATCTCTGTCCTCTGGCTCCCTGAAGCAGTATTCTAGGCTATATAGACATTGGGAGGAAGCTGTGCTACCTTCCATCTTGGGGTTTCCTCTTGGATGAGAGCACATGAGCAGTACTAAGGTACAGAAAGTGTATAAATCCCAGGGCTCCAACTGGATTGTATCACAGGACCATGTAATCCATGGCACAAGGTTTCAATTTGCATGTCTGTTTTTGGTGTGTGTATGTGTGTGTGTGTGTTATGTTTTGTTTTTTAACTTGCAGAAACATGTTGTCCAGGTAACAGCCAATTTGAGCTCAGGTGACATTTAAAAATATGCCTTGGGGGAAAAAACACCAAAAACAAAAAACACTGAAGGAATCCACTCTGGAGAAGAGACTTTATGTGGTTCCTGAGAGAAAAGAAGAGAAATTCCAACCTTGGCTCCTGGGTTCTGTATGTTTTACTCCCCATGAAAGAAGGTCTGTGAGGTGGGCCTGTGAAGGACGTGATCAGGTCACACATTTCCATGGGCAAATGAAGTCCTGACATTGCTAGTCTCTGAAAACAGTGAGATTGCAAGGAACAAAACAGAGCAAATGGGCAGGGAGTCCTGTGAGGAAGACAACTGCTATATAGCACAGAGACAACCTGTCTGGCATCACACTCCAAGGCACAGTCTCTTTGGTTGAAATTTCCCTTTCTATTTGGATTTACTTGAAATGGAGAGAGAACTCTAGTGAAATGTTCAAGAGTCTTTGTCTAGGCATATGGTTATGCTAAAACAACCCACTAGATAGCCTGTATATTGCAGGGTGTGTCCATCTATTTTGACCTTGGACAATTAAAAAAGGGAAAGAGGAAAGCAGGAACCTTGTCTTCAGCAGTCAGCTAGTTGGTCAAAGATTAACCACTGGGGGTTTTATGGGAGTGTCAAAAACAACCACACTGGGAATCTTTAAATTCCAAATGCTATAGTATTCAGGGCCCCTAGGATTTTGTCCTTCATAGACAGGTGAGTGACCACTGAGCTCCCCAGTTCTTTTCTTCCATGCTTAAGAGTTTCCTAGCACTTTTCCTTTGTCTAGTCCTTGCCTACCCTTACTAGCCCCTTCCCTGCTGAGAAGCCATTGCCTTATCCCCGGGATCCAGTATCTGTACAATGGCAGCCACCCACCTCCAGCCCTCCTCAGGATGTAGGCTGAAAAGTCCAGTGAGAACAAGCAGCCCTCAGCCAAGGAACCACTGTCCTCTGCCTTCAAATGGGTACCCGACAAAGGTCCCCTGAGTATCCAGGGCAATATCTCACAGCAATTTGGAAGGACACCCAAGGGCAGCTGTACTCTTGGAAAGCAAGGATAGGAAGAGGAAGGTTATAGGGGAAAGCTTGAGAGTCCTAGACAACTGAGGAAGAAGGTAAAGAGATGGCGGGGGGGGGGGGGGGGGGGAGGAGAGGGGAGACGCGGCCAGGAAGAGATAACTGAGATGGGGAGAGAATAATTCAGCCTGGAGGCATGGAGACTTACATCAGTGGATGAAGGGCTTTCCGAGATGACATTCCTGGGGAAGCTGTCTTCAGAGCCCTTTCTGCACAGTCTACCAGATTATCCAATGAAGGAATTTGTGGGGAAATCTGAGATAAAGCCCTGAGGTACAGGGCATTCTAGGGTAGGGATGTGAGGCTGAAATAAAAGTAGTAACACAAGTGACTTAATATGCAACTTGCATGCCCTAATGACTTAACAAGCAGCCATCAGGACCCAGGAGGAGGAAGAGAAGAGGTAAGGTAGGCAGGGGTGGAAACACTGGAAACAAAAGGTTGGAAGACAAGGGATGGGAAAGAGGGCCTGGAGAAGTAGAGCCATCATAAGTGCAAAGCATGGGTAGTGCAAAGCATGGGTAGTGCAAAGCATGGGTAGTGTGAAGCATGGGTAGTGTGAAGCATGGGTAGTGCAAAGCATGGGTAGTGCGAAGCATGGGTAGGTATCAAAAGAGCAAAGAAAGCAGATCAGATAGAAACTTAAAATAAGAAAATACTACACATGGACCATATAGCTGAGGAACATTATACTAGTTACATTATTTGAGATATATTCTGTTATGTTTTGGTTCTGTTGTTTTACTTAATGGTAGTTGGGCTACATTATTTTTATTAATAAATGTTTTGCTAAAAAGGACCCTAATTGTCTCACAAAAAGCAAAATCTAGCTCTTCACTGCTTGAAAGATCATACTGAAGTACTAAAAACTATGCTTGGGATAGGAAGGACAAGTAATTGGTAACCCCAAGACGAGAGTGCCATCTGGAGGCCAGAGGAAGGGAAGCCAGCTTAGAGCATCTAAGGCCTTCAGAACCTGAGGGAAGCCAGGCACTCAGTTTGCCAATTTAGTGGTAAGGCAGCTAGTGTTGTATCAGCAGTGTCTTTCCCATACAAAGTTGAAGAGTCAGCCTCTATTGTATCCTACTTATGGTCAGCTTGGGCAGTCAGTAACTGTCTTCATCTTTTAATCTCTTTATCAGAAACATCTCCTCCCTCACAGCCTGTCTTTAAAGTTGAAGCAAAGTTAATCTGTATTTCCCATTATTGCAATAAATCTCTTCCGCATAACTTCATGGCTATATCTGACACACAAGGCTTTAACCTTTCTATTTGACCTTCTCTGGTCTTATACATTTAATCCATTTTATTGTTTTACCTGAGACAATGTCCCAATCCCTAGAAGCTATGTAGAAACTTTTTGAAGTACCCAAGCTGAATTCCAGGAATCCTGGGAAATTGTTACATCTGCTTCAGTATTTACAAATTCTTCAATCTCAAGGGCATCTAATGGTAATTTTAACTATGGGGGAAGGGTATTTGTTTTGCTTTGTTGGCATCTTTAGAATCTCATTTCCCTAAGAGCCGCTCTATCTCTATCTCCATTACGTGGTTTAAGTCTTGAGCAGCTGTTTGTCTTATCAGGCTTTGAATTATCTGTTTTTCAGAATAATCTTTCCTTGGTGGACATGAAATGAATGGCTCATGTCTTTTGATGGGTCTTGAGCAAAGTCCCTTAGTCAGTTTTCCGAAATTAAGGAATTGCCTTGGATATCCCTGGATGCGCTACATTCATGAGCCACGTGGCTGTTCCACATCATCTACATGTTACCAGGAAACATTTTCCCTGAACTATTACTGTTATAGAAGAAACTATCCTTAAGAACTATTTCTTCACAGTCCTTTAGGGAAATGATGTGATCTTTCACAGCCACAATGGGCATTTTGTGTTTTTAAATCTCCTGTAATTGTTTGCCTAAATATAACCAAATTGTGAGCATTTACAGAAGTCTGCAGTAGTTTTACTCCATTCATAGAGTGCAGATCTTGCTCTTAGAGGTTTAATGGCCTTTTTGCATTCAGCAATAGCATTCTCAAAAGCTAGAGATTCAATTAAACTTTCTCTAGCATTTGGATCTGACATCACTCTACTCAGAGATAATCTTTGTAAAAAGTCAATGAAAGGTTCACTTGAACCCTGGATTATCTTTGTAAATGATTCAGCTCATCGCCAGCAATTGAGGGTAATCTGTACTCTCAATTCAGAATATGGACCTTCACTGTCACTGATCCTTAGCAATATCAATGCCTCTAGTACTATTACTCCACGAGCGCCATGATCGAGGCCTCATCTTCCCACGTTAGTCATTGTAACTGAGGACCAGGCCCTAGGATGGCTGAAATCAAATCTCTCCAGTCTTTTGGAATTATATATGATTCTGTGTGCCCAGTTATTAAGTATCGGTTTGACATATGGTGAGTGTAAGCCATAACTTGCTTACTGCTTCCTTAAACCTTTTGAAGACTTGGGCAGTGGTGGTGCAGCAGAGGCAGGCGGATTTCTGAGTTCAAGGCCAACCTGGTCTACAGAGTGAGTTCCAGGACAGCCAGGGCTACACAGAGAAACCCTGTCTCAAAAAACAAAAAACAAACAAAAAACCCAAAAAAAGAAAAACAAACCTTTTGAAATCCTGGTTACCATTTGAATTATTCCCTCATCTGCTAATTCTTTTATCAAGGTTGTGAAAATCATTTTAGGTTTCTTAACAGATATATATATACTGACCTACAGTCTTGTTACAAGATGGTATTATATGTTCTGGTCTTCTTGAGTACCTTAGTATCTATCTCAATATTTTAAAGAACTTTTTATAAATTTTCTTCTAAGACTTGTTTCCATTTTTCATTCTTTTCCTAGATCATTATCATCTTACATCTTTTTTATAAACCTAATTTTTCTTCTAAAGTTTGTTTTCAAATTGCATTCTTTGTTTTATCACTGGTATTTTAGCATTTTCTTTAGTCTGATCTGTTTTTGTAAATTTTCCTCTAAAGCTTGCTTCCAAAATGTATTTCTCTCATTTTGTTTCATCTCTAGATATTCTAGAAAACTGCCCCTCATCTCAGTGCAGCTGGTAGGGACCTGCCTGGGAACAGACAGGTAGGGACAGCTGCAACAGGCCACAGGAGAGCGGTCAGTCATCCAGATCATGGAGCAGGAATGCAGAGGTTCAAGTCTGATCTATACAATTTTGTAATTTTTCCCTAAAGTTTCATCCCTTGAGAGGACACAAAAAGTCAAAAACGATTATTAAGGTTAAAATTGAGGCTTGTTAATGTGATGCCATAATATGATCTCTTTTCTACTTCTATCTAGAAATCATTTTAAAGAGCATTAGACAAACTCTAAAACCTGTTACTGTCTCTTTCATCTTTACATGCCTATATCTTTAAATTTATCTATTTTTATTTGCTTGTATGTATATGTGAACTTTAATATCCAATTATTTTTTTTACGATTTTTTTACCTTTCTCAAGTTTCACTGTGCTCAGATTCCTTTGTCTCCCTCTGCTGTTCAGCTCAGGATACCGTAGTGGTTTCTGGCTCCTAGGTTTATAGGGAAGAGTGAATGGCAAAAAAATCTGTCTCTGGATCCCAGCAGTCCTAGACTCTCGTGGGTGCAGTGTACATTAACACAAATACATGTTGTGACCTTTCCCCACTCTGCCTTATGCCCTTAGGGTTTCACCGAGGGCTGTTCTTTGAATCTTTAAATTCTGGTTGCATGATCTGGATGACCGACCCCTTTCCCTGTGGCCTGTTGCAGCAGCTATTTCCCAGCTGCAATGAGGGGGGAAGTCTTCTTTGGCCTACAGAAACACATGTGCCAAAGATTAGCAAGTGTTGTAACTTTAAAGGCGCTCCTTTGTCCCTTCTAGCCGCAGCAGGTGGGTTAGCTCTTCTGGTCTGAGACACTGCATGCTCACCAGCCTCAATCAAACGCTCTCTAGCACACTTTCCATCCACGACTCTAATTAGCTGAATATGAAATTAAAAGATTTGAATTTCTTGCCTTATATGTTGAGTGTCATCTGTAAAAACCAAGTTTTCCTCCTGGCCCCAAGCTCCTGAATAACAACCTGCATGCAACCATCCTCTCCTCTGTGGTCAGTTCCTCCCCAGCCTGCCTCAAGCCTAAGATCCTTACTGCCTATTAGATGTCCCACCTTCTATTTCCTGCATCGGCTACAGACGAATCAGTTTTAAATGACAGGTACTGCATCCATATAGTACAGAGGAGGTTTTCTCTATACACACATGCACCCATGCATCAGAGAATCAATGACATACCAAAGTAATAACATTGCCAAAGTCCAACTTAGCAATATAATGAGTTTATTGGGGTCACTTGTAAGAGTAGGGGTTTGTGTTGTTCCAGAAGCAGGAACGACTCAAAAGCAGCTATATCACCAAAGTCCACCTCAACATGGGTAACAACTCTACACAACTTGCAGGCTGCTTGACTAGTCAGGCAATCTCCTCTCCTAGGCGGCCACACCTCCTCTGGGGAGCTCTGCTAGTAACAGTCAACCTGTCCCTTTCTGTCCTATTCCATACAGTTCCATTTCTACAGCCTTGGGGAAGCACTTTGTGACTCTGAAGCTTCAGCTCTCTGAGGCACGTGATGTTTATTTAGTGCCTTGAGCCTCCCCTCCTCCTTCCTGGAAGGATGTTTCAATCAGAACGAAATCACCATGTCACACCAGGAATACTAGGTTCTGGCTTTTGTCCTTGTTTTACCCGCCCTCCACCTATGAGGTGACCATGACAGCATGACCCAATATGTCTTGAGTTCTTAAAACATGGTCTGCAGCCCCACAGGCAGAGACTTGAGACATCCATTAGCTACAGAGAAAAGCTAACAGCTCATCTAAGCATTGGAGTATAAAAGAACAGGAATTAAGATCTGGCAAGTGCCTATAAATCTTACTAAATTTATTATGAAATTCCTGTTTTAAAATTCTGATACGAATGTTTCAAGGAAAAAAAAAAGTCTTAAAAGTACACTCCAAAATATTCTAAAGGAGAAAGATTGCAGTATTAAAAGTTTACCAAAGAAGTGTTCTTAGCTAAAAGACGAAGGCTTAAACAAGATGCTCTATATGGTGTGATCAATAGCGATAGACTAAGTCAATGGGAGAAACATCAAGAAAACACACAAAAGCCCATGGGATTGCAAAGATGCCCAACTGCTTTGCAGCGTGTCCATAACTCTGCCAAAGCGAGTCCTTTCAGTTCACATTGAGGAGTTGTTTGATTCTCTTGGACTCAGAATCCATGCAGGCAGCAGCAGACCAGAGCAGGGTAGGGTGTAGCAGATTGGGTAGAGCCCAGAATGTTGAAGACTATGATGGAGCAGTGTACCTGAAGCTTGGCATGTGAGCTCAGTTTGCCTTTGCTCCCACATCACACCTTGAGGGAGGAGCACAGACATCAGTACCCTTTGGGGAAGAATCTGAGCACGCCACTCAATTGTCTGTCTGTTGGACAGTACCTAAAGTCTAAGCAGGTACACCTTGTGTCTCCACTCCACACATATCGGAGGTGAAGCAATGTCCTGGGTAATCAGCCTTCCTTTGCAGTCACAAATGCCACTTCTGACACTAGAACACTTCAGGTGTTTCTCTGGTTCTTCCCTTAACGTGGTTCCCAGGAGGCTGGCAGCTGTGTATGGGAGGACTGGTTCCCACAGGATGATTTGGAGACTAGTAAATATAATAGTTTATCTGATGATCCTAACATGCTGACTCAAGAGCACTAGAGTCTCTTCTTGGTGCCCGTCCAGCTGACCAACAGGCCCGTCAATGTGGTTTCCACTGATTTCAGTCCTTTTTTCACATCCTCCCATGGCAACCATTAACAATTGAAAGTGAAAAATAACTTGGACACTAGATTCAATATTGATGCAAATTGAATGTTCACTACCACCTGCCATTTAATTGCAATCCTTAATCTGAGAGTGAAGGAAAGCAAATTTTGCCCTCAAAGTCAGCCACAAATTATCTTGCAGCAGGCTGGCAGGCAGGCAGATGGACATTACCAAATCCCAGTGGAGCAATTTCTATTTTTTTTTTTTTCAGAAATAAGCAGGAAATCACTGAGTAGGCATTTTGAAGTTCCTACTTGTTTACAGTCCCACTGGTCTGAGAGAAAGCTGTGAGCACAGGTTGAAATGGAGTGGAAGAAGCGTTCTTCCTGCACATGGGGCATCATAAGCTGTCCTGAAACTCAGAATACAAAAGCACTTTCCAGACCTTTAGTTCAGACAGGCTGACTTCCTCTTGACACTCCCCTGTGGGGAAATTCTGTATTTTAGGTATTTTGAGTAGGTGCCATGCACTAACCTGCACAGGCTACAAAACCCAAGTACCCGACAAGATGGCTTAGGCATCAGGAATTTCTTTCTTATACTTTTAGGTGCTGAAGTCCAAGACTGTCTGACTGGTTCCTCACAAGGGCATCTTCTTGGCTTGTGGGCAGTTGTGCTATGAGTTCTCACATGGTACAGAGAAAAATCATCTCTTTCCTCTTCTGAAAGGCCATCGAATCTACCAAATAGGGAATCACCCTTAGAGTGTCCTTTAGCCTTGGCTACCTCCAAAGAGCTGCAGCCTCCACAGCTGCACCAAGGGCAGGGCTTGGGCGTAGTTGCTCCAACTCCATGCTGAGCAATTCTTCATTCAATAGAAATCTGCTCACAGTAATGACATCATCCCCCACGGGAAGCACAGACTCATTGTAGAGAAGATAAGAAGAGACAACAAAGAAACTCCCCTGTGGTAGCAGAAAGTCCACTCTCACGATGTGGCTTTTTAAGCCTTGCCCTTCTGAGTATAGAACCTGAACCAATGAAGTTCAAAGGCTTCAAAACTCAGCCTGTCGATCTATTCTCTGAAGTCCAAAGTAATCATCAATAGTTTTGAAAACAAACCAAAAATATTTATTTGCAAAAGTGAGTTCTGACTGACATTTTATACATCATATGACATGTGGACAGCACCAGCGTTATCTGTAGTATTTTCAACATGGATTTTAAACACAGTGAGGTGTATGCATCTGAGTTCCATTGGTCACAAAACAGAAATGCTGCCTTAACTTTGCTGCCATCAGGATTCTGTGCGGCAGTCGTTTTTTTGGGGGTGGGTTTACCACCAGGGGTGATCACATAACCATCGGCTGTGGATTCCCACGCAGCACAGGAGCCAGTCTTAGCAAAGCTCGGACTGGTATCTTCAGGTGTCTGAACCTGTAGAGGAGTTCAGCAAAGCTTGTGTTCCCTGAAGATAGAGAGATGCAGAAGGTTACATCACTACACAGACTCAGCCACACAGACCTCCCAAGTTCAGCACACCACACGAGCCAAGGCTAGGAAGTCTTCCTTCAAGACAAAAGCACCCCGGTGGCAATCCTTGAATCTTTAATTTCCTAAAACAATTTAAGAATTTAATTTATCCATTCTCTACTTTAGAAATTAACCACTGTGAAAACTTATTTGTGTACATTAAATTCAATTAACCTCAATTACTATAAGTGATTTTGAAAACTGATTTTAATACTTGATTTTTGATATGTGAGTTTCATCTTTTACAAACAACCTCCACATACTGAAGACTGAGAGTTGATCTACTGCCTCTTATTCTTGGTCCTACAGACTACACATAGGTGTGGGTTACTGGGGGGGGGGAGGCTGTTTTTATTGTATGCAACATACTGAATTTCACCTACTTTGTTTTCATTGCTGGGTACTTCTATGTTCTATAGTTATTGGGCTTAGATCTGGGTACAGTTAAATTTCAAGAAAACATACATGCAGCTATGATCATGTTGATCCTTTGAGATTTGTAAGGCGTGACCACTACACTGTATAGCCCAGAGGTAATTTACTTCCTATGACTGAGGCCATACCCTCCTACATTCCAGTAAGAATTCTAAGAAGCAGAGGGACAGGCACTAATAAACAACTGGCAGGTTATCTTCTAGTCCACTTGCAAGCTCTTCCCTCCAGGGAATTCCTTTATATGCAACTTTTTGGCCAATAACTTCTAAAACTAGGAGTTCCCCCTGGTACTTTCAACATAGCCTGTTCCTCTCTGATATACACCTTGCAAACTCTGGCTCCCTTGGTCTCTCTAAACCCTCATGTCTCTCCCACAACTCAAGAAGTTTTCCTGGCAATACATGGGTTCCCTTTCCCTACCACAGTCGAGAAACTCCCAAACAATCGAACCAGAAAAGGTAACAACAAAGCTTTAACTGCTATCTTATGCATTCGACTAACTTTTGTATTTGTTTCCATGGGAAAGGCCACAAAATATAAGCAATTCCTCATGGCTATAACTAGGTCTGTTTATACTACATTTTTCTCTGAGGTGTCCTAAATCACATAAGCAAAAAATGTCATTAAGCCAAAAGTGATTGCACATTAATAGAACAATCTTCTTCTCAAAAATATTTTTTTCACTCTCAACTAAAGGGTAGCAATTTAAATGTGACATGAACAAATCAGGTTGTTTTACAGACAAACTTAGGGCCTGATTCCATACTGGACATAACACTCAATCAAGCTTTTAAGTTTTTAGGGTAACAGAGACTATGATTACATAAACCTTTTACAAACTAGGAAATCATACAAAGTTATAAGAAAAATCAAGTAAGTTATGTAAATATAGCTCAGTGGTAGAATGTGTGACTATCATGCCCAAAACCTTGAGTTCAAGCCATATAACTTAAATATATAGAGAGGTGTACTTTATATATGGAATAATATACACATTTAACTTATAGCCCTGCTCTAAAAACATCTTTTTTCATAGGTAAAAAGATATGGTTTGTTCTCCTTTCAGGAAGCATTCCCAACAAACGCCAAGCATGAACAAAGCTGAGAACTGCATTGGACAAGGTGACTGACAGGAGCTTCCCCCTAACCAGACATTAGGGAGGACAGATACTGAAAAGAGGCTGATATGGGTTACCTTCCAGACCCATGGGTGGCAAGTGTCGTGGTGCTGGCACAGAGTGGTAGACGAGGAAGCAGGCGAGCATGCTTAGCTGAGACTTCTCAACGGGCTGCCCACTAAGGTAGGCGTGCACACACACATCACCCCCGGCTGTGAGAGGACAAAAGGAGGTGAATGGATCAGGAGCAGAGATGAACAAAATGGGGATGATTACTTTTGTTACCTGTTCATCAAGTGCATACTTAGCTTCCGGCACAACCCAGGCAGTGCTGCACAGGCTGCACAGCCTGACGCTGCCCAGTTTAGTGTGCTGTGAAGAAGTGAAGAAATACATACAAATACAGGTGATTCCAGGGTAACAGATGCCCACTGTCAAACCTTTCCTTCCAGTGTAAATATTCAAGGAAACTGATTTCAGCCCAGGACTAGAATCTATTCTTAGCAGGAGATGATCAAATGCAATCCCTATCAGAGTGTGTCTGCAAGTCTGACACAGGCCATGGTTCTGGTGTGGTGGGTCTGGAGTCCTGGCAGGAAAGGCACATGTAGCCTAGTGCAAGCAAGCACTGCCGCTGCTCAGGAGCCAGACTTCAAGAATCCTAGCCCAGAATAAGCAAGGCAGTCCTATCCTGGACACAGTGGTCAGCTGAGGACAAGTGGTCTAGGCCATTCAGTGAAGACACTCTGTGATAGGAGGGGTGGACCGAGGAACAGGCTGAGATTGAGATGCAGCTTGGGTCACAATCGAGATGCGCAACTCATGTGCTTCTGGGGTAGGAATGAGCCTATCTTCATGCCATGGTTCCTAAAATCATCTCCTTTCTCTCTGAGTGGCATGAAAATCTGGAGGAAAGGAACTGTTGATTGTTTTAGTACCACAAGGGGACAAAGTGACCAAGCAGAGGACAGCAAATGGAACTTTAGGTGTAAAAGTTGTAGGTCCAGCAATTACTGAGTCTCTTAACCCTGTCTTAACTGTGTAATCTGAGCTTACTGCTAGCCTCAATATTTCAGTTCAGTTCAGTCTTCTGTTACAGACATAAGACATTTGAACCAAAAAAGAAAATTTGAGAGAACAAATAAGAGAGATAAAGATGTCTGGAAAACTGAATTCATCAAGTGTCCTAAAGAACCACAAACCAACTAGGTCTCTATTTATTCTAAGACTGCTTGTCACTGCCAAATAGTGTTTACATTCTAAGATGTTTGCCATCAGAGAATTTGCCAAGACTCAATGGCATACTACTTCTCAATAGCAAAGGCCTTCTATAGGTGTTGAAATACCAAACCCAATGGAAAGAAAACACTGACATTTATTACATAACATTTTTGCAAAAGGGGAGGGGGATTTAAATGTCTATCAAAAACATTTCAAAGTTAACACAGTGCTGGTATAGCTGTGTCCTTCATTTGCTCTTCATAAGCCTCTTTACAGTCTGATTGTCAGAAACTTATTTCCTGGTGTCACAGCAGGACAGCTTAAATACTGAAGCAATAACTGTCATGACCATTGCAAACATGGTTTGTTTGTACTGAAAGCAGGTCACCATCAGATACTTGGTGTAAGGACTTGAATAAACTGAAAGGAATATAAAGATCCAGGAAATGACTGCAGAAAAGTCAAGCTCAGGTACTAGAGACACATCGATGGATTCCCACAATAGCATTCATGATGGGAGTCAGTATGAGGAACTTGATAGTTTCCTTCTTTCTCGAGCTAGCACTTCTGGCAGAGAGCCAGGGTCACAGGATGCTCAAGGATATCACTGACTCAGTCAGTATGTCCTTTTCTAGAGCAGGTAAATGTATTGTTTTTTAAAAGTCATTAAAGTACATATCCAGACTTTGACTCTTTAAAAATCAAGCTATAGATTATGCCCAGGTTTACCTTGTTTGTCAACGGAAACTGTTAAGAACAGAAAAGCCTCAGTTGAGTCACCCTTCAAGCACAAGGACACAATGTCACCATACCTTGTAGCCACTGGTCCAGGGTGTCATCAACAGTGCACTTCACCACAGGCAGGAACTCGGAGTTTATAAAGAGCCCTCGCTTAGGATAGGTTTGCTGCCTTTCTTGGTGGCCTCGTGAACTGAAAAACTCTAAGATCAACTTTATCTGCCAAAGATCAGATGTGTCTGACATGTCTCTCTTTTTAAGACTTCTTAGAGCCTATGTGAAAAAAACAGAAAGAATAGCTTGTTTAATCAAATGGCAAGATGTTCTAATGATGCTGTCTTCAGGGTATGTTCAAATATGGCTGACAAGATCAGGCTATGGAGATTCATGGGGTTGGCTCAGCAACCTTGAATAATGAAGACCCCCTACACACTGGGGTATAAGTCTCTGGGGAAGAAGTTGGGGTACAGTGACATAGCAGGGACAGACAGGAATCCCAGTGTGGCAGAGGCCTAATCACACTGATGTTAAGAATCACCAAAAAGGTACCATGGCTACCCCCAGAGGAGACACATTCATCCATGGAGACTGTTCTAGATGGTGGAGGGTAGCCAAAGCTTTTAAAAAGAGAACATTTAACCAGCAACCAAGAAGCCTAATTTAGCTGCTCTGCCAAGAGAGGCGGCAAGCCAAGCCCCAGCCCAGTACCACAATCATTCTCTGCAACTGAGAAGCGACGGATTCATGCAGCAACAGCATTCTGGCCCTGCTTCTGCTGGAATGTAGAACACTACTTTACATACTGTGATTTTCATGCCTGGGGAATTATTTCTTGCCTAAATGTTTTTCCCACTCAGCTATCCACAAGATTATTTTTACCATCAAAGATTTAGTTTTTTGGCTTGAGAGAGAGTCCCAAATGCCAATCTATAAACTCTTCATATTTACTGCAGAATTTTTAAAACTATGGGTTCTGGATATTGCCCACTTAGAAAGTATAGAAAAGGATTTGAAGATCTGCATTTTAAGATTCCCCAGATTAATTTTAGCCAGGTTAGAAAACTACTGGCTAAGCTAAACTGTAAACATGGGTCTGAAAAACTATGAGACTGAGAAAACTAGATTAATAACAACCCTGATAAGAAGGTCAGTGCTTTAGGAAAGCTCTCAGGCATTTCGTCCCTGTTAGGCACTTACAAAATATCAAGAAAAAATGAACACCATCTCCCTAAATCACCAGCTCCTGGTTTTAAAGTGCCTGCAGACATAGCCAAGGAGGTGGAAATTCATATCCTGTAAACACCAGGCACATAGGGCTGCTACTCATTTGTGGCCTTCCCATGAAGAAAGGAGGTAAGAGATGATACAGGAAGACTAAATCAAGAAAGGAAATGATATCTCCCTCCCCAAACCAAGAGAAGAAGACAGAAAGGGATGTGAGACTTCCAAGAGGAAGGCAGCCTTCCAGAGAGCACTCCTGCTAGCACCAAGTCCAGCCTCTGGGCATCAGCATAAAACTGTCACCTGGAAATGGTTTCTTGATAAGATGTCTAAAAGCAAGCAAGAAACTGAAAACTGAATACATAAGGAACTTCCCACACTGTGTAGTAGGTCATTTGCAGTATACCATCAATTGCATCAGAATACAAATAATTTTGGAATCATACCTGATCCATTGCTATATAGGCAGGCAACATCTCTGGGGTTTCCTGAGCAACACACTCATAAAGTATTGAAGAAAACAGGTCCAGAATCTCCTGTTTCTATGGAAAAACACAATTACTTTATAGCACATCAAAGCCTATCACAAAATCAAATCAAGGAACAACCGTGTAACAGGCACTAATAGCTCATTCTGAAGCTCTATGGTAAACAGTGTGAACAGTTCATCTCTTTAGAAAGTCAGAGTCCATGCAGTGTTATAACATCAATGAAAACCCAGAAAGAATGGTGCGGTAGCAGCATGTGATCTGGTAGATTAAAGATCTAGGGTTTTAAAAAAAAAAGCTGTGAGAACACCAGAGACGAGCCTTCAGAAGGCTGGGAATGGGATCCAGAAAGGCAGCCTAACACCAACAGAGATGTAGGGGTGAACAACACCCAGGTAAATAGAGCTCTCGGAGTCAAATCCACAAGGGGGCCCGGGAGAGAGGAAGATGTGGTGGTGGCAACAGAATCAGCAATCTCTAATACATGTAAAGGATGTCATCAATCTCAAAGGCAGACATGACTATTACAGGTGACTTTGGCTGTCTATTGATAGAACTAACAAAGTCCTATCCTGGTACCCAGCAAGCAATACTTACTGGACCCATGCTCACAGTTGGCTTGCAGAAATATTCAGCAAACGACAGAAGTGCTGGATCAGAAGTGAATGATGAAATTGTTTCTGGCTAAAAAGAAAAACAAAGCCCGCTTTAAATGAGATAGCCAACTATTATTTCCCTTCCTGCTCACACCCTGAGGCCTGTAGTTATAAGACCCCTGCGATTTCCCCAAATGCGGGGAACTCGACTGCATAATTTGTGGTAATGGGAAACTTCAGTTCGAGCTCGCCTCCCCTTTCCCCCCAGTAAAGAAATAAAAAAAGAACTCTATCCCCTCCTTTCACACAATGATCCCACAAGTCAAAACAAGCTAGAGCTTTGTCATTCTGGTCTGTTAGAAAGTTACAAGCTTTTGCAAAGGTAATATGAAGTATTGATTTACCAAAAGGTCAATAATAAATGTCTTCTTTCTTATAAACTACCCACATTCACTGTCTAACTAAAAAGCTGGCTTAAAAGTACAAATACTTGCCGGGCAGTGGTGGCGCATGCCTTTAATCCCAGCACTTGGGAGGCAGAGGCAGGCGGATTTCTGAGTTCGAGGCCAGCCTGGTCTACAGAGTGAGTTCCAGGACAGCCAGGGATACACAGAGAAACCCTGTCTTGAAAAACCAAAAACAACAACAACAAAAAAGTACAAACACTTAGCCAGGCACTGGTATTGCACGCCTTTGATCCCAGCACTCAGACAGAGGCAGGTGGATCTCTGAGTTTGAGGCCAATTTGGTCTACAGAGTAAGTTGTAGGATAGCCAGGGCTACACAGAAAAGCCTTGTCTTAGGAAACAAACAAACAAACAACAACAAAACCCCCAAATACTATAGAAGAGTAAGGAAAGGAGTCTCACTCCAGTGAGCTTCCAAAACAGGACATTTTCTATGATCCTTCATGGATGAGGTCCTTAGAGGAACTGGGACCACACCGACAAAAAGACAAGGGGTGTGGGGGGGAGGCGTACGCACAGTTGAGGAGTTAAGTGTTATAGGGACAGCTTAAGTTTTCAAGCTATAATTGTTCTAGTGATAGCTACACATTTAAAAACAATTCACATTTAAAATTAGCTAAGGTATTAATTTTATTTTTTGTGTATTTTACTGGATTAAAAAGAATTTAGTAGGAAAAACCCTTGGTCTAGCACTTACTATTCGAAACTGAAACCAGAATACTTCAGTTTTGGTTCCTATTTTAATTCTGGACTCCCGGAAGGAGCTGTCCTTTATTTGTATATACTTTCAATATTCAAAATTAAGCTCAAGTTTACCTATAAATTGAATTAGCTTTTCATATAGACTCTAATTTTTAGAAAAAAGAAATAGTGCTAACTTAAGCCAAAAGAAAAAAAATCTTCAAAATATTTCAGCATCCACACTTGACATCAAGGCTGAACTTTTATACATTTACATCCTGGTAACTGGGAGAAAGGATCAATGTCAAGTGACCAAATCAGATGAGATGTAAGCTGAACTACAATGAACTGTTATCTCCTTACTCAGGAATAAAGGAAGCGAAAATTTGTGGCTGCCCCTTGGCTGCTGCACTAACACATCTTTGCTTATGGCCTGAGACCCAGGTACTCAGACGCTTAACAAACATCTGCCCCTGAACTGTTAAAACTGAGACTAAATTCCCAAGTTTAAAGCTAGATGTGTTACAGAACAGATTCTTAATGACAAAAATGAATTCTAGAACACAGAACATGCATTGAACCTTTCATAGTAATGAGCTTTAACTCATGCTTTAACTTTTCTTTTTTTCATTTTAAACACTACTGTAGCTAAGTACTAGGAAATAATAAACTAAAAAGCAAGACTCAAGCTGTCATTTTCTTTTCATCAAGATTAAAGCAACAAATGTGGTTTAAAAATGGGTTTTCCCTCCAATGGCGTAGGTGGGGTTTGCCTATAATCCCAGCACTTAGGAGACTGAGGCAAGGAAATCACACAGTCTGAGGCCAGGCCTGGGTTATAGCTGAGTAATAGAACATTTAATGCTGGCATGCATAAAGTCCTGGGTTCAACCTCCCACACTGAACAGCAGAGAGTCAAGGGGAGCCAGGAGAGGTGTTGCAACCTGGTCACCATACTAAAACGCTCATGCTAACTTACAAATGCTTTCTCTCTTAGAGGGACGAGTAAGTAAAATAAACCACATCTTGCTTGTAGTGGAGGTTTTTATAGGTGGTACTAAACACAAGGCTCACACTGAATACTAGCAGGCCATCCCTATTTTATTATGGGTGTCACATAAGACAGCAAGAGAAACCATGGCCTTCAGCTTTACAATCTGCAGCAATCACAGAAGACGCTAGTGAAATGAACACTACCTTGAAAGCCCGGGCTTCAGAGTTCCTGTTAGCAACAGTCTGTGCCAATAAACTCTGCCACCCCATTGGGTCTTCTTTGTAGGAGAGCTGGCCTGCCCTGAGCTTTACATATAAAACTCCATCCTTGGAAAGAATGGACCTGGAAGAAGGAAAAACAAGGATGATTTTATGGGAGGCTCTCTGCTGACGCTGGTGTTTTCCAGTGCCACTTTTATAGGGGAGGAAGTTGTCCTCATTCTCTGGCAGGGTCACTAACTCTGTACCAAATGACTGAGTGCATATAAGGGAGGGTAGAATGCACCCCCACTTTTCTGTGATGTCGAGATTCATGAACTTGTTCAGTGAGGATTCCACCTGCTCAAGAGTGAGCCTCTCCAGGGTCTTACCTAACACTGCTGATTCCTGTGTCCCTAGCAATATGCTTAAGATACTGAAAGTGCTAAAGATCTAGTAACTGTTTTTGCAGTAGAAAGAAAATACTAATTAATCTAAGAAAGAATAAATAGAAGTTAGCTACTAGATAATAAGAAGACATAACTGGAACCAGACTATGAAACTTTCACATGCTTGTCAAAACATTCTGTGAATTTAAACAATTTATATACTTTCCAATGTATAAAACTAATAACATGCTAAGTAATTATTTGAATATACTTTATTCTACCTGAAAGGAATTTCCCATAGCCTTATGTTAGTTGTAACAAGACAACAATACACAGAAGCAACAGGAGATGCCTAAAGGCATCGGATGTTATAAATAGTCCCCTTTACACTAAATATTACTGTTCCCATTACTATCTAACGCTGAGTCAGTTCTAGTTTCTCAATGAACATGTGTAAACATTTACCGTTTGACTTTCAAATAAAACTTTTACATTCTAAAACAAATCCCGCTTCAAAGATATAGACCACATTGCTCAACATACCGAATATGCTGTCATGCATGAGACCAATCAGTAATGCTATCCAGACACTGCTCTAGAACCCACCTCCCTGTAGACATTCATGCACTGCTGGAAAAGCTAAGGTGAGAACTCAGCATACTTACCTCAAGTGCTGTTCTCCCTTACTTAAATCTATAAGCAGTTCCCAGTATCTTGGCCCTTTAACTTTCATCTGCAAAGACAATTGTAAACATAGTCACTCAAAGCTGGCAAACTGAGCAGGCTTCTGAGAAGGAAGAGTGACTCACTCAATGAGCCACTTATAAGTTAAGGAGACCCAGTTGCCTGTGAGCCATCCAAAAGGCAGGTAAACCATGTTCGAAAGGACACAGACCATCAATAAAAACCTCTAAGATAGGACTTCCTCTGCCCTTCATGAATGTTCCTCCTGCAGTTCCTTTGTCTTAAATAGGAGGACCTTTATAGATATGCAATTCTGTTTCAATTTGCCCCCTGGTAAACCTCCAAAGTCACACCAACTTACCTGCTTTAAAAGATGAAGTTCTGGAAGAAGGGTTGGAGCCATCAGTTCTTCTTTGGTCTGTTCATACCACTGAGTGCCCTTTACAAAGGTAAAACAGCCAGCATGGGCCAAATGGTCACTGTGTCTCTCCTTGCTCATGGTCTGCACTAACTATGAAACAGTATAACTTTTCTAACAGTCTTTGCTTGGCAGCGCTACACTGAGTCCAGGGCCTGGTGGATGACAGGCAAGTGTTCTAGAGCTGAGCTAATACTCAAGCCTACATTCCATCACGGGGCAGTCATCACCCTCAACACCTCAGTGCCTTGCCCTTCACTGAGCTGCAATGCCGAAGGGCTCCGCTTCTACAGCATGGGTTTATACACAAGCCCCATTTGTCAGCCTGGTTTGCTCTGTGACAGGTGCCCCAAACTCTTCAGCTAGATAAGAGCACTCCATACAGCCCTCTAAGTCTCACACTGCCAGCACTGTCCCCACACCTGGCCCCTCATTTCCTTCAGGAATGACATCATCATTGCACTTTCACGTCTCAAAATGTAACACATTCTGATGAACAGAAGTATTTAATAATGTGGTACAGACTACATGAGTTGTAATCTACGTATGAATCCCAATTAAAGATAAACAAATTTAGTACACACAAATACAAAATTTGGAGATTTTGAATGTTCAATAAACCCAAACTTCATTTGGGAATCATTATAAACCAAACTCACTCTGTAGAACACTAGAATTAGCCACATAAAGTTACCAGGAACATTTTCCAGTGATCAGCTCTAAGGACAAAGGAACAGCTGATAATGTCAAAAGTTACACACAAATACGAGAGTGAGCCGCCCTGGCAATGAGCAGCAACTTAAGAAACTGGTTTTTATGACTGTCCAACTTCGCATCATCACCTTTTGCTAACACGCTTTTAAAATAATCTAACCTGCAAAGTTGACACGGAGAGTTAGTTACCTTGTAAGTAACTTCTATAAGGGCATAGCAGGGAGTGTTTGTATCCACATCCACAGGTACCAGGAGCCTTGGTTCTGCAGCTAGCACATAGAGGTGCCGAAGGGCCTGGAGATGATACCTGTGCACAAAAACCAGAGAAGTGACCAGTGACATGAAGGAGCCTGACAATTGCCACTGCTGACAGGCTACACAAAGCTGGGGTGGTAAATATGTTCCTATGAAGAATCTGAAATGAAGATGACAAATTCAATTAAAAGTATAAAGAAATTCTAGTTTAAATTTTGTATTATACAGTTGTGTGTGTGTGTGTGTGTGTGTGTATATGCATGTGATACATGTACATAGAGGTCATAGGACAACTTTTAAGGAGTTCATTATCTCCTTCCACCATGTGGGTACTGGGGATTTAACTCAGGCTATCAGGCTGGTAGGCAAACACCTTTATCTACTGAACCATCTTGCAGACACTAAAGGGTACTAAGAAATCTTAAGAAAGTACTTATGTAATCTTTGATCCAATAATTCTTTATCTGAATTTACAGGTAAAAATTTTTACAAGAAAGTAACAATTGTCCTAACAGAAGAGTATTTACTAATGGTGGTCTAAACACTGATTTAAAGCAACAGTCCCATTCGACCATTCTTGGGTGCTCTTCACAAGACACCTCTCATCACCTTTCTTGGGGATATGCTGTGGCCGCTATAATTTTCCTCAGAGTTAGTAGGGAAGAAAGGACACCAGTTGGTTCTCTTCAGAGAACAATACTCTCTATGTACACATCCTTGCACACAAACAATTGAAATACCTAGTAAAACACCGATGGGAGAAAGTGCCGATGTGTGTGTACATTCACTTTTGAATCTTCACATTAAAAATTTTAACTTTAACAATTTTTATTTTAGAATGTAAATATAAATGTTTAAGTTTTAGATCCCATTAAAAAGTAACGAAATGAGATTAAAAAACAAAAACAAACAAAAAACAAACCAGGGTTGAGGAAATGCCTCAGTGGAGTGGTAAAACACACATGATTTAAGTATGAAGAGTTGAGTTTGGATCATCAGAACCAGTATAAAAGTCGGTGCAGAGCCATAGACCTGTAATTCCTCCAGTGCCAGGAGAGTGAAGACAAGTGGATCCTGGGGTTCTGGGGGCTTTGGTGGCCAGCCATGTAAGCTCTAGATTCAATAGGAACCCTATCTCAAAAAGTACAGTAGAGAATGACAGACAAAAATAATATCCAATGTCAATCTCTGGCCTCTACATGCACATACAGGCCATACATATAACACACATGCATGCATACATGTACAATTTGGAAAAACTAGTGATAAAAAAAAAAACAGCCTTCTTCTTCTCACTCAAATCTACTCACCACTGTCAGTGTATTAAAAATAAAGGGTTGGGGGAGAGAAATCCCTGCTATTAGTTATATTTAAAAATGGGGGAAGGGCAGAATTGGGTACTGAATACTGGGCTTTACACATGCTAAGCAGGCACTCTGCCACTATACTACACTCTCAAACCTACATAAAGATTCTTCAGAATTATCACCAAATTGCATACAGCAGCACATGCCTATAATCTCAATACTTGAGAGGTTGAAGTAGATTACAGGTTCAAAGGCAGCCCGGGTCACATACTAGTTCCATGCAAACTTTGAATACACATTAAAACCTAAGGGAGGAAGGGAGGCAGGGAGGGAGGGAGGGAGGGAGGGAGGGAGGGAGGGAGGGAGGCAGGGAGAGAAAGAAAAAGTCAACTAATCATATATCCAGCACTCCCCTGCAATGACCTGGTAACTGACTATAACAACTCACATTCTAAATGACAGGATGGGGGCCTCATGTCAGAGTTAGCAATGTTCTTATGTTCCACTTAACAGAGTTTGAACTTCAGAGACTACTTTTACAGAGCAGACTTTTCCTGTCATTGGTTATACTTGACACTAGAGTGCAAAGTCATGCATGGTAAGTGGCTTTAAGGGCTCCTGACATTTTACTACTAGACAAGAATGCTGCTGACTTTCAGACAGACAAGTCGACCCAGTACCGGCTGCCTACAATGTCATTTATCAGGAACTATTGTCTTCCCTTTCCTAATACACAAAAGAAGTCCCTTATTCTGGACACTTCCCTAGAAAAGGAAATGTTAGTCATTCTTTGTGCCCTACAAAGCTCTATAAATGCTCTCTAATGCTCACGTTATATAACTTCAGACTACTGCTTTCTGCCACTTCTAAGTTGTCTGTTTTATTTTTTATAGGTCTCCATTTTTATCCCTCTTTGATGTCATTTATACAAAACCTCTCAACAATTGTGTAAAACAAAGAACTCACATTGTCACTAATTCAGATTAAGTATTTTTCTTGGAATTAAATAATTGTAACAGAAAAAAGGTATTGTTTTGTACTTCCCTAAAGTTTGAATGGTTAATTTATACCTAAAGATAACTCTATCTGGCTTACATTTGGATTTACAACAGCTTGACAGATGTGAGAATAATCAGGCATCAAACGTCCAGAATTTTCTCCTAATCTAATACTTTGAAAGAGACATTTAAAAGATTTCACTAGGGAGCTAAGTTCAGAAACAAAGTGACAGTCCATGGAAATAAAGTAGACCTCAGGAAACAGGCTAAGCACAAATGCAAGAGACTCACCGGTTGTCAGTGCTGTGGGCTGGGAAATGTGGGTAAAGGGCGCAGAGAAGGGCGGCAATGGATGAGTTGGATGTGCTCAGAGAGTACCTGCAGAGCAAAGCCAGGGGACAGACTGTCAGCGTCCCCGCTGTGTCTTCACGCATGCGTGGGTCATGAGAGGAGCTCTATAACAACGAACACTAGGAAGAGGCCATGACAAACGAAGCACACCCTTGGTGGGGAACACCTTCTTTACAGTTACTCCTTACATCACTTCTGGACTGACTACTAGTCAAAGCAGAAGCTATTCTACAAATGTTAAAACAACCAGGAATTAATAAGCAAGGCTTACCCTAAAATAGCACAGTGAGGATGATCAAGTATTTTATCACTTTGATAAATCAAAATTCAAAAATGAATATTCATATATTAACATTAGATTAAACCCAACAGCACAGGATGCTATAAATATCAATATTATAGGAAACATATGACAATTTAAAAATAAAACAACCACTAAAATGCAGTGCCAGAGACTGGAGAGATGGTTCATTGCTTAAGAGTTTGAGCTGCTCTTCCAAAGGACCCAGGTTTGGCTCTCAGTCAATTTGTTGGGTAGCTCACAACTGGCTGTAACCCAAACTTCAGGGAATCCAAACAGGCACCAGTCCGCACATGCATAAACCCTTACAAAGACAGACAGACAGACATATATACACAAATATATAATTAAAAATAAAACATTAAAAAAATAAAGGCAGAATCTCAGGTAAAGAAAGTGATTCAATCTTAAAGAGAAGCAAGGAGTCACATCCCGTGGAATGATGAAGATGTGACTGTGAGTGTTCATTAAATGCACGTACTTATTTGAAAGAAAATACTTTCAAAAGTCATAAAATACTTAAAAAAAAAATCTTATAACTAATATTCCTTTACCCATGCTCGTTGGCTCTTTTAATTTTTATTGCTGTGCCAAGAATTCACAGGTTGGGCCCTGTCCCTGATAGGCAAATGTTGATGGCTGAGCTACAGCCCCAGCCTTTAAGCATTGATAATTCTAAATTAATAAAAAGAAGCAACTGTCACAAACTATACTAAGAAAATATACAACTTGCTCATAATCTCTACCTCACAAGACACCACATAAGTGTAGCCATAGTTGAAGACAACATGGCAAGAGACTTCAACCCTCTGCAGCTGGTGCAGTCAATGCAGTTCTAATTAATGTTATATCCAGTTATTCACTATGAAAAATGACAAATTCCAACATTTTTATGAAAAAAGCCAATGATGGAAAAACATAGTTTTAAAAGTGAAAAAAATAGATCACGTATATAGATCTCACTCATGAACTCTTTTATTAAAGAACAAAACAGAAACATTCATTACCTTCCTCCTCCCAAAAAGAGAAGGCCTAGGGCCATGTGGTGGGCCAAGTGGAAGCCATAGTTCATCTCCCCGCCTGTCTTCATATGCAGGAAGCGACAAAGCTGCAACACCTTCAGGTTCCCAGAGCCAGCCATCACCATGGCAAGAGACAGCAGGACAACACTTAGGCAGGTTTCGAGGTTATAGGGCCCAGTCTGGTGACACAAAAACATTACCTAGTGTTACCTTTCTTCATTACCAAAAATATCTGACATTGGAAGATTACAAATGTTTGTAATTTTAAAACTAAATATAAACAAAAAAAGAATACTCCGGAGTATTTTAAAACTAAATCTAAAAAAGTGAATACTCTGGAGCATTATAATGGATACAATGCACCACCCACAGAAAACTTATTATTCCTATAGACATCACTCTCAGAAATTCTTCCTGTACATACATATGTACTCATTGATGAAAATCAGACACTACTATACATGCTAACTCTTTTAATAACTTATAAGCAATTTTCAAATGCATAAAACCTTATATAGCATGATCTTGCTACATCCAATGTATAAGAGCATATGGATATGCTATAACTCAAATACTTGGGCATTTTTGATATTTCTAAATTTTTTTCACATTATAAAAACTACTGCACAGGTCTATGTCATTAACCAGGATATATAATCTTGCAGTCTCTTTGTTATCAGAGAAGTAATGTCTGGAGAACGACTGTATAGTCACTAGCTGTTTGTCTGTTTTTAAAGGACATTTTGGCATTCAGTAACATGACAGAAAATGAATATGACAATCCACAAATATTATATATTTCATTTATTCTCTTGTCACAAGAATTAGAAATAGACACAGCCTTCTAGACTAATCATAGTCTCAAGGGTAATCATATTCTCCTAACTGACTACCTTAAAACCAAAACATAAAGAGAGCAGTGCTTCAAACATTGCTTTAAATTCAAATAGCAAAGGTATTTGATAACCTCCAAGTTTCTGGTTTATCTATAAATGTTCTTTGTTTACTTTATTCCAAAATAGGGGAAAGAAAAAAAATAAGACTTACTACAGAAGCATTGGGTGCAGATAAATAATTCATAAAATCTTTAGCAAATTTATGCTGGAAAAGGAGAAGAAAAATTGAAAGTTAAAAGTGGCATCTTAAGGCTTGGGTTGTAAGGCAGAAGGACAACTCACAGCACAGCAGCACGAGCCAAGACAGTCCTCACCAGACAGTTAAAGGCTGATAAGTTCTCTGAGCCAGCAAATCGAAAACCCAGAGACAAGCAGGCTCCTGCGATTATGTAGACGTGTGCTTGCCTGAAAACAAATGACAAGAAACATAATGTTGTCATTGTCCTTTAAAATCCATTATTGCCATTGTCTTGGAATAAAAATAATAAATATTCATCTTTTACAAACTAATTTACAGACTCCTGAGAAGGGTAAAGAGGATCTCTATCCAATCAACAGATCTCTGTGGGTTTCTGCAGAAGACCATGTAACCCTCACTGATATAGCCTGCCTCTTACATGACATTTTTCATATACTATAAGGAAGGACACCTTTAAAGTGTTCCCCCACCAAGGAAAGAAGGAAAAAAAGAAGAGAAAGTACAATTAAATTTTTCTTTTTTTCTATTTTCTTTTGGAGAGAGGATCTCATGTATCTCACATGAGGGATTCAGAATTACTCAAATCAAGTACTGGTTCTCCTATGTAAGTAAATTGATCTGACAGGTGCTAACATAGTTAACTAATATATTACATTACTTACGACAAGGTTTCCAAATTCAAGTCCTCTGAACAAGGCAATTCAATTTCACTCAGAGAGATACTATTTTCTCTTATAATCTGTCAAGACAGAAAAGCGATAAAATCTGAACACCTCTGTTCTAATTACAAATATGTCATGAACTAGCTGTCACGACCATATTATAGAAAATAAACCCCAAAGTTAGTGGATACATTGATAACTATAACATTCATATGCAATAGAACTTACCTATACCATCATATGGGTACAGGTTATTTCAGATTTAAGAGTAGACACATCTATTGAATCATTTTTTTTTATTTGTTTGGTGTGTGTGTGTGTGTGTGTGTGTGTGTGTGTGTGTGTCGGGATGCACATTCAGAGAACTTCTTGTACCTACATTTCTCTCTTACATATAGACAATCCTGGGATTAAACTCAGGTCACCAAGCTTGGCAGCAAGAGCCTTTACCAACTCACTGAGCTCACTGAGCCATCTTGCTGGGCCTCCTTTGGATCTTTAATAGAACATGTACCCTGAAGCTTAAAGGCCTAGCTTCAAAGCCCAACTTTAAGGCCACACAGAAGTTGCCTGACAGCTCTGTGACTCATCTATAAACAAACATAGGACGTTAATCTACCGACAGCTTAGAATTAGCAAGCTACATACTAAAGTGTTTTGTGTTTCCCTATATAGCCATGGTCACAAGACCACACTGATCATCAACTGAAAAAAGCATCCCTAAGAATATGAGTTGTAAATAAATGGGAAGAAAAACTCTCTAGAATCTGGTTCTTGGTCCTTTTCCTATGATTTCCTTAAGTTATAAAAAATAAAAACAGGAAAGATCAAACCAGAATCACTTGAAGCAGGTTAGAGGTGTACAAGAAATAAGAAAAGTGTGGTGTGTGGTGTGTGCTTGTGAGCCCAGCACTCAGGAGGTAGAAACAGGAGGATTCCAAGTATTAGACCAGCCAAGTCCTAAGAGCCTGCTTCTGGGTTGCTCCCACCCTCCCAATCTGAATGATTTTGTCCAGGAAACATGCACAATGCACTAAACTCCAGCAAATATATACTAGTCATTGCAAATCTTCACGGTGGCCTGACCCACAACAGGCAGAAGCTGAAGCTGCCCAGGTGTCCAACAAAAGGCAAAAGCAAAGAAACTGGCACATTCACAAGACAGAACAGACCTACAGATGGACGATTAATACTCTCAGTGATATCACACACTGCACCGAGCAGAAGGTTCACACAAAAGATATGTACTGCAGGTGACTTCGTTAAAATAAATTCAGTTAAAATTTAACCAACTCATCCTAACACGGCATTTTCCCTTTCATCTTTATAAACTGCCCTTTACCTACAGGCAACATTCATCTCCTGTCTGTATCCTTTCTACCCAGAGACAGTCATTTGTCCCTCTGGGACAAATACCCTTTACCCATTCCCCTTCTCCTCATCCTCTATCTCCTCTCTTTCTCTTACTCCCTTCCCTTTCTCCCTCTAGGACAAATCTCTAGCAGACTTTGAGTCCTCCAGGCACCGAGGCCTGAGGTTGAGGTCAGAAATCTCCCTGGGTCCTTCTTCTGCCTTATTCACTGAAATAGGATCTCTTAAACAATATATCTAAGTCTTGTTAGCCAGCTTGTGCAGGGGATCCCATCTCTACCTTCTCCCACCGTAATTTATATGGGACCCAGGGACCCTAACATCACACACACCCTAGCATTTCAGAAAGCACAACCACACAAGTAGAGTATACACAGTAAGTTTAGTAAACAAAATTCTAGCACTACCCATTCCACCACATCAGTCTATCAGAGAGCCAGGAGAAGTTTAGAGCTAGTCTTGGGCTTCCACTGTCTGGGATAGAATGGTTCACTTGAAGAATGTGAGCACTTGAAGGACCAGGCTACCTCAGCCCATGACCACCCCTACAAAGCAGTACCAGCCTGGGGAAAGACTGGACATTTTAGCTGTGGTTTTCTTGTTTCCAAGGCAAGCACTTTAGCTGCTGTGTCATCTCCTTGGCCTTCAGTATACACTCATAAAATTAAAGTTCCTCTGTCTTCAAAAGATCCCCTAAAGATGAGCAGGAAGACTGCTTAGCAGTTAGAAGCAGGCACTGCTCTTCTGGGACTTGAGTTCAATTCACAACACCTATTATAGGCAGCTCACAATTGCATGTAACTCCAACTCCAGGAAGATCCAGTGCTTCCTTAAGTAGCAGCATCCATATTTAAACACATACATGCTTAAAAATGATCAAAAAATAAATCTTAGAAAGAAGATACCTACGGGTAAACAATTGCTTCTACAAGAAAAACATATTCTATAGCACTTTGGAAAATCTCACAAGAAATCACAATTTTCGTTATTAATGTTACAGTATTTATTATCTGTACCTACCTGAGGAACATTGCTGTCAACCCACTTGGAATTTGGTAAAATATCATCCCACAAAATCAGGCACCGTGCAAGTGTCTTAAAAACAAATTACAGACAAAACTAATTAGGCAAAGCTCATATATTTCCCAACAATTATAACAGTAAGTAAACTAAGAATTAGTTCCCAACTAACAACTACTTTAAAACACAGACTATCAACTAAATACATAAAAATAAAGACTTAGATCTTAAAGAAAAATTTAGTTCATCATGATCAATGTATGAGGGGTTTGGAGAAGGCTTTCTGGCACTGTGAAAGAAAAATCACAAAGGAAAAGAGTCATAGCTCAGCATACATATCAATCTAAAAGCTTAGTAAGTTCAAACATAAAAGGAAGACAGGACAGTTTTAGACAGCATTGAATGGTTACTCTCATTACAACCATAACAGTACTACTGCATCCTCAAGGACACTAAAAATAACACAAGATCCTGGTCACATGTGGCCTTTTAGTGGGTTTTTAATAATAATATAAGAAACATCATTCCAATTATTATCTATCACAGTGGTCACCTCTCCTAGCCCTTCTAAGTTCTTTTTGGGGAACTTCAAAAGAATACTGCCAATCAGAAAAACATGACAGGCTAAAGTAAACCCTTACATGGAAAGGCATTTAGATTTTTGCAGCTAAACTTGGCCCCCTCATGTCAAGAAAAAAGAAAATGACAAAGCACCATACCCTAAGCAAGAGGAATTCTGGTTTCACAAAGTCTAGCAGATACATGGTATCAGGAGCTCGCAGCCAATCGGCAATGGATCTGTTGGCAGAGGACACCAGGGAAGGTTACTGCACAAGGAAGAGGCCAGGCATTCAAAAATCAAGAAACCAAATAAATCATCTCTCTCCTCTAGCAAATAATGCTTGCATGATGCTTCACAAATGCTGCTGTAATATTTATGTTTTGATGTCTTACAGTATACATAAGTTCCACAAGGGTATGTTTAGTTTTGTCTTGTTCATCGAAGTATCTCCAATATTAGTTAACATACATTCATCCAAATAGATTAATAATAATATTTTTTGCCACTTTGTTAATTCTGTATAGAATTTTCCCAACTAGAAGAACTGAGAACATTGCTGAGTTTCATGAATCTCAGAATATTTTTCAAATTAAAAGAATTAAGCTGAGCTGAGGACATAGGTCAAGACAGACTGGGGATAGAGAAGGGTTAATCATTAAGAAGCTTCTAAACAAAGCAGAAACCATTTTTATAAATGGTAACCAAATACAAAATAATGCTAAGTATTTCTGGCTAAACAGTACTCATAAGGATATGGTACATTACTGAAAGGAAGTAGGTAGGCAGTTCTTTGGGCTTGCCCTCTATAACCTTTGCTTCCATATCCACTTGAAAATACCACAGGGGTGGGGGTGGAGGGTGAGGGGGTCGGGGGGCTGGAGGGGGACGGGAAACTTACATCTAAATTAAACACAGATGGTCTTTTAATTTTTGAATCCTGATTCTCTACACAATACAGTATAAACAGCCATTTATATGGTAAATACAAATATATTTCATATTGTAACCTGTCTGTAGATAATTTAAAGTAGCAAAATGAAGTGCATTAATTACATGCATATTTCATGCATTTATGTGGCAGGCTTGAACATTTGTGGGTTCTAGTCTATACAGGCTCTGGAACCAATACCCTGAAGACACGGAGACAAGATCTGACGCACACCATTACCAAAGAAAGCGGTGCTACATAAAGTCTACTGAGCTCCATTATCTAGAGAACAGAGAGAACGGACATCAGGCTCCTCAGCTCATGGAGGTAGACATGAGAAGAGTGTACCGCTAAGGGCAAACAGGATGCCGTGCGTCATGCAGGACAGGGGAGGGTGCGATACCTGTTATTGGTTTTTAAGTAGATCATAGCCAAAGCCAGAGTAGCACCTGGACAAGTCACGTCCACATTTATGGTATCTCCTTCCTGGTGAGAGAAGTTACTCAGGTAAGAGCTCCAGCACGCTCACAGATGTTGGTAGGAAAGCCACTACGATGCAGCTAACCCCTCAGCCTATGGCTCTGGCCTTTCCCTCTGACTTCACTTACTTTGATCTGGTAACTTGGAGACTTATGTTTCTCCCTGTGCATTCCAGTTTGAAAACGCCTATGACCTCCGACCATGTACTGATACAGCTGCTCAGGCACATTGAGATCAGACATGCCAATCAAATTGCTGCCATGCTGGAAAAATCAAATAACTGAGATGAAAAAAGTCTTAACAGCAGTAATTTAGGAATACGCATTCATGATAAAGGGACACACTTCAGAAGAGCCTATTTTAATTTTGATGTTTCTTCCAATTATAATAAACATACACATTAATGCCAAGCTATTAATTCTCATAAAAATTATAATGTATTTTTAGATCTATATACTTTTGTTTTATAAAATACATGAAAAAAAAAAGATGTAATTACACTCAGAGTAAAAGAAAAGATCAAGTACATATTCAAAACCTGAACTGTGAACACCCGAGGACTTTCATTACTGCACCAGTGATCTTCAAGCAACTACGATAACTTATTGAATACTTAATACCATGCTCAATTCTGTTGTATTTAAAATGAATTCACTAAATTCAGCAACCCTATTTGTCCTTGTTAGTTTTACTTGTTAATTTGATATAGCCTAAAGTCACCTAAAAGAAAAGCCTCAACTGAGGGATTGTCTAGATGAGAATGGCCTGTGGACATGTTTGTGGGGGACTATTGCCTTGATTATGAACTGATGTGGGAGGCTCCAGCCCACTGTGGGTGGCACCATCCCTAGGCAAGTGGTCCTGGGTTATAAAACACTAGCTCAGCATGAGCCTGTGGGCCAGCCAGGCAGTGCGCAAACAAGCAGCACGCACGGTTTCTGCTTCAGTTCCTGACTTGAGCTCCTGCCCTGCATGGGTGTGTAAGCAACAGTTAACTGCGTCCTCCCTAAGGTGTTTTTGGTCAGAGTGTTTTATCATAACAACATAACAATATAAAACTAGGACACTACTGAGTAGCTACTAATAAAAATCTCATTTACTATGCAGAAAGAGAGGTGCATTTAACACAGACCTAGGTTACCTAGCTATTACATGGCAAGGTTATATGTTAAACACAGCAGTTCTGCTCAACAGCCATGGAACTGCTTGGCAAACAAATACTAATGTAGTTAAATGATTGGCTTCATCACAAGTCAAGACCAAAATTCTAGTCTCAATCCACAGTGTGATGCTTTTCACATACTGCCACCTGCCTCTAGCTTGTATGTCAGATGTGAGGAGCAAACAGAGAGCCAACAATGACAGATTTTCAGAATGCACATAAGAAACAACATGCTCCACTATAACATTCTGAATATCATTTAGCTTGACTACAATACTGCCTTGGTAGTTTTTCAAAGAAATCATATTCCAAGCAAAAAACAGTAATTACATAAGATATTTTTGGTAGCTTTGAAGACTCTCTTGGATGAAGTTAAAGATGAGTCAACCAGATACTGCATTCTTTCACAAAGCAAGATCTGCTATGGCAACACTCTAGAATACAGTGATTACAGAGTAGCAGATGATTAGGGCCATTTCTACAATTACAACAGATTCTTACGGATTCTAATCATATATATTTTCACTATATTTCTATCATGTATGCACAGAAAAAAAGAGTGATCAATATCAATATATGTATGTGAATAAATATGTGTCTGAGTGTGGTGTATGTGCATGTTCTACACATGTACGGCTACTTGTGTGTATGTATGTGCACAGGAGCCACAGTAGGATGCTGGGAATCCTGCTCTATCATTCTCAGTGTGTACTGAAATCCAAACTCAAGTTCTCATGCTTATGCAATAGACAACCACGGAGCTTGGTTTCTTCCAGAGTGATTTATCATTCTTCATCTTAATCTTATGTCTTGAACATTTTCAAGAAATTTCAGGTCTAGAGAGATGACTCAGTGGTAAAGAGCACAAGCTGTTCTTCCAGAGGACATAGGTTCAATACCCAGCACCCACATGGTAGCTATCTGTAAGCCTAGTTCCAGGGGATCCAATACCATTTTCTGGCCTCTTCAGGCATTGCACATACATGGTGAAAAGACACGCATGCAAGCAAAAATTCATATACATAAAAATAGGTATCATAGTTTAACTGCAAACACTTAAATCTAAGTCAGGAAAAATAAGTCTTAAAATCTCACTTCATTATAGTTTTTCTCCACTGCAAACTAGAGACGATGGAAAAAAAATCCAGAAAGAAGAAAAGGTTGGGCACTGGGTCAGGTCACAGGATAGCAGTCAGAGCTGAGTACCAAGGCTGTTCCTTTCAGTTCAAAGATGGCTGTGTAAAAGCAGAAGACAGACTACTCACCCCCAAGCAAACCATGCCTAGGGCCAGGCCAGCAGCTAAGGAGTAAGACTCTCTGTCGGTGCAGTATTCCATTTCTGGACCAGGGGGCCGCCCTGTGGAGGACAGAGAAACACAGGTCAAGCTAGCTTATTACAAACCCCAACTTATGCAAGTTTTAGGGAGCTCATTTTCCAGTTGCTTGAACTGTTCAAAGACACTATTCAAAAGGTATCCAATTTCCCAGTTTTCCCAAAGCTCCCAAAAGCTCTTAAACTTACCTATTAAAGTGTCTATCAGCAATGACTTTCAAATACTGGGACAACCTTGGTTTTCCCCCTCCCCCCCCCAAAAAAAATTGCCAAGAAGTAAGAATTGTGTTTTTTAAAGAGACAATTACTTTGGGGCTAGCCAGAACCCAGTGCTGCCAAGCCTGATGACCTAAGTGCTTTACCAGCACATACATGGGTGAAGGGCAACCCCAGCCCAGCACACACATGGGTGAAGGGCAACCCCAGCCCAGCACACACATGGGGGTAGAGGACCCCCATCCTCTGATCTCCACACAAGAGTCAGCCCCAACACTTAAAAAAAACACACACACACACAATTTTTTTTATTTTAACACAATTATTTTTAAAAAACCATTTTTACTAAAAACAAAATTTACAATTTAAATTTTACTTTTATTATTTTTCAAATGCATTAAATGTGATTTAAAATGCCCCAAGTGAATAATAAAATGTGCATTTACTTTCTGCTTTTAATTAAAAAGTATTTCCAGATTTTCATTTGAGTCTATTTAATAGCATGTGCAGTGAGAATTTTGCTTTCTTTAAAAACACAGATATAAGACTGCTTTTGTTTTAATCCAGGTGTGAGATATGGGACTGGTTCAGACTGCCCACAGTAGCTATGATTTGTCTCATGCTCTAGCAGGGGTGTGATTCTGCCAAGCTGAAGATAGTTCACGTCTGGAATTCTGGGGACTCTTCAGAGGGTATAAAAATGCCAGAGCCCCAAGAGACAGAGAGGAGTCTCCCGCCCCTGCTGCTGTTGCTGCTTGTCAAGTGGTCATGAGAAAAGACATAAGAGGAAATTGGATATCCTGATGACAAAGACTGGACTTGCCCCAATAACTCAATGCCCCTAATCAACAGGAAGAAGTTTAACAGGATCGACACCAACTTTCCCCTCTAACATTATTTCTCTCCTACCTAGTTTGTGTGTGTATGGAGGGAGGGGTTGGAGGGGATGTGGTAGAGCAGAGTTGTAGGTAAAAGAATCCAACAAAGTAGTCAAAAGTACAGTTATAATCATGTGTGTCTATAGTAAAAATTCATACTTTTAAAAGCATTTCATGCTGGGCAGTGGTGGTACATGCCTTTGATCCTAGCACTTGGGAGGCAGTGGCAGGCAGATTTCTAAGTTCAAGGCCAGCCTAGTCTACAGAGTGAGTTCCAGGACAGTCAGGGATACAGAGAAACCCTGTCTCAAAACAAAACAAAACAAACAAACAAAAACAACCCCCCCCTCCAAAAAAGCATTTCATTCTACTAACAATATGCTTTAAGGCACTGGTTCTCAACCTGTGGTCCGTAACCCCTTTAAGGTGGCATATCAAATATTTAATTATGACTCATAAGAGTAGCAAAATTATAGTTATGAAATAGCAACAAAAATAACTTTTTTGTTGTTTTTTTGTTTGTTTGTTTGTTTGTTTGTTTTGGAGACAGGATTTTCCTGTATAGACCTGGCTGTCCTGGAACTCACTCTGTAGAACAGGCTGGCCTCGAACTCAGAAATCCGCCTGCCTCTGCCTCCCAAGTGCTGGGATTAAAGGCGTGTGCCACCACCACCTGGCTTAACAAAATAATTTTATGGTTGTGGGTCAAAACATGAAGAACTGTATTAAAGAATCACAGCTTTAGGAAAACAAAATGTGTTATGTATAAAGACCTCTCCTTCCAGAAAGAAATTCCTACTTCTGGAATTCTCCAGAGTAAAAACTAACATTCAAAAGAAAAGATTATGTGACCATAATTAGCATAATACTTATAATATAATACTTTAATATAATAGCAGAGAGACAGAAATAGCCCCTGAAAGTAGTTTGACGTGATAGTGCATGCTATAATCCCAGCACATGGGAGGTGGAGGAAGGAGACCAGCCTTGGCTGACATGCTAATGTTTAAAAACAAACAAAAGAGGGTGGGGCTGGAGAGGTGACTCAATGATTCAGAACACTTGCTGCTCTTCTGAGGACACAGGTTTGATTCTCAGCACCCATGTGGCAGCAGCTAACAACTACTGTCTTAACTCCAGTTCCAAAAGATCCAACACCCTCTCCTGGCCTCCACTGACACTGTACATGGTGCACAGACATACATGCGGGCAAAACACACACACATACATATATGCATACATACAAACAAACATACATACATACATATAATATTTTACATATAATACAAATAAATTTTAAAAAAGAAAATTTTAAAGCAAAAGAATAAAAGTTCTGGAGTAAGACAATTGGGAATTTTAGAAAACTTTGTAATATATACAATATTAAATTAATTTTAAAAGATACTATGACAATGAAGCATTTTCAAAGGATAATACAGATACCATGTGCATCCTGGTGAAAACTTTATCAAGAAACACATATGAATCAAAGATCAAATCTTGTCTGCAGAATAGGAGGGGTGCGCTGTGGCTGTGAGACAGGCTGCACCACTAGGCAGCACTGGTACAGCAGCTTCTGCTTAACCTCTAAATGAGTAAACTCTAAATAGCAGTGCTCGGGACCCTTGAGGACTTTCTCAGACCTCTAATTATGCTGCTTTGTGTTTTGGTATAGGAATTGTAGTTAGTCTTTTCGCTCCTCTGTGGGTTCTTCTTTCTTCCACCCTTCTCCACCTCCACCCTTTTTCTTCGACCTTTTTATCCCCAAACACTAGATGAAAGAAAAAAGAGAGGAAAGGAAAGAGATGCCTGAATAAAGCCAGGGGCTGGCAGGGGTGACTACTTCCTGCTGATTGAGGCACCAAGTTCCTTGGGGGCAAGTTGGATCTTGTTTCTTCTTTTTCTTCATTGCACATAACTACTTTACAAACCACAACTAACAGCAACTAATAACCCACCACCACCAGTGCCCAATAACCAACTAACAACCCCCTAACAACACATCTCTTGGGCCCTGGAATTTATACACCCTCTGAAAAGATCTCAAAATTCCGAATGTCTCACCATTTAGAAACTACCTCTGCAATTTTGCAGCTGGCAAAATCACACCCTTGCTGAGCACAAGGCATAGTCAGCTGCTGTGGATGGTCTGAAGCAGCCAATGTCCACACCTGGATTCAAATGAAAACATTCTTATATTTCTTTGTTGTTGTTGTTGTTGTTGTTGTTTTTAAGAAACCAAAATTACAAAATTGTCACTACAAGGAATGTTTCAGTTTTGTAAATAACTTCTATTCCCACTAGAGCAGATCAGGGTCTCAGCCCCAGTCTTCCGTGTTCTATGTGCACCTTACAGCTTTCTGGTGGACCTGCTAGATGTGGCCTGGGCTTTAGCTGACACAATAGCAAAGGACTGAAACACTTACTACTTACTGAGTTCCCCTACATACACATAGCAAGACAAAATACGGACCTCTAGCCTGGGTCCTAGAACAGCAGGTGAAGAAGCAACAGAGCAAGAGAACCACAGACGTGCAGCCTGCGACAGAGTCAGCAGGCCACTCGATGGTGCTTCACTATGTAGAAGCGAAACAGCAACAGCTATGGGACGCAATCACACCAAAGAATAATGCATCCTCACTATCAAACTCTGAAGTTCAGAACTCCAAAGATTTTACTTTCCATGGTTTCCCTACTGGTAGTCACATTTTGCGCACATTAAATGCCAAATTCTAGAAATAAAAATGCCTAATGTCACTAGACCATCCTACTCTAACAGCAGTTACTGTTGTTACTTTAATTTATAAGTTAAACTTTGTCAAAGAGTAGCCTCATATCTATAGATTCTGCACCCATGAAATCAACCTACCACACACCAAAAATACTTTTACAACTCTACTTTCACTGAACACCCAGTCTTCCAACACTATTCCCTAAACAATCCAAGTATAGCACTCTTTACATAGCTTCTATATTAAGATGTAAAGCTCTTACATTTACCAGTGATTGAAAGATAAGTGAAAGGTATGAGATGTGCACAGGTTACAAGACATAATTGCACGGTTTTTTTCAAGTGTTCCTGTCCAACAGAAGAAAACAAGGTGGTATTAGGAACCAAATCAATGGAGTTTTAAGTGCAGGCCATTGCTAGACACTGCCTGGTGTGAGATGAATGCTCAGCCGTGTCCAGCAGAGGTCAGCTGTGGGCTTGTCCATCTAGGCTTCCCACCTGTACAGCAGCTTCATTACTTGTGAGCTTGGCTTTCTTTTTTCTTTTAACTAGATGATCATTATGTACTCATAAAACTACTCTGTTTTCTTTAGTTTCATAATTTTATCACTTTTTGAGGGTATATGTTTGCGTGGAAAATGTACACCTGTAAAAATTACGCACTATTAACAGCATACCTATTTCAGCCAAGAGGACTTCCGCAGTGTGTCTGTGAGCTGTGCCCTGATAAACAAGGCCAATGCCAACCACAGCCGCCACTTGGACATTGTGAGGCACGTCAAGCTCTGTGGATGTCGGGGGTAAGAGAGCAGGAACGTGAATGCTAAGAAGTCGGGTAATTGACATGTCCATGGTGCCAAGTTTTGCAGCAGAAACACCAAGTAGCAATCCAATGCTTGTCATTTCATGGCCCTACAAAGGCACACAGAATAAATAAACTCAGACAATACTAGAACACACACACAAGCATGTTTTCAGAAGCAGACATGAACCTTTCACGTTGTCCATAGAAAGTGCTCCATCTTAGTTTTTGAGGTATGGGACCTCAAAACAAGAGCTAGAGAAATGGCTCAACAAATAGGCTGGCTACCAGCAAGCTCCAAGGTCTTTTCTTCACCTCCCCAGCACCAGAATTACAAGAGTGCTAGACCACCGCTGGCATTTTTATGTGAGTGCTAGACACTAAATTCAAGTCTTCATGTTTGCAAGTACTGTACTAACTGAGCTATCTCCCCAGGTCACAAACAGTTTTAAGTAGAACGGTGCCTGTCTCTCAATAAGCACCTCTGCATGGCAGGCACTGGGAGCACAGTGGTAAATAAATGCACGTGGTCTCTGCATTAGGGTCTCAGTGTTCTAATGGGAAAACATGCTAAATTGAAGACATACAAAGCCACAATTAATTTTTTAAAAAAATACAGAGAATATGAAGACTATTTAAGAGACTAACATTTTTTTAGGAGGGGCTGGAGAATTATTAGACTCTCTAAGGAACCTGATCACATTAGCCTGTAAAGTAGAAGGAAGCAGGACACTCAAAGGAAGAGCAGTGGACAGTAGTAAGGAGGCTGCAGAAGTGAGCAGGATGGTTCTAGGTAAGGGACACACAGATCGACACTTTAGACTGTGTCCTGCTGGGAGATGAATGTATTGGAGGTGCAGGAATAAAGCAGGACAAGCAGGACAATTAGGAGGTAGGGCAGTAGGGACATGTGGCATTGTGCCAGGATGGCACGCCATGTTCTCACCTTGGTCAAGTAGTCATGGATATTGAGAGTAGCCAGCTTGGTAAGGTGCCCGTTCAGACCCAGGGCCATGAGAAAGCCGGCATACTCGTTGGCTAACTCTGCATGCTTTGGCTTGTTGTAAACAATCCAGGCTGAGTCTATCTGGGAGGCCGGGGCTATCTTCAGGCCAGCAGCCACACCATTATGAAAGCTGGCCCAACTTGCCATGTTCGGAGGCACGTCGATGTTTCCACTGTTAAGATCTACAGTTGTGTTTCGTGGAGGGGCTCGCCCTAGGCAGACAAAGGAGAAGGGAATTAAGAGAATTTACATAATTAAAATTCAAGTCTTTGAAATAAAGTTATATTCAAAACCCCTATTAAGAGCTAGAGAAATAGCTCAACAGTTAAGAGCACTTGTTTCCCTTGCAGAGGACCGAGATTTACTTCCCAGCATCCATATGGCAGCTCACAAGTCTATGTGACTGTTCCCTGGGGATTCAATGCCTCTTCTGTCCTCTTTAGATTCCTTCCCACACATGGTACACATGCACACACTCAGGTACATATATACACATAAAATATTTTAAACACACACACACTCTCTCTCTCTCTCATTCATACACACACACACACACACACACACACACCCTGCTCATGGCAGCACAAGCCTGTAATCCCAAAACCCAGAGGCAAGGGCTAACGGATCTTAATGATTTAGAGCCCAATCTGGTCTACATGAGTTCCAGGCCAGTCAGAGTTCAGGGTTATATACTGAGACTCTGTTCCCCAAAACAACAACCAAACAAAGCAAACCATATTGTTTAAAATATTTCTGGGCCCATTTTGCTAACCCACAATAAATAACTGACAGCCTTGGCTTCAGACAGTCTGGTCAGAGTTCTCGCTGCTCTACAGCGTTTGCAGCTGCAGGGAGATAAAAGGAAACTAATGAAGGTCAGGGTCACAGTTTAACTACATGAGTAACGAATTCCAACAGGTGACTGAGGACAATGATGTTCATTTCCAACACTCACTCCTGTGTTGCTATCTGAACATTATTTTAAAGCAATGTGAAGTTTAAGAGGCAGGGCCCTTCAGAAATTGCTCTTTCTCTGACTTGTATGTCTATCCTCTTCACAGGTATCTGTAAGCATCTAACTATGGTTCCTGCTTGGTGCCCCCATGCAGCCACATCAGGTGACAGCCACCTGTACTGCAGTTCTGTTCTCTCACCTCCATATGCACACACATACACAACAACTAAACAATTTCTTTTAAAATGCCAAATTTAACTGAACATGATAGAGCATGCCTATAATCCCTGGTATTCAAGAGGCCTCGCAAGAGGATGAGAATTTTGAGGCTAGCCTGAGCTACACAGTAAGACACTGTGTCAAATCAGAAAGTGTCTGTTTACAGAGAAGTTACCCAGGGAACAAGTAAGGAACATTCTCTAATGTGAAGGTCCACAAGTGATATAAATGTTTGTGATGTTATAAGTTCAGCTTGATTTTTTTCTAATTCCTTTGAATTTTTATACATATTGTGAACAGGCATGGTGAAATCATCTTTAAATTCTGAATGGCTTATGTTAGCTCAACTCATCAACAGACATTTATAATACTGATATGATGACCACTGTGCCAAAATGATGAGATGGACATTTAAAACAAATAAAGTAACGAATAAAGAAAGCTATCAAAATCTTCAGAACTTTGAAGACACCATTTTAAAGATGTCTAAAATGTCATCAAAAACAAATTCTGAATAGATCAATATTTTATTTGTAGCTTACACACAGAGAAACAATGAATGTCTCAAGAGAACTAATATTGTACATATTAGACTTTAACATCATTTAAAATTTTTAGAAAAGCACAACAAAACAGAATCTCACTCTGTTGCCCATGCTGGTCTGGAACTCAGAGATCCACTGCTCTGCCTGCCAAGTGTTGGCATGGAAGGTGTGTGCCATCACATCCAGTTCGAATTAGTTTCATCTTTTCAACAATAACTCTTTGAACTTTTTATATCTTAAAATAATCACATTAAAATGCAAAATTCGTAATAGACTATATTCTAACTTCTTTGTTTCCCAATTGGTAGCACTGTTCTGGAAGACTGTGGTATCTGGGGGTTTGGGAACTACTGGAGAACTGAACCACTGAGAGCTGGGTCTTAAGGTTTCCAGCCATCCTGTCTGTGTCCTGACTGTTCAGACTTGAGGAAGCTCCAGCCATGAGTAGTTCCTATCCTCATTCTTTCCTGCAGTAATGGACTGCATCCTCTTAAACCGGGAACCAGACTCTTCTCTCCCCTAAGCTGCTTGACAGTATTTTGTCATAGCTACGAGAAAAGTAATACGATTTGCTATTTGAGTTTCCAAAGCCACTACGAACTTAGTCTGTTGTTAATGAGCACAGAATTTAATATACCTGTCAGATTCAGTTTAGGAATAGGCAATGGCTCTGTCGGAACAGGATGATATGAGAACAAGGTAAACATTCCTCGTCCCACTGGGAGAGCCATAGTTCTCTGACACAACTGGAGCAGTCTATAATGAAAATACAAACCAACACACAAATGGTTAACAGTGTTCACAGCTGGAACCTAACAGGAGAGAAATATTCTGAGAGAAACTAAGATGAACAATCAAGTTCTCACAAAGCAACCACTGCAAAGATGGGAGGCCTGCAATTCCTCTCACAATTCTACTCCCATGAGGATGAAGCACAGAGTTCCTTTGTTTATTTTCTTTGAATGAAATCCAATTCTCTTGGGGTAGTAAAACATGAGACTTAAATTCTACTCTGATGCTAATGCTAACCTGTTCAAAGAAAGTATATTATCCAGGTCATTCTTGGAGTAACTTTCAGTTGAGCTGCATTAGTATGCTGAGATCCTCCTCATTCTTTCTACCAATACTGCCTCAAAAAGGCCACTTACCTCTGTTTTGTACACAAAGAAAGGAAGTAAAACAGTCACCAGCAAGTCTACACACCAACTATGCTCAAAGTTAAAAATGGCTTCTCTTGGTCACACTGAAACCCTAACACCCCACTTTTGTTCCTGCATTGAATCTACTCTAAATAGGTCCTTGGGAAAAAACTAACAAAAAATTTGGAAGTTGCCATTCATAACTAAGAAATGGTTTTAAAAGTTTTATTTGATACTAAGGAAAGGACCTTTAAAGACTAACAAAGGGCTAAAACTCGCTGCAAACAAAAATATTCATTAAGCTGATTTCTCCCTAGTCACATAAATGTACTGTTCCAGCTCATTAGAGAGGATTCTAACATTCTAATGTTCTAACATTTCTTGAAACTATAGCAGTAGTTTCATGAATAACTCGGAATTCGTGAAATTTAAACCCAAGAAGCTGGATCCTATAGAATGTTTTGATGAAAGCTTTACACATAATCCAATTACACTTGAAAGTCATTAAATTAAATCAATAGCATCAATGCTGTAGCCCCTGGATGCATAAGGTCACTAATAGGATGCTTCATGGTCCCATTAAGTACCAAGAAAAAAGATCTCCAATGAAATTTAGATTTATTAAGTAAAGGATACACTCTGATTTCAGATATAATACAATAGTGTTTCTCAACCTTTGGGGGGAATGTCAAATGACCTTTATGCAGAAGCCCCCTAAGGCCATCTCATATCAGATATTTAAATTATAATCCCTAACAGTAGCAAAATTACAGTTATGAAGTAGCAATGAAAATAATTTTATGATTGGAGGGTCATTCAAACATGAGGAACTGTACTAAGGGGTTACAGCATTAGGAAGGTTGAAAACCACTGTACTAAAAGATTACATAGAAAAAGAATCAATGTACTGTTAATAATGGCTGACTACAGTGAGTTTACCATGCACTACGAAGTATATTAAGTGTTCTGTAAAAGAACTAATTTGGTACCAATAACCAATGAGGTATAACTGTTACACTCATGTCTACTACAGCTATTACTCATAAAATAACATGTTAATCAATTTATCCAAGTTCATCCAGCAATTACTACAGCCTCACTACAAAAACCCCCATTCCTAACTATGTGCTCTCCCCTCAATTTCACATGATAACCTGAGTCCACATGGTGAGGAAGAGTGAGAGAGAATTTGGGCCTTTCAACAGACTACAGCTAAGCATTGTGGCGACACCCTTCTAACAGTAAGAGAAGAAGCTGAGCTGGCTCACACACCTACAGTTCAATCTCCTGAAATCAGAAGCTCAATGCAAGCCCCGCCTGAGCTAGAGAGAAATCAAGGCTAGCTAAGCAACTTAGTAAGTCTGATGCCAGGGGAGGACAAACATAAAGGAGAGGTTTCAGAGTAGAAGGAGGACCAGTTGCCTCACACTCCTGTCCCTACAGACTGAGCCACTCCCAGCACCTGCCTCATACCTTCTAGAACTGTGTTCAAAAGTCAACTTCTCTTCCTAAGTGGTTTGTCAGATATTTTTCACAACAACAAAAGAACCTAATACAAGTGGTGTGAGTTTAAAGCACTCTAAAAATTAACAAGTGCCTCAAAGTCTATTCCTAGATTAAGACACAGAAGAATAAGTACAGTATATACTTCATTTATAAATTCTGTTACTCTCTTAGATTTGCCTTTTCTGAAATAACTGTTATATTTCAAGAGGAGGGAACAATTATACCCTCAAAAGCCAAAATGTATTTTTAAGCTATAGATGTTTTACCGGCATTGGATATAAAGTTAATATAAAAGGTAGATTTTTAACTTTAAAGTAAGTTACTTCATTTTGGCTTATGTAAGACAATTCCCTACAGATCAACTTGATCTAAGTAAGTCCTCAAATTAAGTTCTCTCGCAGGTAATTCTAGACTATGGCAAGATAACATTTAAAATTAACCACCAAGCTCGCAAGACGACCTAGTGAGAAAAGGCACTTGCCACTAAGCCTAATGGTCTGAGTTAGATTATCCTGAAGCTTAGTGGAAAGAAGGAACTGATTCCCAAAAGTTGTCCTCTGACCTCCACATACACACTCTCTCACACAGTGTTTAAAAAAGAAAAGTTAAAAAAAAATAAAGGAAAACAAGCTAGTTTCAAATTTAACAGATTCAACAGGAGATGAACTATTTTACCTATTTTCTTTTTCTTCAATGAACTCATGGTCACTGAGTTCTGGGTACTGCACCACATTGACACGGACAGGCTGTGCACTTTGAAGCAGCCTTCGCACATCCTGCACCCGTAAATCTTCACTCCATATTAATGACATAACCTCATGGTTCAAGTCATTCATGCCATCATCTTCCTCCTCTGCCTCAGTTCCTGAAGATACTTCTGATGAGAGTACCTGCGTAACAGATTTTAGAGCAGGGATTTAAAAGGTAGCCGTGTGCCTAGCTCAAGAAGGGCAAACAGGCTAATGGAACAGAACTCTATGCTAGAGGTAAGCATAACCAGTAAACTTCCCGAAGTCACACAACACTGTCATACAGTGAGCTCTTCTGCACTGGGACAGCACCATGTGGCCCAGACTAGCCACGTGCTCTGGTTTCATTATCTCCCGAGTCTATATAAGTGTCCACTTCCTACAAATGCTAGTTTTCTCATCCATCAGTTAGTGTGGAGGCAACAGTGTTAGTCTGGAAAAAAAATGATATATATGTCCAGATAAAAACGTATTTTGGTTCCCATGGAATAACTAATGCAAAACAAACTATAACCTGCACCACACAGCACTTCCACCAAGAGACCACATACATGATGGTGCTTCCCTAAGATAGGCTGTATACTCAGTGATGCAGCTACAAACACTATCGTGCTCATATGTCAGAACTACCTAAAGACACATTTCTCAGAATGCATGCCACTGTCAGGCAATAGACGACTCTATTTCCTAACCTACAGAACATAAACACAAATAGCAGAACCACGTGGAGTTTAGCAACAAATAATTGAAGAAACTAAATTTAGATAAACTTGCCTAGACTGACATTTAAATAATTTATAGACTATCATTTATAGTGTTTATATGCTGAATGATCCTGAAGAACAGAAGAAATCTAAATGCCAAAGTTTGTCTGTGTGTGTGTGTGTGTGTGTGTGTGTGTGTGTGTGTGTGTGTGTGTGTGTTATGACAGGGTCTTACTATGTAACTCATGATAATTCTCCTGGCTCAGGCTTCGAAGTTCTGGTTACAAGCATATACCACCACATCTGTATTTTCTTGGTCAAAAAAATAAGACCATTTTGTATTTAAAACAGGACAAACGCCAAGTCAACTAGAGTTGTTATTTAGATACAAATTTGAGATCAGACTCTCATGGAAACTAAATCTGGCCCAAGTTCATGGCAGGCAACTATCAAACAAGGAGACCTATTGTAACACACCCATGGCCAAACTAGACTCTAATGATGTGATGATTCAAAGGCTAACGAGACAAGCCTGATTCCTACTGTTTGCTCAGGGAGGTCATAGATCTCTATTGAGTCCTCTAACAGCCAGACTGGTATACATACTAACCCTGCCTAAAAAAAAAATAAAGAAAGAAAGAATACCACTAGTACTACTAATAATAAATACAGCAACAATAATTATAAAAAATGAAACAAAAATTATCCTTGTTTCTGGGCATCTTAGAACTCATTCTGAAATAGATTTAACCCTAAAGGAGAAAGTATTCTTCCTCAGGCTTTAATTTTACTATTATTCTGGGATTATACAAATTTATTTATATCTATTTAAAAGGCTAAATTCAAAAAATCAAACGCTTCAAAGAGTAATCAACAAGAAAACAGCTATCATCATAGCTAGCCACACTGAGGGTACACATAGGCTCTGGGGTTGCCTATGTAGTAATCGGTTGCCTCTACAGGAACAAGTAGGAGAACAGACATGGCAGATAGTTTGCTGACTATCTATCCTAATTCTGGGTAAAGAAAAGTCCAGGCAACACAGGGAAGTCACTAAGTTCAAAGCTCCCAAGTTCAATTATAAGCTCCATCTGGCTTTATAACATAAAAGGCAAACTGATATGCACAGTTGCCAAAATAGATAAGGGTGCAAAAGAAAATGAAGGCTGCTTCCACTCTGATTTTATCTGGGGCTAAAACTGAACTTCCCAAGTCGACACTCACAGATTTGCCTCTGGGTAAATTTCCTTCACAAGCCTGCTTGGAAAGGTCCTGACGTCCAATCAAGAGACAGACAGCTTCTGACCAATCTGAATCAGGCTGCTCCCGACAGTGGTAGATCGCATCTCTGATGGGAAGAGCAATCCCAAAGGGAAGAGTCTCCAGATCTCTTAAAGTAAATCCTAGAAGTGAAAGAAAGGTAAAGATGCTTTTCAGTTAGAGATCTGCCACTTCTCCAATCATCCTCTAGTCAGTAAAAAACCACTGAAGTCACCAGTACTAAGAGCTGGCCAGGTACAGGAAACAACAGGTAAGCCTCACCTATAATCAACAGTGCTGTGAACTGATTAGCACTTTGGGAGTTGGTATGAAAGATACCTCCACTCCTCTGGTTCATCGTTACCACAAAAAACATTGTGCACATGTGCACCAAAATATAGAAATAAAATAGGAACTTTGTTTCATTATGAGGGTCAAAAGGCATGGGTTGGGGCAAGTCCTATTGTCTGTCTTCAATAAATGACTTAGCTACACCAATCAGCTCATCTGAACGTGGTACTTGTATGTATGTGTACACATAAAACACTCAAACATACACTCCTAAGCAAAATAAAGATGATTAGTTGAAAAAAAATACAAAGGTAACACATCTGTCAGTGACAGCAGACAGTGAGCACTGGCTGCACAGATCACAGTGTTTTTTAAAAGTGGATGACCAATAGACAAATTCGCTTTAGTATTATTCTCTACATAAACATTCCACACACTTTTGAATGTTAAATACATTTAACATTTAAAATACTTGTAAAACTCAGGCCAATTCAAATTTCTTTTCTAGCAACGATGTTCTAAACTTCACAATATTATCCACTATTTATGATATAAAATTTTATCAATTATTGAAGCAAAAATATTTCCTTACATAAGAATTAACTTTTAGTAAATATTAAGTGATATACAGTGGACAGAATTCACCCAATATTTTTCATTTATGCATCCTATATGTACACCGTAAGACAGCTATTGTTATTTTTCTATGAGTCATAAAATAAAGAACTGTAAAGACCTTCACTGAAAACAGACTCCAGGGAGAATCAAGAAACACATATGACCTCCTTGAAGTATTGTTTTTTAAGGTACTATGTAGAACAGTCTCAGTTTTTAGTCATAACTCATTTCAGTAACCATTTTTCCCCAGCAGGGAATACAGTCTTACTATGTAGCCCTAGCTGCCCTGGAACTCACTATGTAGACCGGGCTAGCATCAAACTCAGAGACATCCACCTGCCTCTGCCTCCTGATTAGAGGTACGTACTGCCACTACCGGCAAGAGGTTTTTGTTGCTTTTGCCCAATTATTTTTTCAAACAAAATACTTTTAAACCCAGGAGTGATGGCATTTGGACCAAGAAATAAAAAAATTAATTTTCTTCCCTTCTTGTTAGCTGAGTATTCATTTATCACAGTGCTTAAAATCTCGGGCCTTTTCTGTTTGAGAGCACACTCTGAAGTGCTTACACAATTGATCTTAGATGACGGCAGAGTGCCCATTTTTGATACTCAAGTCTCAGAATGGCTTCACATTTAGAGGTATAGTATCTAAAGTTTGCATTCTGAGACCAATTTACAGAACTGCAGCCTCAACTGATCCACAGGGAATGAAATAAAAAAACGCTGGTGTCCCAGCTACTCTTCTATAGGAAGCTATAAAGGTTCCATTTGAACAGCATCTCCATCTTCAGCTATTACAGAAAACCACTGACTCTCTCCACATGCCTCCCAATTCCAGGGAGAGTGGTCTGGAAGCAGGAGCTAGTCCTCAGGAACAGCACAGCTCTTACCTACACTGGCCATCCAGACAACTAATTTCTCAGCCAGAGTTGAAACTGAAGCAGAATGCTGGACAGTAAACCTAAGGAGAACAAAAGTACATTAAACACAAACACTCAACATTGCTTTCAACTTTCACTATAAAAGCACACTCTGAACAGACTACCTGTTTTCTTCTTGCTCTGCTTGTGGCTTTTGGGGAGCTGAAAGGCAATGAATGGAAACTTTTACTTTAATAGACATCCTGGTTTTAAAAAAAAAAAGAGCAACATGCAGAAGATATTTGGAAGAATTCATTAACCAAATTTTTTAAAAATAATAAAGCAAGCAGTACTGTGGCAAACTGTAGAGGACAGCCGTTTCCTTTAGACTAACACAGTCCTATACAGCCACATTGGTCATACAAGCCAGGTCTGACAGATTTGAAGTAACCTGGTATTTGAAATTCAGCTGTGATAATAGACTAAATAGTACTAAAAGAGGCAAGATGCTGTTTCTAAGGTTTGCAATACTGAACATTTTAATATTCTATCTGTGGGAGTCAAACATTGTAACAACTTACTTAAGGTTACTTTGGATAAATACTGGGAAGTTTCATCAGAAATACAACTCTCATCACCAAGGGTGTAGAGGGCAATACTCTGCAGAGAAAAGGAACTTGTTACTTGTTTTGCTTTTGTTTTTTTACTTTTAATCTTCAGTTGTTTTGGTAATTTTTCTTTATGAAACAGGGTCTCACGTAGCTCAGAGTAGCCCAAAAAATCCCCATGAATCTGTGGCTGGCCTTGAACTACTGAGCCTCCTGCCTCTGACTCCCTAGTGCTGGGGTTACAGGACTGTGCCCCACATCCAGAGGAACCTGTTCTTATTAAAGTCTCCTGCATTTCAGATGTACAACACTGTGAGTCTGGCCAAACTTTATTCAACCAGGTAACTACTATCACTCTTTAATACATAAAAAGCTACATCATACCCCAAACATTACCCCAAGCCCACCCACCCTCATGTCCTATCACAATCCCTCTACACAAATGTTAGAAATAACTTTACCTGTTCCCTAGCCCATCTGTCCTACATTACAGAAATGGGATCACACAGGATGGAGTCTTCCCAGTTCTACATTACAACATCTCCGTCATGCTACAATCAGCACTCTGTTCCTCCTACGGAGTAGTATCCATTACAGAGATGTGCCAACTTAGTAATCTACTCAAGAGTTGATGAACATGGGCTGGAGAGATGGCTCAGTAATTAAGAGATTAGTTCCTCTTCTAGAGAACCCAGGTTCAATTCCCAACACCCACATGGTGGTGCCTCTCAACCATCTGTAAATCCAGTTCTAAGGGAGCCAATGTTTTACCTCCATGGGCACTGCATATACACGGTACATAGTATACTTGCAAGCAAAAGACCCACACAAAATAAAACTAAAGATTTCAAATTTTTTTCTTAAATGCACACACATGCTGTTCCCAGTTTCTATCAGTTATAAGAAAACTGCTTCATGCCTTCACATTCTGGTCTTCATGTGACCATATATTTCATATTGGAGAGAAAACTTGCTTCGGCTTATAGAAAATACATGTTAAAATTTACAAAATTTTGGAGAATTCTTTTATTCCCATAATTAAAGAGTTTAGGTGCTCCATCCTCTCATGCTTAATTATCCTTCCAGGTGCCTAGTCATACCTAATAGTACCTAACAGTGGTAACTATTCCAAAGGACCTCATTCAGTCTTTAATTTCTTTAGAAAAAGATATACTCAAAACAAAGGCGGGCTGGAGAGATGGCTCAGTGATTAAGAGCACTGACTGCTCTTCCGAAGGTCCTGAGTTCAAATCCCAGTAACCACATGGTGCCTCACAACCATCTAGAATGAGATCTGATGCCCTCTTCTGGGGTGTCTGAAGACAGCTACAGTGTACTTACTTACATAGAATAAATAAATAAATCTTTAAAACTATGAGGCTACAATATCCTTATTTATAAGCATCTTCACAAATCACTTAAAACCCCAAAGGGCTATAGCAGTATTCCAACAAGAGGTATGTAAATTTGGTAAATTCACAAAACCAGAACAGAGGATATCAGGGACCAAAGGAAAGAGGAACAGGAATTTACTGTTTAACAGTGCATGGTCCAAGCCTGCCTGGGTTACAGAGTACTGTCAACTCAATGCCAAGGAGGCAAGCCTTTGGGCACATTTGTAATTGTCTGGACTTAGGGTTAGCCTCTAAGAATGTCTAAGGGATTATCCTGTTTATCTTAACTGATACAATTCTTAGTGGGACCGGTTCTTAAGCAGAGGAAAGCACAAACTAAGCACATATGCATTAAGTCATTGATCTCTGCTCTTGACTGCAGATGTGATGTGACCAGCTGCTTCAGTTTCCTGACACCTTGTCTTCTGCCCAGAGATGGACCTGGACTTGTGAGTCAAATAAGCCCTTTCTCCCCTAAGCTCCTTTTCTCAGAGTGCTTTATCATAGAAACAGGATATGAAACTAATCTGGGTGATGAAAAAATTGTAGAGAAAGATGGTGGTGATGATTACATGTGTGAATTAAAAAACACACGGAACCACCCTTGTGTACCCCTACCTGAAGCTATGGAGGAGTGAGAAGGCTCACTCCTTCTCATGAGTGAAACAGAACAGAACATGAAACAGAACAGAACAGCAAAGGGAAAGATGAAAGGATATTTACAGTTTTCTAATCTTCAAAAGTAGCAGGAGTCCCTCATATGCCTGAGAAGACCCCACTTCAGGAAAGCTCCCTAACTGGCCTACAGTGTACCAACATCAAGAAATAGAGCATATGTAGTGAGGAACTCAACTTTACCAATGACTTGTGGGTGGGTCTATATCCAAGTTTGAGGATAACTATATTAACTATTCAAGAGGGACAACATTCCAAAAATAAATATACATCTTTGAAAAATATTTCACCAGGACCTTTAATAACCATACATAATTAAAAATAGACAAAGATTAAGATAACTTCTAAAAAGAATAATAATGGAAGAATATCACAAATCTTAAGGCTATGAAACTACAGCAATGAAGACAATGTGGAAAGCACAAACATCAACAAACCAGGAAAAACGTTCCCCCAAGTCCAGACTGGGAAAAAAAGTGCCCAACAGACTGCTGACAGAAGCACAAATACGAAAGGTGTGGTCACAAAGAGACAGACATCCAGAGAGTAACAAAGCTCAACCTAAGTCAGGGGTGGTAGTATTTCCCAGGATTGCCGCGGTGGCCCAGTAAAGTCTATGAAATGATATTTTACAGACAGAAGTGGAAAAAAAAAAATGTCTCCTGGGAATAATGGACCTCCCCGTATATTTAGAAGCTGATAAATCTCACTTGGCAATTTCTTAAACTCTCCTATTTCCTTATAGCCTAGACATGGCTTAACCAAGCAAATATAGATATGTAAAAATCCATCTTATAGCAAAAAATTCTGCTTTGCTTTGCTCCAACCACTTATGTTATTATGGTAGAAAAGGCATTCCAGAAACTCTAGTCACAGGTTCTTTTCTGCTTCTCAGTCATTTCCTTTCAGGGCAGGTGGATTCCAAACAATATGCCAGACTAAGGATATTTACATCTTCCCTACCATACAGATAAGTATTGGGCAAGGTAAAAAGAATTTACATTTGAGTTGATACCTAGTCCCATAGCTACTACCTTCCCCTACAAGTTAATCCAGTTCCGCCTTTAACTCTTGATCTTGCTTACGGACAGGCTATCTCAGGCCCACCTGAATAGCAAGGGAAGTTTATGAAGAATTGGCCTTTTGTGTTGCAGGCCTCACGCAGGGAGATCTTGAGGAAAACAACCTTTCTTAGCTTATCAAGATACAGTTCATACTTATTACTCATAAAGACTCTATTTAGACTCAGGAAGTTGAACAAAAATGTCCTTTAATTATCTTCAGAAGTTTATATCAAAATATTTGTTGTTGTCTATGTTCATGCTACAATTTGTTACAAGGGAAAATCGGTTTACCTGGTTAACCTTAAGCTTCCTTGTACCTAATGGTTATGCTAATTGTTCCTTGGGCCTGCTTGGCCAATACATCTTTTTCTATGTAAATGTCAGCCCCTAGTGCTTAAAGATTCATGATGCCACGTAACAGAAAAATACATTCAGATTCAAACTGCCTCTCTGTGTGTGTGGTTTGTTCTGTCTGTCATCTCAACCGGACCGTGCCTTCCTAGACCAAAGAATCCTAGATATCCCGAGACAGACCCACGGACTGTAACACAGGATCTCATCAGTCTGGATGCTGAGGCAAGATCACCAGTTCAAGACCACCCTGGTCTACATAGTAAGATGCTATGTAAAAAACAAGAAAGAGAAATGCTTTCTTGGCAGAACAATGACACAAAGTACAAAGCAGGACAGAAGCAGCAAATCACATTCTGACAGAACTCCTCAGCAGAAACCTCAAAACATCACCACAGTCACTAGGAATTGCAATTTAAGAGCAGTGAGGTATGACCACAGATCAGCCAAGCTGAAGTATCAAATAATGGAGAAGAATTCATGGAAACAATCTCTTAGCATTGCAGGAGACACTTTGAATCAATCAGCCACTCTGGAAAAGTTGGCAATTTCTCTACAGCTGTGCATATACCTAATGTACATGCATTGGTCCCAGCCCTCAGTCCCACCCTAAGGAAATGAAAACTGACAATGACATGAAGGCCTGTGTGTGACCATTTGGAACACCAGCACTTCTAAGCACCAACTGAAACCAACCCAGCCATCAGATCAGCAAACTGTAGGGCAGCAACATGTATGTAGTGGTCTGTGAGCAAAAGCTAGGATCCAGTGGCACATGCAATAACTTAAAGAGGTATTTGAGAGTGCTCCTCCTCTCCAAAATCATTAGTACAAATGTTCAATATTATAATTAAAATGGCAATTATATAAAACTATTTATCTGCTGAAACGTATAGAACTGTATGGGGGAAAGAAACACTGTGATTTTTACTATAATTTGTGTGTATACATGTGAATAGTGTATGTGCTGTGTGTATGAAAATTTAAAGAAATAAGATAATCAGTCAATACTCCAAATACATACCAAGACCACCAGCCTGCTCCTCTCGCAGATCCCAGGAAGGTAAGGGTAGGGCGGCATCCCTTCACCCATCATGCATGAACTCACCCACTGATAAATACTTGGAGGCTCAGAAGTAAAAAATGAGGGATGATGCATAAATCCCATCTGACCTTTAAAATTACACAAAATGTTTATAAAGACACATAAACACATTTAAGACAAAAAAGATGGCCATAATAAATATCCTTTCAAATGATAAGAATTACATTTTCAATATTATCCAAAATGAATCATATTCCTGTCACAGTAAATACCTAATTACATTATTTATAAATTTAAATTACTTCTATTTTATTCCATTCTAAATAGAAATTTAGCAATGTCATGGAAGGAGACAACTGATTCCAGAAAGTTGTTCTCTGCACTCCACACATATGTAATGGCATATGCATATTCACATGCATACACATATGCACCATACATATGCAAAATACACATAAAAGTAATTTTTAAAGAACATAACTTTCCCCGTCTACCTCTATAAAGATGAAAAACAAAGGAACACAAAATCTGCTCTTTAGCCCCTTCAGTTCAAGTCTAGGCTGGAGCAGTGGAGCTCTATGTTGTTTACATTTGTGCCGTCCAGCACGGTAACAAGGTAACCTCTAGCCCAATGCGACTACTAAGTACCTTAAATTCAGCTAGTGCAACAAGGACCTAAATTTTTACTGCTATTAAAGCCAAGTAAACACAGGACATTGGCTACTAACTGGACACCACAGGGGAAGGTTCATGTCCAGGCATTAGAGGCTATCTAAACTTTGGAATGGGTAAACTAAAGAAGCTGTGGTTTCCTTCAACTCAGAGACCAAATGCTTCCATTTCAAAACTGCTTGGCTAAGATAAGACGTAAGATGTCTATCTCTTGCTCTTCCCAGAAAGAGAGAGACACGCAACAAAACGCCTATCCACTGAAGACCTGAAGTGGTGTCAACACTCACCTTGGTCAATGGTGCACACTTGTCCAGTGGTTTTGACAAGAGTTGGGTAATCTCTGTAGTAATGGTCCAAGTAAGGCTCCAATTTTAAGTCCCTAGAACATTAAGAGCACACACAAACACGTGTTATAACAGCCTCCTTTGGCTGACTTTTTGATTTAAGAAGCATGGCTATGAGAAGGTTTTCAAACCTAGAGTACCTTCAGATGGAGCTGGTGTCACACACCCAACCTTCTGGCTAGACAAATTTTAGGAAGGTCAAACTAGAGATAGAGCACTACCTGGCTCCATCCTGTGGTTTACTAGGGGTGTCATCTTACGAAAGTAATCTCCACAGTCCACAAGACTTTCTTCCAGAAAACAAAGACACACTACCCAGCTCACTCTGAGGCATCTTGACTGTTGTGTTGTTTTGCTTTGTTTTGGCTTTTTTCCCCTCAGGCGCAGTATTTCCAGCAGTTTTCCAAGCACAAGGATAACAGGCATGTGCCACTACGGTTTGCTACTATAAAGTGTGTATATAAATAATATATATGTGGGAAATACAGGGCTTAGTGGCACACATCTGAAAGTCCAAAAATTTGAAAGGCTGAGGCAGAAGCATCAAAAGTTTGAGGACAGCCACAGCTACAGGGACAGGTACTATATATTTTAGAAAGCCATGATCAAGATTTAGAAAAATTAAATGACAAAATAGAATTTATGATAGCGGTGATCTGCCATTAGGGAAATGGATCATCAATTAAACATGCCATGTTTCAAAAAAGTATTTCAGAATGCTCAGTACCACAGAAGTGCTATCATCTTAAGAGGCTGAAATGCCAATTTTAACTTAGTAGTCACCAAGGGTGATAAAAGTCCAAACATACAAAATATGACTTAAGAAGTACAGTGCCAAACAGGGTGTTATAGTGTAAGGGAGGGCTGCCTTCCCCCAAACAAGGCTGTATAGTGTGGAAGCCGCCTTCCCCTGCAGGGAATCACAGCACAGCAGCTGCAGCACTGGGGCCACTCCTGCCACTCGCTGGCATCTGCTCTACCACTGCCTAGCTCGCTCTGAGGCTCCCAAGGCCGCAGCAGGACGAACATTTGGCACTTCACCCATAACCACAATTTTCCATGGGAAAGCGACATGTAAATGTAGACACTGTTGTGGAACACAGGAGCAAGAGTGCAGTCAGGTGGCTTGTCACAACAGAAAGCTCACAGTCACCCTTGCTTCTAGTGACTTTCCCCAAATCCTGAGATGAAAACTAAAAATCACAGAATGCTAAAGGCACACACATCTCCAGTATCAACAGCTTTACGGTTTGCAGACAATGCTGTGGGGGTCTGAGAAGGGTAGATTGGAGAGTTTTCCTGCCGAGGTTCTTATGACATATCATAGAAAGCCCTCTAAGGTCCTCTTGCACTGTTCTAACATCTACCTTGCCAACTGAACAAGGAGGTCAATAAGAGAACAAATTCCTTCTCCCATTAGAGTATTCAACTTGAGCTCTTCATAAACCAGGTGAAGAACAAAGAAAATTGCAGGAATGTGAGCAAAGAGAAGAGTAGAAGAATCCAGCGTAAGGTTCTGCGAAAAATCTTCATCTTTTGCCTTGGAAACTTCCAAAGCAGTCAAACATAGAGATTTGTTCAAAAGATGAGACTCAACATTGTGATGGTACTCTGAATTCAGTAAGTATTCCCAGTCCTAAAAGAAGAAGAAAGGACAGCAATTATTACATAATGCCTCCTGGAAGAGCTATTTAAAGATAACAGCAGGAGGCTGGAGAGGTTCAGCAGCTAAGAGTGCACACTTCTCTTGCAAAGGACCTAAGGGTGGTTCCCAGAACCCATATCAGGTGATTTTAACCACTTGAAATTCCAACAGGGGTTATAACATCCCTGGACCCCATAAGCATCTTCACTCAAAAACAAAAACAAAACTGAAAACAGCCTAATATAACCATCAACAGAAAGAATGTAAAACAAACTACAATTGAGACTCGCCACTTGGTAATAAAAAGAACACACAACTGGTTAACTCTCCATATATTATGCTGAATGAAAGAAACCTTATGTATACTGGAATACAGACTGTATTATTTTATTTATAACAAATTCTACAACAGGCACAACTAACATGTCGTCAAAGATTTCAAGTCAGGACTTGCTTGAAGAAAAGGGGAAAGGGACTGACTACAAATAAAGAGATAATACAAAATGGTCTGTGCTCTGGACCACTTCAGAATAAGCCAGAGAAATGCTACATAAAAGGGTAAATGCTGTCAAATACTTGATCAGTTATCAATAAACTATCCAGAAGCCCACACTGAACTCATGCAAAATATATATGTTTATAGTAATTTTATATGATTAAAGACAAAAGTAAGTAAATAACAGAAAACAAGACAGATTCTATCCTTCAAAATAACCTTAGAAGTAAAATAAGTACAGCAAAACATAAAGGAAAAATAACAAACTGATGGAAATATACACCTGGACGATAACATTAGCAAGAAGTAACAATGCTTACGTCGTCAGATCCGGTTTCAGAAGGTCTTGCTTTCTTGGGAGCAATGACTGGGGAAAGTGATCCTTCAAAGTCAACCTGAAACATAACCCCAAAGCAGAAGATATTATTGTGACTTTATTGCTGTTAACTAATCAGTTTAAGGACTTGGACTCTGTTCTGCTAATTACAGAAACTGAAGAATGTCACTGACACTCTTTTTTTTCACCAGGAAGTATGACATAAAAATCTCCTTAAGTGCTCATGGAGCTAAACTGATATGTAAAGCAGTCTGTGCAGTGCCTGGGCTCATAGGTACAGTAAGGGTCATTTCTTTTTCTCTCCGACTTTCTCTTCCTACTTCCTGATACAAATTATAACTACACAGAATACCAAAAATCACATGAGTCATTAGCACTCTCTACAATGTCATAGAAATAAAAGCACAAACAAATAAGTCTGGACAAAGCAAATAGAAAATGAGCACAATGAAACTGAGTGGCCACTGAGGACCGTTTCATCCCAAGCTTTGGTCTCAAAAAAATAAAAAGTAGACTCACAAACTTAACTTCAGGAACTGTCATTCTATAGAAACTCATGTGGTCAATGTGTCATTTAATCAAGTTACCTGGAAATTGTAATTTCCAACAAAATTCTAAAAATTCAAAACTAACTCATAAATACTTGTTTTAAAATTGTCTCCATAACCATGACAGCTGCTGGTTGCAGGATATATGATCACACTGTGAATCCCAAGATTGTGTTATTTACTGAAAAAAACAAAAAGAAAACAAAAAACCTGTTTCCAGTTGTGGTATGAATACATACACATCCATAGAACATACCTTTAATCTCAAACAATGAAACTAAAATTAGTTTGTAGAAGGAAATACCTTATGTTTGAAAATGATGTCTAATTGAGTGGCAGACAAAGTGACAAATCAGAGAAAGATTTGACAGAATAAAATATGCCCAACTCTCATGAGAAGAGCGAGGAAGGGAAGCTGTAAGAGGGAGCAGGAGTGTGGGGTGGGAAAAGGCAGGTTTGCCTTGAAAGCTTTACAGAGATAGGTTGAAGAGAGAATTGAGAAGTCAGAAGGTTATTACACATTAAGAACATATTGCCAACATTAGTATGAGACCAAGCAGAGCAATTCAGGAGAGGCAGAAAAGAAGCCAGATGGAATCAGTCAGCTTGGAAAGGAGTCTGAGCCAGAACAGCTGGTGGAGCAGCCAGCAAGAGCCAGCAAGAGCTAGAAAGAGTGAGCTTATTCAGCAGTTAAGGCTCAGAGGCTGAAAACATTGTAAGTCTAAGTAAGATTGTATGGAGTCTAGAAGTTTCCAGGCCTAGGCCTAGGACAGCAGACTGAGGCACTGAGCTTCCAAGTTACTTTTACAGCTTCTATCATGAAGGAGATAGGAAGTCTCTGAAGAATTCTAAGCCAAAGGAGTGACTAACATGACCTGACTTTGCTAAGCTAAGAAGGGTCCAAATACAAGCAAAAGGCTACAGACAGCTGGTCAAAACTTCAAGAGTTATATTTTATTCCTACTTGACCAATGAGAGCCTGAGAAAAGAAAATCATTCCTACTTGCACAGAAATAAGATAATATTGCTCTGATCTAGTAAAGGGTCACTACATCACAAATAATCAATGTGGTAAGTGGAGGTACTTCTAAACAATACTTAGCAAGAATTTATTGACTAGACACCCCTTCTAAATGTTATCTGGCCCAATGTCTTAAGAATTCATTTCTTGAGAAATAGCTAGTGTGTAAAAACAACTAGTGTGTAAAAAAAAAACACTAGAAAATTATTCAAAATAAGACAACTTTCCAATAAGTCCCAAGTATTAGCTATTTGTTTATATGTGATGGCATGGAATGATTCTGTGAAAAAAATTTAAGAATTTGCAAAATTCCCATCATTACTATTTTCATGTAAAAGGCACCATTAAAACTGTCTGCAGGGGCGGTGGTGGCACACGCCTGTAATCCCAGCACTCTGGGAGGCAGAGGCAGGCGGATTTCTGAGTTCGAGGCCAGCCTGTTCTACAGAGTGAGCTCCAGGACAGTCAGGGCTATACAGAGAAACCCTGTCTCAAATAAACTAAATCCAAAAAACCAAAAAGTGTCTACAATAGCTATTCTGAGGAACAGGAGATAATCACTTGCTTTTTCATTTTCCAAATCTTTCTCCAAAGTGAAAAATTAACTTTCATAATGAATTAGAAAAAGCTTTTAAAAAAAAATGGAGGTGCTGGCACAAGACGAAAACACAGGTGAGTCTGGGGGGCAAAAGGGTGACCATGCTTGAGTAACTGGATGATCTCCAAGAGAACAAGCACACGCACACTGAGGGCACCGTGCTGCTCGTGAGCGTGTAAACCGTCTGCGTACACCCTGCAAGAAGGGCTCGGAGGCTGAGCGGCACACCACTAACAGTGCCCCAAGGCTAAGGCTGTGACCTCTCAGCCTCACCTACCAACAGATCCAAGAGGTCTATTTAAGTCATTTTACAAAGATAACCGAGAAACAGTCAAATCAGGCATCAGTAACAATCCCAGCACTTGGGAGGCAAAGTCAGGAATGTGGTGAAATCAAGACCAGCCTGGGCTACGAACACAGCAAGACCTTGACATTAAAAAAGACAAAAAGAAAAAAAAAAGGAAAATGAAAGACAAAAAGAAAAAAAAAGGAAAATGTGCTTTAACACATTTTTCTTTTTTTTCTTTTTTCTTTTTTTTTTCACATTTTTTATAAAGACTGAAAACCTACTGAGAATTTGATTCATGCAATATAGGACAATAAGCCTTAGTATTATCCCAATACCTGTTTTTAAGGTTGTTATGTTCTCTCAGTGTTATATAGCCAGTTATACAAGCACTGCATTTATAACAGGATAATGAAGAAAACAACTGTAACTACTTACACTTCGGGTCCATGCTAAGCGGTCTGTGTTATAACCCATCATGTTCAAGAGACAAATCACAAATAAACTCCATTCTGAGTGGCAGCTGGGTCCTCCTGGAGCGCTGTGCACGTTGTACCACTTGACGAGTACCTGGATCGCTACTTCTTTTGGCAGGACGAACTTAATTGCTTGCAGGCACGTCTGCACTGTGAAAAGCAAACCCTGCTGTTAGCATGCTTCCTATGTACTTCCTTCCCCCCTTCAGTGGGAAGGTTCAAGTTGCTACCATGGCAAGGCCAGCACTAAAGAAGAAACTGTCACTAAGGAGTCTATTGGGACAAACATTACGTCATCACTATCAATCACTTTAAACTACTGAATTCAACAAGGAAACTCTGAGGAGAGCGGTCAGATCCCTAACTCTGGATTAGAAATAAGGTGAGCACGGAGCCCAGTTCCCCAGAAATAACCCTGATTCCAACCACTGCTGCAGGACGTAACTGTTCCCTTCTCACTTGCAAAACTGTCCTAGTTTGAACAATCAAGTTTACTTTATAAAAAATATCTAATTTATACACCAATAAATTTATATGAAATATGGATCAAATCTTCAGTAGACTCAGCATGCAACACAGGTGCCTACTAACAGGAATGCTTAGGGATGCTGCAGGAGTTCTAAATGAGTGAAACATTCCTGTCTCTCTTCCCTCACCCTGCCCTAAGTGGGTCATTGGTGTGAAAACCAGCTACAGTGGAGAGCCCAGGGTCCTGCCTGCTGTAAACAGCACAGATTCACTATTGAGAGAAAATGGCTCCAGACAGTTTTCATTCTCACTCCCTCCGTTCCACCACTGTCATGAACACTGTCTTAGTCAGGGTTTCTATTCCTACACAAACATCATGACCAAGAAGTAAATTGGGGAGGAAAGGGTTTATTCTGCTTATACTTCAACACTGTAGTTTGTCACCAAAGCAAGTCAGGACTGGAACTCAAGCAGATCAGGAAGCAGGAGTTGATGCAGGGGCCATGGAGGGATGTTTCTTACTGGCTTGCTTCCCCTGGTCTGCTCAGCCTGCTCTCTTATAGAACCCAAGACTACCAGCCCAGAGATGGTACCACCCACAAGGGGCCCTCCCCACTTGATCAATGAGAAAATGCCCCACAGCTGCATCTCACGGAGGCCTTTCCCCACCTGAAGCTCCTTTCTCTGAGATAACTCCAGCCCGTGTCAGGTTGACACACAAACCAGCAGTACACATGCCATCTTTAGCAGCTCGGCCTCATCAATCTGCTACATGAGCACAGACACTGCCAAGACTAAAAGTCTTAGAAAACCAAAAAGGCATGTTTTAGCTGAAAACCTAACAAGAATAAGCCAGATGTTGCAAAGGAATCACTTCTAACAACCAGAACCTGCAGGCTGGAGAGATGGTTCAGCAGTCGAGAGCACAGGCTGTTCTTGTAGAGAACCTGGGTTCAATTTCTAGCACCCACACAGCAAATGACAACCATCCTACTTCTAGTCTGTGGGGACCTGACAGCCTCTTCTGGCCTCCATGGGCACTGCATTCAGACCAAAAAGGAGAAAAAAAAAAAAAAAACACAAAAAAAAAAAACACAAAAAAACCCAACCAAACAAACAAAAAGAACAGAAACTGTCTCCATCAACAGGGTAGTAAACAAGCTGAGAGTCACAGTACCCAGTTCCGAGGTGGCAACTTCAGGGATAGTGATCCTGACCATGGAGCCATTGCTCAGTTCCTAGTGAAAAGAATGGAAACAAAAATCCAACTGCTTAAGCATTATAAGTTTTTAAAAGCTTTAAAAAAAAAATTAGTAATTTTTACTACTGTCGGCCTGTCAAGGCAAACTACAATAAAATGAACTGCTGTATTTTTTAATGAGAAATGAATGCTTCTAACTAAATATGCATTTTTGTAAAATACTTTCAAAAATTCTTTTAATAATGTTTTTATCTAAACACTATGAGACATCATCAAAAAGTAACTTTCTCCAAAAAGACAAAAGCACAGCAATATAAATTGATGGATTAAATATGCTTGTTTTAAATAAATTTGTTCAATACTTTAACTACTTGAGAACTTCATACAATGTCTTTTTATCATAGTCAGCCCCAACTCCTCACAGATCCTATTTCCCAACCCCCAACTTCCTGTCCTCTCTCCTTCTTAACAACCCATCAAGTCCATTTCATGCTACCCATATCCTCCTGGATGTGGAGCAATCTGCTGACGAGTGGTCCCCACCAGGGTCACATCCTTAAAGGAAACTAACTTTCCCTCCCCCAGAAACTGTCCACTCCCCACAGCTCCTCCATTGGGGTTGGATTCAGTAAATGTTTCATATAGAAATCTCGACAGAATTAAAGTAAAATAGTACGAAATGATAGCATGTTTTAAAAATTCTGAGACATCTGAATGACAAAGTGACTTGGCAGTTAAAGCCTGGCTGGCACCTTGCATTCAATTCTTACGGCTCACATGAAGGTGGAAGCAGAGAACCAACGCCACAAACTTGTGGCCATTCACGTCAGGGCCACATGAATGCACACCCACACACATATGCACATTGTATAATAATAAATGCTTAAAATCATGAGAAATGTTTGTTTTCATTTCCACACATAATTTTACATCCTGCCAAATATGAAGTATCAGGCAAATAACCCTTAGCCAGCTACTTCACCCTCTAGAGGATCAGCCAGCTACTCCACCCTCTGGAGGAGGACTTACGAGAGTGACTCTGTTATGAACAGGGTCTCGCACAGAATGAATGTAAGTTCCAAGCTGCTGGAATGTGCAATCCTCATTGTAGAGAGAATCACTAAGTTTTGAAGAATCCCTCAGTTCTGGAACTGGAGACAATAGAACCACCTATAAAAAAAAAAAATCACAATATAACACATATGAAAAGACTTTGAGAATTAAAGACAAGGAACTGTATTTTTGCATATGGTTTAATGTTCCAGTAATGATGACCCTGCAGCAAGCCAAGTTCTTCACAGAAAATTACAAAAAGCATCTGATTGACAACATACATACACATCCACATTATGACATCCTTCAAATGTAGACCACTAGTCTCTAGGCTTTCCAGTCTGATGAGCACAGGCACCAGCCTCACAGAACTTGCTCAGAGTTGCTCCCAGAACTCAGCCTCATTTCTCAGTAGCACTCACAGCCTAAGAGAATAAACACCGCTGGCCAGCAGCACACTCTCCTTCACACTCTCCAGGCCTGCCATGCCACTCTCCTCCTTTCTGCACTCATGAAGCTCAGACTCTCCTGATCTTTCCTGTAGACACAGACTTCACTTGACCTTCCTAACTTTAACCCTAAAACAAATAATGACATGAGAAAATTCTCACAAACCTACAATGACAGGAGAACTGCACTTAGAACAATGTCTTTTCATCCACTGTCTTCAAAAATACATTAGTAGGGTGTGGATCCCAGTTCTACCACTTAACAGCTCTGTAACTTCAGACAACTAGGTTCCATGTACCTCTCTGTGCAACCACCTATAAAGTGAGGACCAAATATCTTCCTAATAGGTAAAGTTTTTATAGGAAAATACTGATAGAGCAGGCAGTGCCTAGCATGTAGAAAATTTTAAAATAATAGTTATTATTAGTAGTAACTATTATCATCCCACTCTCTGTTCTATACCACCCAACATAACTATTTCCTCATTCCACAGATCTGTTGAGTCTTTAGTTTAAACTGTGTTAAAAGATGGAGATACATGGATTAAAAGATCTAGCTACATGATAGTGGATACCTGTAATCTCAGCACTGACAAACTGATGGCAGGGACATCAGGAGCTCAAGATTATTAAAGTTTATACAGCAAGTCTGAGGCCAACATGAACTACATGTAACAGCCTCAGAAAAAGTCTTTTGAACTCTCCTGTGTTCATGTCCTTGCCCTGAATGGTCCTTTATTTTCCCTTCTTACCCTCAAGATTCGGGCCAGCAACCAATGGTTGGCCCAACTTGATACCCATCCCTGACACTGTTAATGATACTCTGCTTTGCTTGCAGACAGGAACCTAACATAAATGTCCTCTTAGAGGCGCTCTCCAGCAGCCAATGGCAACAGATGCAGAGATCCAGAGCCAGACTTTAGAGGGAGCTTTCAGGAGTCCTGTGGAAGAGACAGTGGAAGGACTGGAGTACCTGAAGGGATAGGAACCCTACAGGAAGACCCAAAGAGGCAACCAACCTGAACCCAGGGGGCTCCCAGAGACTGAACCAACAGTAAAAGAGAAAGCATGAGCTAGACTTAGCCCCCACCCTGCACATGTGTAGCAGAAGGGCAGCTTGCTCTTCATTCAACCCCCCCAACATCTGGAGCAGGGGCTGTCCCTGACTCTGTTGCCTGCCTGTGGGTCCCACTCCCCTCACTGGGCCGCCATGTCTGGCTTCAGTGGGAGAGGATGAGTCTGGTCCTACAGTGGCTTGATGTGCCAGGGTGGGTTGATGCCTAGCAGCAGGGGGCAGGGAGTCCCACTTCTCAGAGGAGAAGAGACAGGGTAGGAAGAAGAACTATGGGAGGAGAAGAGTGGGGGGAGGGCTGTGACCAAAATATAAAGTGAATAAATAAATAAATTAATGGGGAAAAAAAAAGATTCAACCTAGGATTCTGTTCAGTGAATGGGGGAACATTAGCGGCTTCTATCCCTCATTTAGAACTTTTAAAAAATAATTTTATTTTATATGCATTGTTGTGAAGAGACCAGTTTCCCTGGAACTAGAGTTGTGACAGCTGTGAGCCACTATGTGGCTGCTGGGAATTGAAGCCAGGTCCTCTGGAAGAGCAGCCAGTTCTTAAGTGCTGAGTTCTCTCCAGCCCCACCGAAAACTCTTAATAAGCTATCCTAAATTATGATTTCTTATACAGATCACATATCTACTATATCCTGAGAAATTCTGAGAGCTTTTCCAAAGAACATCTTTCACAGCACCAAGGAGGTCAGCATGCAATATCTACTACTCGTGCTCAAAGACATATATTTGGCCGGGCAGTGGTGGCACACACCTTTAATCCCAGCACTTGGGAAGCAGAGGCAGGTGGATGTCTGAGTTCGAGGCCAGCCTGGTCTACAGAGTGAGTTCCAGGACAACCAAGGGCTACACAGAGAAACCCTGTCTCGAAAAAAAACAAAACAAAACAAAAACAAAAAAAACATGTATTCATAAATATTACCTAAAATTAAGTTAACTATAGAAAGAGCTAATACTAGACCAAACTTCTTCAAAACATGATTAACATTTGACAAGACTACTTCTTACCTCATCCATTGATCCAAGTAATTTACTGAGAGGCTTCGGAGTACTAACACCATCGAGCGGGGTGCTGGGCCGAGGCATCATGTTGGACATTGTCAGGGAAGGAGCTGGAAGTCCAGGAATAAAAACTTTCCCCACCTTTGAGTAATAAAAAGATGAGGGGAGGTGTCAGTGACTACATCACCTTAAGTTACATTTAGGCACATAAGCTAAAAGTTCTCTACATATGTTAAAATTCATGATCACTAAACACAACTGAAAAGCAAAATGCACATTTAGCAACCTCTCAAATTCTACCAATTGTAAATACCTCAGTAAAATTTTTTTGTTTGATTTAGCAAATTTTTTTTGCAAAAAAAGCTGAAGACAGGAGAGAGAGCTCAGTAGTTAAGAGCTCTGACTACTCTTCCAGAGGTCCTGGGTTCAAGTCCCAGCACCACATGGTGGCTCACAGCCATCTGTAATGGGATCTGATGCTCTCTTCTGGTGTGTCTGAAGACAGCGACAGTGTACTCATAAAAATAAAAATAAATAAATTATATATGTAAAAAAAGAAAAAGATCACATTTTTTAAAAAAGTTGAAGATCGTATATATAGTCTATAAACTCAAGAGTCACATATATAAGTCCTTTATATAAAAATTCAAAAACAAGGAGAAGTAAACAAACTGACCTCAGGTGACATGTACATATGCGCAAAGCTAACAATAAAATCAAGGGGTGGATTCCTGGACGTGTCAGGATACTGTATGGGAGGGGCAGGTGGCAGTTGCACTCAGAAAATGTAATAAAGCTACTGGCCGGCCAAGCCAGGGGTCCTAAGACCTGTACTACTTAGTGAGACCCTGCCTTAAAAACAGAAATGATAGAAAAAAATAGAAATACTGATAATACATTTCCTTCAGTGTCTTTAAGTATATATTTTTTATTATGTGTTTATTTATAATTTCTTGAAACAGGGTCTCACTATGTAGCTCTGCTGTTCTAAAACTCATTCTATAGATCTGGCTAACTTTGAACTCACAAGAGATCCACCTGCCTCTGCCTCCCAAGTGCTGCAATTACAGATGTGTGCCTCCATGTCCAGCATAAGCATATATTCTTAAACTCGACAAAAGCTACAAAAGGAAGCTGCAACTGACATATATAACACTTAGTATAGTGCAATCCTGCAACAATGCTGGCACTTCCCAAAGCTGTCCACCTTCTATTCTCAAATTGGTTTCTAAGACTACCTATACACAATTTCCCATTTGGGGATTACAGGTGCATACTGTCAATGCATTTAACAGTGACCTTAATCCAAATTAGTACTGGTCTCCACATTAGTTTCATTTTCCACAAGAATGTTCCTCCAAATTGTACAGAACAGTAGGGCCCCTGTAAATAACGGAGGCAGTTCTACCAGAAGAGCAGAGCATTGCTCTCAACATACCCGGACCACTCCTGTGTACAGCACCAGGTTCCCATTGCCTTCCAACACCAGCATGGTGTGTATCTTCTAAAACACAAAAACAAAAGTTCTTATATTCTGAGTACATTAATATAATTTCCCATAATAACTCTGATAAAGCATAACAATTTCACTGTGTGCTTACCTCCACTGGGGCTGCGTCTTTTGCATGTATGTTGGTAACAGAGCCAAAGATAAGCTGGGTCTTGTCATTACTCTCTTGAAACTTTACACAGCTAAATATAAAAATAAAAACAAAACAAACAAACAAAATGAGTTATAGGAGTGTGGGCTGGGCGCTGTGGCGTATGCCTTTAAACTCAGCTCTTGGAAGGCAGAAGTGGGTAGATCTCTGTGAGATCGAGGACAACAGGGACTACATTGCAAATTCCAGGACAGTCAGGGATACACACACACACACACACACACACACACACACACAGAGGGGGTGGGGGAGTGGGGGAAGGAAGGGTCTGTGTTCAGTATAGTTGGAGAGCAAGAAGACAGACAGTATGGGATGTTCTGACTATTATGCAAATCTGCACATATGAGAAAAGTGCTTGAATCCATATAAATATATATGTATATGAATACATGTGAACAAAAGAAAGATATGTGGGTCATATTCATACCACTTTCCTGATTTTAAAAACATGATACAGGGGGCTGGAGAGATGGCTCAGCGGTTAAGAGCATTGACTGCTCTTCCGAAGGTCTTGAGTTCAAATCCCAGCAACCACATGGTGGCTCACAACCATCTGTAATGAGATCTGACGCCCTCTTCTGGAGTGTCTGAAGACAGCAACAGTGTACTTACATATAATAAATAAATCTTTAAAAAAAAAAAAAACATGATACAGTTACCACTTGGGGAAAAAAAGTACTTGGGGCCAGGGAGCTAGAAGGCTCAGCAGGTAAAGCTCGACAGCCTGGGTGTAAACACAGGCCATATAGTGAAGAACAGATTCCTCCAACTTGCCCTCAGACCTCCACAAGAATGCCATATGATACACACACACACACACACACACACAAAACTTTTAAAAATGTTTAAATTTAAAAAGACTTTGTGACATAGAAGGGCAGCTCTATAATTTTGCAACTTGCTGAAGGCTATAATAATTCCTAAATAAATGACTGCTCTTCCAGACAACCTTGTTCTTGGGAACAAAATTTGGTTCTCAATATCCACATAACAACTCAACCATTTGTAACTCCAGTTCCGAGGGATTCAACGTGTTCTTCTGCCAAGAACCACTGTGAGGTACCATGGAAGGCACTATAGTACACAGACATACATGCAGGCAAAACATACATACATACAAAATAATTTATTTTTAAGAAAGCATCAGGGAAATATGAATAGAAACCACTTGATGCTTCATTGGGACAGACACAATCAAAGATACTGATGACATCTAACACTGTTTAGGATAGAGACTGCCGGCTCCCATTTGCACCAGGGAGCCAGGCAGCTCCACAGCCTTCTGTGCACAGCCCGCCAGGAGAAAGTGATCTCCCAGCAGTGCCTCCACTTCTGAGTGTGGAGGAGAGATCTCGACATTCTCTCTGGAGGGGAACAGCTATAAGTACACAGGGCATATGATCAGTGCAGCAACTGGGACAGGAACCTTCTGGTCGCCATTTGCACCAGGGAGCCAGGAAGCTCTACAGCCTTCTGTGCACAGACCCTGCCAGAAGAGAGTTGGTCTCCCAGGAGTATGAACACAAGGCTTACAGGCCCACAGGAGGGACAAGCTCCAGCCAGAGACAGCAAGACAAACTAACACCAGAGATAACCAGATGGTGAAAGGCAAGCACAAGAACCCTACCAACAGAAACCGAGGCTACTTGGCAACATCAGAACTCAGTTCTCCCACCCCAGAAAGTCCCAGATACTCCAACAAACTGGAAAAGCAAGAGTTGGATTTAAAATTGCATCTCTGATGCTGATAGAGGATTTCAAGGACATAAATAATTTCCTTAAAGAAATACAGGAGAACATAGGTCAACAGGTAAAAGCTCTTAAAGAGGAAACACAAAAATCCCTTAAAGAAATACAAAGAACATGGGTCAACAGATAAAAGCCCTTAAAGAGGAAACACAAGAATCTCTTAAAGAATTACAGCGGGTGGTGGTGGTGGTGGTGGTGGTAGTGGTGGTGGTGGTGGCTCACGCCTTTAATTCCAGCACTTGGGAGGCAGAGGCAGGCGGATTTCTGAGTTCAAGGTCAGCCTTGTGTACAGATTAAGTTCCAGGATAGCCAGGGATACACAGAGAAATCCTGTCTCAAAAAAAAAAAAAAAAAAACAACAAAAAGAATTACAGGCAAACACAATCAAGTGAAGGAACTGAACAAAACCATCCAGGATCTAAAAATGTAGAAACAATGAAGAAATCACAAAGGGAGACAACTCTGGAGATAGAAAATCTTAGAAAGAAATCAAGAGTCATAGATGCAAGCATCAACAACAGAATTCAAGAAATAGAAGAAAAGAATCTCAGGTGCTGAAGATAACATAGAAAACATTGACTCAACATTGACTCAACAATCAAAGAAAATGCAAAATGCAAAAAGCTTGTAACACAAAACAACCAGGAAATCCAGGGCACAATGAAAAGACCAAACCTAAGGATTATAGGTATAGAAGAGAGCAAATAATTTACAACTTAAAGGGCCAGCAAATATCTTCAACAAAATTATAGAAGAAAACTTTTCTAACCTAAAGAAAGAGATGCCCATGAACATACAAGAAGCCTACAGAACTCCAAACAGACTGGAACAGAACAGAAAATTCCTCCCATCGCATAATAATCAAAACACCAAATGCACTAAACAAAGAAAGAATATTAAAAGCAGTAAGGGAAAAAGGGCAAGTAACTTATAAAGGCAGACCTATCAGAATCACACCAGACTTCTCACCAGAGATCATGAAAGCTAGAGGATCCTGGGCAGAGCTCATACAGACCCTAAGAGAACACAAATGCCAGCCCAGACTACTACACCCAGCAAAAGTCTCAATCACCATAGATGGGGAAACCAAGATATTCCAAGATAAAAACTAAATTTACACACTATCTGTCCATAAATCCAGCCCTACAAAGGCTAATAAATGAAAAATGCCAACACAAGGAGGGAAACTACACCCTAGAAAATGCAAGAAAGTAATCTTCCAATGGTCCCAAAAGAAGATACCCACACAAACATAAAAATAACATAAAAAATAACAGGAGGTAACAATCACTATTCCTTAATATCTCTTGACATCGATGGACTCAATTCCCCAATAAAAAGATATAGACTGCCGGGAGGTGGTGACACACACCTTTAATCCCAGCACTGGGAGGCGGAGGCAGGTAGATCTCTGAGTTGAGGCCAGCCTGGTCTACAGAGTGAGTTCCAGGACAGCCAGGGCTACACAGAGAAATCCCCCCCCCCAAAAAAAGACATAGACTAACAAATATTGAAGTAACTCTTCAATTTTATCAGAAAATAATTATAATTCCTTTCAATTAATTTAGTAATGTTTTTGTCTACCATTTTATCTGTATTATTTTCCATGATAATCTTCAATTTTAACATGCTTTTCTATATATTTCTTCTATTTTATCAGAAATATTTCCTATGTAAATTTCTAATTTTACCACAAAATGTTTTTAATTTCACTTTCAGTTAATTTAGCAATGTTTTTTATGTCTACCATTTTACTCTTTAATTTTCCATGAAAATTGTCAATTTTAACGTGTTTTTCTATGTATTTCTTGAATTTTATCAGAAATATTTTCCATGTGAATCTTCAATTTTATCATAAAATCACTTCCTTTTTCAATAATTAATTAATTAATTAATTAATTAATTAATTAATTTTAAAAAGTATAGAGACATGAACCTCACACACTGGAGGAAGAAATGAAAAACAGTATAGCCTATTTTAAAATACACTGGCCAATCTCTTGAAACATTCAACTTGAATTTATCAGTCAATCCAACAGTTTCACTGATAGATGTCTACCCAAGAAAAGCAGAATTACTTATGTCCATACAAAGACATTTGCCCACAGGTTCCTAAGTCACAGTGATCACACAGTGAAAACAAGCAGGCATCATGGCACATGCCTTTACTCCAGAAGGAGGCAGAGGCAGGCGGGTCTGTGGGCTGAAAGCTAGCTTGGTCTACACAAAGTTTCTGGACAACCAGGGCCACACAATGAGGTAAGCAAATTATCCATCAATTAAATTGGTAAGCAAGTGAACATGACCTATCTATACAATGAATACAGTATAGTAACACTGAGGAAGTCCTCAGATAAGTCCCAACAGGGTGGATCCTAAAAAAAAAAAAAAAAAATCACTGTGAAAAGTGAAAAAGTTGATCCAAAAAAAAAAAAAAAAAAATATATATATATATATATATATATATCCAGCAAGCACCTTTAATTCCAGCACTCAGGAGGCAGAGGCAAGCAGATCTCTTTAAGTTCCAGGCCAGCCAAGGATACAAAATTACCAAAAAATAAATAAATAAAAAAAATAAATTAAAAACATATATGATTCTAGATTACATTAAATGTCCATAGAAAACCAAGAGACAAGGCAGAAAGCCCCCAGAATGACTGCCTGAGACTGGAGCAGGGTTAAGACTAGCTTGGCAGAGAAGATCTGCGTGGTGAGAGAAATTTTTAAGCCTGAACTGTGATGGCTGGCGGCTACACTCCTCTATAAATTTACTGAAAATCATGATACAACAAGTTAATCTTATGATATAACCTACTTCTCAATAAGGTTACAAAGGACAAACAGAAGGGAGAGAAGGAACCAGCTCTAAATGTCGTCAGAGATAATGGGAAACAGAAACACTTACCGTAACTGAAGCTGGGCTTCCACTAAGAAGCACAAGAACTTCTGTCCACACAGGTCAACCGTTATAAATACCTTGGAGGCTTGAGAATTTTTCTCTCTGAAGTAGACACATTATTAAACTGTCAGTATTAGTCCAAAAATCTACCTCAATAACTTAAAACTCTTTGAAAGCATTTTACAAGAAAGCTAAGTAATTCCTGGATCAACCAATAATCAAGATACAAAAACTTCATGTTCTGTGTATATGATAAACTATCTCTTCTAAAACTAATCCCTCCACTTTCAGATTCCCTCCTTTATCCATCATGCCCTTTCTCTATACAGACAACGCTTTCTCTACTGAGTAGAGCCCACTCAAGTGCTCTCATGTTAGGCCTTAGACTAGACTACGGCGTGAAGAGGATGAACCAAGGGGTTAAATGGAGGGCTGGGAAGATGGCCAACTAGTATGCACTTGCCATGCAAATGTGAGGACTGGAATTTGAATTCCCAAAACCCAACTAAATGTCAGGTGAGTATACAGTCCAAATATAAACACAGTACTTGGAAAGCAGAGACAAAGGGTCCCAGGAACAGGATGGCTAGCCAGACCAGTCAACTCTGGATTCAATTAAGAGACTTTACTTCAATAAACAAGGTGCAGAAAAATGAAGGAAGACTCCTGATATCAGCTCCAGACCTTCACATGTACATATGGTGCAACTACACAAGCAAACACACACATACTCCTCGGGGCTGCGGGGAATGAAGGGATTCGGGTGTTGTTGTTGGTTTTTTTCTTTTTTATCTAACCACACAACCATTTTTACTCACAGTGATGGTTAGGGTTATGCAGCTAGGTAAAAAACAAACATACAAAAATTCATCTTTTATATATACAAAGTGAGAAATTCGGGTGAAATTTGGAGACTACTTTCCATCCATAGTTGAGAGACTGCGGAAACCCCCTTAGGCAGCACCTAATGATTCTCTCAGCCTGTGCTCACTCCGCTCCTCCCATTGGCCTGCTGGACCAAGCTTCCCTACCACCCCTCAAGCCTAAGGTGAGTGTATCAGCATACCTCCCAAGGTCAAAGGTCAGAGCCAAACAGCACCAGCACCTGGAAATACCAGCACTACTTTCTTCTTGAGATGCCTGTGTTGTGCTGTTCCCGTTGCTACTCTCACTTGATGTCACTTCCTGTCTCTGTAGCAGTTCTCCTCACCGCCTCCCAAGTCCTGTCCTTAGCCTTTATCACCACTCAGCATTAGCTTGTTAGGAGTGACAGACTACCGTGAAGAGTGAGTAAATGTTTAAAGACTGCCCAGGAAAAGCTTACAATACACACACCGCCGTCACCTGACACACCAGAACCCCACAGGACCCCAAGGACCTCAAGAGCTCGAGCTCACTACACTCTAAATCCTAATTTACCTCTCTTGCCTCATCTCACCTACAAACTGTGCTGCTGACTGTCTTCTATGCACATGTAAGCAGGCCCACACACGAGCATTCTCACACCTCTTCATTATCAGGCTGCCCCTCCATCACAAAGCAAACCAGGAGTATCTGTGGTCCATGCTGTCTCTCTGAACTGCTCTCTGGATCACAGCACCCACTGGGCCAGTCTTTCCCAACCCTACCCACAGAATACTGAGTGCTCCAGCAGCACTGCCTTTAGCTTTGTGTTGGACACAAGGTATCTTTCAAGTACCTTGTCAATTAGCACACACACTGGCATGAGGCTGAATTCACAGAGTATCAATGAGATCATAGAAAGATTAGAGTTATTTCTCAAAAAGTAGAGCTGACATTTAACACTAAGATAAAACTTACTAAAAATTGCTATAAAATCTCAAATTACTGACTCTACATGTGATGGTTTAAATGAGATTGGCCCACCTCAATCCAACCTGTCCCAATCTCAAATTTATATACTTAGTCCCCAGTTTAGAGCCATCAGGGAAAGAAGGATTGGGGTTGTATTTAGCCTTGCTGGAGTGTCTCACTAGAACTAGGCTATGAGGTTTCAAAAGCCCCCTTCAGGCCCAGTGCCTTGTTCCTCCTCCTGCTATCTATGTATTAGGATGTAAAGCTCTCGGCTACTGTTCCAGCACCAGGCCTGTCTGCTTCACACCAATATGGCAATGGACTGACCCTCGGAAACCCTAAGTAAGCCCCAATTAAATGCTTTCCTTTATAAGTTTTGCTACAGTCAGGATGTATTTTCACAGCAATAGAAGCCTGACTGTAACACTACAGAATTAAGACGTTTTACCCCAAAACTTCAAACACCTCAAACCTCAAAGATTACTATTAGGATGTAAAGCTCTCAACTACTGCTGGTTTGCAGACAAGCATCTGCAATGGCATCTGATGCCCTCCTCTGGTGTGTCTGAAGAGAGCAATGGTGAATACAGAAAACAAATAAACCTTAAGAAAAAGAAGAACCTTTAAAGATTACTATCTTAAAGAAATATTTGATGACAAAACATTTTTACAACCATTTTAGTATCAATAATTTATTCTTCTAAAATTAAGGTGGTATAAAAATGTATCTCTACATAGTTTCCGTGTTAATACCATAATCTAATGTTGAAGGATACTTTAAAAATTCACATATATTTGACAAGCACTCTACCACTGAGTTAAACTGCCAGGTACAACACCAAAAATCTTGCAAAAACACTAGTAATATTTTTCTTTGAACATAAAATTATATCCACCAAACCTTATATTTGGAAGTGTCTCAGTCCATAAGTGGTCAATGCACAGCTCAGGAATAATTGGCTCTGTTTCTGGTGCCAAAAATGAGTCGTTGAAACTGCCACTTGGAGAGTGAGAAATGCTGTGTCTCTTTGGTGACTGATTGTGGCTTGAAAGGTTGAATCTTTGCACCCCTGAGAAAGAGTGCACACCTAGGGCAGGAGAGTGAGCACGACTGCAAAATAACCAGAGAGGACGTCACTGTGAGCAGCTTGTGTTCCTAACACATGCTGGTAACAGTCTCCACTCCCACACACAGGAAGAACTAACGGTACAATCCCAGTAACATATACATTTTCAGAATTGAATAGCTATTTAAACGGTTTGTCCTAACTCGTTTTATGACAGCCTAAACTTTATTTAAAACCTGTGTTAATTAAAATGCAGTCATACCAGGCATAAAGGGGCAAGGCCTTAATCCCATCATTCAAGAGGGAGAGACAGGCAAATCTGAGTTGTAGCCCAGCTTGATCTACTCACTGAGTTCCAGGACAGCTAAGGCTACACAGAAAGGAGATACACACACACACACACACACACACACACTGAACACTTAAACCATATTTTCTGAAGAATAAACACATTTTCAGTTATAAATGTATATATATGAAAATTACTCATTATTCAAAAAGGTCTAAAGTATGATGCTGTACTTTCAGACTTCTGCAAAAGAGCAAAACAGTACATACAGAATCATCTATGAGCCTCTATGTCAATAAAAACATATGTAAGTATACATATTATCAAAAATAAAACAAAAAATTATAAATTAAGGTTAAAAACTAACAAAATATTTATAGAATTAAATGCTCATCCAAGTGCTAATACCTCATGGGAGAAACAAATTAACTGTACAGCAGCATGAACAGGTTCTAAATGTGATATAGGAAACTGAGGCATCACGGATATTCAAGTCCTAAAGTAGCCATAGTTGGGTTTCTGCCTAGTCCCCTAAAAACTATCCAAGAGTTGTCAAAAGAAACCTTAAATCCTTCAAAACATAAGAGAGCTAAAATAGCAGATTTCTGTTGCTTCAGTTATCTTGTTTAAAACAAAAACAAATACCCACCTTAGAGCCGCCATGTTGGAAATGGAAGGCGACCGAGCGTGCAGACTAGGTGAGGAGGCCGAGCGACTCTGGCTGTGAATGGAAGAGTAATTCTGGAATGGCGAGGCCACCGGGGACTCGCCCTTAGAGAGGCTTCTGAGGTGTGCTGTCAGGGAGCTGCTAGTGGCTGCGTTCTGCAGGGTCCCTGCCTGCTCAGGGAACTTTAAAACAGCATTCTCTTCCTTAAGTCAAAGGAATGGGAAAAATAAGAAAACAATCAGAACAAAGAGTAAATTGTTTGAAATTGCCTTGAAGATGCATGTAGATGGCAGTTAGCAGAGACAAAGGGCTTGTTCTTTACCAAAGAAACTCAACTGATCGCAAACGTCAAGTGTTGAGGGTTTGCTCTCTGCCATGAGAAGGAGCAGGATCAGTCCCTCACCTCTGGCTTCACCCTCCGGAGAGTCCACACGGAGTGCACATTCTGAGCAGCATCGTAGGTCATTACAATGGAGGGGTCAATGTTCAGAAACACTATTTTCACTGCTGGATCTACAACATACTGCACCCGAGATGAGCCAAAAAGACCTAAAAATCAAAATGGAAATGACCAGGGACAGAATATATTGGCTTTATGCTCTTAAAATTCTTTAAGAAGAATTTTCTCATTGTTCCTAAAAGAGAATCAAGCCAATTAAATCACAAAATTATTCAATGTTAATGTAACTGACAACAAATTTTAAATTGTCAACTTCCTTAAATGCCTTAAACAAAGCATGACTGTTCTACCCTGACACACATACAACTCAAATGGTGAAGATTTGTCCTGATTCATTATTAAATTCATCAGCCCAAGGCAACGGGTGTTTTGTTTTGTTTTGTTTTTGAGAAAGGGTTTCACTATGTAGTTCTGGCTGTATTGGAACTCACTATGTACACCAGGCTGGCTTCAAACTCAGAGATCCACATGTTTCTGCCTCCCAAGTGCTGGGATTAAAGGTATACATCACAACATCCAGCTAACAATCAACTTCTTTAGAGATTAGAATCATCTACTGGAAATGTCTGACTTGCTCACTGGTTCTATTCTGTCCTCTGTAATAATAACCCAGAAGTGGTAAAGAATGTGTTTTACACATTCTTATTATAAATGAAGTTTTTCCAGCTGAGTCCAGTTATTTTTTCTATAACATCACAAACCAAGTTCCATATCCTTGACAGTTTCATTCTCGGTTAAAATATTGGGAAATGGGGGCTGGAGAGATGGCTCGGTGTAAGAGCACTGATTGTTCTTCTGAAGGCCCTGAGTTGAAATCCTAGCAACCAAATGGTGGCTCACAACCATCTATAAAGAGATCTGATGCCCTCCTGTGGGGTGTCTGAAGACAGCTACAGTGTACTTACATATAATAAATAAATCTTTTTTAAAAAATTGATAAATAAATAAAACATGATTATTCTTCAGAAATAGAAAAATTTTATAAAGAAATAATAAAACTATCCAAGCATGGTAACACACACCTTTAATCCCAGCACTTGGGAGGCAGTGGCAGGCAGATCTCTTGTGAATCTGAAGCCAGTCTGGAACTCTACATAGAGTTAAGAAGCTACACAGTGGTATCCTAAAGTTAAGAGGGCTTTTCTTTTTAGGAGAGGAAGGAACAGGGCTGGAGATAGCTGGGCCAAGAATGCTTGGTGATCTTGCAAAGGACCCAAGTTCAATTTCTAGCACCCATGTCAAGTAGCTTACAATTATCTTTAACTTCAGCCCCAAGGATCCAAGTCTATCTTCTGGCCTCTGTGGACATCTGAACTCATGTGTATATACCTACACTTGGGTACACACACACTAAAAATTATAATAAAATCTTTTAAGAGAAAGAGAGGCTGTCCCCAAAGTGCTAGTCTCAAGCAATCTTCCTGCCTCGGCCTCAGTAGCAGCTGTGACTATAGGTACTTAGCATCACAGCCAATTTTTTGTCAAATTAGAATTTTACTGTGCTTATATACTACACTTACTAATTGTAAGTATATATACTTAAAAGAGAGCTGGTGTGTTTTACTAGAACAGGACAAAGGCTTGGTTTAGCCAGTGGCTATTGGACTCATGATCAGAAGATAACACCTCAGTGGTACTTGGAATGTACAAGTAAAATGACCAAAGACTCTAAACGCCCTTCTAGTCTTCAGTCTATTATTTGTAGATACCTATTTGTGTGTTGTAAAGCCTAAATTTTAAGCCAAGCATACAGCAATACTTTAGAAATACTCAAAGTGCAAACCCCAGGAATCTTCAACAAAGACAGTAAAATAATAAAATGTACCCAGCAATCAGGACCTATGAACGTTCCCTTAAAAAAAAAGAAAACTTTAGTTCATCCAAATATCTTTCATTTTCTTATTTTTAAAGGACAGACACCTACAAGCAAATTATCAAATGTCAGTGTCCCTCAGTGATATATAAGCCTTGGCTTTGCTGAGATAACTTTTGTCCTTGCTTTCAATGAGTTATTTTCACGATAAAAGTTACTTTTATAATATGCTTAAATTACCTTCTAATAAAACAAGTCACTTTTAAAATAAACTTTTTACTTCTTCCCTCAATGTCAAAACACACTTACATAAAAGAATATGAAAGTGCACTTACTTCCGGATTTACAAACAAGTGGAGTTATTTCATCTAGTGGGTGCAGCATGCTGAACATAGTAGGCAAAGGTTCTCTAGCAATAAACAAACACACAATCCGTCACCAGAACGATGCGCACCTCGGTGCCAACACCACCAACTGAACATGAAATGCCCACCGAGGCTCACGTCTGAACCCTTGGTCCCCAGCTGCAGCACTGCTTTAGGAGGCAGTGGAGCCTTAGAGAGAGCAGGGTCTTAGGGTTACTGCCCAGCCCTGTTCCCATCCCTCATTTCACTCACTTCCTGGTCTGCCAGGACGTACAGAGCCTGTGCCACACAGCCCTGCCATAAACTCTGCCTTACCTTCCCTGAACACAGGGCTGAAATCGTGAAGCAAAGTAAGTCCTTCCTCCCGCAATCCCGGTCAAGCATTCTATCATAGCTACCATCTCAAAAAATGACCTTCTAAATTCCTCACAAACTGTCAAGGCATCTTCCATTTAGTTCTAAACTCTTCTTGTAATAATTCTGTGCATACACACATAGAGAAGGAAGCTGACTATGTCCAGGGTAGAATCTGCAAAGAGCAGCCGCCACAGGATAGACTCCCGAAAATAACGATGGGTTCGAGATAAGCTGGTCCCTTATCTCTCCTAGTTGCAGTGTGTCTACAGGAGGCAAGAAATTTAGCCTCCGACACTTGTTCATAAATGGATACATTTTTTAAAAGAAGAGAAAAATACTTCAAGTAATTAAGTCTGAAATTTTCAATAAGGTAAAGAAGAGAAGAACTGGCTAGGCAGTGGTGGCGCATGCTTTTAATCCCAGGACTTGGGAGGCAGAGGCAGGCGGATTTCTGAGTTCGCAGCCAGCCTGGTCTACAGAGCAATTACCAGGACAGTCAGGGCTACACAGAGAAACCCTGTCTTGAAAAACCAAAAAAAAAAAAAAGAGAAGAGAAGAACTAGCTTTTCTATGAACACAGAGATGAAAATCTGCACAGTTCTCACACAGCAAGTGTCTGCTACTGCTGTGAGACCCTGTGTTTGTTCTGCACGTTCCTCCTTTCAGCAGGCACACTATCAACAGACATCCACCACTGACTAAGCACTTAATAGACACTGGGCCCCCTGTGAGAGTCCGTGCAGATCCCAAGAGCTAACGAAGAACATTCCTGAAACAAGGAAGAAAATGAAAATGAAGAAAGTGATAATGGTCTGTCCAAAGCGGTACAACAAAGACATGGCAGAGCTCAGAATCGAACCCTGTCCTCCAGCTACGGCTCAGCGTCCCCAGGAGAGCACAGAGCAGTGGGGTGCTGTGTAAGCACTCAGAGCTGAGCTCAACTGGCACTTCTGAGAATGGTGCGATACTTGTGCTGTGACCATGGATACCTCACCAGCCAAACATTTAGGTTAGCATGTTGACTTCAGGATCAACACTATAAAAGCCCAAGAAATAATATTCTGAACATAATAAAATGAATACCTAGGTAGACTTGGAGGCACCTCATGTGAAGAACTGCTTCGTTCAAACAGCAAACCATATTTAGTGGCCCAAACGTTTGCCACCTATCAATAAAAGGGTGGGGGAATAGAAGAAAGAAAACTACAGTTTAAGCAAAAATCAGACAGAAAACAGAACATTCTCTTTGAATTTACTGAGGGCTTTCAAAGTAACATCACAAAATATAGTATTTCAAAATCTATGATTTTAACAAGCAACTCTAAGACAAAAAAAAAACAAAACCCACAAACCAGGTGCTCAAAGTGAAACTGGGGCTGATGTCATTAACACAGTGTAACAGCTCTGAGCACTAAAAGATGATGTGATACAAAAAAGGCCAATATTACTCATATGCCTAATACAATAGAGCCAACGTGACTTTGTAAACATCATTAAACTGACAAACATCTCATGCTTCATAATTTACTTCACTACAAAATTATTTTTGTGGAAAGAATAGTCACATAGTAAACTAAAACTACTGAAATTCAGTTAAATAAAAACTAACACCTTTAACATATAAGAGACCTACATTAAACATCTGCTGCACATGATTACATGTTACACAAAATACACACCAGAGACTGACGACACTGAGTTTACCTGGAATGGTAAGGAAGCTATATAATCCTTCCCGTCTGTGCTATGCATGTTCATACATGAGCTCTGTAATATACAGATGCATTTCTCTAGTTCATGACTCTCTGAAAGGGAAGAGTACAAGATTTATGAGTTGTTTATTTTCCTGCTAAACAGTTCAATCCAAACAGCAAAAGTTCATCAAGACATTACGCGAAACATTTATATTGAGCCACTGTGATTAAGAGTTGCTTATGAATATATCACACAATGAGATAAATGCTTAGAATCATGGAAAATAAAATTTCATAAAGAAACTTACTATAGATCTTTTCAGACTTATCCTGTGATATAATGAAGTCACACCATAATGCCTAAAATCAAAACAAAATGTTTGTCTAAGAAAATTATATCTAAATAATCATCCACAAGCGAATGGCATCAGAAACAACATTTACATAGTCCATTCCCTCAGCTCAATACAGATGTATTTACACACACAGTCATACATACCATGGCAACAAACAAGAGTAACAAAAAGTAAGATTACAGCACTGAAATACTACATACTCTAAGAAGACATGTTTACAATTAAATCTTAAGAGAGAGGAAAACAAAGTAATCAAAAGACTCAGTTGACCTAAGTCTTTCAATTACAGCTCTAACATCAGCTCAGGAGATACAAAGCCTGCATCTTACAAAAACAAGGATTATTCTAGAGCTTAAGTGACTCAGCAGACTTTAGAGTCTATGCTCACATTAGAAGAATGTTTAAAAACAGTTTCCCCTATTAATGCCACTAAATTGAACACTTAGAAATGGTGTAAAGCATAAATTTTATGTTGTGTGTATATAGTCTGCCACAATTCTAAAAATATTAAAATGCTACTAATTTTTATTTAAAAACTAAAGATGCTCTCTTTTTGTTTGCTTTTGAGAGAGGGTCTCACTATGTATCCCTGCCTAGCCTGGAACTCAATATGTAGACAAGGCTACCTCAAACTGAGAGATTCGCCTGCCTCTGCCTCCTAAGTACTGAGAAGAGGTGTCCACCACCATGTCCAGCTGAAGATATTTTGTTAAGAACTCACAAAACTATAAGCCTTCAGAGAAAAAATAATACTCTAATATCACCTAATAGTGAATCACACTTTTAACGATTCCAATGCCCCCTACCTTCCCCTCAAAAGTCTTTTTTTAGCCTAATTTTTTGGAACCAAAATTCAAGCAAAGTTCATTTAACAAGGTTCAAAAATATTGCATTTGGCCTGGCACTTACAATACATGACTGTAATCACAGCACTACAGTGGCTGAGGCCAGGGGGTTCTCATTTAAGGACAGTCTGAGTTCTACATAGTATAACTCTGTTCAAGAAAGGAAGGAATTTGGTAATGTCATTTTAGTGTCTGCCATCCAGAACAGTTCATACTTTTTCCTCCTCCCTGATTCACGTTTTAAGAGACCACAATGTAAACATTCCCAAATTCCAAATACCTCTAGTTGCTCACTTCACTATTTTTTCTTTTAAACTCATTATCACAGAAATTTTCAGATACACACACAAAGGAAACACAATTTATCCCCATCCACAGCTTTTATAATTATCAGCCTTCAGCCATTTTTTTGTTTTGTTTTGTTCCCCCCCCCATCCCCCCCAGAAGGTATCTCTGGATAACCCTGGCTGTCCTGGAACTTGCTCTGTGGACAAGGCTCACCTTGAACTCAAAGATCTACTTGCCTCTGCCTCCCAAGTGCTAGGAGTACAGGCGTTCACCACCTCTGGCCAGCAAGCTTCATTCATTCATTCATTCATTCATTCATTCATTCATTCATTCATTTTGAATCAAGGTCTCTCTGCAGAGCCCATGCTGCCCTGTAACTGGATATGCCCAGGCTGGTCTCAAAAGCAGAGATCCGCCTGGCCTCCTAAGCACTAAGATTAAAGGAGTGCACAGCCACACCCAGCCTCCGTTTTTTTTTTGTTTTGTTTTGTTTTTGACTTGTTTTTTCCCCCCCCCCCCCCCCCCCGAGACAGGGTTTCTCTGTATAGCCCTGGCTGTCCTGGAACTCACTCTGTAGACCAGGCTGGCCTCAAACTCAGAAATCCACCTGCCTCTGCCTCCCAAGTGCTGGTATTACAGGCATGCGCCACCACCGCCCAGCTCAGCCTCTGTTCTTTATGATTACCTTTATTATTTATTTTGTGTATACCATAGCAGTCTGAGGACAACCTGCAGGAGTCAGTTCGCTCTCTCCAGCATATAGGTCTGTGAATTAAACTCAGGCTGTCAGGCTTAGCAGAAAGTGCCTTTATCAGCCTAGCCATCTTTCTGGTCACAGCCATCACTAAGTAACCTCCAAGCCATTCCTCAAATATCATGCTACTTTGGAATTTGCAGCCCTAGATTTCAAGTTTACTATAAACTGAACACTTGATCTAAATATTCACATTACATATTTCTCAAAAGAAAACATAGTAGACATCACATTTTTCCCTGTATTATAACTAGCTACAGGTACATACAATATAAGTTAAGCTGAACCTGATCATTTGACTGAGCGAGAAACCAAAAACAGTTCTGAAGAGAAGATTCATTTGTTTCTTTACACTTAGCAAGTACTATCTTGCTGTCATGTATTATTCTTTTCGGCAACTGTGTAAATAACCATTTCAACCATGTCTGAACTGATAACACACTAGAAACTAGAAAATGATTTCTGCTTCTACCATTTCTTTTACATTTATAGGTTGGTATTCTTCAATAAGTGAGGAGTTTCCTTCATCTAACAGTGATAAATTACTTATCTTCCTGAAGTAGTAAGTGCTTAATTTCTTCTATCAATTTTAGGAAATGATCCCAACGACTCCTGCAATAGTAGCAAATTAGGGTGAATTTCCTTTCACTGTGAACCCAATGATTTATATGTATCAGTATCTGGAAATGAATTACAATAATCATGTATTTTTAGGTGTTTTTATTCTCACATAATTTTTGTGGATAATAACAAATTTTAAGTCTCACATCTAGCACTAAAATAGTATTATTTGCAATACTGTGTGTGTGTGTAAAAGTGCTTGCCTTGCATATAAAAGGGCCTAAACTCAATCCTCAGTACTACAAAAATAATAGCAATAAAAATAAGATTGTGCTGGGTGCTCCTTTAATATCAACATTCAAGAGGCAGAGGAATGGGATCTCTGTGCGTTAAAAGCCAGCTTATACTACAGAGTACGTTCCAGGACAGCCAGGGTTTTAGAGACCCATCTCCCGAAAAAAAAAAAAAAAAAAAAAAAGAAAAAGAAGATTAAAAAGAAAATATCACTAGCAAAGGATAACATGAAGAATGTGATAAGTGGGCTGGAGAGATGGCTCAGACGTTAAAGGCTAGGCTCATAACCAAAACTATAAGAATGTGATGAGCCAGACATGGTGATAAGTGCCTGTCATACTCAGAGGCTGGGGCAGGAAGATCTCTAGTACCAGGCCAGTCTGGGCTACAGAGACCCTATCATGTTGGCTAAAATAAAAATCCTACTTTCCTGCCAGTCTCCATTACATGACATAATGTACAACCAACTGCTACAACTGTTACACTGTTGTTGTCATTTATTATCATTTTAAAACACAAACTTCTTTCCCAAACAGCTATATGAACAGTTGCTCGCTGTGCAAACTCCATGAACTCACCTGCTGGACAGTGCTATCCACTGTGAACGCTTTGTACACGGCCAGCGCCTGGCTTTTACTCCCTTTGCTCCAGATAACCATGTTCCCAGCCACGTAGAGCTCTTCATCATAGTCGGCTGCATCTCCAATCTCACTCACACCTTTTCTTAACTGCCAGCTTTCCTTAAAAATAAATTAACACACAGGACATGCTCAGTACTTCTTCCTTCTTTTTCAGTAGTCTGAAGCAAGATCTGCCTGTGAAGTAAGTCTCAACCCAAGACTAACTCCTAAAAGGACTGCAATACACAGGTGAGCACAATAAGTGAATTAGCAAAGTGGGTACATTACATCAGGGGACTCTTGAGATAACTTAAGAGAGGTAGGAGAGATGGCTCAGTGGTTAAGAGTACTGGCTGCTCTTCTAGAAGATTGGGGTTTGATTCTCAGCACCTACACAACTGTCTGAACTTCAGTTTCAAGAGATCTGACTCCCCTCTTCTGGCCCATTTGGGCACTGCACACACACACACACACACACACACACACACACACACACAGTGCACAGACATACCAACAGGTTTTTAAAAAAAAAAACTGACTCAAAAAATTCTCTATAGGAAGTATTTTCTTTTATACTTATAAGTCCCTAGTATTGTTCTGCCAAATATTAACACAGGCACACAAAAAGTATATTTTACATACAGAGTATAAGAAAAAAACCTATGCTTGAAGGGAAACTAAAAGTATGTATTAAATGTATGTAGAAGGCAGAAAATAGACATGGGACTCAATGGGGACTTCCTTGCTTCACAGCTGCAAATACACTCATCTTCTTTCCCTTGTCCCACACATAAGATGAATGAAACCTACAACGTTCCTGAGATTACATTCCAAGAGATTGGATTCCAAAGGCATATGAAGATTAGGTAAAGCAGAAGAAGAGAGGTACAGCTCAGTGGTAGATCAAAAGTCCAGGGTCAGTCTGGGCTACTTACTAAGGCTCCACCTCAAAATAAAAAGAACTACGGCTCCAACACTCTTATGTGGCAACAACCCTCTTCTAGAAACGTGTTGCAGGTACCATTTCTAATCTCTAGCATTTAGTCATCAATGAGTATAAAACCTGATTATCCACATACAAAGTGAAGAAGCTTAAAACGAGCCATGACTGAAGTACTCAACTCTCATTACAAGTTACATAGCATGCCTAAGTAGGCAGCACAGTATTTCAGCACTGACTGAAATGACCAAACATTAGCTTTTAACCAAATGCCAACATACGCTCATTTCTCACATGCACATAGGTATCTTTATATTAGTACATTACATTAGTACTACATATGTACTAATGTAATGTAACACATTACATTACATTAGTACATACTTTACATTCATTACATTCATTAATATAATACTTTACATTAATACATAATTCATTAGTAATTATTCATATAAACATTCTATATTTCAAAAGTATGATGAGAATATTAATAAAACCTTCTGTTTCTCATGGATTGTAACCTCCTGAAGAGATCCCACCAGGCCAGCGGCACCATCAGAAGACCATAACTCAGAGGCTGGCTGCAGCTGACGAAGCTGCAGGTTCAGAGCATTAGGGTGGTGCTTGCAGTGCTCTCGGCCAAAAGGAACGAATTCCTGCAAATCCCCGGCTGCAATCATCGTTGCCCTTTCTTCAGAGAAGTTCGACATGGGTTCCAAATATCAACATTATTTCTGTGTGAATTCAAACACATTCTTGTCAGCCTTCTAGTCAAAACTAATTTATTACTACAAAGAGTTGGATGGAACTATGTCCGAAACATGCGGGTCCACCACACAGACATTTCAGACACACAGTACATAAAGATAGCTAACATTCTAACATTCTGTGGCATGGTATATGCAGATCTTGTCTTTGAAAAAACCCCTACAACAACATTTGATGGCAGCACAATACTGTTAGTGTTTGTAATGGCACTTAAGAATAACAACTGCTAGCCGGGCGTGGTGGCGCACGCCTGTAATCCCAGCACTTGGGAGGCAGAGGCAGGCGGATTTCTGAGTTCAAGGCCAGCCTGGTCTACAGAGTGAGCTCCAGGACAGCCAGGACTACACAGAGAAACCCTGTCTTGAAAAACCAAAATAAATAAATAAATAAATAAATAAATAATAACAACTGCTAACTAAATATGACTTGAAACTTTTTTTTAACAATCTGAAAGCCTCTAGTTTATACAAAGCCCTCTATAGCTACAAAATCTTCCTTGCTGTGACTTAAAAGTTATCCCTGAGATGACAACGTCCAAAAACAGGCCCAAGTTTCTTTCACCTCCTAGAAATAAAATCAATATTGAGAACAGAACTTGAAACAGAACCACATACGCCTTATAAAAAGTAGGAAAGAAAATTCAAAATGTGGCTGGCCTATCCAAATTCTACTTAACAAAGCAGTCAACATTAAAGAACCTGCAACTTTCCCAACTTTTCCTTGGCCAAACATGTAATGTCATTCCCTTATAGCTTAAAACAAACCCACATCTTTTTTGCAGTTCGTATCTTTTAACCCAAAGACATCATATTTAATACTTTTACGGTTCTCCAAAAGTTGTTAAACGTGTTATTCGTTACAGGCCACATAAAAGCACTGAGTTGACATGCTAGAAATAAAACTTATTACTGATTACTGGGAACATATGCAAACAGCGGGACCCTGGGTTGTATCTCTACAAAAATAGGCTCTCCGTGCTTTTGAGTAAACCGCCTAACGGCCCGAGCATCAAGCTCAGGGCGCGTCGGGCCAACCCGGAGAGCCCAGTCTGGGGCTGGGGTCCTTCTCACCCCAGCAGGAGCTCAAGGCCAGGCCCGGGGCGCTCAGCCCTTGGGTCACCCGTTGCAGCGAAACTCCCAACACCAAGTTGCAGCAATGCGCTACCCGGCCCGGCCCGCACCTGAGTGACTCGGGACGCGTCAGGCGCTTGCGAGCCCCGGCAGCTCCCCGGAGGCACAGGGGCCGCGAAGGCCCGAGAGCAGCGGCAGGACGGTCACGATGGCTCCTCGCCGCCACAGTTTCTCATCCCTTTTCCCTCCCCGAGGCCGGAGGAAGAATGGGCCGCAGCGGGATATCAAAGACTTGCGAAGAACTCAAATGGAAGTCTCCATCTTGGATTTCCCGACCTGCCTCAGAGCAAGGCGGGGACGCGCGGCGGCGGAGGACCTAGCGCCTGCGCAATTGGAAAAGGTGTCTGTGCGAGTGCCTACCACGAAGGCAGCCACGTAGCGACATTACCTTTTTAACAAACCAAATCTCAAAGATCCGGAACTACCTTCTCAATTGAGTTAAGTTAGGTTATTTTTTACAGCTGGTTGAGTTTCCTTCTCATCTCAAAAGGGGATGTGTGCCTCCTCACTGAGGAATTGGAGCGCAAGGGAGATCGCTCGTTTTCCCAGGATTGTTTGGAAATCACTACCCGGAAATCGCACACCCCCACCCAAGATGGGCTTTAGTCCGGTAACTGCTCGTCACCTCTAGGTTTAAAAGAGAAAAAAAAAAAAAATGGTGAGGCCTATCATTGTCTAAAGAATAAAGAGTTCCAGTCCACTTCTTTGGCCCGAAATGCAGTTTGTTGGAATTTGATAACTTCACTATAATTGTGTATTGTGACACACACTTTGATATCTTAGTTTATTCTCATCCCTTTCCTTGGAATGCCATCCTTCAGAGCTTGAGGCTGCACTCCAACAGTGGAAGACTCCGGAGAACCTGAGCTTTCCGGGGACCCCCTGAGTAAACAACACGGAGCCAGGAATCATTGGGGTCCTCCTGAACCGGAAGGAGGAATGGCAACCCCCAAGCCCCCAGCCCATTTGGTCAGTCTCCATTACAGTTTGTCCGGCAGAATGTATTTTCTGAGGATTGTTAATTAGCCTTCCTTTTCTGGAAGTCGGGGGTCTGGTGGAATTTTCCAAAAGTCCTGACCCTACAACAGGAAGGATTGCTCTTAGAACTTGGTGAGTGGAATGCCTGTTGAGCTGAAATTCGCTTGCTTGGATATTCAAAAACAGTCAAATTAACACTCATATTCCACATGTTCTGCTCCGCCGACCTCTTGATTCCTTCCTGCAAAACCTCACCATCCTACAAAAGTCTATCACCAACAAGGCTATCTGGAAAAACAAACAAAAGAAAACCCAACAAGAGCTCATTTAAGTTGCCTCTCTGGAGTCATTGCTTCTATTCTCCATCCTCTTGACCAACACAATCTGTCTACAACACCATCAACCCTGCCAGCAGTCACTCGGAGTAGAAAGATAACCCACTCTCCACCGTGCTCTAACCAACCAAACCACTGTCATACTCCTTGAGTCTGTGATATCTTCTGCCACTGCCAGACTTGGATGAGGGATATGGGAATTGGCTTCTGAAGAGGCCATGCTTAGAAACCCAAAATGGTAGGGAGCAAACTGGTAAGTGAATGAAAACAAGGACATGACCACTCCTAGATATGGTTGAGGAGGTTTTTATTGTAGATATGAGGGAGAGAACAGCCAGAAGTTCCTGAAAAGAGTCTGTTCTAAAGACAGTCAGCAAAATAGACCAAGCCATGAGAGGATTGAGGAGGAAAAGGGGACAAAAGAGAAAGAAAAGAGAGAAGTCCAAGCAAACCCAAAGAGATCCGCGAGCAGAGCCAAGAGGACCAAGAGCCTGAATACCAAGAGAGAAGCCGGAAATCAAGACAACCTGTGGCCAAAATGGCTGGGTGATGAGGGGGGGGGATGATTGGGGAAGGGAAGCTGAAGAGGTTTGGGGATGGGGTGGGTGATAAGTACTGAGAGGAGCCAGGCTCTAGTGTTGCTGGGAGAGCCTGGTGACCAACATTTGTTTTGATTTGTTAACAGGCATCTCAGTAACCATTTGTCCTGAATGCCTTTGGGACCTAACAGCCAATACGAGCAAGGCAGGAAGGAGACACTTATAAGTTATCCTTTATTTTCTCTTTCCCATAGACTGTTCTATTGAATTTTTGACTGTACAACCTGTTGTGAACTACACTTCGTGACTGAGGGGACATATCCATCCATCTGCAAGATGGTCGCATTTGGTTGTAAAGTGCAGGCAGTGCAATATTTGTTATGTCTTCTTTACCTACCCTTGTCCTCTTTTCTTCATCCTCTCTCCAGACAGGGCTAACCACCAGTACTCTTCATTCTTGGGTCGCTCTGAGGAACACAGAACACATAGCTGTCCAAGATGGGAATTAGGGAGTCACTAAAAAGGTTATCTCAACCGTCATTGATGGACATTGAGCAAATCTCTTAGGGTGCTTCTTTGTGGTTTCTGCCTATATGACCACAAGGCCTACTCTGATAGCCCTTCTCTAGCAGATCTATCTTAGCTCTCTATTGCTGTGATAAAATGACCAATGACAATTTATGGAACAGAAGGTGTATTTTATCTCACATCATTCAGGAAGTCGGGGCAGGAACTCAAGGCAGGAACCTGAGGGCAGGAACTGAAGCAGAGACCACAGAGGAGTGTGAAATAATGGCTTGCTCCTCATGGCTTGTTGAGCCTGCTTTTAAAAAAAATACCCAATGAGTCTACTTAGTGCTGTTTGTATGTGCATGGATGTGGGACCATCTACTGGCTCATGGATAGTCTCTCGGGATGCATCTCTGAAGAAAACTGACTTTGAAAGAAAAAGTGTTGGGAGAGATAGGGGAAAACTTGGAGAGGCATTACATGCATATATGAATATAAATAAATCTTTTAAAAATAATAATGCTTCTTTCTGGATGAGAGTCTTTTCTATTTTATTTATTCATTTTCATTTATTTGCATGTGTGGTGTGTATATGGGTGTGTGAATTGGGGGTGGGGGACTCACAGGTGACATGGCACTCACGTGGAAGCCAAAATTCTATTATGGGTGTTAGGAACACCCATAACTCGGGTCTCAAAGAGCATCAAGCATGCTTAACTGCTAAGCAATCTGTCCAGCCCTTAGTAGCAGCTCCTTCACACACACACACACATACACACACACACATATACATACATTCTTACATATATACTCTCACACACACTCAACACATACACTTTCACATACACATACACACTCTCACATACACACATATTTACATATACTGAAGTGGACATTTCTGGTTTCTTTGGAAACTCAGTTGTGTCATGTGATATTTTCCCTGAAGCTGTCTTGTGAGAGGATATTTTGCTGAAGCAGACATGTGAATGGACATGTGATATTTTGCTAGAGTAGATGGATGCTTGAGAGGGCGTGTGGTAGTCACTGGTCTTCACTTCATAGAGAGAAATGTGCTGAAGAACTTCTTGTGGCACTTCTCATGGTATTCCAGCTGATTCTAGACACTTTGGCTGATTCCTGACGATTTGCTGCCAGAACCTTGTCGTGTCCAAAGCACTGTGGATGCTGATCCTTCTCCCCATGAACTCTCTAACCTGCTCTAGTATTTGCTTTATCAGTGAACCATGATGCTCTGTAGGCATGTGTACTGGAGGCTTTCCTCGGAGATCCCTGGCCCGGCCAGGTGCAAGGGCTCAGGCAAAGGGGAGAGAGTGCAAGCAGGAAGGGTGAGCCTTCTTCCTCTGCTGCTGCAGCTGCCTCATCCTCAGTCTCTGCCAGTGCCTCCTCACTTGCTCTGCTGAGTCAGGCTGGGCTGGGCCAACAAGAGGCTAACTAGCCTTCAAGAATTACAGGAGAGCTTCTGGTGGCTTTGGGGAGAGCAGACCTCTTCCCAAGCAGTGGTGCTACAGCTCTTAAGACAGAAGCTATCAGGTGACAGAGTAGTTCTTGTACACCTTTATTCCTTCCAGATAGGAGTCTTATATACAGTTTTGGGGTGGGTCAGGGTCTAATAACAGATACTTCTCATTGGCTTGGTCTGAGAGCTTGGAGATACCTTATCTGCATGTGGGAGGGCTTGATGCTACTCCTATGTGATTGATGGCCACAAACCTCTCTGAGAGGGATTGTGGGAGGCTGTAGCTATGTGGCAGAAGACAGGGCTGAGGGGCGTAGCCAAATGCCTTTTGTCCCTTGCAAGCCAGAGTCACCTGCTGCATCTCCTAGGTTTAAAGCCTGTGCTCCACTAGGTACCAGGCTGCCTATCACAGCTCACTACCTCACAATGATCTGAAAAACGTTTGTGTGTGTTTAGATGTATAGGTGACCAGATGTGTGTCTTTTCCTTATGTGTGATTCACATTGGGTTTTGAGACAGGCTCTCTTTAGGACTTGAGGATGGCTGGTTAGGCTAGGCTGGCTAGCCATTAACCTCTAGGGATCCTCCTGCCTCTGTGTTCCTGGTGCTGGGATTACAAGACTGAGCCACCATACTTGATCTTTTAAGTGGGTGCTGAGGCTCAAACCTGGGTCTCCATGCAACAAGCACTTAACCAATTGAGCCATCCCTTAAGCCCTTGATCTGAGACTTGAAACACTATCTGACATCACTTCCATACCAACACACACACACACACACACACACACAGAGAGAGAGAGAGAGAGAGAGAGAGAGAGAGAGAGAGAGATTTCACAGCCTAGTATTTCTAGTCTGGTTTCCAGCACATGCTATGAAGTATGATATATGATGTAGTCAGCACACAGCAACAGTTGCAAAAACTTGGCCTTCTACCATACAACTGTGTTTAATGAAGTAACATATTGCATCATACATATCTCTCTCTCTCTCTCTTTCTTTCCTTCTTTGTTCCTTTGTTTGGTTCTTTCTTTCTTTGAGGTGTTTGTCAATTATGTGTATGGAAATGGAATGTGTGTGAGCTGGAACAGTTGCCTTAGGCCAGATGAGGGTATCAAGGGTGTCCTGGAGATGCAGTCACAGATGCTTGTGAAATGGGTGCTGGGAACCAAACTTGGGTCAAGAGCAGCTTATACTCCCTTTTTGTTTTTGTTTTTGTTTTTTAGATTTATTTATTACGTATACAATGTTCTGTATATATGTCTGCATACCAGAAAATGACACCAGATCTCATTATAAGTGGTTGTGAGCCACCACGTGGTTGCTGGGAATTGAACTCAGGACCTCTGGAAGAACAGTCAGTACTCTTAACCGCTGAGCCATCTCTCCAGCTCAGCATATACTCTTAACTGCTGAGCCATTGCACTGGCCCACCCCTCCACATTTAGCGGTTTAACAAATTACTTACAAGCACTGGACCCTTTTTTCACAAATTTTTGAACAAATTTTCACTTTGCTTTCAGTTTCATCAAAGCACACAACACCCACCTCACTTTGCAACAGCAAACTGTCATGTTCAGGTACTTGCATATCTCATGCTCTTCCTAGGGCACTAAAAGCACTCTCATATGGGGCATGGTGGTACACACCTCTAACCCCAGCTTTTATGGAGTGGAAGCAGGAGTTTACGAAGTTAAGGTCATTGTCAGCATTGCCTCTAGTGAGTTTGAGGCTAGCCTGGGCTATATGAGATTTCTGTTTTATAGACAGACACACACACAAAAAAACCATCAAAACAAATAATTAAATCTAAAATAAATAACTAAAAGGATTTTTTTATATCCACAACACTGCATTTCCCAAGAAACGATACATATTAACAGTTCTTGTCCGTATGTTGTTCAGTACAGTAAACACAATTTTCCATGCTACCATGTCATGGGACTGGGAGGCTTACTAGTAAGATTTTCAGCCTATTGGATGAATTATCTTGTAGAGGCGGGGGTGGGGAGGCCAACACTCTACGAAAGAAAATACCTTTATCCCGTTATCATGTTTGCTGATCTGAACACAGCCTCCTCCTTGTGCTATTTCACTTTCACAGCTGCAGGAGCCACTGTGCTGGACGGATTCCCTCCAGCAAGCTTGGAATCGCCCTGAGTGGCTTTGCTAGAGTCCCTGTATGGCCCTGAGCCCCAGCCAAGGACATGAAGCACACTCATTTATAATGTTGCTTTTTAATCATAGATCTGAGGAGGATCGGGGAGCTCTGTACCAGCTTGTCAGCATTGTTAATTGAAAACAGTGAGAGAGAACATTTGCACCTGGACTCTGTGGTTGAGGTCGATGTTGCCTTGGGAAAATGTCTGTGGAGGCAGTAAACAGAAAGATCCCAATGAGCCTCCATGTTAGGATTCCTGGGGTTCAAGTATGCCTTGCATCTATCAGTGATTCAAGAAAGGGTGTATGTGGGGAGCTGGAGAGATGGCTCAGCGGTTAAGAGCACTGACTGCTCTTCCAAAGGTCCTGAGTTCAAATCCCAGCAACCACATGATGGCTCACAACCATCCATAAAGAGATCTGATGCCCTCTTCTGGTGTGTCTGAAGACAGTTACAGTGTACTTGTATATAATAAATCTTTGGGCTCAGAGTGAGCAGGACTGGAGCCGATCAGAGGTCCTGAGTTCAATTCCCAGCAACCACATGATGGCTCACAACCCACAATCATCTGTACAACTACAGTGTACTCATACATATAAATAAATCTTTTAAAAAGAAAGGGTATATCTGCTCAGTTCTTTATAGAAGACGCCTCACCTCTCTGGATCTCTTACCCCAGATAAGCTTTGATTATGGTGCACACTCTTTTGTGACTACTTTGGTGACAGACAGGAATGTGAGTGTGGGCGGTATAAGTCAGGAAAAGAAAACCTGGGTGCGGCTCCTAAAGGACTACAGTGTGAGCTCTGGGTAGAGGACAGCCAGAGCGGTCCAAGCCTCAAGCAGAGCGGGTGCTCCAGGCCTTAACTGGCGCTAGGCTCCATGAGCGAGAGGCTCCCTGCTGGAGGAGCTATGCACCGTCTCAGCAGTGCTTCATACACATCGGCTGATACCTGAAATTAAGCATGCAATAGTCCACAGCTTCCCAAAGGAATTAATGAGGTGTTGAAAATTAAACCTTCTTTTAGACCTACTTAACAGCTGCACAACGGCAACTTTACTTGTGTTCAATTCGGCTCCGGTGCCGGCTCGTTTTACCACAGCTGACACAAGCTATTGTCATCTGAGGGGAGAGGACCTCAGTTGAGAAAATCCCTCCCTAAGATCAGACTGTAGGTAAGCACATGGAGCATTTTCTTTATCAGGGATTGATGAGGCCAAGCCCATGGCAGGTAATGCCATCCCTGGTTCCATCCTTGGTTCTATAAGAAATCAGGCTGAGCAAATCAGGAGAGCAAGCCAGCAAGCAGTATCCTCCATAGCATCTGTATTAGCTCCTGCCTCCAGGTCCTGCTGTTAGAGTTCCTGTCCTGACATCCTTCGATGGTGAACAGTGATGTGAAAATGGTGCTTCCTCGCAGCCATGGCAACTCTAACTAAGGCAGTTCCATGGATTACATTAGCATAAACCTACTCCTCCGAAGGACAGGCACTATAGTCTCACGGTGTGGAGCGCATTGAATAGCCTCTCCTAGGCACTATTTAATCCTTCCAAGACACTCCAAGATGTTATCCTTCCCTTTATGACTTTTGGCATTCTGAGTGGATTCTCTTCTTTGCAGCACCCCAGTTACCCAGCAAACTTCAAGAACATCTCATTTCTATTTCCAATATGGTACTGAAAACACCAAGAGTTATGTCATGGGCAAAGTGAAAGAGGTAGCTATAGTGCATGGAATGAAACTTTCTATGGCTGAGGAGAGACCTAGAGGTCTATAGACAAATGTAGCAATCAGGGCTGGCAGAGTCTTAATTGTCTAGTGTATCATTAGTATATATTAATTATATACATAATGGGTTTATTATGAACGGATTATGCATCTACAGAGTATATTTTCATCATATTCACTTTCTTTTTCCTCTTTAATCCCCCTTGTAATCATCTCTTGGCCCCAAAATTTTTTAATGATTTTTTTTTAAGATTTATTTATGTTATGTAAGTGTTCTATCTGCATGTACACCTGCCTACCTCAAGAGGGCATCAGATCATATTATAGATGGTTGTGAGTCACCATGTGGTTGTTGAACATTGAACTCAGAACCTCTGGAAGAACACACAGTGCTCTTAATCTCTAAGCCATCTCTCCAGCCCTTAACTCAGAATTTAAAGTCAGAAACTTTGGAGAAGGACAGTAGAATTCCACTCCCACTTATGGACAGCAGGAATCCGAGTGTGGGAGGTATGATTCACCAACAAAACACCCAGATGCAGTTACTGAAGGGCTGCAGTGTGGGTTCTAGATGGGTGATAGCCAGCGTGGTCCAGGCCTCAACTGGCACTAGATTCCTTGAGATAAAGGCTCCTGCTGGAGGAGCCTTGTATTGTCTCAGCAACACTTCCTAGGCATCTGCTGATATCTGAAATTAAAGGTAATGGTCTGTTTATGTAAAGAACACATGGCTTTCTAGCACTGAAAGTAGATTAAGGTCATTTCACTCCGCCACACAGTCATTTGCAGAGTATCCTGGGGTCAATCTGCTGTCTAGATCTCAGTCACTGGGGTAAGTAGCCTGAACTGTGTTGCAGTGGATGAGGGAGACTAGCCGATGGGATTGAATGGTGGCGGATAGGGGGTGCACCCCTGGGGGAGGGAACTCTATAGTGGAACAGAAGCAGGAGTAAATTATAGGTCCTGACTAAGAACAATGCTGCAAAGAGCAGGAGGCAGAGTTGAGGAGGCTACAGAGCAGGATTTGGGTTTAGAACAATGTCATGGGGCTGGGGATGTACCTCAGAGTGCTTGCCAAACACAGCAAGCTGTGGGTTTGATCCTCAGCTCCACACAAAGCCAGGGAGAGTGGCACACATCCATAATCCTAGAACTAGAGACGTGAGGCACAAAGACCTGAAGTTCAAGGTCATCCTCAGCTATAAAGTGAATTTGAATGGAATTTGAGATACTGGAGAGCCTATCTCAAAGAAGGGGAGGGGTATCATTAGTAAAGAATGCCTTAACCTTTCATGAATGTTCTGAAACACTGTCACAGTACCACAAGCCAAAAGCCCTTGTGCCATGGATCCAGCCCATTCTTTAATCAGGTGCTATAGTAACGCCAAAGTCTCTCTTATGGAGATACAAGGTGACAGGAAGTCTTCCTTCATCTTTTAGAGGCATAGGCACAATTCCAGGTATTCTCACAACTACAGCAGAATCTTCACAGTCTCAGCAATTTTTCAGTACACACAATCTGCTAGAACAATTCAATTTCTTGTCTTCTTCCTGTTCATTAGAGACTTTCCAAACTACAGAAAAGAATGGGACTAAACACATGGTTTAGCATTCAAGGAAATATTGCAAAGCACAAGACAGGAGCCAAAAAATGAAGTTCTATCTCACTTTTACTACTATTTTTAATAAAACATAAACTATTCTCTAATGTAAAATGTAAGGTAATATTACTCTGTTCTACTTCTAATTTAGCTGCAGCCTTCCCCTATTAGCAGAGAGCACAACTGGCCACACAGTACTTCTTAACCCCACTGGCATCAGGACTGGTGGATTTTTCACGAAGCTCCAGTAGTTTCTCTCTGTATCGGTGTCCATAATGACAGGATGCACACAGCACTCAGGAATCCAGATAGGACTTTCTGCATCTTTTTAGGGAAGATACAAACAGAACCTCTCATCCTGACCAACACTGGATGAGAACCTCTTTAAACTCCTGAAGGTAACTCTTTCCATTTTACTAAACCCTCTGACTTCTTTGCACCTTTCCAATGTTTGTCTGCAGCAGAAAGATTATCTCTATTAATAAAAAATTTAAAGTATAAAGAATAAAGGACAAGCTAGAATGTGGAGAGGTAAACTCTCCCTTTTTTGTTTCTTCAAGATAATTTTTTAAAGTAAGATTAGTTCTCTCTACTATAGCTTGCCCTTAAGGATTATATGGAATCCCTGTTTTATGAATAATATGAAAGTCCGCGCAAAATTTTTCAAAGGATCCACTGGTATATGCTGGACCATCATCAGTTTTCAACTGATTTGGGACTCCCATGTAAGTAAAAGCTTATAAACAATGATTTTTACATCTTTTATCTTTTCACCACTATGTGCAGATGCAAAAATCATACCAGAGAAGGTATCTATAGATACATGAACAAATTGTAACTTCCCATGTGATGGGACACGAATCACATCAATTTGCCAAATATCATTTGCTTTAAGACCTTGGGGATGAAACGAAATGAGCACACCGAGGGCATTGAGTAACAATTTGCACAGCTTGTTCTCTTGTAATATCACAATGAAACTTAAAAGTTAGCAGGGTGAAACTCAAAAGAATAAACATGTAATCCAATTACATGAGCTTCTCTGCCATAGAAGAGCTGTTTTATGGGATGCATGTATAAATCTATAGGAAATATAAAAGCATGCATGAAAGCAAATGTTAACAACTTGTCTTTTGGATAATAATTATCAATTTTGCCTAAAAGGCTTACCATGTAATAGGCCAAGTATCAATACTCTGTAATGACCAATTTGATAGCTGATTGAAACAAGGAACAAATGTTTCATCAGGTTCTTAAGACATTCTTTTCAAAATACTTTCACGATTCTATCCAACAATACTTTATCAACACACAGCTTTATATCAGGATGTTAAAACTTTACTTGGAAATGAAAAAGAGTTACTCTACATAAATGCTCCTCTTGCTAAGGAATGGCTGTGAACACAACATAAACAACTGATCACAGTAGCCTTCTCTACTATCTGTAAAGTTATTTGTCTTTTGCCAGTTAATTTGCATCCGCATTGAGAACAGAGGTTTAAGTCTTCCTGTGGTAAGCTTAGAGCAATGTCTTAGCCAATAAATGTTTTACAATTAATCAGGATGCAAAGCAAAAAACAACCTTCTGAATCCATAATAATTTTGTATGGAGTAGGCAGGCCAGATTTTAATGCCTTCATAAGTTCTCCATAACCTTATTAATCTCTCATAGATCTTTAGTTTGAATTGTATTTTGAATCACACCTGGCTAGATTTGTCAATAATGATTTTGACTTGAAACTTCCTAGGTGAGATTTGCAAGACAAAAGCAATGCCTCACAAGCCTCCACTGAGGCAGCTCTGAGCCTTGCATTTACTCAAATATAAATTCTTTTCTATTTATTTATTTATTTATTTATTTATTTATTTATTTATTTATTTATTTGAGACAGGGTTTCTCTGTGGCCCTGGCTGTCCTGGAACTCACTCTGTAGACCAGGCTGGCCTCGAACTCAGAAATCCACCTGTCTCTGCCTCCCAAGTGCTGGGATCAAAGGCATGCGCCACCACCATTGCCCCGCTATAAATTATTTTCTAATCTGAGCCTATTGCCCAAGGCCAAGCCCAACACCCACCTGTCCTGTAGGGCAGTAGCCTGCAACTGGTCCCCATTGTAAAAGGGTTGAATAACAAAAAGAACCTGTAATTTGAGGGTTCCTAGAAAAAAATTTTACTAGCTGTTTTTAGTAGTCATATCTACAAATTTTTGAAACAGTTCAAAAGGAGCCTGTTTGATACCAAATAAATTCCCACTGAGATCTTTTCAATCTTGGGGAGTTAAATTTTGCTTCTACCACTGTATCCAATAAAGCTTGTGGAAAAGTAGCAACAGGCCTATACTGGCCACATCTATTTTTAACTTTTATCATTCTTGAAATTATCTTAATTACAAAATATGGGTGAGTTAAGAATTGTGAGCCTTCGATCAGACTGCAAACTGCAGTCAATGGTACACTGGCAGTTGTTAACCGTAATTCTTAACTTTCTCTTGAAATATTAGAGCATAACTACAACTTTGGAAAGCAAAACCCAATTTTAAATGATCTATTCTCTTCAAAAATCAATGGCAAACACATTACTTTCACATTACAAAGTTTGTCTGCAAATTTTTTTTTTTTTTGGTTTTTTTCAAGACAGGGCTTCTCTGTCCTGGAACTCACTCTGTAGACCAGGCTGGCCTCCCAACTCAGAATCTGCCGGCCTCTTGTCTGCAAATTCTTATGTTTGAATGCATGACAGTGTAACTTATAATACCTCATTAAAGAGACATTGTTTTAAATCTTATCCCTTATAAGTCTAATTTTTAGGATAATAATTACATAAAATATTATGCCAATTTAAAAGTATCTTTAGAGGCCTGTTTTTCCTGGGTTGGGTCATGCCATGTGTTGTTAAGAAAACTCCAACCCTGAGTTACCAGTTTTAAACTAAATTTTTGTTTCCAATGTAATAATTTTTAATCATGCCTAATAACTTATAAGCCAATACTCTATCGTCAAGACATGCAAAACATATTTGTACCTTTAAGACCAATCAGAAAAAAATGAAGTGACTACATGAATCTCATAAATTTAAACCAAACAATTTTTCTCTAGCTGTAATTTCAAGAGAAAAAGCACTTTGTACCCAATTTCAGAGATTTCTCTAGGAGAAATAACCATCAGCCTACTTGCCCTAGAATTTGAGAAGCTGTTGGCCCTTTTAAAAGCAGCTTTTCTCCAGCTGTGCTTGACTCCTAGCTAAATGCAGGGCAGCTTAAATCAGCCTCTGCTGTGTAAACTGAGACTGGATCAAGAGATGGACTGCCAGCAGATAAAGTCCTTAACAATTTTTTCCTTTTCAACAGGAAATGAAGCTTTTACCATTTTTTCTTTTCAACATGAAACACAGAACAATCATTCAAACAACGAAACAAAGACACAAATTGACACATGGACAAATTGGTGCACCAAAGACAATACACAGAGGGAAGAGCACTTGGAACCAGTACTAAGAATATCTCCAGTAGGGTCCATAGAGGAAACAGGATGTCTCCATGTTCCCCCTTGTCCCTAGGAGTTTTGAAATCCATTTTCCTTCTCTTTCTCTTTCTCTCTCATGTTTCTGATATCTGTTTTTTGTTGTCGTTTTTTCTTGTTTTTTACTCTTTTATTTTATTCCCTATTCCTCTCGCCTGATGCAGTTCTAGACTTCAGACAATTTGCCTAAGAAAATTCCCCATCCCAATTCGCTGTCACACCCAACCTGTTTTAACCTTAATCCCACTACCTTGTTGCTTAAACCAATCTACCAGTTGATCTACTTTCTAATTGTAAGGTGGAACTTGTCGTCCCCATGGCACAATCCTGTACTTACTTTGTTTGTTGCAGTTTTTACTTTCACTTTGTTTCTTGCACCATATATTCCCCAATACGTTCCTCTTCCTTTCGCCCACTGGCTTTTCTTGGACTGATCCGGTCAGGAGCTCCTCTCTTTCCCAATCTCAGTGGGACCTCCACTTGACAGCGTCTGCACTGCCATGGTATTGAGTATCTGGCTGGCATAAGCCTGGAGGATTGACAGAAGACACACATTCAGGTCATTCTGTAAGGAAAGTGCCAGAGCTTTACTGAAGGACCAGCAATATATACTAGAGGCAAGAAAAAACAACAGGAAAAAATAATTATAGCCATAGGTCAGGTACCTGGGAGGTCCCTATCACACCGGGAGGGAAAACAGGAATCAAATTAAGCCACAGGTTGTTCCACAGGATGTTTCCTGTGCAAACAGCTCAGCTGGGGACATTGAGCTAAGCTCACCAATGCCCAACAGTTGGGCAAAATTGAGGCCTTTGATTGAAAGTCTTCAGTCAAGCCCCTGATATATTAAACTTACTTAATACATAGATCATGCTCATACTTTATGTTGGTTATAGGCAGCTATACTTGACTCACTAGAAATTATCTTCTCTGGCCCTGGATAAACAATGCCACAGACCCTGGAGAATCCTTCCTTTGGTTAATCAACAGTAGATCTAGCTGTTCCATGGTGATGTATGCGTTTAATCCCAGCACTTGGGAGACAGGGGCAGGTGTACAATTGAGGCCAGTCTGGTGTTTGAGGCCAGTCTGGTCTACAGAACCAGTTCCAGCACAGCCAGATCTGCACAGAGAAATGCTTTCTTGAAAAATTAAAAAGAAAACATAAACAAAAAACAAATAACAAGGAAAAACAACAGTAGATCTAAGGCTCTAGGCTACATAGTATCATGGAGACATGGGTTCCAGGTCATTGTTGCCCTGCATAAATTGCATAAATGCTGTCCTCTGGGCATTCTACAAACATGGAAATAGATATAGAAAATGGAGTCTGATTCCATTTTGTCTCACATTTCTCTTCACGTAGTTTGGTAACAAGAAATGTGACCATTTGGAAGTATAGTAGATAATTCTATGGTCAGCATGCAACTTATATTTTAGTTTGGTTTGCATGTTTGTGGAGGTTTGCAGACATAACTGCAAGCTCTTTGTCACATCTCTCATGAAGAGGGGGCTTCAAGTGTGGCTTGGCATTGCTTTCACCCTGAGAGCCGCTTCACCTCTGGCTGCATGGTGGCCACTGCATGGTGGTCACTCAGCACCATGCAGCAGCATCTTCTTTAGTCACGGAATTGCTCGCTCTTGGAGTCTGAGCTCCCATGCCAGACGTGCTCTAAGCTTGTCTAGATCCTTTGGTCCAAAGCCCTTGTCTCCAAATCATTCCAGTGCAGGCAGCAGCTAGGTAAATGAATTAACTTTTAGTCCAGGGCTTGACCAACTATGTAAAGGGCTGGATTATATGGCTTTGTGAACCATGTAATATCTGTTTCAACTACTCTCCTCTGCCACTTCAGCACAAAACCACAGAGATGATATTGCCCGTGATGGCTGTGTTCCAATAATGCTGATGTGCAAAGCTAGGCCATAGACTCCCAGGTCCTTTCTCACTGGGGTCACTCCAGGTGCTAGCCACTTGAAGGTCACAGACAGAGGCCACGGAGAAAAGATAATCAATTTCCTCTGTCTAAATCTATGACTCTAATAAAATGGTCAGTGCTTCATCCTACATTGATGGTAGCCTATAAAACAGTACTGTACAAGGGAGGGCCATTAAGAAAGGCAGATTTGAAGCTGAAGAGTTGGCTCAGTGGTTAAGAGCATTTGTTGCTCTTACAGTGGACCAATGTTAAATTCATATCACCCATCTGGTGGCTAACAACTATCTATAAATACATTCCAGGAGACCCAACACCCTCCTCTGATCTCCATGGGTACCCAGCAAACACATCCATGCAATCAAAACACGCATACACATAAAACTAAAGAAATTAACCAAAAAGAACAAAAGTCAGTCACATTTGCAAACATGGTGGCACACGTCTTTAATTCTATCTAGAACATGGAAGACAGAGCAGAAGGATCTCTGAGTTCGAGGCCAGTCTGGTTTACACAGTGAATTCCATGCCAGCTAGGGCTAAATAGTTAGACCTTGCCTTTAAACAGAAAAAAAAAAGTGAGATTTAAGCAAGACATAGTGGCACACACATGTAGTTCTAGCTACTAAGAAGGCTGGAATGTTTGCACAAGCAGGAATTCAAGTCCAGCCTGGGTATCGTAGCAAGACCCTGTCTGTCCTATGCAGATTTCTATTGCTGTGATGACCAAAAGCAACTTGGGGAGAAAAGCATTCATTTCAGCTTACAATTGTAATGCATCGTGAAGGAAAGTCAGAATAGGAATTCAAGGCAGGAACCTGGAGGCCAGAACTTAAGCAGAGACCATAGAGGAACTCTGTTCACTGACTTGCTCTCCTGGCTTGCACAGTTCTTATACATCCTGGGATAAATATCCCAGGAATGGCACCATTCACAGTAAACTAGACTCTTGTACATCAATCACCAGCCAAGGGTCTGTTTAATCCTGCCCTTCTGGTTTAATGTCTTGATGTTTTCCTGCAGGGCTAGAGATGCAAGGAGCTGATTGTATCACAGTGCTTCTGTGTCGGTCTGTCCTCAGTTTCAGTAATAAATACTTTAAATTCATCAGGGTGGTTTCCTCTAGGCTCTAATGAGATCTTTTTTTTTTTTTTCTAATGTGATCTTATCTCCAAAGAAAACAAACCATTCTATTTCCTTTAAGAAAGCCTCATACAAAATGTAAGGTATTTCTGTGGTTGCTAGAAAAAGCACCTTCCGTTTCTTTGTGATTCACAACAGGATTCACAATCTGATGCCGCTGTTTGGAGCCTTCCACCCTTTCCTGCTACAGCACTGTTTCTTCCATCCCTGTTTCAAACGCTCTCCTTAGTAGATTCGAACTAGCCTCTCCGGTGGAGATTGCAAGATCCTGACGCCAGGGTCCGCTCTTGCACTCCGATTCAGTAGCCAGGAGGAAGAGCCGGCACAGCAGGGTGTGCTGCCACGGTGGCCACCGCCTCCGGAGTGCAGCGATCAGGGCCTCTCTGGCCTACGTAAAGCCTGGACTGCAAAATCGCTGTCCCTCCAAGGCAGCTGGACCCACTACCTCTCAAATGTCTTGGAGTTGCATCCGGCGCCCTCCACTAAATTCTGCCTCTACCCTTTCCAAGCCCTCCTACCTACCCATACAGAATGAGGCTCCGAAGTTGCCAAGCAGCCAGAGACCCTCCTCCCGGTCATTCTCTTTCTTAGCCCCCTCCCCTTCCTCTCCGTCTCTCGGTCCTTTTAGCTTAAGATGGTGGCCTTCCCTTGCTGTGTTCCATCTCCCTTTCCTTCTCCAGCACCTCCCTTCCAGTCTTCCCACACACTCAAGCCAGGGGCTAACCTGCTGGAGTTGACGCAAGTTCCATTCACTTTTGCCCCGCCCCACCGTCCTCCCTAGGGCTTGGCCTTGGATTCGCCTCTTCCCGCCCCCTCCTCCAGTTCCCTCCTTCTCTGCTCTTTGCCCTTCCCCCTTCCCGCCCCTGTCCACTCCAACCTGCTGGCCCCTCCCAGGCCTGAGCCCCGGGCCCGCCTCTTCTAACTTAGGACGCCCGCGATCCCCAACTAGGCGCTGCCACTCCGGCGCCTGCTGCCCCGGCGGCAGGGACTGCGGCGCTTTGCCAGCGCGATCGGCGACCGGTGAGTTTGGGACGGTGACCGACGAATTTGGGACGTTGGTGGGTGCGTGCATCTGTCCGGAGAGAACTGCCAGATCCGCGGCCCCGCGATGGTTCTGGCCCCACTGCTGCTGGGGCTGCTGCTGCTACCCGCTCTCTGGAGTGGAGGTGAGTGCGAGCTGCAGGGTCTCTCGGGGAGCTGCTGCTCATTCCAACGAGCTGTCGAGAGTTATGGGGGGGGGGGGGGAGATCCCTAGCCGGGGCCTGGGGTGCACGTCTTAGTAGAACCGGTGGGCACCGAGAGCTTTCCGTTACCACACAGGAGGACCTCGAGCCCGGTGGGGAGCTCTGGGAGCACCCAAGTTTGAGCTTGTAAGAAATGCAGCTCAGGTCTGGCGTGGCATGCACCAAGAACTTTACCCTCAACACTGTCTAGTGGTCTGGCCGCGCTTTGGCGGGATTTCTGCGAGTCACAGACCGAAGATTCCAAGGTAATTCCACGCCGCGAACCAATAAGTAGCTGCAAGGAGTTGGGTGTCGCCGTTCGCGCGTGGCGTTGCACGGAGGCTAGGTGTCCCGCCAGGGAAAGGCTGGTTCTGGCTTCTCCCCCGACTCTGATGAACATTGTGCTGGCCCTCCTTTGCAGGGACACCCTGTGAGTGTAAGAAGCCTGCAAAAAGTAGAGGGGGGCGATAAGGTCCTTTCACTGTTACTGTGGAGCGGAATCAGTTTTATTTGGGTAATATCTACATTCACCTCAAACCACAAGAGTTCTCACAAGCGGTTCGATTTGACATGCTGGATTGATTAGCTCGAACAAGTATGGCAGGTTCCTCCAACAGATGACACTGAGGTACTTTGTGAAGAAGCTGGGAGAAAACAAACAAGGCTTTTCCAAAAAGATATAGAGGCGGGAGGGGTTGGAACACCACTATAAGCACGTTTCAAGTATTGCCCCTGCCCTGAAAGGATCTGTTTCTATTTGGAATGTGGTTTTGTCTCTTTGATCATGAATCTGGTAGACTAAAGTTTGTCTACCCAGAAAGTTTGGCTTCTGGTCTAGCTACAACCTCGTTTTTCCTCTCAAAGTTCATTTGCTCAAATGAGCATTTTTTTTTTGAAACAATTCTCTCCTTGCACGTTAAATTACATAAACAATTTGTAGTTTGAGGCAACCTGACAATTTGCAACAAATGTCAAGAGCCAAAAACGAGCAAAGAACTGAGACCGCTCTATTCTTCATTACTAAACCCTCAAAAATTTCTCAGCCTTTCTGCCAGGTTTATTCTTAATAATCTGCTGCATGTCCGGTGTACTTTTGCTACTAGTGCTGGCAGGCCATGTGTCGTTTTGGAGGCTGTGAATATGGTGTGAGCCTGGGGAGACTGATAGGAACCAAAGCTTTTGTTTGCTATTTTAAAATCTATACTTCGGTGGTGGCGCACACCTGTAATCTCAGCACTCTGGGAGGCAGAGGCAGGCAGATTTCTGAGTTTGAGGCCAGCCTGGTCTACAGAGTGAGTTCCAGGACAGCCAGGGCTACATAGAGAAACCCTGTCTCGAAAAAACCAATTCCAAAAAAAAAAAAAAAAAAATCTATGCTTTATTTACTAAGTTTTGAAAACGTGCAATGACACTCTGTAGCAGATAGACTTAGTTAGACAACCATAGACGGGCTTAAAGTGCACTCTGAGGAAGAATGAAAGTTCCTCAGTTTTTCTCCTACCTGAATTGGAGCTGCTGAGAACATGTTGCAGGCGTCCCAGTCCTTCCTCTCTGCTCAGCCCCTGATTTGGAAGGCTGGGGGTGGGTGGGATGGGGGTGGGTGGGATGGGGGTGGGTAGGAAGTGGGGTCGGGGTGGGTGGATCTGGGGACAAAGCGTATACAGGGGCATTCGGTGTCCCTAGGGAGGGAAAGAGGATGGAGAAATTTGAAAGTGTGGAAAAGCAAAGCTAGTCTGGTGACTTAGCCTGTGACTAAGATGTGTGAACCCTGAGAGCAAACTGGGCTTTTAAAATGGTGGATTGCTTAAATTGACACTGACAATAGATATTCCAACTTATTATAAACATTTCCCCAAGGACTCTAAGTGGTTCTGTTGCTCACAGCCGTTTGTATAGTGACCCCTCCTGCTTTTCAGAAGTAAGCCAGGTTTATTTGAATAAATAAATGAATAAACGAATGAGTGAATTTTGTGAAGTTCTTTAAGGTAGTGAGCAAGATATAACCATTTTTATTTTTTTAAAGATTTATTTATTTATTATATGTAAGTGAGCTGGAGAGATGGCTCAGTGGTTAAGAGCACTGATTACTCTTCCAAAGGTCCTGAGTTCAAATCCCAGCAACCACATGGTGGCTCACAATCATCTGTAATAAGATCTGACACCCTTTTCTGGTGTGTCTGAAGACAGCTACAGTGTACTTACATATAGTAATAAATACATCTTTGGGGCTGGAGAGATGGCTCAGTGGCTAAGAGCACTGACTGCTCTTCTGAAGGTTGTGAGTTCAAGTCCCAGCAACCACATGGTGGCTCATAACCATCTGAAATGGGATCTGACACCTTCTTGTGTCTGAAGACAGCTACAGTGTACTTATTAGATATAATAATAAATAAATCTTAAAACAAAACAAAGAAATAATAAATACTACATGTAAGTACACTGTAGTTATCTTCAGACACACCAGAAGAGGGCGTCAGACCTCATTGCAGATGGTTGTGAGCTACCATGTGGTTGCTAGGATTTGAGCTCAGGACCTTCGGAAGAGCAGTCAGCACTCTCTCTCCAGAGAGAGTGAGCCATCTCTCCAGCCCAAGATATAATCATTTTTAAGTTAACAAATTGTGCTTTAATTTTTTTAAAAAAATTATTTTATCTCTATGCGTGTTTTGCTTGTCTGTCTGTGCATCATGTGCATGCATATCCCAAGGAGACCACCAGAGGGCAGTGGATCCCTGAAATCTGAGTTACAGGTAGTTCTGAGCCATGCTGGGAACTGAACATGGGTCCTTTGGAAAACAGGCAGTTCTCTTAACCACTGAGACATCTCTCCAGCTCAAAATTAGGTTTTGAAGCCTTACTTTTTGAAAGAATCTCTAGATAGTTCTGGAAGGAGGGCTGTGATCACAACAGATTACCAGGTAGGAAAGATGAGTTGGATCATTGAACACTCATATACCCCAGCCACTCCCCACACGACAACCAGATGCAGGCATTCACAGTTGTGTTGTCCCCAAGAGAAACATCCTCCAATGGCTTCCTGTTCCCTACCAGACTTCCAGGTCTTGTAAAGCCTCACAGGGCCTCTATCCCCCTGTTTGACTCATTTCTAGTCATTTCCCCATGGTTGCTGCTGCTCTGGCCACATCTGTGTCACCTTCCTAGCACTAAACAGCTTTTTAAAAAAGTACTTGTTGATTTTTGTTTCTTGTTTATGAGTGTTTTGTCTGCATGTTGCATGTGCACCTCTGCATGCCCAGTGCCAGAGGAGGCCAGAAGAGAGTGTCTGAGCCCCTGAAACTGGAGTTTCAGGAAGTTGGAAACCACCAAAGAGTGTGCTGACAACAGAGCTCTGGTCCTCTACAAGAGTGGTGCACACCCTTAACCACCAAGCCATCTCCCTGTTCTGGGTTGGACCTCATCTATGTGGAGGAAATACAGGGCTGAACTCTATGGACCTTGGAGAGGTGGCTATGTCTTATAACCCCTAGACTATTTTTGGTATAGCGGGACACTTTCATAGAACTATTGTGTTAGAGTAAGTTTTTGTCAACTTGACACAACCGAAACATATCTAGGATAAAGGAAGCTCAGCGAAGGAAATGCCTCCAGGAGACTGGCCCATGAGTATAGCAATGGGGGTATTTTCTTAATTGATAATTGGCAAAGGAAGTGTGGTTTTGAGTTCCACCTCCTCCCTGTGGGGTGTGCTAGCAGAATCTTGGTCCTGCTGTGAGTACCTGGGAGGTGGGAGGTGGCTTCTCTTTTAGATCGATGTTCAGTGACACAGCTTGTGTTCTTCATTTAAGGTGAACGAGGGCTCTATGAACCTTGGAGAGTGGGAGGGGATTTTCAGGGTGAGTGTGCGCTGGCTGGGCCTTAAGGAACTGGGAATGCCTCACTTGCATGGAGAGGCATTCCAGGTGCCCGCTTGGCAGGTTCTTATTGAGAGAAAGGGAGTAATTTGATGAAACCTGTAATTTCACCAAAGACTCTCTGACATTCCTCAGGTAGAGGATGTGGGGGCCGGGCTCCCCAAATAAGGTCAAGTGGAGAAGAGGAAGCCCTGCGGGAAAAGGGAGTTTTCCCTTTTGGGCCCAGCTCAGGGAGCTGTCCAGTCACTGTAGACCACCTTAATATCAGGGTTTCTCAACAAAGAAGAAGGGCCCAGCCCACTGCGGATGGACCCGTTACTGGCTAGGTGGTCCTGGGCTGTATAAGAAAGGTGGGGAGCAAGCCGTGGGAATGGGCTTCGACTGCAATTCCTGCCATCAGGCTCCTGTCTTGGCTTCCACTGAAGATCTGATTAACTTTACCTGCAAGCCAAACTCTTTCATTCCCAAGTTGAATTTGGTCAGCATCTTATCACAGCAACAGAAAAACAAACTGGGACCATCTTGGCTTCCACTGATAATCTGATTAACCTTACCTGCCAGTCCAATAAACCTTTTCTTTTCCAAGTTGAATTTGGTCAGCATCTTACCATGGCAACAGAAAAGCAAACCGGACATGCTGGAAAGATGGCGTGAGCAAACAGCACACTGTAAATACTGAACCGTTAGCGATGTAATTACCAGTGGTGCTCCCCTAATGGTGCTCCCCTGTACTTAGGTGTGCAGTATGAGGTGGGTAATTTGTTCTCGTAAACAAAAGGTGTTGAGTAGAAGTAGAAGTTCTTTTTTTTTTTTTTTTTTTTTTTTACCTTACCGGAATGCTTTCTAAATAAAACCTTGAACTATGAGGGTAGAAGGTTCAGATGTAGTTCCGACAGGCAGAGTGCTTGTCTAGCATGCATAATATACTGGCTGCCGTCCCCAGCATTGCATAAGGCAGGTATGGAGATTGGCTCCCCTGAAGAGCTATTGGCAGGGGATGGCTGCTTGGGGAGAGAGTCCATTTTCTTTAGGAGTGTGGTTATCAGTTTCCCATGTTCTAGTGGATGGACCTACACTCATGTGATACCTGCAGCACCAATTAGACTCAGCTAGAACTGTAAAATATAAATAAAAAGAGGATGAGAACTTGGGAGGGGGATCCGAGAGGAGTTAAAGAGTTAAAGTTGGGTGGTAGATATCATCAAAATACATTATATACATGTATGAAGTTCTCTAATCATAAGTTACATATACACACTGACATATACCTATAATCCCAACAGTCAGAGGTATAGGCAGGAAGGTCAGAAGTTCAAGGTCATCCTTGGCTACATATCAAGTTTGAGGCCACCCTGGGCTGTATTAGATCCTGGTTTCCCACCCTCCTTTCCTGCAGTAAAGAGGCTGTGGGTGGTTGCTCTGGGTGCCTAAGTCCTTTGCTACAGCCCATTATGATTTTTCTCCCTAGTAATTCTGCCAGCAAAACCCAACCAGGAGACGGCTTTCCCAGAAGAGACTGGCACTACCAACCCCTGCCCCCTACTTTACTCGTGAAGTAGAGGCTTGACTTGCCAGAGGAATAGCTTCCTGTCATGTGCCTCACAGGAAGGCATAAAAAAATGAAGTCCAATTCTGGCTCCATTTCCTACATAGCTCTACGCCAAAGTGGGTGTGGGTTTGTTTTGTTTTTTATTTGTTTTGGTTCCGGCTTTTTTAAGTGACCGAATCTAGGTCTTTCCTTTCCTTTGGTGGCCTCCGCAAGAAAATGAGCATTGTTAATTCTGTCAGATATGAGGGTCTGTGTGTAGACTGCGCCGTGAGAAGTAGGGAGGAAGACAGGTCTTGCTTCCAGCTTGATGGCAGGTGCTATCAGAGATCTCTGCTAGCCAGGAGGAAGACCCAGCCTCTCCTCTCTCTCTCATGCTGAATATTCATCAACTGCTGTCCTTAGGTAAGTCTGTACCTTGTGGTTCTTCTTCATTGTGCCTGCAGCTGACCAGCTAAAGACGCATCTTGCAGGGTAGATTCTTTCAGATCTGTGAGCTCCGTTTAGGGAATAAGAATACTGAGAAACTTACAAAGCCATGCTGTTTTGTTCACCGGCTCTAGTTTTTGTTGTGGTTTGCTTGGTTTTTCGGTCTATCCCCTGGCTGTGCAAGGTGGGAAGTCCTTTACCATAGCAAGGGCCCTGGTTTTGTGGAGAGCTTACACTCAGTTCCAACTTCCAGCAGATGGAAGCCTGTTGAGCCCCTTTCTCTGACCTCTGTCAGTTCGTGGGCCCGGTGGATGTGTGGGCAGTTGAAGTCCTAGACAGCCTCATCTGGATCATCTCCTCAGGCTGTAGTATCTTGGTAATGAAGGCAGGGTGAATTGATGATCTCATCAAGAAATTTATATTTACCCCCAAAGTATGTCAGTATCCTTCTTACTGTTCATTTATCATCATTTGACTCAGTGGTCAAAGGGATTTTTCTGAAGTCTTGAGGTGGTAGAGGGACAGATGGGGCAGAGGCAAGAAAAAGACCAAGAACAGAGATGTTGACTTGGTGTAGTGTGGTGGTTTGAAAATGCTTGACCCATAGGAAGTGTCACGATTAGGAGATGTGGCCTTTCTTTGAATAGGTGTAGCCTTCTTGGAGGAAGTGTGCCACTGTGTAGGTGGACTTTGAGGTCTCATATGCTCAAGCGTGGACACTATATCTGGTACAGCAACTGCAATCAGATAAACTACCTGATTTAGTTTTTGATAGTCAACTGTCATTCTCCATTATCCATCTGTCTTCTGCACGGGACAGATAGAGTTAGGGAGATGTGAATGGGAACCACCACTCTTGCATCTTTCAAGTCCTTAATGGTGGCACTAATTTCTGCAGTTCTTCCAGATATATGATTCTGGTTTTGAGTCAATATTTTCTTTGGCAGAGGCAACTCTAATGGCTTCCCTTTAGCCTTTCTAACCAAAATAGCCTTTACTCCACAAGTTTGGTAGCCAATGTGAGAATTCTGCCAACTTCTAAGTATATCTATCCCATTTATATATTCTGAAACTAGGGAAATAACCACAGGATGAGTTTGGGGACATATTGGATCCACTGTGAATCGGACATTAGCCAAAATGTCATTAATAACCTGGCCTCCATAAGCCCCTGCTGGAGGCCACAGTATCTTTCAGAATCACCCAGGATCAGCATCATTTAAGAACCAGTATCCAACAGACCCTAGAAAGTCTGATCATTTCTCTTCCCTCATCCTACAGTTGCCCTTGTAAAAGCCTGTAGGTCCCTCTGGGGAAGAACTGGAGAAAGGCTAACAGCAAAACTTTTAGGAGTCTTATCAAGGTCCTTCCTCAGAGGAACCTGGACACCCTTTCATTCAAGGGCTTCTTGGGTCTGCAAACTGGCTCATGCCTGGAAACTGATTCACTGCCTGAGATTGCCTTTGGCCATGATCCAATGTAATCTTTTTCATTTGTTTGAGAATTTTTCTGCTTATACAGATCAAACAGAAATGCAGTAGGCTTCTTATCTATTTCATGCCTGGAAACGCCATGAGTAATTAGCTGTATCAAAGGTCCCTACGAGTCATGCCATTATAAAATTCATCTTGCCTATGCTGACCATTCGTTACAGGTCATTATGAACAGTGTTTTGTCTATGTTGCCCATCATGATAACTATGATCACCTTGCCTCTGGCAATTCAGTGCTGCCACCTGGCCCCACTACTATGGGACCCAGTTAAACCCATTGCATTTAACTCATCCAACTGAGCAGAGCATCTCCAACCCCAAGGTCTGGCACAAGGAAAAGGGCAAGAACAAAACTCTTCAAATGTGCTGGTGCCCCTCTCACCATTTTGCATCTTACAGGACCCATGAAAGGCTTATCTTCTGGGCCTTCCCATTATGGAGGATTAGGTTTTACACAGTGTACACACTCCAGCATTGCAATTTCCCTGAGCCTTAAAATCCCTTCATCAACACTAAACCAAGGCATATCAGGCATCTTCTCTTTTCCAAGGCTGTCTTTTGATAAACCTTTCAGTCAACCATTCAAACAAACTTCTGACACCCTTTTTTAATTGTGTGAGTTCCTATATCAATAAACTCAGCCTGATCTAGTTTTATGTTCTTTCTACCATTATCCCACAACTTTTAAAAAAAAGATTTATTTATTTTTATATGTAAGTACACTGTAGCTGTCTTCAGACACACTGGAAGAGGGAGTCAGATCTTGTTACGGATGGTTGTGAGCCACCATGTGGTTGCTGGGATTTGAACTCAGGACCTTCAGAAGAGCAGTCGTTGCTCTTAACCGCTGAGCCATCTCTCCAGCCCCATCTCACACCCTTAAAAATGCATTCTCACGCATAAGTCCCCAGACTCTGCTTGAATGAATTGGCAAACTTATTAAGCTCCTTAGTAGTGTAGTATACTTCCTCATGGACTACACTTCCTACCCCCCTGCTAGGGGTCTGCTTTGCCTAGAGTCTGGTTATAGGTCTATTGGTGGACCTTGAGAAGAATCATCAGTGTTATAGTGATGATTTTCAGAGAAAATCATTGCTTGTTTATCAGAAAGGGAAGACGTTCCATTCCTCAGGCAAAAAGGGAAATATTTGAAGGGTGGGACTGAAGATACCACTTCCTTAGATGAGATAAACCCTTCAGAATCTAGGAGTTCAAAGTTCTCAGCTTCAACAGGGTCCTCCCACACATCCCCATACCTAGTTATAGGATCCCATTCTTTGCCAATTAATTCCCTTACTTTACTTGCTGACACCCTCTGAGGCTGAGACTTCAATGGCTGTAATTCAGCTACCCTTATTATGAGGGCTTCGGTTTGATTTTCTGCAACTTGAACTCTGTGGCTGCTGGAGAGAAGATTCTCTTCAAGGGCACACTTAGAAACTTCTAGATTGTTTATTTGGAACTGGAACTGGCCAAGTTTATCATGGATCTCATTCCTTTCTTTTATCAATTTATCCAGAAGTGCTAAGAACAACCAACCAGCAAAATCATTTACCTTACTTCCCTCCAAACTGTAGAGTTTCCTATCCAAGGTCACCTAATTGACAGTTGATGGATCAAGATGAACAAAGGCATTTACCTCTTCAAGTTTGAAATTAGTTTTCACCCCGGGCCTTTTATTCTCTGAGCTCTCAAGAGAGTGGCTGGAGAGAGGTTTCAGTAGCTGAAGGTGCTATGAATTAGAAGGTGCTGGCAAATTATAAAGGCCATTCTAGATACTTAAAAGATTCATCCTTATACTTTTGTTTCTCTAGAACCATGCCAAGTACCAACTTCTGTCTTAATTTGGGTTTTTTAGCTGTGAAGAGAAACCATGATCAAGGCAACTCTTGTGTGTGTGTGTGTGTGTGGTTTTTTGGATTTGGTTTTTTCGAGACAGGGTTTCTCTGTATAGCCCTGGCTGTCCTGGAACTCACTCTGTAGACCAGGCTGGCCTCGAACCCAGAAATCTGCCTGCCTCTGCCTCTGCCTCCCCAGAGTGCTGAGATTACAGGTGTGTGCCACCACTGCCCGGCTGATCAAGGTGACTCTTACAAGGCAAATATTTTTTGGGGGCTGGCTTACAGTTTCAGAAGTTCAGTCCATTATCATCATGGTGGGAAGCTTGGCAGCATGCGGGCAGACATGGTGCTGGAGGAGCTAATAGTTCTATATCTTGATCAAAAGGCACCCAGGATTCCTGCAGGCAGTCAGAAGGAGGGTCTCTTCTGCACTGGACAGGACTTGAGCCCTAGGAGACCTCAGAGCCCACCTACACAGTGACATGCTTCCTACAACAAGGCCACACCTATTTCAGCAAGGCCATACCTAATAATGCCACTTCCTGTGGGTCAAGCATATTCAAACCACTCCATGGAGTCCAAGGTCACACAAAGTTTTATATCCAAACCCAAGATATTCCACTGATTTGGTTTTGGAGAAATTCCATTTTGTTTCATTAGCTCACCAATTTTTTTCCTTTCCCTTTCTAGCAATTCATTTGATGTGTTTATGTTTCTCTCTGTACTTAGCACCTTCCAAGAGCTTTCAGCTGATCTCTTCAGAGGTGCTGTCTAGCCCAGCATGATGTGGTCCCTACAGAGTTAGTTCCTGTTCAGTCCCCTCTGGAGGGACTGTCCACAATTCATGGACCTCAGGTGTGCAATTAGGTAAACGCTCTCTGGTCTACCCTTTTCTGGCAGGTACATCCAACCTTTTGACATTCCAACGCCTGTAAGGTTCACTCACGCTCAGAAAACATGGAATTGAGTTATCAAACAAATGAAATCTCTCTCTCTCTCTCTCTCTCTCTCTCTCTCTCTCTCTCTCTCTCACACACACACACACACACACACACACACACACACACACACCATAATGTTTGAAGTAAGTTTGCAATTTCATATTGGGTTGCACTCATAGCTACCCTCAGCCACATTCAGCCATGGGTTGGACACCCTGGAGCTGCTTGCAAGCTCTAATGACCTCAGCATCCAGGGACTCTAAGCAGGGTAGGATCTGCCTTAGCCACACTCTCACCTCATTAGACACACAAAGGAAAGCCTTGTTTGTTTTGGAGAAAGTGTTGTTTTGCTATCATAAGCCTTCGGGGCTTCTAGTTAAAGCTCGGAACAGCAGGCCGGCCTCCTTTATGGCTTTGATGAGGAGTTTCACAAGCAAGAACAGGGTGTCTTTGTGGCGAATGTTAGAACTGGGCGCACAATAGCTGAAGTTGCTTTCTGTCCTCACATTGCTCAAGGAACTCTTCTGGGAGGTGATAAATATTCATGGATTCCCCATTGCTGCTTGTATCTGGTGGCTGCTGTTCCAGTTTTCCTGTGAATGACCCTCAGCCTCTCTGGTACACAGGAAATGAAACCACCCTGTACGCATTTAACAATTCTCCACATGATTTGGAAATGGTGGGTGAAATGAATGTTCTCTAAAATTTTAGGAGCAAAATTTAAAAGGAAGCTCATTGGATTTAGAACTAGTTAAAACAGCAACAACAACAACAACAACAACAACAACAACAAAAGCCAGTTTGGGAGACCAAGATGTAGGTAGGTTCTCTTCTTGGATTAGATTTCGTTTTGTAGGGACATTTAGGTTACTGTGCAATGCCCATTTATCAGCAGACAGAGCAGATTGATGAGAGTCTGTGTAAAACACATTTCTACCTGGAGGGGAAGAAGTTGGAACACTTTCTTGAAAGTGGTCCAGAGCTCTGAGCCCTGGCTGGGATTCTGGATGTGAGCAGCGGTCAGTATTCATTTTGCAATGAGGAAATGGAGCCTGAGGGCAGAGTAAGACTGAAAACACAGATCACTCAGTTGTTTCTTCAAGTGTTGGTAGCGGCCAGGCTGGGTGCCTGTGTTCCCCACATCCTCAGTGAAATCGCCCCTCCAGCTCTAGCTAGAGAAACAGAATAGTCCTGAAATGCAAAGTCCCCTTATTAAAAACCATAGTGAACAAACCATGAGGTCTTCCCATCAAATGTGCTGGGAGAGTTGGCTCTTAGGTTCCGAGTAGCAGGAAGGATCCTAAATTTTCTTAGAGTAGATGGGATGGGGCATGCCTTCTAGAGAAAGCAGTAGAAGCCACAGGGGTTGGGAGAGACTGACATCAATTCTAAACATTTGCTCATTTAGTATTAGGGTGTAATTTTACATTGGAAAAAAAAAGTCAATGTGCTATACACAATTAAATGCAAGCCATCTAAGTATTTTGACTGAGGAATAAGGAAAAAGCTGACGGAGGCAGAGGCTATCAACAGGAGGTGAGGTGAAGTGTTTTTAGTTGTTATTGTTTTGTTTTTCAAGACAGGCTTTTCTTTATAACCCTGGCCATTCTGGAAATTGCTCTGTAGAACTGGCTGGCCTTAAACTCAGAGATTTGCCCGTCTCTGTTTCTGGATTGCTGGAATTAAAGACATTCACTAGCACCGCCCAGCTAGGAAGGTGAGCTTTAAACATCTACAAAATGTTTGCAAAACTCAACTGCCCAGGGCAGCACAGGACCTATGGACTCGGTCTTTGGGGGGTGTGGACCTGCCCTATCTGGCCATTCTAAGTCACCTTTCTATTACATTCCACAGAGCTGGTGTGTCTAAAGGTTGATACTTGGGGAAGGCTGGGAAACCTTTTCCTACCTTCCAGAAGGAAGTGTAGGAAGAACCTGGCCATTTAGGACTAAGGTAGTTAAGTTGTGCTTATCAAAGGAAAGGGGTGGGTCTTAAGCCAGAGTGAAAATTCTGGGCTGGATCTTCAAGCCAGTTGCTGTCATGGTTTTAGAATCTTCAGGAAGAATAACAGGGCAAAGCTTCCTCTCTCTAAACCACACCACACAAGCACGCTGTGATTCTAAGTAGGTGGGCCAACCAATAAATATCTCTGAAGTTTTCTTTTTGCCATTGCATTTTTTTCTTCTCTAACCTATTCTTTAGTCTCTATGCAGAAGACTTGCCTAAGTACAGCATAGGAAGCAATATTTACTCATGGCTTTACCACCCAGTATAAGAGGTCAAAGGTTAGCAATGCAGACTGTTATTCACTTGTTTCAACCCTCTTAGTCTCATTTCATGTTAAGTTCATTAGTGGCAGATAGATGGGAATGCCTGGTTTTCTGTTTCGTTTTTAGATAGGTTCTTATGTAGCTCAGGCTGGCCTGTGATTTGTTATATTGCCGAGTATAACCTTGAACTTCTGATCTTTTTGCCTTTACCTCTGGAGTGCTGGGATCACAGAGGTCTGGTACCATGTCTGGCTTATGCAGTGCTTGCTGGAGCTGGAACCCAGGACCTCCTACACTCTAGACAGGCACTCTACCAACTGAGACACATCTTATCCTTACAGGTACATATGTGAGTAGGCCATACACTTATTAATGCTGTACAATAATATTTTTCTTTTAACTATCCATGATGTCACACATATGTATCTGTGTATGGGTAGAGGCATGTGGGTACAGGTGCCTGTGGAGGACAGAGGTACCAGTTCTCCCTGGAGTTTCAGGTGATTAATAAGTCCCCAGATGTGGATGCTGGGAACCAAATTTGGGTCCTCTGCAGGAGCAGTATACATTTTTAACTGCCAAGCCTTTCTTTTAAAAGTCCCAATCTAGTTATCTCTTAGATTTTCCTAGGGAAAATTTCCAACCGTTGGGTTAAACCAGCCTTAAATTTGTAAATCATTTTATGTATATAGGTGTTTTTTGCCCGTATGTATGTATGTATGTATGTATGTATGTATGTATGTCTTCACGTGAATGCCTGGAATTCTAAGAGGCCTGAGCAGGGTGTCAGATCTCCTCAAATGGGAGTTACAAAAAGTTGTGAGCTGCTGTGAGAATGTCCCCAGACACACAGAATTTTAAGTGTGGAACTTGATGAGTTTTGGCAAATATTCATGACAAAATCACCACACGAGTTGAGATAGCCCCCAACTTTTGTGCATCTCCCAGTGAGCACAGACACTTATTTAAGAGCTGAAATGCTGAGCTGTGGGTTAGAAGCAGTCTTCCCTCCCACAAGGCTAGCTCTGTGTGTCTGCTCAGCGGGTTGCTGTGGTACAACATCCAGACTGAGCCCTTGCTTCCCACGGCCGCTCTAGACCAGTCAGCCCTCCTCAGGACAGGGGGTAAGCTGGTTTGTCAGTGTGGCTGAGGCTTCACTCCCTGGCCCCTCCAGGATTCTCAGTCAGACTTTCCTCCTTGCCCTTGGGTGTCAGACATGGGACCTCTTCTTCTGGTCAACCCCCTATCTCTACTTCCTCTATGCAGACCCACTCATGAAGGCACCACCATGTAAAGGGAGCAATATTTTTTAAATATTCATTTTTATTATGGGTTTAAGATTGTTTGTGTTATGAGTGTTTACCTGCATATCTGTATGTAATGAGTATAAGCAGGCTAAAAGTAAAAGCTTTCTTCTGTGTCCTTTCATGTAGGCTGCCTCTAGAAGGCATGGCTCACATGAGCCGGGCAAGAAAATCCTTCACAGGTATGCCAGGTTGCTGGGGTTTTAGTTGATTCCAGATGTAGTTGACAACCATGATTAGCCATCAAAAACTGTAACTCCACACCATTAAGTCCCCCTCCCCCTCCCCCTCCTTGGCAGCCACCATACAACTTTCCGGTTTCACTCCTTTTGACTGCTTTAGCTTTTTCCAGAGTGTTTGTTGTTGTTTTAAATGTTTGTCTTACATGTAATAACCAGGGTTCTTAATTATACTTACTACAGAAAGTAGGTAAAAGTTCATCTACTTTCTGATAAAGGTTTTGAAGTTGATGCTTTGCTCTGTCCCTTAGAAAGGACTCTAACAAATTAGTCTTGCTAAGGTTTTAGTCTTCCAGAATTGTCACATTTTATAAGAAAATACTTATTTTCTTTAAAAGATTTTTTTTTTAATAAGAGGAATTCAGCTTTCTGGGGTCTGCAGTACAGTAAAGGTTTGGGAGCAGCAGATTAGAGAAAGTGAAGTTGGGGGCTGAGAGTCTCTCCTGGGTTTTGGAAAGCCACCTCTGGTCCTTTGAGAAAATCAACTCCAGACCGCACCCCCTCTTGGTGAGAGAGAACCAGCTCACTGCTTGTGGCCTGAAAGAATTACTTCAAAGTCTTTCTGGGGCAGTTGGCAGACTGCCAGAGGGGAAAGGCCTGAAAACCCTTGGTTAAATAAACAGTGTATGTTCACATTCCTGCCATGAGTTGTTGAAGGGTCTAAGTCAGCAGAATTGGTTCCATATGTTTAGCATCTCCAGTCTAGGCATGACTAGTTGCAACTGAAAGGAGGCAGATCAGATGTTGCTGCTGTGATGAACTACTCCCCCGCCATTGGTCTGGCACGTCAGAACCTGCAGTGTTTACCTCCAGTGCCTGGCTCCTGTCTCGGAAGACGTGTGGCACAGCTCCGCTTCCTGGCTGCTCCAAAGCCAGACCGTGCGTCTGAAACCCTTCTCATCACGCCCAAGGGACACCCAGTCAAACCTGGGCGTATCCAAGGGGAGGGTCCAGTTGCCATGTGCATTCCCTAGAAAGGGCCTAACAGTTTAATCAGAAAAATCACTAGAAGAAAATTTTCAAAATCTTGGTGCCCAAACTGTACTTCAGCCATAAAATTTTAAAAACCTTCATTGGAAGACTCTGGTTTTCGGCCAGGGTTGTGGTAATGGGGTTGGAGAGAATGGTGAGAGTTTGCAGTAGGAGTCTAGAATGTTCTTTCTGGTTGAATTGGGACCCCTCTACAGAGAGAACCTAGGGGCTGGGGTCTACTTAGAAAACTGATATTGCAAAGTATTTCTGCTGAGAAGGAGCTAAATACCCATGTCAAAAAGTAAGAGGCACTCTAGGGGCATCATGGGGGAGGGAATGACACTTAAAGCCCTTTGGGTCAAAGGGTAAACATAGTTCTCTTTTTTTCTCCCTCCTCTTTAGCCGAAAGAAATGCGTGGGGGCAAGGGTGGTGGGGTTGTCATTATGGTAAGTTCTTTATACTTTGGTCAGATCTCTGGGGCCCTTCAGACACTCCAAGAGGATAGGAAGTTTGCTGGGTAGACTGGGTCCCTATCTGTCCTTCCAGACCTACTCTTCCCACTGTAATCCCAGAAAGCCACCTGTGGTCCCAATGGACGAGCTGTGAATGAGTGCCAGGGAGCTCTGGCTCCGCGTAATCTCATATGCCACATAGTGGTTGTTTTTCTGTTGCTTAGGTGTGAAAGTAGTGGCCCATGACATACTATGTCCACTGGGTCTGTGTGAACCATCCGGCCTGGCCAACATCATGCCTCATTGACTACTTTACCCCTTTTCCCACTGTGGGGGGAGCTCTGGACTTTTGCTGTCACCAGGTTTTTTTTGTGTGTTTGTTTGTTTGTTTTGTTTGTTTGCCTCCTGTTGAGCCACAGCTGTGACCTCTTGCAAGCTTATGTGAGCGCCATTTCATCGAGCGCCATTCCCATCCCCCTACCAGTACACCCACTGCTGACAAGGTTTGGGGCTGTACACTTATACACAAGCACAGCCCCAGAGTCTTTAATCTCTCAAATAGCTTTTTAACTTTTCCAGTGCTCTGAGGGCAGTCTTTCTGGTAAAGTTAATGATTACTATATACAGTTTAGAGCTGGTCAAGCCAAGTGATCTCTGATTGAAGGTTATATTTTTCCTACTCCTTTTTGGAGACAGTGCCTCATGTACCTCAAGACTGGCCTCAGATTCTCTCTTTCTAGCCTAAGGTGACCTTGAATTTCCTCATGTCTTTCCTCAGCCTCCTCCTGAGTGCTGAGATTACAGACATGTGCTACCAAGCCCAGTTGTATGCAGTGCTGGGGAAACAAACTCATGTAAGGCTAACATATGAGCTCTACCACCATCCCCAGCACATGAGCTGTACCACCTGCCCCATATTGTCACCCTCTTTTAATTTATGCTTTTAATTTATGCTTTTGCATAAAGTCAGACTATACCAAGTGGAAAAATTTTGCCTTGTTTTTACCAAAAGAAGAAAAAGAAGAAGATGAAGAAGAAGAAGAAGAAGAAGAAGAAGAAGAAGAAGAAGAAGAAGAAGAAGAAGAAGAAGAAGAAGAGGAGGAGGAGGAGGAGGAGGAGGAGGAGGAGGAGGAGGAGGAGGAGGAGGAGGAGGAGGAGGAGGAAGGAGGAGGAGGATAATGATTACAATAATAATACAAAGAAGGAGAATAGAAGAGGAAGAAGAGGAGGAGGCCACTCAGCTCCACAACTTAGGGGTGCACACAGAATGGGAGATCAGTGACCTGGCCCCTTCTTCTGAGGAAGGCAGGAGTACTGTATATACAGGCCATGTGTTCCAGAAAGAGGCCTCCCACAGAATACCACGATAACAGATCCTACCTCAGGGATGCCACAGGGCTGGAATGGAAACACAGCATGCTGAGGCAAAACATCCTATGGCCCAATCGTGGTACATAAGACCTTGTACACCTATGTTCTTGAAAACCAAGAACACCCTAGTGGCTTGAGGGTAAGTCACCACCCCTGAAACCTCCTTTAGGCCTCTGGAACAATAGTGCAGCCATAGGTTCTGCAGCCTGGCATTTCAGGCTCACTCTTACCCCATCATCTGGGCCAGGAGCACCCTGCCCAGATCCCAGCATTCCCTGTGAATCAGGATCATGGTATATAAGTAACACCCCAGGATGAAGGCATAAGGAACAGGCTCAGGACCTTCTGCCCTGCATGGCTGCTGTCCTGCTCAGCCCACAGTCTGGAGGGACTTCAGATCCAGACAATCTGCTTGATGCCCTGGGGCCTTCAGTGTCAGCTTCCTTTTTCTGCCTTGGACGATGGTCACTGAGCCTTAAGAGACTTAAAATGAGGTTCCTGTTAGAAAAGTCTTGTAGAGGCCAACCCAGGAGAGATGAAGCTCTCTGAGAGCCAAGAGCCCAAAGTGTGCTTTCCCTGGATTCATGGCTGCCAGACAGGTCACCACGGTCACTCCTTGTGCACTGTCCCTAGTGGATGCCATTGATTATTGTTAGAGCTTGTTTTCCCAAGGCATCAGACATTGCTGCTTCAGAGGACCACCAGGCCAGAGTTCAGAAGAAAGCCAATGAATACCATCTCAGACAGGATGTGGAGAGTGCATTCCAAGTCGTGCCGCCACGGTCCTTTTTTCCTCTGGATTTCAGAGAGGTTAGAGACATCTTGAATGTCAAGGCCGTAACAGAGGAGGTAGACTTCACCTCTTAGTACAGAACTGCTGACTAACCATTGAGCACCCCTGCCCACTAGTCCTCACATACTCTGCTCACCAAACATCCCTGGACTTAATTGTGCGTTGCATTAGTTCATCCTACAGAATATAGATTGTTTGCTGGAATGAAAAACCATGGTCAATCTTGAGCCTTCCCAAAGTCCCCGAGTGGCTGAGCCACTGCAGATCTGTGGGTGCCAGAAGCCAGTTCTGGAGGCACAGCAACAGGCCTATCATTGTCCTCTATGGTGGTTTGAATAGGAATGGTTCCCATAGACTTAAGTGTTTCAAAGCTGGGCCCACAGGGATCAGCACTATTAGGAGGTGTGGCCTGGCTGGAGTAGGCGTGGCCTTGTTGAAAGAAGTTCATCACTGTGGGGATAGGCTATGAGGTCTCAGATGCTCAAACTAGGGCTAGTGTGGCAATCTCCTGCTGCTGCCTGACGATCAATAAGTAGAACTCTCAGCTCCTCCAACACCATGTCTGCCAGCGTGCTGCCATGCTTCTTGCCATGATGATAATGGACTAAACCCCTGAACTGTAGCCAGCCCCAATTAAATGTTTTCTTTTAAAAGAGTTGCTGTGGTAGCCGGGCTGTGGTGGTGCAGGCCTTTAATCCCAGCACTTGGGAGGTAGAAGCAGGAAGATTTATATGAATTTGAGGTCAGCCTGGTCTACAGAGTGAATTTCAGGACAGTCAGGGCTGCGCGGAGAAACCCTGTCTCAAAAAATAGGCCAAAAATAAAAACTAAACATTAAATAAAGGTTGCCACAGTCATGGCGTCTCTTTATAGCAATGCAACCCTAAGGCATTCTCTCAAGCCGAGGTAGCATCAGTGCCTGGCCTGTCTGTCTTCCCCATCCACTCTTTAGAATACTGGACAATCTCATGCCCATAGTCCATTGATGTTTACGGTGTGTCTGTGCTAGACCATGACTCATGCGGGACTCTGAGGATACCACCTAGAGCCTCCGAAGAAGTCAGAAAAACAAAGCAAACCCATGTTGAAAGTGGGCACCATGCCTAACCAATTTGGTCACTGCGCCATTAACCATTGCTCACCACATCTCACGTGTCTGTCCCTACGCTGAGCAGTAGGGAGGGAAAGCTGATAAGGACAAAGTCTCTGACTGTAGGAAGCCATTACGTGAATTCTAGTTGAAGGCTAAGTGGGGCACTGGGCAGCAGCTTCTCCTCTCCGGCTGGGACTCTGTAGTGCTGGAGCAGCTGGGCAGCCCATCTTGGAACTGAGCTAGCCAGAGGCCATGTAGCCAAGGGTGTTTGCTTAGCAGCATGCGCTGTGAATGGAAAGTCACATTTCCCACAGCCTGCTCATCTGCCCACCCAATAGAACACCCTTGGAAGAAGTGGGTGGGGTGTGATTTCATCTTCATTCACCCAAGTCACAGCCAGATGCAACCCACTCTTCCATACATGCTGTGTGGGGAGGACTAAATTCACAGGCAGCTGCTGACGTGAGTTTTTACTAGAGCTCCCAATTGAACGTTCAACAGTTATCTCCAAAATGGGAGTCATCCAACAGGCCCACATTTGCCTTGGCTTCCTTGAAATCGATGAGAACATGCCAACGACACTTTTAAAGGTTCTTTATAGAGTCTGTTCTTTTTGTCTGATCTCATCTTCCCACCATCAGGCCACCAGAAATAATTCTGACAGGATTCGACTTCTGTGGCAAATTAAAGAGGGAAATAAAGGGGCATTCTATAGAATGCCAAACTAGCTGAAGAAGGGGAACCTGGCAGCCTGGAGTGTACTTTGAAGGCTGGGAATTAGACTCAGCTAGTTGAGTGTTTGCCTGTCATACAAGATTCTCCAGTAACCCATAAACTGGGTGTGATGGCCTTTGCCTGTAGCCCTAGCATTTGGGAGGTGGAAGCAGGAATGTCAGAAGTTCAGGGTCACCCTCAGCAAGGCATCAAGTTTGAGGCCAGCCTGAGTTACATGAGACTCAGTCCAAAAAGAAAACAAAACTATATTGTACTATTATCCTGACCTTGGGTCCAGAGTCTCAGACCGTTTCTGTTTTGCTACCTACTCCCTTTTTTTGTTTGTTTGTTTTTGGTATTTGGTTTTCTCGAGACAGGGTTTCTCTGCGTAGCCCTGGCTGTCCTGGAACTCACTCTGTAGACCAGGCTGGCCTCGAATTCAGAAATCCACCTGCGTCTGCCTCCCAGAGTGCTGGGATTACAGGCGTGCGCCACCACTGCCCGGCGCTACCTATTCCCTTTATCCACACTGAGGACATGCATTGCTCAACTGTAGGGCACCATTTACATGCATGGGCCACACACACTGCAGCTGCACCCCAAAGTTATATAGTCCACATCTCGAAGCCACAAAGGCCTGGTCCCCCAGTACCAAGTCTGAAAGTCAGCACTTTTCAAGTACGAGGCAGCAGCAGAGTTTTAATAGCTCATCATCAAAGGAGAAAATAATAAAAATAATAGTTACCCTTCACTGTTTTTACTGTGAGCCCGTGAGCCACACATAGTAATCTATAACTCCTTTATTCCTAGCAGTGGCCCTGGGGCACCAGGTTTGCCATCTCCATTCTCTCTGGGAGGAAGCAGTGCACAGCAGCTCAGCTCGGGCTCCTGTCTTCCCGTTAGCTCCAGAGCCCTCTGCTGCTCTGAGTTTTGGACATGCATATGTCTTACTTTCTCAGATTGGACTATGGGAGCAAATGTTGATGCCAAAATGTTATCTGTGTAGATGCTAGAAGTCAATATATTTGGGCAGCTTCTGGGCAGTCACACATGGAGACGAGTTGTCTTCTGGGCTATCTGGAGTATGGAGAAAGCACAGGCTGAGTACAACTATTGCCTGACTCAGGGGTGGTCTCAGAGATAGGGAGACTTCCCTTACCCACTTAGCAGCTTTTTGCTTATAACAGCTTGGCTCATCTAAATCTGAAAGCTATATCAGCCACAAATTGTTATAAAAGGTTATCTTGCAGGGTTGGGATTGCAAAGTAGTTTCCATTTTATGTGACACTGCTTTAATATATGTGAATTTTTTTATAATAAACTTGCGGTACCTTTAAATTAGAGGAGCTTGATATTAAGGAATAAATTACATATTGGAAGTTAGTACCTATTTCTTTTGCTTTTGGGTTTTGCCTTCTGAGAAAGAGACACACATCTAACTGAAGGAAAGCAATTACTTAGACAAAACCTCTGACCCCTTGGTCCCATGGTGCTTGAAAAATAGAAGAACTGCAGTTGTCTTTGCCCACAGTGAGGAAGTTCAGTCTTCCCTCTGAAGGTCAGGTGATTAGGACTGCTAAAACAAACTGCCGATGGACAGACACATTAGCAACAGAAAAAGCATTCAAGGGACTGTGAACTTGGCCCAGATGGTACAGTGCTTGTCTGGCATGCATGAGGCCCCAGGATCAAACTCCCAGCACCACAGAAAACCCGGCACACTTTTAGCACTCAAGAAAATAGAGACAAGAGAATCAGAAGTTCAAAGTCAGCCTAGGATATGTAAAGTTTGAGGCTAGACTGGGCTACATAAAACCCTGTCTCAAAAAACATATACATTTTTCCATATTCATAAACACAGGGCTGATGAATATGCATATAAGTGAGGTGCTCCTATCCTCTTGTAGAGAGGAAGGGAGAGTCCTTGGGTTTTTAGGGGAGAGAATGAATGCATGAGTGAATGAATGAATGAATGAGTGGATGAATAAAGAGAAAAAACAATGGATGGCCTAGAACAAGCTTCCTCTGGACTGTAGATAAGAGATCTGATTCTAATCTCTTCCCTGTAAAATCATTTCACCCAGCTTTGGTTAATGAAAGTCACCCCAAAGGATGGGGAAGTGGTGTCCTTCGGTGATTATAGATCTCTTTAAGTAGATAAAGAATAGCCTCTGGGCAGTGGTGGTGCATGCCTTTAATCCCAGCCCTCTGGAAGACAGGCAGGTGGATCTCTAGCTCAAGGCCATCCTGGTCTATAGAGTTCCAGGACAGCCAGGGCTACAAGGAGAAACCCTGTCTCAAGGGAGAAAAAAGGAAGGAAGGAAGGAAGAGAATGACCTTCTTTTTGGTATTAACTTCTTTTCAAGTACTCTCAGTTTCAAACCCAAAGCCATATATTTTGGAATACTGTTTTCTGAGCCCTGGTACCACCCGAGAGGCAAAGATGAACCACACAGAGACTTCAAAATGCTGGAAATAAAATGTGTTCAAGGACACCACCATCACAGAACAAAGAACACACAAAGCAGATTTTACTTCTATAAAAAGGAGCATCACTTCCTTTGATTACCAGTCTTACCAAACTGGAAAAACTTGGGTTTTGCCTTCTGAGAAAGAGGCACACATCTAACCGAAGGAAAGCAATTACTTAGACAAAACCTCTGACCCCTTGGTCCCATGGTGCTTGAAAAATAGAAGAACTGCAGTTGTCTTTGCCCACAGTGAGGAAGTTCAGTCTTCCCTCTGAAGATCAGATGACTGGGTCTGCTGAAACAAACTGCCGACAAACAGACATATTAGCAACAGAAAAAGCATCCAAGGGGCTGTGAACTTGGCTTAGATGGTAAAGTGCTTGCCTGGCATGTATGAGGGCCCAGGATTAAACTCTTCCAGAGTTTGTCCAAATAGATTGGGAAAGTCAGTAAATCCCTCAGGATCAACTTTCCACCTATGATGTTTCTTTCTACTTCTCTGAAAATCTTTTCAGTCTAAGAGAATGAAATCTTGACTGTTCTTGTCTGGGGGACAAGGCCCCAAACATATGTTGTAGGGTTACAACACTAAGCCTGTTGCCATGGCTATGTAGAATCTTGATGAGAATATACAGCTTGAGTACCACAGGTGTCTGCTCTGGATAATTGGATTTTCTGTCCTGAGATCTTGGACCAACTTATAGGATCGATAATGGTTTGAACCATGGAGTGGCCACCATAGGCTTATATATTTGAATACTTGATTTCTAGTTGGTGGAACTGTTTGGGAAGGATTAGGAGGTGTGGCCTTGTTGGACAAGGGGTGTTACTAGGGATAGGCTGTGAGTTTTCAAAAGATTCATGCCATTCCCAGTGGATTCTCTCTGACTAATAACTGTGGAACAGCTCTCAGCTGTTCCTTTACTCCACCATCATGCACTCTAACCCTCTGAAACCATAAGCCCGATTAAATATGTTCTTTGGTCATGGTGTTTTGTTGCAGTAGTAGAAAAGTAACTAAGATAAGACCCATCAGCCTTTGATCAGTGAGATTGGAGTGTTACAAATGAACATTTAGGTCTCAATGATACCAGCTTTTATCAGTCCTTCAATGACAGGTTTTAGTCCTGACCTCTGTTCTGAGGACATGGAATATTGTCCTGCCCTTACTGTGTCTCCCAGCGTTATAGAGTGCTATGAACGGGAAGGCTCTTTAGACTTCCTCTATATCCCTTCTTACTCCAACCCTTGAGAAAATGTTCTTTTTACCTGTGAAGTCAAGGGGTTTAGAGAGGCTTGGCTCTGCCTCTTAGCAATTGTTAGCCCCATGTCTAACCTGGACATGAAGTTTCACCCTACTAGGTTAATCCTAGACTCAGGTACAAAGGAATGGTTTTTCTAGTTACTCTTTCCTGGACTCACTCTTTGGCTTCTTAAAAAATGAAGCCTGGGATTCTCCTTTTAACTCTAAATGAGTAGTCCCCCTGGAGATAACTTGAGTCTAGAGGGTTGTATACAATGAGAGGACCTATTTGTACCAGAGTTAACCAAGAGATAATTTCTAGTTATAAACAAGTATAATTAAATATAACTGATATCTTTAGGTTGTTGATAGGATCTTAGTATAAAAGAGCCCTGATGCCCCTGCTGCTCTTTGAAAGCAGTAAAGAAACTCAGGACAGACAGCCCATGTATAGAGCTGGAGCCTTGAGAGCTGGTCTAACTGGTCTACCACCCCAAAGGGTCCTCTAATAAGGACTTAAGTTTGCCTCTCAGAGAGCTGACCTCAGTGCTAGTTAGTGAGACATTAACAAACCTGGTTCCTTCTTCTCTGGGGGGAACTTTCCTGTGGGGAAATAAAGTCAGGAGTTTCTCCTGGAGGGTCAGAGGGCAGGTCAAAGTTTAGAGTTCTCTCTCACATTGCTCAATTTCTCTTCTTAGCTGGGAAAGAGAGGGGTATACAGAGTGAGGTAGGAGAGCTTCTGGCCTAGTCAGAGGGCTCAGTTTGTTGTCCTAAGTCAGTCAGTCCAGGCAGAGGGGCTGGAGCGTCCACCTGAGGAGCTGGTGAGCAAATCCTGTCAGCTTGGTTGTTTGGATCTAGTCGGGGCTGGCCAGAGATAAGTGGGAAGCAAGAGATGACGGGTCTGTTCGGGAACCTCTGTCATAGTTCCTGGCTTCTCACTGGATAAAGGAGCATAGGTCTATGCCTTCCAATAAAGGGCATGGTCAATTTCTTCTTGAGAGATCAGACAAACTCTTACAATTAATATATTCAGTTAAGAGCTGAGAGAGTCACTTTGAAGTATAAGGATAGGTTCCTTGCTCCAAATAAAACAATAGTCATTCAGTTTTCTTGTTGTTTCTGTTTTAAATTATTCTATTATTTAAGCCCAAGTCTTAATGGACTGTCTGGGAGAATCTATCTCTTTACTCTCTTGGAACTCATTTTGGCCTCATTATTTCCCATTCCGATTCCTAAATCAAGAATCCCCGAGAGGCTCAACACCCCACTACTCACTTTCCGTAAGGGGCAGGTCTTTGTACTTCAACTCTGCTGCTTTCTCCATGTCCATCTGCTTCCCTTGCCAGACAGTGTTTAAGATGGGTACCTCTCAGCCCTAGGCAGATGGGTATCAACCTATGATTGCTTCTAGAGGCCTGGCCTGCTACTAAGCCTTATGAGGCCCCTGAACAGCTATAGAACTGTGGAGGGGACTCCATGCTCACACCCTGCTCAGTTGTTTATCTCATTCACACCCAAACAACCCCAAAATGTGCCAACCACTAAGGCAATACTTTGACTTTGGTTTACTTTGATCTGTGGATAGAGTTGCGTGGTTGCCTTTGTGCTGCTTTGTGTGTGGGCCCTTGTGTTGCTGACATTTCTGTCATTACTGATCTAGGGAATATCAAATACCCAGTTATAGGGCCACTTCAATGGGGCTGGCCATAAGACACATTTCTTTTCTTTTCTTTCTTTTTTTTTTTTTCCGAGACAGGGTTTCTCTGTATAACCCTGGCTGTCCTGGAACTCACCCTGTAGACCAGGCTAGCCTCGAACTCTGAAATCCACCTGCCTCTGCCTCCCAAGTGCTGGGATTAAAGACCTGTGCCACCACCGCCTGGCTAAGAGACATTTCTCCAGTGACAAGATTCTGGACTTCTTTGCAAATAGAATTAGAATTCTGGATGAGCTCCCAAGTTGTTGAAATAAAATATAGGGCCCAAGGATTCTCTGATCCTACATAAAGAACACATGCCAAAAAAAAAAAAAAAAAAAAAAAAAAGACTGGGTGGTGAGAACAACCCTGTCAGAGCAGGACTGGGTGGGACCCACAGACTAGAAAGAGCATAGGCTTGACTTGTGAATGAAGCTTGTCTGATATGGATGTATGTAAGGAACAAAGAAGGGCCCCTTCGCTAGGGTCCCACTGATCACCACTCCTTAAAATAAATTAACCCTCTCATGTGGCACACTCATCTGTCTAGATGAATGGGCTCAAGGCTGGCCCCTGGTTGACCCACAAAGACCTATGTCGTTCCCATACCCATGAAGATTTCAAGCAAAGAAAACCTAGAGAGCCTTTTGATATTAGTGGATATCAGGGTTCAGTGGGCACCTCCTGGGGGCTTCCAGGTTATTAGATCCCAGAACAAGGAATCAGAGACACTTGGATGCCAACAGAAACAGGACCATTTTGGGGGGGAGGGGGAATGTATATTTCCAAGAAAGGAAACTGAGCTGGAAATGTTGGAGTAAGAAGAAACTTTAGAAGCTCCAACAGCCACAGCATGGCCACATTGTACAAAGGGGGCGGGGATTTGTGTCACATCAGGCTTTTGGGGTCATTTACGTAGAGTGGGATTTCTCATGTATACTGTGATGTCTATTTCTGTTATAGAAATAAGGGACCGAGAGATGGCTTGAAGGTTAACAGGACATGAGTTCAATTCCCAGTGCCCACATGGTAGTCTGCAACTCCAGTCCCAGAGGATCTGACACTATCTTCTGGCCTGCACAGACATACACATAGGCAAAACACCTACACATATACACATTTAAAAATAAATAAAAATAAGAAATAATGTGCCTACCCAGGTAGGAATCACTCCACACACTTTGAGATTAATTAAGGAAAAGCTCTTTCCTTAAGTGACTGGTTGCCTGGTGCTAACGCCCAAATAAGCGTGACCTCAACAGAAGACTTCATTAGCTTATATAAGATGCATACCTTAGCCTATGCATTTTTCATGCTCTGCCATCTTTAAATCTCTTTTGGGTCCCAGCTTCAGGTTCCACTTCAAACAATTTAAATGGAGGCAGGAGTCTGAAAGTCTGGCTACTTAGGCAGATTTTACACAGTAAAGATAGCACATTCCCAGACTTGTAAGTACACTACTCTTGGTCTTTTCCAAATAGTTGTTAAGCAGGGTCATTTTGTCCACCTCACAGAATTATTTTTTTCTGATAATAGCAAAGGGGACTTAATGATGGTTGTGACCTTACACCCCTGCCCATGCCCCTTAGAGGTATGTGTTTGGTATGGGAACCAGGTCCAAAAGGCAGGTCATAAATCACTGCTGTCTCCTTTGTTGTGGGAAGCTGAGCCTAATGGCTGGTCAGTCCCAGCGAATAAACATTTACATCCTAGCATCCTAAGTTTCACTTATCTCCAGCAGGCCTGGTTAGCATAGTGCTTACCTTCGGGTGTTTTGGAAGCAGATGCTCCCTGTTACCTCCTATCAGGTCCCCGGCAGGTGAGATATTCTGAGCAGGAGGTGTGTGTGTGTGGGGGGGGGGTGTGCTCCAGGGCTCTGCACGGATGCTAACCCAGAGCACAGGGTGCTGGGCTGTGTCTGCCTTACTCACTGCCTCAACCGTTCATGGCCAACTTACTTGAATGAATAGCAACTGGTAGAGAATGTGTGTTCCCCAAGTACCACTTACAGAAGCTCAACTACAGGGACTATGAGCCTCCATTTTTGGAAACAGTTGCAGGCCTGATGAAATATATTTCCTGCCTCATTCATGTAGGCATGCATTTATCTGCTAGATGCTCCAAGTCTGGAGCATAAGGGAACTCTCCCTGTCGGGCACAAAACTTCTAAACACATCTCTTCGGGACCCACGGTGGCCATTGCAGTTGTCTGACTAGCACGTGGGTAGTAGGAAAGGTGACCTTGGGACCTCATGGAGCTGTCCCTTTCCTGCTAGGTTATGTATTAGACCTTGGATGGAGTCACCACTTGACAAAAATTGTTAGAGAAACTTTATTGTTTAAATTATTATATGCTTGGTGTGTGTAGATGGGAGGCGGTGCGTGTGCTGCTGCACACCTGGGGAGGTCAGAGGGCAACTTGCAGGAGTCAGTTCTCTCCTTCCACTGTGTGGCCTCTGGGGATGGAACTCGGGTCATCAGGCTTGGCAGCAAGCACCTTTCACCCACTGAGCCATCTTACCAGCCCAGAAACTAACTTTCTCTTCTCTCTCTCTCTCCCTCCCTCCCTCCCTCCCTTCCTTCTTCCCTCCCTCCCTCCCTCCCTTCCTTCCTTCCTTTTTTTATTATTTTCTTTCTTCCCTTTTTCAGTTTTTCCAGAGAAAGTTTATCTATGTAATAGAGCCCTGGCTATCCTAAACTCACTCTGTAGACCAGGCTGGCCTCCAACTCACAGAGATCCATCTGCCTCTGCCTCCTGAGTGCTGGGATTAAAGGCATGTGCCACCACACCAACCAGAACTTTCTTAGGTATCCTTTAGCACAGTGGTTCTCAACCTTCCTAATGCTGTGATCGCTCAATACAGTTCCTCATATTGTGATGACTCCCAACCATAAAATGTTTCCACTGCTGCTTCATAACCGTAGTAAGTTTGCTACAGTTATGAGTCATAATGTGAATGTTTTTGGAAATAGAGTTGCCAAAGTGGTGGAGCCCCACAGGTTGGGAAATGCTGCTTTAGCAGGCTTCAAATACACAGATACACAAATGAGTGAGTGAGGAAAGTCGCCAGAGGTGCACGTCCATCAGGAAGTTCTCCCCGGCTCTTTTCCTTTGTTAAGGTGCTAAGACCTGAACTTGCGGACTTGTGCATGCCAGGCAGGTGCTCTGCCGCCGCGCTACATCCCAGCTCTTGATTCTTTTGAGACAGACTTTACTTTCACTGTGTAACTCAGGCTGGTCTCAGCTCTTGCCCCTCCTGCCTCAGCCTCACAAATGCTTGGATGACAAGCATATGCCTTTATACTCAACTTCTTCTTTATCTTTTCTGAGGCCTCGGAGGATGCTATGCTTCACTATAACCTAAGTATCTGAATCTTTTCCTTCATCATCTCAAAGGCTAAAACTCTTAATATTCTGCTTTGCAGGCACTGCGGAGAAGGGGGAAGAGACCAAGCCGGATCAGCCATTTTCAGGGCCTTTACCAGGGAGCCTGCCAGCGGACCACGGGCCATTCTCCGCCCCTCACTCCAGTGGGGACCAGCTGTCCCCATCGCAGACTGGGAGATCACATCCAGCACACACAGCCGCTCCCCAGGTGACTGCTGCAGCATCACAGCTCCTACCTCCTGTTGCGTTTAATCACACAATTGGACATATAGTGCTTTCGGAACATAAAAATGTCAAATTTAATTGCTCCATCAATATTCCTAACATGTACCAAGAAACAGCTGGCATTTCATGGTGGAAAGATGGAAAGGAATTGCTGGGGGCACATCATTCAATCACACAGTTTTATCCTGATGAGGAAGGAGTGTCAATAATTGCACTGTTCAGGTACGTGTTCCTTCCTTCTTTCTAAATGCCACCTCCAAAGCAGAATCCTCGAGTAAAAGTCACCCTCATTTTGTTTTTGTTTGTTTGTTTGTTAAGCAATCTTGATCCCCTTAGAGTGTGGTGAAATAGTTGACCCGACTGTGTTGTTGATTTCTTTTAAATAAGCTTCCCTCATGGTAACTGCTGGCTAACACACACTCTGAGAGTTTAGAGGGCTGCTCCCAAGTCATCTAAGGTCAGTATTAAGTACACCTTAGATCCAAGAGCTACCAGAGAGTGGGAAACAGTGTGTGTGAAGGGGGTGCATTCATGTTTGTACCTAGGAGTGCATGTGTGTGTGTGTGTGTGTGTGTGTGTGTGTGTGTGTGTGTGTGTGTGTGAGTGTATGTTCATTTTCGATTCCGGGGACAGAACCCAGAGCCTTGAGCATGCTAAACATATATTCTACCTCTAATCCATACCCCAACCAAAGAGAAAGTGGTGTTTTCCTATAGGCAGGCTCATGGGTAGTCCAGGCTGACCCCAAACTTGCCATATAGCTGAGGCTGGTCTTGAATTCCTGATTCACCTGCTGAGGTCACAAGACTGTATTAAGAAAGTGCTTAGAGGTTTTGTTTTTAAGTTATTTATTACTTTATTTTATATTATGTATGTTTGCCTGAATGTATAGACATGCACTGTGTATGTGCCCGGTGCCCTAACAGGCTAAAGAAGGGTGTTAGATCCTCTGGAACTGGAGTTACAGACAGTTGTGAAGTACCCTGTGCATCCTGGAACTGAACACCAGATCTCTGCGAGAGCAGCATGCACCCTTAACTGCTAAGTCATCTCTCCAGCCCCAGGAAAGTAGCTTTATAAAGGACTGTGTAGAGCATGCCAGCTCTTGGGGAGATGGCTCAGTTGGTAAAGTGCTTGCCTTGCAAGCATGAAGACCTCAGTTTAGTCCTCAGTGGAAGATGATGTATTCCAGTTCTGGGGAGGCCGAAGACAGGTACCTTAGTCTGACTCACCAACGAACATAGCCCACTTGGTAAACACGTATGCACATGTGCACACATGTACACACACACACACACACTCAAGACAACATCAATGCTATCTAGTGGCTATGGGAACTTTAAAACAGTATAGCTGTCGCAGTCCTGATTCACTCTGGCACCGGCCCTCTCTGCCTCTCACCATCTCCTGCCTTCTTTCGGCCGCATCCGGTTCTAGGTAATGAGATCGGCTGTCAGCCACAGTTTCAATATTCCTTCCATTTTGCAAAGGTAAGGTTGATGAGTTAGGGTAACTGTCATCAGCCAAAGCAGGACAAGCATCTGAAATAGTCTATTCTCCCAAAAGCTGAGCCATCGTTTTCAGAGGTTGTGGATTGTGGGATTTTCACTTCTATCTCCTCAGTTATTCCCTGGTTTTATTTTTATTAACATATATTAATCATGCATATTAATGAGGTGCCCTGGGGTATTTACAGTACGTACTGATCGAGTCAGGGTAATTAGTATTTCCTCTTCCTTACCATTTAGAGCTCATCTCTTGTAGATCTTCATAAAATATACACTAGGTTGTTACAAATGACAGCTACCCCACATGCTGCGGAGCACCCAAATATATTCCTTTTACCCAACTTCAGCTCCCGTATCCAGCCTCTCTTTCCCCCCCCCCCCCGTCTTTACCCCACTTCTTAGCCCCTAATAGAGTTCTATATTCTGATTGACTTTTTTAAACCTGGGGGCGTTACTCTTTAGGTTTTGCATGTGCAATTTGAAGAACTGACTTGGTCCAATGTGATGGGAACCACTCAGAGTCAACTCGAGGCCTTTTTTTTTGACCCCTGGAGTGGAGTGGGGCCCTCTCTGATCTGTGTTGTTTTTTCACTTTCTCTGACCTGACCCTTGGCACAATCCCATATGTGTCATGCCTTTAGGTGAATCATTTTTGTTTCCTTTTCAGAAAGCCACCTCACAGTTCCCTGGTGATTCTGGTCAGGATTTAGCTTGTCAGTGTTTCCACTAGTTGTGCCTTGCTTCCGGGCAAAGAACAAACTTCTACGATTCTCTTGGTTTATTTTATTCTGGCAAGGTCTTTAGAGCTGCTCTTCTCAGAAAGTGGCTCTCACTGTGTTTTTTTCTGAATTTACTACAGAAAGCAGATGTTTAACATAAACAAAGCTAACAAATAGAAAAGGACAACATTCCATAATCACCCAGTGTAGGTTTAGGTCATTATCTAAAGAAATGAGCAGATGGGCTGTGTAGGTTAGGTGTCACCTGAAGAGAGCACAGCCCTGCTGTCCCAGCCATCCGTGTGACTCTGGGTCAGCTGCCACAGTGATAGGCTTGGACCACATGGTGTGATTTTTAAAATTATCCTTTAGGCCTGGGAAACAGTTCAATAGGTAAAGTATTTGGCATAAGGACCCGAGTTTGATCCTCAGAACACACTTTTTTTTTAAGCTGAATATGGTGGCCTGCACTTGAAATTCCAGCCCTAGGGAGGCAGATCCCAGGGGCTTTCTCTCTCAGTCTCTGAGCGGGTTCCTGCTGCTTTTGAGGTAGGACTGCATAGACCCCCGTGAGCCAAACTTCCCTACACTTGGGACCTTTTCTGGTCCCAGTTTCTATTGTCACCTCTTTATTTCACTGCTCTTGGTAACAATTAAAATGGGATCAAGGTCTGGAGAGATGGCTCAGCCGTTAAGAGCACAGGCTCTTAACTTGGCCCAGCTCAATTCCCATCGCCTATGTGGTGACCTCACAACCATTTGTTACTCCAGTTCCATGGGATCTGAATCCCTGGTCTGCTCCCCAGGGACACCAGGCATACACATGCTGGCAAAACACCCAGACATGTGACAATGGTGACCATGATGAAGACAAAGAAGGAGGAGGAAGAGGAGGAAGAAGAGAAGGATGAGCAGGAGGAGGAGGAAAAGTGGAATCAAGTGAGACATGGCAGAACGTGCCTATAATCTCAGCAATTTGGCTGAGGCAGGAGGATCTCAAGTGGGAGATTTGTCTGGGCCACACAGCAAATAAAAACTTGTAGGAAAAAGAAAGGGAAGGGAAATGGAATCAAATATGAGCAGAAACCCAGAAAATAAGAGCACAGTTCCTTTAGCCAAAGCACCATGGGCAAAGTTATTGTTAATGACAGGATCCGAGGGACACAGACTTGATTCAGTCACAAAACTTTCTCTCAGAGTCTCTTTCACTTGGTTATCCATCATCCCCTCCCGCAACAGGCGAGAGCAAGGAGTTTGTCAGTGGGCTTTGCACTGATTTGTTAAATTGTATTTTCTTTTTCTTTTTTTGTTTTTGCTTTTGTGTTTGGTAAACTGCATGTAAAATCAATAACTACTTAGGCCCTGTGTGTGTGTGTGTGTGTGTGTGTATGTGTGTATGAGTGTGTGTATGTGCGAGTATGTGACTATTTATGTGTGAGTGTATATGAGTGTGTATATGTGTGAGTGTATGTATATGAGTGTGTGTGAATGTGTTTATGTGTGAGTGTATGTGTGTGAGTGTGTATATGTGTGAGTGTGTGTGAGTGTATGTGTGTGAGTGTGTATATGTGTGTGTATGTGTGTGAGTGTGTATATGTGTGTGAGTGTGTATATGTGTGTGTGTGTATGTGTGTGAGTGCGTATTTGTGTGTGAGTGTGTGTATGTGTGTGTGTGTGTGTGTATGTGTGTGTGAGTGTTTATAAAGGTCAAGGGACTATGTGACCTTCTTCCTAGTCCCTTCCCCCACAGTAATAATTATCTACCTTCTCTGCCTTCTGGTTTGACAGCTCCAAGCTTCTTGTTCACACGGCACCTATGCCTCTTTGTATTTCCCTGAAGAAGACTTGAGAGCTTAACTGCTCGTCAGGAGACATTTCCCGGCAGCCAGCCCAGCATTGGCATGCTGAGGGACAGAGATAATGTCTGCTAGTAGACTATGCTGGCACAGCCCAGCCACCACTGCCCTGGAGCGCGACTTCCCCACGGCCAGTCCTGCAGCTCTGGCCAGGTGGTTCCTGTCTAGACACTGCGGCTCAGTCTGGATCACTTCATTCAGTCTTCTTGATCCAGACGTTTGTATCTCAAAGGCTGATGGAAGTTGCATACCTTGGGCGCGGAGTGATGCTAGGCAGAACCCAGGGTCTGGGGCTGTGCTGGGCTAGTGTTCTGCAGCAGGACTGCATCTGTATTAGTTAGGGTTTTACTGCTGTGAACAGACACCGTGACCAATGCAAGTTCTATAAAAGACAACATTTACTTGGGGCTGGCTTACAGGTTCAGAGGTTCAGTCCACTGTCACCAAGGCAGAAGCATGGCAGCATCCAGACAGGCATGGTGTGGGAGGAGCTGAGAATTCTACATCTTTATCCAAAGGAAGCCAGGAACAGACTCAGCATCCTCAGGCATCTAGGAGGAAGATCTTTAAGCCCAACCCCACAGTGACACACTTCCTCCAACAAGGCCACACCTTCTAATGGTGCCACTTCTTGGGATGAGCATATGCAAACCATCACAGCATCTGCCCAGTCCCACACTATTTTTTAAAGCACCATGAACAATTACAAATTTAAAAATTAAAATATATTATATAAATTAACATCCACAAATGAATGGAGAAATAAAATTAACAAAATATGTGCTAGATAGACCTCAATAATGAATATACTAAGCCATAACTGGGAAAAAGTAATGATTAATAAAGCTACATATATAATATAATAAATTATACATTATTATTACATATATTCATTGTCGTGTATGAAGTATTTTGTAATTGGCTGAACATCTGGGAAAGCATTAAATGTAGACAATGTTTCATATGGCTTCATTAAGTTTACCACAGGAAATAATAAAAACAAAACCAAAAAAGTATGGGAGAGGTGGCTCAGTGGGTAAGGGGGCTTGCCACCAAGTCCTGTGAGCTGTTTGATCCCTGGTACCCACATGGTTGAAGGAGAAAACCAACTCCCTAGAGTTGTCCTCTGACTCCCACGCATGCTCTGAAGCATGCGTGCATAAATGTGCATATACACCTACACACACACACACACACAAAATAAATACATAAAAGTGGAAGGAGAAAACCCCTGAAGCAATTCATTTCAACTATTTAAAACACTTCCCCTCCATCCCTGCCACAGTCCCTCCTTATGGGGAGCCGAGGTTACCTCTCCTTAAGCATCTTTTTGGAGCTCTCAGAGGTCCACGTGCAGTCAGTCCTGTGCATGCTTCATTGTGTGCCCATCCCCACAATGCTGTCCTATGCAGTATTTGTTCATAGCAGTGGTGAGAATCAATGCCCAGGGTTCATATGTTTTGTAGGCATGGAAGTTATAAATCTAGCTGAATCATGTAATGTGCTATGGGTATATTCTACCTTTTTGTTTCCCGTAACTTTTTCTTTTCTTGCTAGCTTGCTTAGTTTTCAACTCTGAAAGGAAGCCCTGTCTCTACTTCCTCTCATGCTCATGAAACTGTCAGAACTGTGCTTTGTCTCACAGTCCCTGTCCCTAATTTGTGTCCTGGTTCCCAGCTCAGTCCTGGGGATTGAACTCAGGTCCCCAGGCTTGATGTCACTTCTACCCTCTGAGCCATTTTGCCTTTCGCCAATGCAGCTTTTATGAATGTTGTATAACTTATTGTTTGTAAACACATTGCAAAGGTGGAAAGAAGGCTGTAGGAGCCAAAGTTGCTTTTTATTCTGTGATGAGATCTCAAAGTATACCCCATGCTGACCTCAAACCCACAGCCCTCCTGCCTCAGCATCCTGAGGGGAGGGGTCACAGGCACACAGCCCTGTGCCAGGTGGGTCAGATATTTCCCAAGTGTTCCAGCTGGAACATAAGCTAAGCCAAGCTAAGATGACTAACAACAAACCAAGACAAATTTCTGTGTGCTAGCGCTGGCCTGACCGTTCCAGGAGAAAGGAACAAGGAGACGGCCACATGTCCCTTGTCTGTGCCTCCCTTCCAGACCCACTACCACATGAGCACGGAATTGGTGTCTGAGGTAAATGCGGCGATGTTGGCCTGCCAGCGTGATGGGTTAGGTGGGGCTGGAGAGACTCTGGCTAAGAGCACCAAATTCGGTTTCCAGCACTCATGCTAGGCACCTCACAGCCATCCGGAAGTCTAGCTCCATGGTGTCAGAGATACCATGGTGGCCTCTTTTGGCATCTGTACACATGTGAGCATGCTCCTACCACACACAAAGGGGGTGGGGCATAAATCTAAAACAAGAAAAGATGATTCGGGTACCGAAAGCTCTAAACCAGACAAGAGGGTACTGGCACTCTGTTTTCACAGTAGCTGCACTTTAGGCAGTCAGGTAAATATTAAAACTCTGCAAAATACTTAGAGACCACGCAAAGTAGAAGCAGAACCTAGTTTCAAGGTCATTTGGGATATAGAACAATTGCTCAGGACCTTGAAATCTCTGGAATTCCATAATCACAATGACTGCCAAAAACTCCTCAGATTTCCAAAAATGTCCTGAAGGAGAAGAACCAAAGCCCTGGTTTAGAAGCTGCCGTGGAAAGCAAGATGCCTGATAGTGTGTGTACTAGGGATTCAAAGAGATGAAAGCAAGAGATGTGAGTGCAAGAGCCACTGTGTGTGTGTGTGTCTGTGTGTGTCTGTGTGTGTAGTGTATGTGCATGTGATAGAGAAAGAGAGAAATGATCAATGAATTCACACTATAGTAAATATCAGCAAATCTGAACCAGCTGGGTGTTGGTTGGAGATCCTGGAAGGCTGCTACTGCCCTTCCTCAGGGGACCTCAGTCTGCAGCTGATTAGAGAACCAGGCATGTTGGGAAGGGTCATCTGCTTTACTCAAGGGTTAAGCGTTCATGGCATTTGAAAAATATTCTTACAGCAGCATGTAGACCACCAAGCACCACAGCCTGGCCATGTTGACACATAAAGATAACCACACGAGACATGTGTTGAAGGATCCTCTGTTTCTCTCATAGGGACTCAAAAGATAGTCACTGCAAATTTCTTTTTGTGTTTTCTTTGAAGCATAACCAGTGTGCAGCGCTCAGACAATGGGACGTATATCTGTAAGATGAAGGTGAATGATAAAGAGATTGTATCTGATCCCATATACGTGGAAGTACAAGGTGAGCCCAAAGCCATATCCTGTTGCCTGAGAACTGGGTAGAGCCTGCATTACAGGTCTCCTACCTGACGCTCGGGGTTTGGTCTGCCTGTTTATAATTCTGTAAACCTTATGAATCCATCAGGTTGGAATTTTACAAGACAATCCTCTTTTTGACTTTAGAAAGTGATGTAATGATTCCGTTCTTGGTGTGTGTGTGTGTGTGTGTGTGTGTGTGTGTGTTTGCCCACCCACCCAAAGGAGTGTGCTAAGCATATGCTGCACTATGGGGCCTCTGTTGCCTACGTGTTGCTCCCCAGCCGTGAGATGCTACCTTCCATGGTGTCCTTGGCAGCATCTCCATCTTATTACCTCTCTGCCTCACCTTCCACATCCCATTCCCACCAAAAGGCTTTTCCAGTGCCCATTCCCTTGTGCACATGAACTTGCTTTTCCAGTGCCCATTCCCTTGTGCACATGAACTTGCCACTGCAGAGGCTTGAGAGAGGGAGAGAGGGGGGAGAAAGGGGCGAAGGAGGGAGTCATACTCACAGTGGGTAAGTACGGAGGGAAGAGACAGGAAAACAGCCTGTCGGATAAGTATCATAGGGACCTTGGCTTTGGACCCATCCCAGACTAGACAGCTGATGCCAGGATTGTGTGGGTATCAGTCAACAGGAGGGCATCCCTACATTTTGAATTAATCTTGTAAAATACAGTTATTTAGTAGACAATTTACTTGTCAGGATCCCAAGAAAATACACAAGTTGAAGAAAAGTCTGAATCTTGAAAGCTTTGAATCAGGGAAAAAAAAAGAATCCTATTATCCTGTGTGGAACCAGATTTGTGAGACACGAGTTTAAAAAACCCGTGATTTAAGTGTTAAGGCTAGCCGGCTTGCCCTGGTAAAATTTTGGGCATGTAGTCCAAACAAGTAATCATTGGCTTTCTCTGAAAATTCCCCAGACTCTCTTGTGGGCCAGATTTTGGAGTTTCAGTAGATTTTAGGATTATAACTATAGAACTTTGCTGATTATGTCTTCAAGTGAGTGCTTGCTATAAACTCTTTAGTTTTACACAAATACATGTATGTGGGGGTGGGTGGGTAGGGGTGGACTTCAGAGTCCAGACGAGGACACTGGAGTTACGGAAGTCGCGAGCTGCCTGATGTGGCTTCTGAGATGAACTTGGATCCCCTGGAAAAGCGGCGAGCACTCTTAAATGCTAGCCATCTTTCCTGCCTCGCTCTGCTTGTTTTGATGAGAAATCCGGCCAACCTGCCAACCAGTGCCAAGCCCTTGAGCAACAAACACCTGATTTAAAAGCCAGCTATGGATTCCATTCTGGCCAAAGCAGATGAATCACCACTCACTGTGCCTAGAAAAAAAAAGTGTCCTAGAAAGCTGGCTGGGGGTAGACTGGGAGTCAAGAACCTCTGCCCTCTTTATTACTTTACTTGGAGGTGACAATTGGCTATTTCAGACCCGGGGAAACCCCCGATCCCTGATTTAAAGGCTCTGCTTCTGGTTAAAATGTGCTCTGCTCCACTCTCTCTGCAGGACTCCCTTACTTTATTAAGCAGCCTGAGAGCATGAATGTCACCAGAAACACAGCCTTCAATCTCACCTGCCAGGCCGTGGGCCCACCTGAGCCCGTCAATATCTTCTGGGTTCAAAATAGCAGCCGTGTTAATGAAAAACCGGAAAGGTCCCCGTCTGTCCTAACTGTACCTGGTGAGTCTGAGTGTTCTGCTTATGTTTGACATTCATTCATTCATTCATTTCTTCTCCTCTAACTGTAGAGGTGACAAAACTTTGGTGATGACCCCAACAGTGGTCAGTCAAGAAGGGCAGAAACAGGTATGGGAACACTAGGGGAATAGGTGCATTGGAAGGGAAGTGGGATGTCCAGTTGACCACCTGACAGAATCCAGCCCAGGCATCCAGAGCCCCGTTCACATCTCCGTGGCACTGTGGCCTTGCCTACCTGGCAGAAATTACCCTATAGAAACACTAAGGTAAAAACCTAATTGAGGTTGGATGCCAAGAAAGTGGATCGGTCACGGAGCACTGTGGCAGGAAGTTTGTGAGTCACTGCGGGACTGCGGTGAATTGACATTCCATGGTCATCTTGATCTCCATCCAAACCAGAATGCCTTGGCTTTGCTCCTGCTCTTGGGGCTGCCACTGAAGCTTCCGGTGCCGCTCAGGCCAATAGGCTCCTCTATTGCTTCCCTGGTTGCCTTTTTGAGCTCCATGTGACGATGTGGCCACCCTCCATCCCTTCTTCCTTTCTCATGCATTCAGCGAGTGTTCGGGAGGGTCTGCTGTGTGCCCAAGGCAGATCTAGGCCTGAGGTCTCGGTGGCGGATGTTTTAAAAGGCACATGATCCTGGCTGTCTTCCCTCTTCATTGCATCTTCTTTGTTGCCGGGCCAGTTCTGAACATCGGGTGCCCAGCTCAGTCCCGGCCCAGCTCCTTTCCCTCCGAGTCACACCCTCCTGGCTGAGTTCCTCCGCCAGCTTCAATGCCATCTGTGGGACGGCTGCCTGGAACTGTATGTCTCAGGCCCCGTCCTCTCAGCTGAGCTCCACTCTGTGTCCAGCCACCTCCTTAGCTTTTCCTACTTGTTGACTGTGTATGCATTTTAAAATGCCAGTCATTCCCCTCAATCTTCTGCCTCAGAATTCCCCCGTCTTGCTAAATAATTCACAGAAAGGACACTCCTCCCTTTCCTCATTTTTTTTTTATGCTGAAAGCCTCAGCAGTTTTGTGAATTCTGCTTCTACAGCACAGCCCGCCTCAATCCATCTCCATGGTTCACATCAGCTCCTGCCAAAACCACTGCTCCCATACTGTCCTGCGTCTCTCCGGTCTCCTCAGCAGTAGCTCGTGTCACTCACCTTATGAAACCCCATCAGTGGCTTCCTGTTGATCTAGACTATCACACAGAATCCTTCCTGGCCTTGTCGGTTAGTCCTTCACGCTCTGGGCCCTGCCCAGCTCTCTTCCCCACACCCAGTCCTCAGCCTGTGCTCACTAAGCACCGTTGACACGGAGTCCCTTCCATTTCTTCAGACACATCCTATGTCTTCCTGCTCAGGACTTTGTACCTCTCTTCTGTCTGCCCACAGAATCTTCCCACCTGCCCTTTGTCCTGTGACACATACATGTATCACTTAAGAGAGTGTCTTTCCTCTTTTTTTGACTCCCAGTCAGATCGTGTGTGCATCGTTCACTGCCCTTATCAGAGTTTAACTATGTTTACTTCATGTAAGAATGGAAGTACGTAACTAACATAAGTCTCCCTTCTGAGCATGCTCCCTGAGACTCTGGACTTTGTGTTTGGTGTCCCACTGCAGGCCACCTTAAGCAGGATCCCACTGGTGTCTTGAGCTGAGGCTGCATAAGCAAGTGAATTCCAATCCCCGGCGTGTCATGGAGGCCCCTGAGTAACCCCTGATGGTGGGAGAGGTGATATGGGATTCTCTGCCTTCATCTAAGTTTTCTTTGAGTTCCTCCAAGAAATAGATAATTGGAAAACTTGCATGTTTAAAATCAATTTCAAATAATACTCTCTCTGTGAGATAATTGCTCCATAGTCCTTGAAAGAAAGATATTCCTATTATTATTTTTTTTTGAGATATGGTTTTATGTAGCCCAGGCTGGTCTCAAACTTGCTATATAGCTCAGGCTGACCCTGAATTCGCCATCCACCTGCATTTACTTACCAGAGTCAAGTGCTGGAATTTCCAGTCTGGGCCATTGCAACCAGCAATACTAAGATAAAAAACCCAGATATTATATATTTAATGTAAACTTCTTTTCACATTTGTGGGAGGTCTGTGTGGGGGGGTTAGAGGTTAAAGGACAACTTGTAGGTTTTTGTTTGCTTCTTCCTCCATGTAAGTGAGCTCCGGTCATCAGGCACAGCAGTGGCTGCCTTTATTTCCCAAGCCAGCTCACTGGCCTCAACGCTTTGTTTTTTTAGTTGAGAAAAATAGGGTATGCATTTATCATGGAGGGTGTGCTGTTTTGAGATGCGTATGTGTATTATGGTATGGCTTTAGTAACTAACATATGTACTCCCTCAAACATACTGTCTTAATCTTTATTATTATTGTCTCTGTGTGGATGTCCACATGCCACATGACCTGTGGCGGCCAGAGGCAACTTGGTGGAAGTAGTTCTTTAACCTCCTTTACATGGATGGCTTCCAGAGACTGAAGTCAAGTTTACTCGAGAAGTGATGACTTTACCCACTGTGCCATCTCACCAGCCCCACAGGACTGGTTTTTTGTTTTTTTTTGTTTGTCTGTTTGTTTTTTTTGGGGGGGGGGGTTGTTTTGGTTTTGTCTGTTTGTATCTTAAATCATCTGTATTTAGGAGACATAGCTAAAAGGGTTGAAAGAAAAAGTACCCATATTTTAAAGTTTGAAAATCCTATTCTATTTCCAAAAATGTCCTTGCCAATTTCTAGCCTTTCTGGTAATGCACAGAGGCATGGTTTCTATAGGCTCTGGGCCGTGTGTACACAACATTAGCAGATTTTTATTTATTGCCAACCTTTTTTTACGTGCGTGTATCTAAATGTGTGTGTGTATGTGTGTGTGTGTGTGTGTGTAAGCATGTATGTGGAGGGCACTGGTTGACATCAGGTGCCTTTCTCAATAGCACTCTGTCTTAGTTTTTGAGACATCATCTCTCACCAAACCTGATGTCTGCAGACTTGACAAGGCGAGCTGGTCAGCAAAGCCCAGGGCTCCTGTTGTCTCTCTGCTTGCAGAGATTCAAATGACACCTTTTCTGGCTTTGTTCTTTTACATGTTTGTTTCTTTGTTTGTTTGTTTGTTTGTTTGTTTTGCCCCATCTTGCTAGAAGATTCTCTCACCGATCATAATACAGTAAACCTTCCCCCGACCCCCATCTGAGAAAATTCTGTTTGGAAGAACATTCCAGAAATAAAGAGAATATATTCACATATTTTTATCACAGTGTGTTTTAGGGGTTATAGTGTCTTATTAGTAGCTCTCATTATGGATCTTTTAGTGTACCTTGTTTATAAATTAAACTTTGTCAGAAGCGTCTGTGTCTAGGAAAAACATTTATTTCTGGAGTCTGGAACTGAGATTTCAAGTGTATGTTAAGAGTCCTGGGAGTACATTCCCCACAAACTCAAGTGGGGAGGTGCTTTGTCTCATTCACTCCTTTATTGTCTTTGAGAGCCTCAGAGAGCAGGAACTAAAACGTCCTTTGGTTGTGTCTTCAATATCTAGGAATGATGGGCAGGAGAGGGCCCAATGCCTTATCACAAGAAAGCCCCTTTAAAACTGTAAATATCCCATCAGATAGCCCATGACAATGGAAAGTCTCTCTGACATCTTGTACATAAGGCGTGGGCTTCACCAATTTCTCTGTACTTTCCCGAGCAAAGACTAACGTCTCTGTAAGTGGAGCCTGTGGTGTAAGCTGCCAAGCTGGCATCGTCCACCTACTTCCCGGGTGACTACAGTGGACCCCATTGCTCAAGCAGTTCTCCTGGTTGTGAAAGGTTGGAAGAGCGGGTTTCTGACTTTCCTCTTTCTCTTTTCTTTTTGGTGAGGGCCAAGTTTGCATGTGTGTGGGAGCGGGGTCCTAGCCCTGCAGGTCCTTGACAATCATACGCTTTATCGTCCAGCTGTACTCCAGCCCTGTGCTTTTAAAAGTTTTCTAGGATTCATGTTGATTATATCAAAACAACATGTCATCTCTACATTCAAGTCAACCCAACCAACTTATGATTGCTTCAAATGCAGCCACCACCTGCCACCCTGTTCTCCCTTAGGCAGAGGAGACAGCACCAGATGCCTCACCGTCTCAGAATCTTATCATCTTTTTAGACTCGTTTAATTTATTTTATGTGCATGAGTATTTTGCCCTCGTGTAGCTGCATGTGCCATGTGTGTGTGCCTGGTCTCCACGAAGGTCATAGAAAGCATCTGATTCCCTGGAATTGGAACTATTATGTCAGTGGTGGGAACTGAATCTGGATCCTCTGCAAAAGCAACACATGCTCTTAAACACCGACCTGTCTCTCTAGCCCCTCCTACAAATACTTTTACTTTGTTTGATAGCAAAGATGGCATAGCTGGTGCTCAACAGTGAAGGCCTCCTGAGCCAATAATGTGTTCTAGTTGGAAGCCTGAAGTTTACCCAGATTCTTCTGTCTGCCCTGTCAGCCCGACAGTCACCAGGCTCTGCACATTGATCTCGACTGTCTGCTGAGCCCCTGCCCCTGTGTTTTTCCACAGCGATGCCCTTCATTCATATTTTCCTGCTTCTTTGCCAACACTGTGAGCCCTAACTGTGGTCCTGCATTCCTTGTCCCTCTGCGCTCTCCCCCTCCCCTAGGCTGCCACCTACACAGTGAGTCATTCTCTGCTTTGTCAGCTTCTCCCAAAACACAGAGCTTCCCACTGAAGGCAGGACCATTCATTCCTAGCCGGTTGAAGTCTACCGTTTTACTCTGATGACCCATATCCCTCAGCCCTTTGACCTATATCCCCCTCCACCTCTCCTGAAGCATCATCGCTGCCTGCGCATGGGATCTCACGAGCCTCCGGCACTGTGCCGCCTTGCTTGGCTTCCCACGCTGACCCTTCTAGCCCAGCTGCTTTCTTCTCATTGGCTTTCTGTTAAGCCCCTCTTCTGTCTTTTTGACTTTTGGCCCTCTGCTCATCTCTGAATGCCTGCCTGGCCACCCTGCCATTATCTGAACCCTCACAGGCCCCCTGACTTCAGTACCTCTGCTTCATACTCAACCACAACCATCTACTTGTCCCCAGGAGAGGCTAGCATTTTATGTACTGATTATGTATGAAGTGTAAGCTAGTGTAGCCCTCTCTCTTCAGTGAATGGCTGACTGAACCACTGAACAAATGAGCAGTTAACCTACAGGCTCGAGATGCAGTCCGGTTGGTAAAAGGCTTGCCCACCATCGGATCCCTAGCACCATGGAAACTGGTCTTGATGGTGCATACCTGTAATCCCAGCACTTGGGGAGTGGGAAGTAGAAACATCATAGATTCAAGGTCATTCTTGACAATATAGTGAGTTGGAGGGAGTCATGAGATCTCATCTTAAAAAAACAAAAAACAAAATTTCCTGGATACAGACTTTTCCTCTCAATCCAAGAAAGTATCCAGTAGGGAAGCAATTGACAGGCCCAGGCAGTTTGGACTGCTTTCAGTAGGCTTATGTGCTTAAGACAGGATCTGGCTCCAGGCTGGCCTCATCTCTAGAAGAGCTGGGGTTACAGGAATATGTCACCACACTCGTGGCACTTTTCTCCTCTTGTCACAATCCCTCCCCACCTGACTCTAATGGAAAAGCTGTCCCAAAGACACAGGGGGAAAGAAAGGTCCTGTGTCTGAAGGCCATTATTCTGGGTGAATAAAGTCAGCCTCAAAGGGTCTGATTCCACTGAAATCACTGTCTCCAAGTGCAAATTACCACGGTAGAGAAGGGATCAGTTCTCTCCATTGGTTCTCTTAGGCTAGGACATTCCCACGGGGGAGTCCTCTTTCAGTGGAACGGTTTTGTAGGCACAGATCTTTACCTGTGATTAAAATTTCGTAGGATTATACACACATAAATGTGTTCTCCCCTAGTTAAAAAAAAAAGCTGATAAAATCAGAGTAAGGTTGAATTTTAATGACTATCAGTGTACCAAAGTCACCTTCCTGGTTTTCATCCTGGTATTATGACTGTTTAAAATTTTTTTTCATGGAGGACGGGAGGGAACAGGAACTTGGTGCTATTTTTGCAACTTTTTTTGTGAATCTAAAATTACTTCAATCTGAATTTTTTTCCCTTTTAAAGAAGCATTTTGTAAGGCTTGGTGGTAGAGAGCTTGCCTACCACACACAAGGCCTGGTTTCTGCTTTCACACTGTAAAGCAAACAAAAAGCCCAGCGCAGGCTTGAGGGTGTAGCTCAGTAGGTAAAGTGCTTGTCTGTCATTCCTGAGTCCCCAGGTTGATCTGCAGCACGGAATAAACCAGGTGTGGCGGAGGCATGCGTGTAATGGGATCCCTTTGGGATGTAGGGCAGGAGGGTCAGACATTTAAAGTCATCGTCACCTACGTGGTGAATATATGATCATCCTGGGCTACTGAGACCCTGTCTCAAAAACAGAAGACAAAATCCTTAGCACCAGGAATAACAGAGAAGTAAATGCTTTTTTTTTTCTTTTTCTTGAATGATGCCAAATCTGAAATGTACAAAGACCTTTCCTGCCTGGTATTAATGGTGGAATGTACTGTAGGTGATTGAGTACAACCTCTCTTAGCATACAGATTGATGACATCTTGTTTTTTTATGTCCCTGGACAACTCACATAGCTTCTTAAAATTTAATTTTATTATGAGTATATGGGGGAAGAGGCTTATATACGTGGGTGCAGTGCCCATGGTGGCCGAAAGAAGGCTTTGGATCTCCTGTACTGAAGAAATGACTTACCAGTTAAGAGCGCCTGTTGCTCCTGCAGAGTATGGAGTTCAGTTCCCGGCATGGGTATCAGACAGCTCACAACCACCTCTAACTCCTTCTTGCTCCAAGGGAGTCAATGTCTTCTTCTAGACTCCATGGGCACCCACACACAGAAGATATACGCTCACAGAGACAAGTACACGCAAATAAAAATAAAACTTAAAAACAAAACAAAACACCAATTATCTGTTTAAATGGACAACTAACAAGTAGTTTTGGTTTGGTTAGCTGGATTTCATTCCTAATATTCATCATAATAACCACGACGGGAGAATTTATACAAATCAGTTCCTCATTCTTACAGTGCTTGCCAAACGATTTGCTTTGAATCCCATTCCATTGTTAATGCCTGTTTTGTAATCAGGAACTTGCTTAAAGTCTGTTCTTAGGAGGGCAGCTGGAACAATCCTGACGAAGCCAAATCTGCCAGTCCTCCTCTAGAGCTCCAGCCCCCCTTCCCCTGCTGGAAAAAAAAAAGGCCTGGGCTGTTTATGTGCTAGGATTCCCCAGGCTATTCCATAATCCTAGGTATTTCCCCTGAGGCATTGCTCTAAACTCTACCTTTAATCTCTAGCTCTGTTGAAAATCAGACCAGGCTTCCCCACCCACCCAGACCATCCAGACTTCAAGGGTTTCCTGGTACCTGCCACCTTCCTGTCACCTTCCTGCCATAGCAATCAGCTTCTCTATCAGGTCCTGCTTCATTCTGCTCTGGGGGAGAACGCGAGCTCTAAGGGACAGGAATTAAAGACATCCCAGGCTCCTGGGGGGAAAGTCTAGCACATAGTGAGTTCTTCATATTTGTTGAGAGGCTGAAACCAGAGCAAACAGAGTTCCAAGTAATGAGCCATTTTCCCCATACAGTGTGTTATGTGTATTGCATTCTCTGGTAGAGAGACAGACACAAGGGGGGAAAAACCGAAAATGCAGGATTGTTTATTTCATTAAATTTCAGGGTTGCTTAATCCAGAGCACAGAGACTCGGCCTGATTGCTCCTGGAAGTTGCTTCCTCAGCAACTGTGATTGTCCTTCCCTCGAGGGAACATCTTGTTCCCCAAAGCTCCTTAAAATATCTCACGTCTGGGTCACAGGCTGCCATTTCTCACACTGTGTGTGTATGTGTGTGTGTGTGTGGGGGGGTCTGGGTCTGTGTGTATCTGTGTGTGTGTGTGTGTGTCTCGTCTGTGTGTCTGGGAGCCATGGGACAAGCGAGAGAGCTATAGCCTATACCCTGGGGCTTAGGGAGGGAAGCCTTCCACTGGAACCCAGGGCACAGGCGGGAGGAAGAGGTTTCAGGCCCTGTGGAGTCCCCACCAGGAGCACTCAGGATCTGTGGGAGGAAGGGTGGAGACCCGAGGCTCACAGATGCTGTTCTCCCAGGAAAGCCACAAGGGTTTGGGCCATAAAGCTCTCAGGTTTATTTCAACAGGATGAGTATTGTCCCTGCGTAGAGCAGAGCAGGCGAGAAAGAAAAAGCTGGCTTTTCCTGCGGAGCACTCCGTAGAGCGAGCCTGGCTGTGTCAACAAGACCGTGCTTGAGAGTTAGTGCCGCTAAACCAGAAAACCACAAGGGAAAAAGTTACACGGGGCAGGGTGTGGTTCTGTGGTAGAGCCGTAGCCTAGAATGAATGAGGTCATAGTTCTGTCCCTGGAATGCAGAGGATGGACTACCTGGTGGGGTGAGGTGGGGTGGGGTAGGGTAGGGTGGGGTAGGGTGGGGTGGGGTTGGGATGAGGTGGGGTGGGGTACCCCTGAAGCTGTAAGTGCCAGTCTAGTTTTGGAGAAAGTTGCCTTTATTTAGATGGGTTTCTACTTCTGTCTGCCTGCATCTCTTCGGCTTGTGGGGGTCAACCCCCCACCCACATGGGGAAGCATTGGAGCTGGTCTCTGGGAGTTCCAATTTGATGTGGGTACCTTGTGCTGCTGAGACATCTGCTATAAACTGTTTTTCTGACCTTGTGTAAACTTTGGTGAGAAAAAAACACACACACAGAGGAAAATGACTTCCTGCTTGATCTAAAATCAAGTCGCACAGTAGCCAGCTTCCCTTTAGACACTTGTCTGCCCGTCCACCTTACAGGTTGGGACAGTGTACCGGCTGATTGTCCCTCCTTCAGGGAGCTGCCGTGAGGACCCAGTCCCAGTGAAATAAACCTGGTTTGTCGCAGGGCCGAGTCTTCCTGCCTTGCTTAGCGTGAAATGTGATTTTTTTGGTAGTTAATACTCCATGAATGTTTCCTGAAATTTTGGATAAGAGTAACTAAAATCAAATGGTAGGTACTGGCCTGCACACATGAACCACACCTAAAATAACTAAGTAAATAAATAAATAATAGAATTCCTTGTGATCTGATGGAGCTAAACTGTGGTTTTCCTAAGAGCCAGCATTGCAAGCTCTTAGGCGCTGATAGGATAGGCGTCTCCCCTGGGAGATCAGGACCCATTGGTTATGAGGATGCTGCAGCCCAACAGCGAGGCTGTGGCGTGGAGTGCAGCAGAATGCACCCCACGCACTGTGGGTCCTGCCTTGGTCCTCACTGTGTATTCTCCTTCCCACAATCAAAGCCTGACCAACTGATGCCCAGAGAGGGCTTTTTGTTTGTGCATTTGCTGTTGTTTACCACCCCCCCCCTCATTTTTTCCTCCTTTTCCAAGAGGTAGAGACTCCCGCTGCCCCTCCCCCAGAGTCCCAGGGCAGCAGTTAAGTCAGATGGGGGAAGAGGTTGAGACACAGTCTATGTAGTTCTGGCTGCCTCAGAACTCACTCTGTAGGCCAGGCTAGCCTTGAACTTACAGAGATCTGCCTGCCTCTGCCCTCTAAGTGCTGCAATGTGAGCCACTGCACCCAGCCAGAGTTCAGTCACAAACACAACAGTCGGCACAGAAGCACATGCAGGCAATGATGGGTGTCCGGATCCCTTTAAGAGTTAAAAATTGACTCACTTCGTCTCTGCTAGTCGGGCTTGGGTTTAAGTCTTTTCAAAGCTAAGCAATGTTGTTCGGAGCTAGTTTTTGAGACTCCTGCCTATCACCGTGGAGGAGCTGTCAGAGAATGAAGAGGACTCGTCCGATGTCCTACAACCAGAAACACTAGCAAAGGTCATGAAAAAGCCAACCCTGAACCCCAGTGCCAAGCAGTTGGCACATCATCGCAGCCTCCGTCACCGGATTGAGAGCAGACCTGTGGAGAACAGAAGTGAAAGAATCTTGAGGGAAGTTCAAAGCGCCTTTCCCAAGAGAAGGATCAGCACATGGTTGCCGGTACTGAAAGATTCTAGAGCAAGAATGAGAAGATTTGTTCGGATTGAGCAGAGAGAAAAAAGGCTTGAGGGCCTTGAGACTCAAGGGGACAGTGAGCCATTCAGATGTCTCTGCACCTTTTGCCATTATCAAAGATAGAATGCTTCTGAGAATGCTAAAACAGGGAAGAATTAGGACAATTAGTTTAAATTGTACACTGTCCTCCTGTTACAGATGCCATGCAGCAGATGTGAAAGCTGTTTTTTGTTTGTTTAAGATTAAACTTTTCCTGGTGCTGGGGAATCTTCTAACTTGTTAACCTTTACATTATATATAGGATGTGTAATGTTTGGATTCATGTGAATGACTTAAATTTACCCAAAGAAGCGAGAATGAGTCAAAATATTCTGCGAATTTTAGAAGCCTCAAGCCTGGGGCTAGGAAATAATGTAAATAGAATTTGGAGTAGTTTGGTTTAGAAGGTAATTGGAATAGATCGTTGGATTTTCTGGTTTGCAGAAATTTTTTAATAAAGGCAATCTTGTTATCTCAATTTTTTTTGTAATAACTACACAGAAAAGATTAGAATGAGCCATTTGCAATGGGGGGATTGTTTTTACATGTGCATGTGTGCAAACACAGTCGTGATGTCCTGAATGTGACTTTTCAGTATATTTCCAACCATGAGATCAAACTCAGGTTGTCAGGCCAGCGCCTTTTCCGAACCACTGAGTCATCAGCTGGCCTCTTTGTTTTTACATTTTTGTGTTTGTGATGTGTGCTACCAGCCCTGCTTATTTTTGTTTGAGACAGGGTCTCCATGAGACCTAGCCGGTCTCTTAACTCCTGGTTCTGCTTCCCTATTTCTCAAGTTTTGGCACCATAGGCTTGTCAGCAAGATCTGGAAAATGCTTGCCTTGATTTTGTATTTGTTCATGCTGTGTAATAAAACAATTGATTGATATATTCCTTAAAAAAAAAGAGTTAAAACTGTTGAAAAAGTAAAACAAAACAAGTTTGTACTAATTATGCCAATCTGGCTATGGAATTAGAAAGTAAAGTAGAAAACTTTTAAAAATGAGGATATGCAAGCCTATGTTCCACTGACTGGTAGATGTGTGGCGTCATCATATGACATCATCCTCTGGAAAATTCCTTCATGCATTCATAAGATAATGAGCATGAAAAGGAAAATAACATTGCTATTATGAGGATAAGCTAACTTTTGAGAGCAAGTGTCTCAGTACCTCCTGAAGTCTGTGGACCCAAGTCTGAGAACAGTTCTATGACACCTTGTCTCAGGGTTCAGAACTTTCTAGATTGCATGCACGGAATAATTACAACTTGATCTAGCAAAAGAGATACACTTCTGAGGTGGGGGGTGAGGGGAATGTTGCTTGCCTATCGTACATGAAGTGTCCGTAGTGATGGGTCTCATCCCCATCACTAACAGAAGAAAACATGGAATTACTTATACCAATTAATTGTTTCCTGATAATTTCTATAAATATAATCTATCAAAAGAAAGAAAATCATATGGTTATTATTTGAAGATTTTCAAGCACACATGTGGATGCTGTTAAATATCATGGGAGAAGTACAAAATCTTGGTGGAAAATTTACACTCTGTAGGAGTAGTGATTTCAGCAGGGGTTGTTGGTGTCAGGATATTGCAGGTGGACTTGGGGATTAGGTAGGTCCAAGTGTCTAGGTTCTATCCAGTTTTCTAGGTCTCTACTATTACATTTTATTCAGCTACCTGAATCATGGAAAAATTTGGAATGTAGATTATCAGAATGTTTGAGTGGCTGTGCATACTTTTCAGAATTAGGAGGAAGCACACAGAAGATATAAGGACACCCCCTTCCTGCAGAGTAGTCATTCACAAGCATCCTTTATAGATGCAAGTAATGGGCGCAAGATAAACTATTCATTTCCAGATAACTAATTATTTGCTTTAGCCACCATACAAAATAGGAGGCCCCCACCCAGAGAGGAAGTGAACACACAAAGATGGCTCCCGAGCGAAGCCACTGTTCTTGGTGCTTTAAATTGTCAGGAAAGCTCAATTAAGCAATCCACTTGAGGATGTCCCTCCAGTGTTCCACCACTGGGAACTCTTTCCCTTGGTTCCTGTGTCTTTCTGTCTGTGTTGACCGTTGTGTTTGTGACTGAACTCTGGCTGGGTGCAGTGGCTCAGACCCCTTAGGGGGCAGACTTAGAGGGCAGAGGCAGGCAGAGCTCTGTAAGTTCAAGGCCAGCCTGGTCTACAGAGTGAGTTCCAGGACAGCTAGAAATACATAGATAGTGTCTCAACCTCTTCCCTCATCAGATTCAAAAAAGTCTGGACAACACTACCTGGTATTCAGGGATTGAAGGATGAAAACAGCTGCCCCTGGGGCCAGGGCTGCCCTGCTCTGGGCACCTGTGGTTTCTTCTCAGGTTGGTTTTCCTATATCTATCATGCTTTTCTCTTTACATTAATTTTACACTTTAGGCTAGAAGCTATGAACCAAGAAATAAAAGCTGGCAAAGCCACTAGTCTCTAATCCAGGACAGCCTGTTTATCTGCCACGAATCTCACCAGTGCCTTTCCATCCCAGGTCTGACAGAGACGGCAGTCTTCAGCTGTGAGGCCCACAATGACAAAGGGCTGACGGTGTCCAAGGGTGTTCAGATCAACATCAAAGGTGAGCAGGAAGGCCAGGGCTCTCTAGCAGGTCCTGGGGGGGGGGGGGCTGGGGACGGACACAGGATTGAGTCTGGCTTACTCCATGACTTTCTCTGTAACATTACACAAGTCTCTTCTTCTCTTTGATTGTCAGTGTTGGGGGGAAAAAAACCCTCAGGACAATTATAAAGCCTACTTATTTTTGAGGCTTGGTTATTTAATACAAGTAATATGTTCATAGCAGTTCTTGGCACATACATCTTTGATAAGCATTAGCTAGTGTAGTTCTGCTTAGCACAAGAAGAAAATAAGCGAGAAGCGTTACCTCCATTTTCGCTTTCCCATTTTTGCCTTGCATTTATCTTCATTAACTGTTGAAGGCCCCAGAGGTGGTCTCATCAGGTCTGCTGCTGGTGAGGACTTGGCCAACAGAGCCTGATCCAGATCTTACAACTAGGAGCAGAGAGCAGGTGGGATCAGTCTTTCTCCTCTCCCTTTCCATCTTACCTCCCATTTCACTAGATGGGAGCTCATTGGACAGTTGACTGACAGTAACAGAATCCAAGGCAGAAGTTAGTGGAGACAGTACAGTCCTTCACTCTGTCCCTCTACTCCCCACATTCTTACAGAAACTCAAGCCCATTTTATATTCTACTCTCACATAAATCTTTAGATAGAAAAGAGTAAATACTGGATTCATGACTCCTCCTATCCTTGGGAAATCAAAGCAACACAAAGACACGTTGGAACATGTTGAATAATGAGTTAAGGCTGAGCATGCAGAGGAGGAGATTTAAAACTACGGAAGAAGTTCTAAAAGATTCTGATTTCAGTTTCGGTAAATGGACTAGGTGAAGGATATGACATAGCATTTTGTAAAGGTTCATTGTAAAAGAAAAAAAAGCAAACTAAAAGTGACTCCAGGAGGAAGTGTATAACTTCCTTCCTTTTCCACAAATTCCGCTATTACAGTTTCAAAAGGCATGTTGGGAATCTCAGAAATCCGCTGCCAGTGCGTGCAGAGGTTTACACTTCTGGGAGTTTAGACATGTATAAAGTGGGAAGTATTGAAATGGGTGCTCCATGTAGAATCTCACCTAGGCTTTCTTTAAAAACTCTTTCCTATTTCCAAACCCCGTGGGATTTCTATTTATTTTAAGACAAGGTGACCTTGAACTTCTGGTTCTTCTGCCTTGTCTCCCCAGCTCTGAGGCCAAACTTGTGTTTCTGATCTTCATTTATCTTAGAAGTTTTGTTTTTTGTTTTTGTTTTTTGTTTGTTTGTTTTTTGTTTTTTTCAAGACAGGGTTTCTCTGTGTAGCCCTGGCTGTCCTGGAACTCACTCTGTAGACCAGGCTGGCCTCAAACTCAGAAATCTACCTGCCTCTGCCTCCCAAGTGTTGGAATTACAGGAGTGTGCCACCACACCTGGCCTACCTTAAAAGTTTTGTCAGAACAACCAAGGCCTCCTTTGTCTAAGCCAATGGCTCTCAGTCTCCTAATGTTGCGATCCCTTAACACAGTTCCTTATGTTGTGGTCACCCACAACTATAAAATTATTTAGTTGTTGCTTCATAACTATAATTTTGCTACTGTTACGAATGGTAATGTAAATATCTGTGTATTCCAATGTTCACCAAAGCTACTCTGGTAAAAGAGTTGTTTGCCTCCCCCCCCCCCCCCATCAAGGGTCACAACCCACAGGTTGAAATGGACTGGTTTGATACTTGCGGCCTCCTGTGGTTTATAATTGTGATTATATGTGTGTGTCTTTGTTTTTTCCACAGTAATCCCCTCCCCACCCACTGAAGTCCACATCCTTAGCAGTACAGCACATGGAATCCTGGTCTCCTGGATTCCGGGTTTTGATGGCTACTCCCCACTTCAGAACTGCAGCATTCAGGTAAATCTCCAGGATGGAGAGGGAAGGGGCTAGGTGGTGCTCCCTGACTTTCCCTCCTCCTCCCCAGGGTGTGCATGGAAGGTATACCTCCCTGCTCAGAACCTCTTCCACTTCCCTCAGTGTCCACCATCATGGACTCTGGCTACGGGGCTCCATTATGGCTCAGGACCCAAGCCAGAGAGAAACGTGTTTCCAAGGACAAAGGCTTTGAAGCCAGGGATAATTCTTTATAAATTACATAGCCATGTTCCTGATTGAGAGCTGCTTTGTGACCAAAGGTCCAGGAGGCTACACACCTCCCACAGTGGCTTGTCCTGGGCTGGTCTTATGAGGGACAGTGAGTTGTACTAGCCCAAGGTGGGTCATGTATGCTGATAGATGAAGCCCCTTAGCCACTGTCTCTTGGGAAAATGGGGGTTGGGGGTTGGGTTTGCTGGCCTTGTACAATCTTCAGTTCCTTTTAGCATTTGCTAAAGTTACTATGAAACTTTACTCTTGAGTATTCCTTTCGTGAAAACAGAAACATGTCAGTAACATTGTTACTTAGCAAGTGCCCGCTGCAACTAAGGCATTCTGCAGATTACGCTTGCTTAAAACCCACTCACCTAGTCTGTGAATGACAGGACCAGAATTCAGGCCCCTGAAGATCTGATGCCAACCTACATCAGACTCAGAGGTCCTAACTCCACAATCTGATCACACACTGTGTGGGAGCTAGTTAGCAGTCACTGGGCGGCTATCTGCTGACAGTATGAATGTATTCTGCCTTGTCCATTATTATTCATAGGAACAGAATTACTCTTATTTTCCTGAATATCTAGTTTTCTCATTAAAAACTCATTAACCAGCTGGGTGGAGGTGGAGCACACCTTTAATCCCAGCATTCAGGGGCAGGCAGAAGCAGGCAGATCTCTGAGTTTGAGGCCAGTCTGATCTGCAGAGTGAGTTCCAAGATAGCTAGGGTAACATAGAAACCCAGTCTCAAAACACAAACAATAAGCAAACAAACAAAAGTCATTCACCAGGCCAGCAAGTTGACACATGAGCCTGACAGCCTGAGTTTGATCCCACAGTCAGAGAGAACTGTCATCTTCCGACCTTTACTGGTGTATTATGGCACATAAGTGCCCTCCCCCCCCCCCGTGATAATAATAATTAATAATAAATAAATGAAATTAGATTTTAAAAAGGCAAACAAATTAACATAGCATGCTTGTCATACCAACTCAGTTTGGAGAAGTGACTTCCAGAGAATTTTGTGTTGATTAACCAGATGTTTTTCATACCAAATGGAATTAAGTTCGCTGCCCTTGGTGCCTCCTACTCTTATCTGACAGCTGTTCCTTCTCTGAAAAATTAAAACAAGCATTATCCGCAAAATAGTCTCCTCCCGTCCGGCTCCCAGCCTTGCTTAGCTCCTGCCTGCCTTTGCTTGTGGAGCTCAGTGCACTCCTTGTGCCCCCGTCTCTCGCCAGGAAAGCCAAGCAACTGATTAATGATTTTTTTTTTTTTGAGACAGAGTCAGCCTCTTGTAGTCTATAGTGAGCTCCTGCTCACTGTTACAGAAATAACCACGAACTCCTGTTCCTCCTGCTTCTGCCTCCAAAGGACTGGGAGTTATAGGTGTGTGCCACCATGCCTCATTGAAAAAAAATTACTATAAGCGTTTATTCTGCACATCTGTGCTTAACATTTCCTTGTAAGCATGGCTTTAGCTGTGCCCTAGGACATTTTTGATTTGGTGTATTATCATTTATCTCAAGGAGTTTCTTGGTTTGGTTTTTTTTCTTTCTTTTCTTTCTTTTCTTTCTTTTTTCTCTCTTCTTCTTCTTCTTCTTCTTCTTCTTCTTCTTCTTCTTCTTCTTCTTCCTCTTCTTGTTTTTTTTTTTTTTGTCTTCTTGATTATTTAGGAATGTGTTTAAATTTCTTGCTTTTAATTTTTTTAAAAAAAAAAAATTCCCATATTGTGTGGTGTACTCCCATGTGTATATGCAGGTACATGCTCACACGCATGTGTGAGGTCAGAGGAGGCTGTCTGGTGTCCTGTTCCATCACTTTCCACCTAGTCTCCTGAGACAGGGTCTGTCACTGAAGCCTGGAGCCAGGCTGGCATGAGCAAGCCCAGAGAGCCTCCTGCCTTTGCCTCCATAGCCCCGGGGTTATCTGAGACTGGGTGTGCAGTCAGTCACAGTCAGCTTTTCACGTGGGCACTGCTGGTTTGCACGAGGGTCTCCATGCGTGCCCAGCCAGTGTTCTGCATCCCACTGAGCCTCTTTTATTTCTAGTGTTCCATTTAGAAAATGCTTAGCATGATTTCATCCATTTAACATTGAGTAAGGCTTGTTTAATGACAAAGCGGATGTCCTGTCCTAGAGACCGCCAGGCACTAGAGATGGTGTAAATCAGTTGTAGAAGTGTTGTGTGTGTAATGGTGTAGCCTAGCTGGTCCATTGTCTCACTCTGTCCTGTATCCTGTTTGTTTTCTGTCCCAGTATACTTCTATCTGTAACTGTGAGTGAGGAGTCTAAGTCTCAACTCTTGATTTTTTTTTAATCTTTTCTTCCTTTCATTCTACCAGTTTTGCTCTGTGTGAGTGCAGAGATCCGTTGCTGGGTACAGTGAGGGAATGGGAGTTGGTGTTTGTTCTTACAGACATAGCCAACGTTACAGCCAGCCCTCTGAAAAGCTAAACTGAGGAGCTAGAGGGGGAATGGCGGACCTTCTCTGGTGAGAGTGGCTTACTTCAGGGAGACTCAGAGAGAATGGCTCCCACTACCACCTCTTTGAGAGAGTGAGTCTCGGGGTAGGTATGAAGAGGGGCGGGACAGCTGGATGGCTAGAAGTACCAGGTCACTCTGGAAGGTAAAGAGTCACACACCAGCTTCACCCATCCCCTCTGACCCTGCTGTGAACTATATAAAAAGAATCCCAGGGCAGACAAATGGCAGAAATGGCAGCCCCCCTCGGCCACCTTGGACCATGTGGCGCCAGATGTAGTCATTCTCCATTCAAACCACCAGCTAGCTCGGCTCCCCTCACGTCTCTCTCTCTGTCTCTGGTACAGTTAGATGAGCAAATGACACAGAAAAGCCAGTTAAATGACATGGGCAATCTCGATATTTACCTATATTAAAAACCGGGTTACATTTTTCTTAACTTTACACTTCATAGAGTATCCTTTGTTTCCTATGGTGTCCCTGCGTGCAGTTCTGTACAGTATGTCCTCTTCCCGGAGGGACTGAGCATGGATTTTAGTTCGTCACCATTTTAAACTCAGTAACAAATGAATGGTTTGGACTGGATTCAGGGCTGCACACTTTTGGGACACACCCTTTCACTTCCTTTGATCCTAACTATAGTTTCTTTTTTTCACCCATTTTTGGGGACACATGTTCTGTTGCTATTTTTAACTCTGTCACGTGCTTCTTGCCGTTCTATGCCCTCCTTTTCCCCAGGGTCCACAGAGGAGGACCATTTTAGAAATCCTATTTTTTTCCCCAAGAACCTGCCTGTACATGCTCACAGAAGGTTCTGGAAGTGGGATTGGGGCAGAGAGCCAAAGGTTTCTTCCACCTTAGTTTTTGGTGGTTTGTCACCAGGAAGTTGGTGCATAGTTTAATATGAAAGAACAAAAAGTCATTTCTGCCAAAAAGCCACCCCAAGATAAGCACATGGTCCCTGTTTCTCAGACAGTGGTGGCTCCCCAGCCTCGGGCCAGCTGGGACCTTCCTGTCACCCACAAGGTCTGAGTCAGAGGTGGAATTCAGCCTCCACTCCACCCTCATAGACCTACCAGGGGACTCCAAAATGTTCCAAAATGTCTATTTATGGTCCTGTGCTAAACTGCACGCACCTATCCTGACATAACAACCCTGTTCGCCCATGGCCTGTGATTGCACCTCCTCATTAAGGGGAATTAGTTTTTTGATCAAAGATTTTTTCCCCCAAAATTGCTTTTGGTTGCTTCTGTTTCACCCACTGCTATTATTTTTTTGATTTTCCATATACAGGGGGTGGAGAAGCCACCTCTGCCCTTATAAGTCATTCCCAAACATAAGTGTGCATAAGCAGGGGGGCGGGGGGAGTTTGGCCAAGAACTAGATTTTTGCTGAGAATCCTTTTCTCTTGCTCTGTATACATAGATTTGGAGGGTAGTATGGAGGAAATTGTGGCATTTGCAGGGAGGGGTAACGATGAGAAAATAAACATTCTAAGGAGACTAGAGAAAGGTTTGCTAGATGAGATAGAAACCATCTTTTCCTGTATATCCCAGCTTCCCCCAGAATATATGACAACTGTGCACACTCTTAAGATTGGGTTTCTATTGGAGTGGAGCATGAGAATTACCAAAGCCAACTCAAGGCAAGAGCAGAAATTTATTTATTTATTTATTTATTTATTTATTTATTTATTTATTTAATCTATATGAGTACACTGTTGATCTCTCCAGACATACCAGAAGAGAGAATCTGATCCCATTACAGATGGTTGTGAGCCACCATATGGTTGCTGGGATTTGAACTCAGGACCTCTGGAAGAGCAATCAGTGCTCTTAACTGCTGAGCCATCCCTCTAGCCCAAGAGCAGAGAGCTTCATGTCACAAAATAAGACAGAGATTTTTGCTGGGCATGGTAGCTGCTAATCCAGGGGTGTCTATAAACCCAGTTACTCGAAGACTGAGAAGGGGGAATGCAAGTTTGGCCACAGCCTGGACTATGTGGTAAGACTCTGAAAATGGAAACTTAAAGAGGCTTTGAGGTGTCGGTAGCTCAACAACAGGACAGTAGCTGCCTAGCATGTGTGTAGGCCTGCAGGTCAGCCTCAGTTCTGGCAAATGAAAACAAATCACGAGGCCTTTAGAATGAAGAAAGACAATAGCCATGCACTATCTCTGTCAGTGTGGCACACTAAGGGCACGTGTGGCATACAAACAAGAGTGGCTGCAAACAGGCCGTGGCTCCAGCTGGGGATTCCCGAGGCCGTGTTTGTAGCTGTGTATTCCTCCAAGAGGCAGCCTGGGAATGAGATTGCAGACACAGAATTAAAACGCTGGAAGAGAAATATCTAAAATGTAAAATGTAAACTTACAGAAACACCTTACCCCAGAAAAAAAAATGAGCCCCACAGTTCTCAGGTGGCAGTATCTTCCTACAAGATGGCCTGCACCCCAGAACCTCAGTCCCTCCTAAAATGTGTCTGCCGGGGGGGGGGGGGGGGCAGCGGGGGGGGGGTGGCTATGCAATGCCTGAATGTAATTCTGATGAAAGTTATGTATTGCTGGATAAGAATTTTCTGACTGCCTCAGCATCCTGATTCTCTTGAGGAAGACTTTCAAGACCTATCCACTATTTCGGAAGTCAACATGACCAGAGTTTCCAACTGTAGTGTAGAAGATACAAAGATGGTGTGATGGCTACTCTTGGTTGTCAACCTGGCTGGATCTACAGTTAACTAAAACCCAAGAGGCTGGGTACATATGAGAGATTTTTTTTTTCTTAATTAAATCAGTTGAAGTGGGAAGACCCACTTTTAATCCACATCTTTTGAGGTTGAAAGATCCACCTTTAATCTGGGCCACACCTTCTGCTGGCAGCCTGTATAAAGGACATGGAAGACGGAAGCTTTCGCTCTGCCTGCTGCTCTCACTCTCATTGGAAAACCCATTTCCTCACTGGCAATGGAGGCTATTTCCCTGGGATTCTTCCTACTGAAGACCAGATGGGGCATCCAGCCTCATGGACTGAACAATTACTGGGCTCTTGGACTTTCCATTGGAAGACAAGCCATGGCTGGACCACAGCCTGGAAGGCATTCTAATAAATCTCTATATGCATATTTATTTTATCAGCCCTGATTAACACAGATGGCTCTACCAGGAACAAGGCATAGTGCTGGGAGTTTAAAATGTGCTTCAGTTGTCTTCCCAGAATGACAAGACCATCACACTCTCAAATCCTGCTGCTGTGGTCACATGGGCAAGACTGGGCCCATCATCATCCTGTCGTGGAGTAGGGAGATAGATGTTCAAATGGCTTTACTCCTCCCTGAGAGTGAATAGGCAGTTAACAGTAGTCAGCAAGGAGCAGCTCACGGAGACTCACTCCTTGAGGATTCATAGGAAGTTGGTGATTGCAGGGGGAGGATAAGAGACTTGTCTTTTTTTTCAGTAGCGTAGCCTCAGGTAGGGTACCCATGGTTCTGTAAATAACCCCTCACCTGTGCTACAGACAATCCTAATGAAACCCATCACACACACACACACACACACACACACACACACACACACACACACACACGGCTATGATGGTGCTGGAGAATGGCTCCAGTGTTAGGAGCATCATTTACTTTTGCCACGACTCAGGTTAAGGGCCCAGCAACCACAGGAAGTCTCAGAACTGCCTGGAACTCCAGTTCCATGGAATCTGACATCCGCCCACACCAGGCAGGTGTATGGTGCACATACATGCATGGCAAGACATTCATACACATAAAATAAAAAAATGTATATATACATAGACACACACACATCATATATATATATAATAACATTACAAGAGAGACCCAGATGAGGAAGAGGGTGGAGGGAACAAGAGAGTGTAATAGGGATCGAATATAATCAAAACACATTTATATACATGTATGAAAATGTTATAATGAAACCCATTATTATGGGTAATTAGCATGCTAATAAAAAACTTTAAAAGGGGACTGCAGAGATTGCTCAGTGATTAAGAATGCTTCCTGCTCTTCCAGAGTACCTAAGCTTGTGTCCCAGCTCCCACATCTCCTAGCTCACAAGCATGGAGATGCGATGGCTCGAACCTAGGTCCTCTGGAAGAGTAGCCAGTGCTCTTCACTCTCAGCCATGTTTCTAACCCCAAGTTGTAAGCTTTTAAACTCATGATAAACTGCACAGGAATAGTAAAATCTCAGCAAAGCTGTTGGTACTGTGTCAGAAGTGTGAAGTGATACAGCTTGTAGGAAAAATATGAAGGACTGAAAATGTGCTTGAATGGTACTTGGTGCCTGGTTTCCATGTTATCATAAAATAGCAATGCTAACGAAAACCAAGAAATCCACCTTCTAAAACGAGATCTGGCAATTATTTAGAGGGCCAGATACCATGAAACAGAGAATGGATTAAGAACTGAAGTGGATCTGGGAGAAGGGGGTGGGGCTACTTTCTATTTGAGTATCTGTGAGTTATAATTATTAGTATAGTAATAATATAATTATCACAGTAACTGTTTGTCTGTTGCCTGCATCAGTGAAACTCCACAGTACAGACATTTTCCTGAAGGCGTCAGTTGTTGCCAGAGTGACATGAGTAACACAAGTAATGCTGGTGGGGAATTTTGTATGTGTCCTGAATGGAAGCAGGTCCTTCCTCCAGCACAGAGGAAGGGCTACGTGCAGCCAACAACTGCGTGCCCGAGTCTGACACCCCACTCCATCTCCCGTGTCTTACTAATACTGCTTCACATCTACTCTTCATTCAGGTCAAGGAAGCTGACCAGCTGAGTAATGGCTCAGTCATGAATTTTATTACCTCTGCTTCGCCACATCAGTATGAAATCCAGCAGCTGCAAGCCCTGGCTAATTACAGCATCGCTGTGTCCTGTCAGAACGAGATTGGCTGGTCTGCAGTAAGCCCTTGGATTCTGGCCAGCACAACAGAAGGAGGTAATTCCTGCAGGTCACAATGACCAGCTCTCCCAATGGTCTGTGATCAAATGAGCCTTTCCTAGTAGCCTGGTGTCCTGTGCACTTTGCTTGTTTGTTGCATGTTAGTGTAGTGGTCAATAAAATAGAAAAAGAAAATAGTTCCTCAGTACTTTTAAGAGGCGGTGGTGGTGCACGCCTTTAATCCCAGCACTTGGGAGGCAGAGGCAGATGAATTTCTGAGTTCAAGGCCAGCCTGGTCTACAGAGTGACTTTCAGGACAGCCAGGGCTACACAGAGAAACCCTGTCTCGAAAAAACAAACAAACAAACAAACAAACAAAAAAAAAACAAAAAAAAGAGGCTTGAGTTAAAAAAAAAAGAAAAGAAAATCAGAAACAAAACAAAAAACCTTATCTATACTGTGTGTATATAGTGTATGTAACATTTTCTTTGACGTGAGAAGACAGCAGCACCATTTTTAAAGCCAGTATTATTCTCAACTAACACACAATGCACAATGCACACATGATTATTTGGCAACCCAGGGGGAAAGTCACTTTTTCATTAAATTAAATTCTAGCCTGACGATTGTCTAGTGGATGTCCTAGTTAGGTTGATTGAGACAAAGTCTCCAGTGTAGTTTTGACTGACTTGGAACTTGCTATGCAAACCAGGCTGACCTTGATCTCTTAGAAACCCTCCTGCTTCAGCCAGAGATCAAAATAGCAGGCAGTGGTTCTTCCACGGTTTCTGCTGCAGGTTCCTGTCTGAAGTCCCTCAACTGGCCTGTGACCTGGAAATGTAAAACAGAACAAACCCTTCCTTCTGCCAGGTTACTCTAGCGTGGTGTTTATCACAGCAGCAGAAAGAGCTTTTTCTTTCTTTCTTTCTTTCTTTTTTTTTTTTAAAGGTTGGGTTTGAGTTCTTGCTTTTCCTTTTTTTTGTATTACAATGTTCCACTGTTTCCTCTCTTGCTTTGGTGGAAACCTGATTTTGTTCCTTTGTATGTAAGAGGTACTTTGTCCCATTTCTCTCCTTAGGCACTGGTTTTGAGCAATTTAATTTATTTTGCTTGTTCTTGAAGTTCATTAGACTTCCTGCATTTATGTGTTTATAGTTTGTATCACATTTGGGAATATTTGGCCTACTGTCTTGCCTTCACAGTACTAGAGACTAAATCTAGGACCTCATGCATATTATATGAACACTCTTACACTGAGCTACACATCTCCATGCCTTGTATATTTTGGGCCTTTTTACCTCTCCTCTTTTTTAAGGACTTCAGCTATGTGTATAGCAGACCGTTTAAAGTCCCATAATGCAGTAGTGCTCTGCTAATCTCTCCCCCCTTTCTCGCCTCATTTTTCCCTTGGGGAGTTTCTATTGTTATCTCTTCTGGTTCAGTAATCTTACTTTGTTTGGTACGTAATCTGCTACTAACCCTAACTTGTCTTTGTCTTTCATATTGAGACTCTGGTCTGTATGATCATATAGAATACAGTTATGATAATTGTTTTAATGCAATTATTTGATAATTCTAACATCTATCTGTGGTGATTTCTTAGTGTGCTGGCTAGTTTGATGTCAATTTGACATATGCTAAAGTCATCTGAGAGGAGGGAATCTCAGTTGAGAGCATACCTCTGCAAGATTGCACTGTATACAAGCCTATAGTGCATTTTCTTAATTGGTGATCGATGGGGGAGAGTCCAGCGCATTGTTGGTGGTACCATCCCTGGGCTGGTGGTCCCAGGTTCTATAGGAAAGCAGGCTGAGCAAGCCAGTAAACAACAGTCCTTCATAGCTTCTACATCAGCTCCTGCATCCAGATCCCTTCCCTGCTTGAGTTCCTGTTCTGACTTCCTTCAGCGATAGACTATGATATGAAATTGTAAGCTAAATAAACTCTTCCCCAACTTTCTTTGGATTATGGTGTTTCATCACAGCAATAGTGACCCTAACTAAGATGCCTAGTATGGATAATCTTTCCTGGCTATCACTGGTAGTACTATGAGAATTCAACCTTGTTTGAAGAATTTACTATAAGTAGTGAGCTTTATTTTAGCACACAGGTAAGAAACTATTTCGTCTTGTTGTTGGGTAAGACTACAGCATTGCTCAGAATAGGGTCAGTTATTAACTACTGTAGAGTCAAGACCATTCTGTGTGGCCTGGCCAGTTACCTTGAATCATAAAGGTTTCCAGTCTGATTGATGGACGCTAACACTATCTTCAGTCGTTCAGATGCCTGGGCACTGCCTTTGATCCTTTTACACCACTCTTTTCATATCTTTCCTTGGATCCATCATGGGGACTCTCTTGCCTTGCCCTACATTTATCTTTCTTGATTTATTCCCCAGTGTGTGTGTGTGTGTGTGTGTGTGTGTTTGGCCTGTGCCAGAGCATGTGTGCTGAGGTAAGAAGACGGCTTGGGGAAGTAAGTTCCCTCCTTCCACTTTCTGGGTTTTGAGGGTCAAACTCGGGTCATCGGGCTTGACAGAAAGCATCTTACCTGTTATGTTTCAGAGAGCATCCTTCTGTGCTGAACTGAACCATCTCCCTGGGCTGAGCACATTCTAGAGTCGCTTCCAGGGAGAGTGAAGTCTGCCGGTGCTTCCATGCCCTTGTCTTGTCCTTGGTTAGTCATTTTTCTGAATATGGACTATCAGGATAGAAAACTTGCACACCTCAAAATATTAGTTATTTTCGAGGTGTTTATTGTTTTGGTTACTATGGGAGATTTTCTGTATTGTCTGTTTTTTGTTTTGTTTTTAGATTATTCATTTGTCCTGGTGCTGTGATAGGCTGTGATGAAGGATGTGTGTCAGGCATCACTGTGGGTACCTAGTGGCCTCTTTAATCTGGAAAGACAAGTCCTCATATATTTTTCCTTTGAATGTTTTCCGCTTTGTTTTCTTGAAGTTTGTATGAGACATTTCGGGGACTTCTCTGCTTCCATTCATGATGCTTTCTCAAATAGACTTGTAGTCTTTGTTTTTGTTTTTGTTTTTAAACTGTAACTTCTTGAGTATTTACTTCATTTATTTTCCAATTCCTTTATTAAATATTATTTTGCTAAGCATATTTCTAATTTTTTTGTTTTTGAGACAGGGTTTCTCTGTGTAGCCCTGGCTATCCTGGAACTCACTCTGTAGATCAGGCTGGCCTCGAACTCAGAAATCTGCCTGCCTCTGTCTCCCAAGTGCTGGGATTAAAGGCGTGTGCCACCACTGCCTGGCAGCAGATTTCTAATTTAAATCCCCCCCCATTGGCTACTTTTTTGTCAGTTTCCTTTTCTTTGCACATATTAATTAATATTTTGCTTTGTCTTGCTTTTTGTTCACTCAGTGGCTGACAACTTCCCACCCCCACCCCACCTTCCGAGTGCTGGGATTAAAGGCGTGCACCACTGCCGCCCAGCAAATAACAGATATTTTTATAACATTGGCACTGTACTGTTTATAACAATCCAAAGATGACTTAAAGCACGTGGGAGGACACAGATATGCGAGCCCCTGGGAATGCTGGTACCTGAAGATACTGAGGGATGACTGTACGAACACTTCAGACTCGCCAACTCCAGCCATTACTGCCCTTACTGTCAAGAGCAGTACCCTGCCTCTGGACTGTATAGCGCAGCTTCATTCTGAACGTGTCAGCATTCCCTGCCTGCCCATTCCAGACCCATAGAGCTTAGCTCTGACCAGCCTTGTTCACTTCCAGTGCCTAGGTAGCTCCTGGAGGAACCCATGAGCACCAGCTTTCTTCTTCCCCAGTTATAAACACCCAGGGTGTTTATAATGTTATTAAAATAGCAAGTGAATCTTAAGGATTTTGCCTCCCCAAACCCTCCCTTCTAAAAAGTTACATGACAACCGGGATGTAGCTTACTTGGTAGGGTGCTTGCCAGCGTATGCAAAGTATGTTCAACCCTCATCACCACATAAAACGGGCACGCAAAATGCCTGTGGTTTTGCAATGGGACTGTTCTGCTTTGTTTTTCAAGACAGGGCTTCTCTGTGTAGTTCTGGCTGTCCTGGAACTGGCTCTGTAGACCATGGTGGCGTCACATTCACAGAGATCCTCCTACCTCTTCAGGCTGAGCCATGCTGCCTGCTATCCTCTTCTCATGGAATTTTTTGTTCTCCTCTGAAGTGGAGATTAAAGTTTGGACTCACTAGGCAATGCACTCTACCAATGAACCCAGGGATCTGGGATTACAGGATTAAAGGCTTGTGCCACCACCTAGCTCCCAGTGGTCCCTAATTGCAAAAAGGATAGGAATTTACCATTAGTCTAGGTCTTTTATAAAATATTTGAAACCCAAGCACTCGATAACCAAGAAGAAAACGAAACTGCATGTTATTTATTTTCTTTGCAGCTGTTCATTTTTCTCTCTTTCTTTTGTAGCTCCATCAGTGGCGCCTTCAAACATCACAGTGTTTCTAAACGAATCTAACAATAACCTGGATATCAGATGGACGAAGCCTCCGATTAGGCGGCAGGATGGGGAACTGGTGGGCTACCGGATATCTCACGTGTGGGAGAGTGCGGGGACTTCCGTAAGTCTGCACCCTGCAAGCATACTTAGTCATTTCCTTTGGACCTGCCGATTGCATTGTGCTTCAGAAACTTTCATTTTGTGGGATTTGTTATGATTGAGTGAGGCAGGGCACCTTTCAGTGGCACACACACGGTGTAGTAAAAATTAGAGATGACTAAAAAACTAGAACATTCCATGGAGTCTTTCAGGGGCTTTCCTCAGGACCTCGTTTACCCTTTCATTAATTTATCAGCAAATAGGCACTTAAAGAGGATCTGTATTGTCATGTCTTGTGTTTAGGGAATTTAGGCAGTTGTAGGAAGGGTACTGTGGACTATCCAGTGATCGTAGCTTACAGTTAGGAGCTTCATCCTGGCAATTTATAGCCTCGTGGACATTTCTGAAGATTCTTTCCTGAAGAAGATTGTCCTGGCACATTGTTAGCCTTAAAGAGAATGGCAGAGTAAGCAGCCTCCAGAGGAGAAGATTGAGCAAGCTTCTCTTTGGGGAAGGGCCCAGCCCACTGTGGACAGCACTATCCCCAGGCTGTATGAGAAAACTACAGGAACATAAGACCCTAAGCATCACCCTCCATGGTTTCTGCTTCAGTTCCTTCCCTGACCTCCCTCCGTGAGGGCTTGTTACACTGGAAGTGTAAACCAAAATAAACCCTTTCCTCTCCTCAAGTTGATTTTGGCCACAGTGTTTTTCGTGGCAACAGGAATCAGAGCGGAGAAGGCGGGTGTGCTGGTGTCACTAACAGGACTGAGTCTCCTTCCCTCCCCTTACTGTTGGTTATGGGAAACGTGCCTCTTGTGTTACCATAGCCCTCCTCCATTTAACCCCGGTAGATCCCAGGTTCAGCCTCATTATTGCATGTCTCTGAATATCACAGAAGTTTTTGGCAAGAGAGAGGGACAGGGTGAATAGCTACAAGTGGATGGTCTAAGCTGTCATTTCCAACTTCATGTCATTCAGGGTTTATAAAAATTTGCTTTGTTCCAAAGGGACAATTGGGATTTGTTCTCTTCCTTTTTCTTCCTATAAGAAAACAGGGTGCTGGAAACAGTAAGTGGTGTGATAGAAGAAAAATACTCGGGTTTAGATATCCACATTGTTCTACATCATGTGAATGATAACCAAGTGTGTTTAGCAATCTGACATGGGAAGCCTCTCACTCCCTAGTCTTGTCCCCAAGGCATTTGTCACACTGTCTCAAAGTTAAGCGTCTTTATCCTTGGACTGAGTTAGGGGAATAGCCAGTTCTTATGGTGTAGGGGTTCCACAGTGGTGAGTGCTTAGTGTAGGTCAGAAAGATTTGCTAATTGTCCAGTTCAGTAGGAATTTCATCTTTCTGTGTTGGCAGACAATACTAGCAGACCCATTGTCTCTAAAGCAAACCAGTGTGTTGTTTAAAGAGCTATTCCTTCTGGTTTGGATGAGACCCTCTTTCCTAAAGGGGACGTCTTGAGCTGCACCCGAAGAGCCATGGAGAAACTTTTATGAATGACAGTGGCCCGAGAGCCTAGTGACCGCCACTCACCCCCAGCCTTGCCCTACATTCTCTCTGCCCTTTGGACTGTCCCCTCTGCTGTGAGAACAATGTAGGCACAGTTCAGACTGTGACCTTTCAGTATCTTACCTCCTTGAGGAGGTCAAGTCTTCCGGTCATGAGGTCATTTGCATTGCGCCCACTCTATACTTGGTGCCTTGTGACAATAGCGGGGCGGAGTTGGTCACATTACTTTGAAAACATTCCCTGCTGCAATTAAGGTTTTGTCTTGTGATCGGAACCTGGAGCCAAAGAGGGGATCCGGAAGAAGGCCTGGAGTTCCCCCACCCCACCAGGCTGAAATGATGTTTACAGTGACCTGGGCATGTATCGGTTCAGTTTTAGGACCCTCTTCATCTCATGAGGCTGAGACAGCTATGCTTTCCTCTGCACTTTTATACTTTGCACAACTATACTTTCATTTGCACTTTTAGCTACTTCTTCTTATGTAAGGCAGGAAATTGGACACTTCTGAAATTCTGACTGATGGCTGTAATAAATAGGGTTTTGTATTTGTGTAATTTCAGAACTTTCTTGAAAGAGGCCTCTAAGTGGTTTGTTTTAGTGACAGTTACATCATATGTCAAACAAGCCGGAACTTTATGCTTCTTTACTGGCAGTGACCAGTGACTGTCAATGGCAGACATCTGCTCTAAAAGCCAACCAATGCCTGGCCATCCCCTTCGGCTTCTGGCATGGGTGAAAGCCACCCTTCTGTCATGAAGGCCAGTAGTGATAGAAATGTCGTGAATGACGCTGGTCCAGGACAACACAGGACGCCAGCATGCTTGGCTGTGTGCTGTGTTCCCATATCCTTCAGAATCCTGTACACTGAGAGCCGTGTGGGCAGTTGGGCAAAGAAGTTCTCATCTTTGCTGCTTGGATATTTCTTATGCCTCAATAAAGATTTTTGCCTTTTTTTTTTTTTTGCCTTATTTTTCTTAATGTTCCTCACCTTCTGACTCAGAATTCAAAGTCCAGAGGTGAGCAGGCACAAGTGCCAGTGTTCAGCTGGAGTCCTGCTTATCTGTGCACTGTCTGAACACGGAGTCTTTCCCTTTCTTTGGAGGCATCTGTCATGTTTTGACCCAATGTGTGGAATCTGCTACCCCATCTAAACCAGAAGGAGAATGCTTCTCTGAATGGAACAGCCTTTGGCAAATGTAGACTAAAGTTTTCTACCGTATACCATTCTCATAAAATGTCAGTGGACCATCTATGAAAGCAAGGGCTCAGTGAGCAAATAAGATTGTAAAGTTATTATATGATATACATCTTTCTTAAAGACCTACAGTGTGATCTAGCAAAGCTCAAGGCTTTTCAATATTCTGCAGTACATAAGCCTTGGCCCTGAATTACCCAAACACCAGGCCGCGGCTCATTTTCACATGTGCGGGCTTTGTGGAGCTCATTGTTTAGGGAGCATAGCTCTGATGCTAGCTTAGTCTGTGATTGCTGTGGGTAGAGACTGTAGATCAGATAGGAGTCTCAACAGAGATTATTGTGGTCTTGCAACAATGTGATTGGGCTGGGGTAGAGTGCCTGCCTACTGTGTACCAGGACCCAGGTTTGGTCCCCAGAACTACCAAATTCTCTCTCTCACACACACACACACATACACACACACACACACAGAGAGAGAGAGAGAGAGAGAGAGAGAGAGAGAGAGAGAGAGAGAGAGAGAGAGAGAGAGAGAGAGAGAATGTGGAACCAACTTCCTTAACGTCACAGGAAAGTTGGAGCATACTTAGCATTCCCTTGGACATAGACCTCTGCCTCCTCCTGAGTTCGAAGTGGCCATGAAAGCACCAGAGAGATGTGTCTGTCTCTCCCCTCCCCTCCCCTCCCTCCCTTTCCCCTCTCCTCCCTTCCCCTTCTCCTTCCCCTTCCCCTCTCCTCCCCCTTCCCTTCTCCTCCCCTCCTCTCCCTTCTCCTCCCCTCCTCTCCCCTCCCCTTCCCTCCTTTTCCCTCCCTCCCCCTCTGACAGAAGGGCATACTTTTGAGTCCTGTAAAATAGACAAGATTCTCATGATATGGGCCGGGTTCTAAGCCACATCTGAAGCCCAGGAATCAATCAAGGATGGTTCACTTTGATTAGAGAAGCTCGCTAAGAAGGTAATCTCTGAGCGGCTCGCTGTGTTGGGAAGCTGGACGGTTTAAGTTCCTCCAGTGCTCTAAGGCTTGTGTGTCACCATGAGACTGACGCTGAAGAAGGCCCTCAGCCATAGAGGAGGCAGACCTAGAGAAGCACAGCACCTTGATGAGCACAATCTAAGAACCACCATTGATTGATTGATGACTGACTGACTGATTGATTGATTGATTTGCCAAACTGCTCACTGTTTTCTATAGGGAACTTGTTTAATTCCTACATAAACATTGTGAAAAAGACAGTCACCTCAGTTTTCACCCAAGGAAATAAGCTTAGGGGTGTCCAGTGGCTTGCCCAGAGCCACAAAACCTGGACATGGAGGTTGGGATGAGAACGAGGACCTGGCTGTCTGTGAAGCCAGCTCTTCTCAGAACCTCTGCTGCTTCCTAATGCAGACTCACAGTCGGCTCCACCGGGTGGGCCCTCGGTGGGAGTTAAGGCAGCTGGGTGTGAGTCTGTCCTGAGCGCCTGTAGCAAGTGGCCTTTGCTGCTTCACGTGACACAGTTTTATGTCATACTTCTTTCCTCATTGAAGTCATTGCTCTTTGGGACTGGAAACAGGCCATGTTCTTAGATGCAGTTATCGGTTACAGGGTGTAATTCTTATACAATATTTGTTAAAGTCATTTGATAATAATAAAACAAAATACCATAGTTGCCCTGTCTAGCCCTGAGCCACACCCATAAGGAAAAGAGAAATTCTTTCAAAAGATGTTACTTTCTTGTCCCCAAAAGATTATAACACCACTTTTAAAAATAATTATGGGAAATTGCATTTAAAAGTCACATGAAGTAGATTTTATTTCCTGAAATAAAATGTTAGTAGATATTTCAAGTCCTTATGTTGGTGAACAATGAAAGCTCACTAAACAAGAAATAGTTGGCAGTTGGCCCATGGCACACATTTCATGGACAAACCATTGCATGCTGGGAAATGGTTCTGCTCTGCATCCTGACAACCTCAAGACAGGATATGTATGGTAGATATTTAGTGGTCCAGTCTTAAATCGATTTCACAGTGTCCAAAGTCAGAATTAAAAGAAGGGCTTGAGACTATGGGTATGAGCACATCCAAACAAGACTATATTACATCACTTCCTTTGTTTGTTGCTTAGTATCGCTTTTTTGAAACAGTTTCCCTGGCTGGCCTGGACTTCACTGGGTAGACCAGACTGGATTCAAATTCACAGAGTTCTTGCATCTGCTTCTTGGTGTTGGGATCACAGGCATGAACTACAACATTGCTATTTTCATGTTTTGAGGTTTTTTTTTTTTTTAAAAGAATGCGTGTGGGTGTGCGTCTGTGTGAATGTGTGCCTCGTGTGTGGGCGCTTGAGGAAGAGGACAGAAGAGGATGCACCCCCCACCCCTCCCACCCTCACCACCCCCCACCCTCCACCCCCGTCATGGCTGCTGAGAACCGTGCACTTTGTGAGGCTTTTCCCATGTTATTATACTGGCAGCCTTCTGAGCAGCTGCGATTACAGATACCCACCATGGTGCCCAGCTTTTAAGGTGTGAATGCTTTTTAAGCTATATTACCATTTAAGGGTATGTATAGAGAAAATTATTAAATCTCCTCTAAAATGTCTACCAGATAGCTTTCTGATCATCATGTTAATGATGTATACTTCCACCCCTAAGATGGGAATTATCCCAATGACCTGTTTCCCAACTGCTACCAGTTGCCCTGGCAACATTGTTATTCTCTGAGAGTCAGAGCAGTGACAGTTATTTACAGTGTCACATTTACCAGGCTAGACCCTGTTCCATGCACTTTCCCCGGGTTAGCTCTTTATTTATATTAACTCTGGGGAATAGAAGGTGGAAATGAAAAATAATTTCTCTGTTTTTCCTAATCAGTTATAGGACCCAGGTACGTAGGCATCGTAACCGTAGCTGGTCTTCCATGTCTGTGATTTGTTCGTCTGCGGATTCAATTAATCACAGACTGAAACTGTTCAGAAAATAAAGCATGCCTCTCAGTAAGCATTTAGTCTTCCGAGCTAGGCGTGGTTGGACTGTAATGCTAGCACTGAGGAACCATGGTTATGAAAACTGCCATCAGTTCAAGACCAGCCTGGTCTACATAGCGAGTGTTCAGTCAGACAGTTCAGACTCTATCTCACTATTCATTTTGCTTTCTTTGAGACAGGACCTGACTAAATGGCCGGCCCTGGCTGGCCTGGAAATGTTAGCATCCCTCCAGCTCTGCCGTCTGCTTGCTGAGATTATGTATGTGAATCACCAGCCCTGAGTTTTTGTTCTCTTGAGGCCAGGAACGTATTTGGTGCTAGAAAACACGTTCATCATGTACAAGATCCTGGCATTGATCCACAGGACAAAAAAATTATAAAAGGTTCAAATCATTAGCCCTTAAACAGTCTAACAACACTAGCAATACTGTATAGCCACATTGTTAAAAACAATGTAATACAGCAGCTATTAACACTTATCAGTCATTATAAGTTATCAAAGAATTTACACATGCCAACTTGAGTTGGGAAATCTCAAAAGGCCCCACTCCTAGATGAAGAGCTATAATCAATAATGGCGGCTGAGAGAGGGAGAATTCGTTTTCTCCTGGGAGGGTCCATGATAGGTTATCCAATCCTGGGTGGTCAGCCTTAAATCAATATACACATGAGCTATACTACATGGACTCAGCAGAGTGTATTTATATGTGTGTGTGTATGAATTTGAGAGGGAATGGGGGAAATGATGTGAATACTGCGTCTGCGTATGTGTACTGCGGATGGAAACCCACCCAAAGCATCCCTTCATCTAAGTATGCACCCCCTACTGAGCATACACCCAGCCATTTTTGTGTGGGGAACCAACCCTGTACAGACCCCAAGGGACAAATGTACTGTTACATTTATTCTCCACCCTCACCACACTTCCAAAAAGTTCATTTCTGTTAGGATTTATATTGATTATGCTTGTCTTTCTTTTTCTAGTTGGGTGTTTTCTTTTAACTTATAAGTAATTTCTCTTATAAATGATGTATCACCATTGAGACCTTGGAGAAAAGAACAGTATATAGCCAGAAGTAGGCCCAGTCCACTATTAAGCATGCGTTCCATGCTTTGAAGGGTGGTCAGGCTGAGAGCTATACTGTATACCTTTTCTCAGTGAGAAGCCCGAGTCACTCCAGGTCTCTGAGACTCACTCAGGGTGTGGACCGTGGAGTTACACTACCTGATGATTTTCAGTACCATCTACCCCCAAATTAAATGCACAATTACAAACTAAGCCACTAACAAAATAAAACACTTTCTTTTCTAAAAAGGATCAACCCAGGATATACAACCCCCACCATAGCTAACTTTTCATTTGTTTGTTTAACAACAACAGAAATCTTTGGCAAATATCTTGAGCTCAGAGCTTGGGGCAAAAGAGAGGGAGACAGAGTATCCCTCCCCCCTTTCTTTCTTTGCCTCCCTTGATTAAAGGTCACTTCCAGTTTAGATTTGGAAGCAGCTCCGGAAGGCCAGAAGGTCGAACTGGAAGGCCTCAGTTATGAATGACTGGCCTGTAGTTAAACCAATACTTATCCCCCTCTAGCTTAGAAATGAGTGAGACTCAGACTGTGGCTATTATTTTAGCTTGACAATTATTGACAATTACTGGGGGCGGGGGGTAACTCCTAATCTACTGTTCTAACTGCTGGCCTGGCTATGTCTCCAGCTGTGTACCCCAAATACTTTGTTTCTCCTGATCATAAGATCACGGTTCATCTCCTCTCAAGGCCGCTTCTCCTTCCTCCTCTCTCTGTCCCTTCTCCTCCTCGCCCTCTCTGCCACCCCCAACCAATTAACTCAAAACCCACCTACCTCTAATCCCTCCAGTAATTAGCTGTAGCCGTTTTCATTTAACCAATAGTATTAAATTAAATTAAGGAACAAGCTTTGCACAACAAAACCTGGTAAATGTGAGAATTCTCTTACCTGTACCTTCAGGTACAGAATTTTGCAGTGCAGTGCATAGCAACAGACCAAACCTCATACTGTCCTTGAGGCTGGCCTAGCTCTGCCCTGCACCCATTTCTAGAATTGACTGGATTGAGACCTAGTGAACCCAAGATGAAGTTACCACCAACTACGCCTTTAGTCCAGAGATGGCCTGTGATTTCTGTCTGAAATCAAATTTCCACCATCCAGAGGTGAAGACAGGTCTCTGGAGCTGCATGTCAGGCTGAGAACCCCACAGTTGTCACTTCGGAAAGCTGAGTCCATATTGGATTGCCAGTCCGTGTCTCTCCCAATCTCAGCATTCCTTATGCTTTTGGTTCTTTGTGTAGGGATGGGGCCTCGCTTGTTCTCCCATTCACTTTGGCGTGTCTATTGCTATCACCTTTGTTTGACCCTGAAAACACACATGCAGGCAAGATTCTATAGCCTGAACAGGTTATAGTTAGGGATATGAATGTAAATACATGTATAAAGCAGCCATGAGTTTGAAGGCAACCCGAGGGATATATGGGAGTCCTTAAAGGGAGGAAGGGGAAGGCAGAAATGATGTAATTATATTATGATCTAAAAATAAAAAAGTAACAAAAGTAAAAAAAATCCAGGTCCAAATACATTTCCTACAAGAGAGAGTGCAGTGACCGTGCAGGTCTGGAAAGCCCGAGGAATGTGACAGTGTGCTACGGTTGTGTCTCTCCCTGGGTCTCAATGGCTCGCTGTTGCATGGCAACAGCTTTAAAACACCAGCAGTAAACGTAACCCCGGGCCCCGAAAAATGCACAGATTGGGACTGGAGAGATGACTGTGCAGTTAAGAGCACTGGCTGCCCTTACAGAGGACCCGGGTTCAATTCCCAGCACCCACATAGTGTCTCACACCTGTCTAATTGTTCCAAGGATCCAACCCTCTCTTCTGGCATCAGCAGTACAGGCTTGCATGTGGTGCACAGACATACATGCAGGCAAAATACTCATGCACATAAAATTAACAAATCTAGAAATATTTTTAAAAATCACACAAATTGTCCATTTGTGAAGCACAAGGGGGGGAATGTTCTCTGTTCTCCCATCTGTCTGCCGAAAGCATTCGTTCAGTCAGAATCCCCAGGACTTCAGGGAAGAGAAGTTGGGCTAAACCAAGAGTGGTTGACAGGTGCACAGTGCCGAGGTCCAGTGTGAGTCTGTGGCTTTGTGCCAAGAGTAAGCATTTGCATATGGGGTCTCAAGAGTTCAGTCCTGCTCGTAACACCTGAAACCGTGGGTCTCAGCCCATGGGTCACAACCCCTTTTGGGGAGTTACACATCAGATATCCCACATCTCAGATATTTATACTATGATTTATAACAAGAGCAAAGTTATAGTTATAAAGTAATGATGAGATAATTTTCTGGTTAGGGGTCACCACCACATGAGAAACTGTATTAAAGGGTCACAGCATTAGGACGGTTGAGAACCACTGATCTAGAAGCATCTACTACATGTTTCCTCTGTTCCAGAAGTTTCTAGAACTAACTTTAAGTGCCATGCCTTTCGGATCTTAGTTTCTGAAAGCTTGAGAATGCAGCCTCCCCCACCCCCAACCCCGTGACCCACCCCATAGAGTCACTGGCAGTTGCCCTGTGAAGAAGGAACTTGGTGGAAACATGACCTCTGTGCATGGAGAATGGGTGGCTTCCCTCAGAGGGAACTGTGGGCAGTGTGGGTAGCTGTCTAGTGAGCCACCCTCCCACCACGTCTCAGTGTTTCATTTCCTTTTATCTTCTCTATTTCCAGAAAGAGCTTTCTGAAGAAGTCAGCCAGAATGGCAGCTGGGCTCAGATTCCTGTCCAAATCCACAATGCCACCTGCACAGTGAGGATCGCGGCCATCACTAAAGGGGGCATTGGGCCCTTCAGTGACCCAGTAACACTAATCATTCCTGAACACAGTGAGTGGTGCGGGCGTGTGGACTGCAGAATATGAGCTCAGACTCCCTAAGTGGGACCAGTGCAAGGGTGGTTGATTGACAAGTGCAGAATAAGGACCAAAAAGCCTAAAGAACTTCAGAATAACTCCACAGAGTTCCCACACTCCTGCCGTTACTGTCAGTGCTAATAACCTGTGAGGAAGATCAGTCCTTTCGGAATACTGAATTGGGTTCTACCTGTTGCATTTGGTTTAAGGCACATGACACTGTATTTTAGACAGGCAATACCGCTGGTTGTAGCTCCCTCTGACTGGCACTGCTGGTTTGCAACATTAGTTTCTGCTCTATTTGAAGCTATTGCTTGCCTTATTTTTACCCACTCAACCCTCCAGTAATGTGCTTTGTGACTCAGTCTGCACAGACCATCAAGGGTTTCCTTCGGGTGCCATCCTCATGCGGCCGTGGCTGACTGAGCTAAATGCCCAACCATGCATATCACCTCTTGTCTATTGCTGGAATGTTCTTTGGCAAGAAGCCACCATGATGCCTCACATGGGCGAAATGCTGTTCATGCTTCTGTAAATCGGGGGAGAGCCACCTTTGTTCTGACTCCAGCCCATCCTAGGTTGAGCAGAATTAAACCATTGTTGTAAAATCCATGGCCAGCCATCTTTTCAGCATGACTTACTTGTTTACAAGTTCTTGTCAAACCTGGCCTTTGCACCCAATAGCAGATGAGACTGGATGTCTGATGACTCATTGATGTCTGTTTCTTTCCTGGTGATCCTCAAGCAGGCTCTCCCATTCAGTAGATGACCTTAGTAGACTCAGTACCTGGGTAATGTAGTTACTGGTGCTCGGGAGACTAAAGGCGTTTACCTGGAAGAAACTCAAAGACATTCAAAAGACCCAGCTTTACAAACCAAAGTTTCGGACAGAAGATGAGAGCGCTCGATGCTCTGGCATAGGACCAGAGCTCAGTTGCCAGAGCCCACATCAAGCAGCTCACGGCCCCCTGTAACTCTAGCTCCAGGGAATCTGATGCCCATTTTTGGTCTCCATGGGTGTGCACATATGTGTGCATTCATGCATTGTCATGCACATAGGCAAATATATGCATATCAATAATGGTCCTTCCTTTTTAGAAATCAGAATTCGTCACCACAGAAATCCCACTTTTGTGTGTAACAAACTGCAAACAATCTTAAAGCTTTGCTTCATAAACAGGATCATTTTGCAATGCTCCAGTATGTTAAAAAAAAAAAAAAAAAAAACACGGATCACTGCAGTCTAAATAACACCAGTTCCTTCCAGCTATACGTATCAAGTTAAAGTTACCCTCCTGTGAGAATCGTTATACAAAACAACAATGCCACTGCTCACTGTGAGTGACAGATGTGCATGGTCTCCAGAGTAGTCCTATCACGTTTCCAGTCTTTTCGGTGACTGACCTGTCATTCACTTTATACACTTGGCAAAGACACATGGCCACGTGACTTCCTTGCCTCCTAGTACTGGATCCAAGTAACTTTTCTGAACATGGATAATTGACAGAAACTATTAGTGAGAAAATATGAAAAACATAGCAGGGGGAGTGGTGGGGATGTGGGGGCATTGGAAAGCAGGAATGGAAGGTAGGTAGAGTGGGGGTGTAGGCACCACTGTTGTTTGATAAACTTATTGGCTTGAGCACAGTTGTGAATGTATTTACATAAGCCCAGCAATGTGACAAAAACAGTGATAATGTCCCAGTTACCCTCCTATGAGAATCATTATATAAAACGTAACACCCGCAAAACCCTTACATTAGAGGCCAGGAGCATAGCCTAGTGCTACAGCACCTGCCTAGCTCCTGAGGCCCTGGGTGCCATCCCCAAACAAAACCTTCCTGGTAAAGGAGCTCACAGAGACACCTTACAACACCAAGATCACGGAGACAAAATGCTGAAATTACAGTCTGACTTGGGAAAGAACATGACAGCTCCCCCCAACACCGAGAAGGTGTTTCTGTGTGCTCAGTTGCATGGCTAGCAGTCAAGCATTGTTTAAATGTCTCTTGATGTTTTTCCTTTTTTTCTTTTTTTGGACAGAGAACTAGCTAGCTCTGATTCCTACTGTTTTGGCTTACTTTGCACGAGCCAGGTATGGTGCACAGGATGGCAATCCTGGGATAGACATGAGGAAAAAGAACAGGAGACCAGCCTGGACTGTGTAGGAAAACCCTGTGAAAGGAAGATAGGAAGGGAAGGGGAGAAGGAGGGAGGGGAGAAAGGGAAAACGCTGTGCACCAAGAAAATGCTAGTTTTACTAATTTTTCCTTTTCTTCTGCACTCATTGCCAACATTTTGGTTATTTCTTAATTGACAAGTGAAAATGATATACATTTATGGAGTTCAGTGTGCAGTGTTGACCAGCACTTACTGTGTGATGATACAGTCTAACTTGTCTCATTGTCGTCTTAAGTTTTTTTTTTTTATCTGTGTGCTTGTATGCCTGTCTGTGAGGTGTTGGAACTCTTCAAAGCTGGAGTTTCAGGCGGTTCTGAGCCCCACCCAGTGTAGGTACTGGAAGCAGAACCTCCACCTTCTGCAAAGCAGCGAGTGCTGTTAACTCCTGAGCCCTCTCTCCAGCCCCTGCTTTCCCTGATAGTTAAAACTCCGAATCAGTTCACCTTGCACAAAGTGAGGATGATCTGCATCCATTACTCACAAAATGGTAAAGGATTTGCAAGTTGATGTATCCTGTGTATTTTGAATCCCAGAGAACTATTTCCAATGCGTGGTTTTGGGTTTGTTCCAGGTCGGGTAGATTACGCGCCCTCATCAACCCCAGCCCCTGGCAACACCGAGTCCATGCTCATCATCCTCGGCTGCTTCTGTGGATTTGTTTTGATCGGGCTGATTTTATATATTTCTCTGGCCATCAGAAGGAGAGTCCAGGAAACAAAGTTTGGGTAAGTTTCCCCGCTTAAAAAATAGTAACTGTGAACAGCCATGGTAGAGCACACCTTCAATACCAGCAGAGGCAGAGGCAGAGGCAGAGAGGCAGGTAGACCTTTGTGAGTTCAAGACCAACCTGGTCTACATAGAGCTGGAATCCGGGAAACCCTGCCTAAAAAAAAATTAACCTCATGGTGTTGATGACATTGCTATGACAGATGATAGTGCCTCTTTGGCGGGGCTTCTTGCCTTGTCCTATCTAATGCAAGCCCACAAGTCAGGTGACTTCCCTACTCAGACCAGTTCTTGCAAAGTCAGCAACAGCAAGAGCCAGTCTATAACGGGCTCTTTTACAGAGACAAACTCACAGGGATACACTGTGCAAACAGGGCAGTGTTTACTGAGAAGCTCCAATTAGTGTGTGTGTGTGTGTGTGTGTGTGTGTGTGTGTGTGTGTGTGTGTGAGAGAGAGAGAGAGAGAGAGAGAGAGAGAGAGAGATGCACGTGTACACTTGTGTGCATTTGCACTTTTCTGTACATGCCTGTGTGCAGACCAGAGGTCAGAGGTCAACATCAGATGTTTGTCTTTGTTGCTCACAAGTGTTTTAAAATTAAAAAAATAAATATTTTCTTAACTTTGTGTGTGTGTGTGTGTGTGTGTGTGTGTGTGTGTGTGTGTGTGTATGCGTGCGTTGTGCCATGATACATGTAAGGAGATCAGAAGACAACTTGTAAAAAATTAGTTAATTCTCTTCTTCCACATGTGAATTCCAGGGATTAAACTCAAGTGCCTTTTCCCACTGAGCCCTCTCACAGGCCTCCTCCAGTGCATTTTTGAGTTAGGCTCTCATTAAAGCTGGGCATTACCATTTTGGCTAGACTGACTGACAAGTTAGCTGGGGCCTCACACCTGCTATATATACCACTGCTCCACCACCAAGCTACACCCCAGCAGGGAAAGGTTCTGGCTGCAGGAGAGCCCTTTTTATTTGGTGATGGATACCATACAGTCCTATGTCACCCTGTTCTAATGACCTGTCCTTATGGTTGGATGTTTCTGTTTTGTGCAGGGGTGCATTCTCCGAGGAGGATTCCCAACTAGTCGTAAATTATAGAGCAAAGAAGTCCTTCTGCCGGCGAGCCATTGAGCTTACCTGTGAGTTGACCATCGTTTCACTTTTTGGCAAAAGCTAAAATAGTGGAGACCCAAGATAAGTCTCTAAGGAATGCTAAGAGATAAGAATGGAAAACAAATACATACACATATGTATTTTTCTGACAAGTATGTATACACACACACACACACACACACACACACATACACACACACACACACACACACACACACACACGTATGGGTTTTGTTTTCTTGGCCTCAGACTCATGATCCTCCTGCCTCAGGCCTCCTGAGTTCTGGTTTACTGGAGTTAAGAAATGAATTGAGGATCCACAGATTCATGAGGAAAAGAAAAATGGGGCAGAGGTCAGAGGTCAAAGGTTTGAAGGAGCAGTGGATTTACTGTCCAGCCTCACCTCCTGTCGTTCTGGCCACTTACTCCAAAGAGATGGGTGGTCTACCAAGTCATACTGCGGGCTTGGATTTTGCTGAGTGGGGCTGGGGGGGTTGGTTTGTGGGGAGGGTTAACAGGAGTTCCTAAGCAGTTTCAGAAGTAGCATGGGAAGAATGCAAGCATTGTCAAGCCCATGCTTCTGGATGTGTAGCTTAGCAAAGCTAAAGCAAAGTAGACCATAGCCTGAGGGAGGCCAGGCTACTGTGAATCAAAACTTATTTGATGGACAGCAGCATTAACTACTTTTCTAACATACATTTTTTAACCTTTAGATGTCTTTGTTATTGCATTTAGAAATTATTCACTTAGACCGTTTTTTCCTCTATTGGAGAACAAATTGAGTAATTTTTGTCTAGGAGGGAGCATCTCCTTTCTGAGTCTCTTCTCTTTCAAAGGTTACTCATGCCCCAAGTGTAGCTCAGGGTGAACCATCTTCCAGCTGGTCCTTAAGCGTCTGTCTCTCTTTCTCTCTCTCTCTCTCTCTCTCTCTCTCTCTCTCTCTCTCTCTCTCTCTCTCTCTCCCTCTCCCTCTCCCTCTCCCTCTCCCTCTCCCTCTCCCTCTCCCTCTCCCTCTCCCTCTCCCCCCCTCCCTCACTCTCTCTGAAATCTGTTGCATTCATTACTATATATCACATCCTTGCTGTAGACATCTTATTCCCCAGTCCCTGACGTACCTGGTGTCTTGCAGTGAGGTGCCACATAATGCACGTACAAGGACAGTCTGGTCTCTGGATATTTCCTGCGCTCCACTCACCTTCTTCCCTGGCTGGCATGGGAGGGTAGGAGACTTATCCTGATGGCTCTTTTCTATACCACAAATAGACCTGTAGAATCCACCGGCATGCGCTCATCGGTGTTTCCCTAACCCCTTTAAAGTCAAAGGCAGACTTCTGCATGGATTTCTGTGCAGACAGCTGCTATGGAGGAAAGGGTCTCATTTTTACAGCTGTTTGTAGATGGTCTCACTTTGAAGGATTAATGTTATTCCACTCCCCCCCCCCATCACAGTACGAGTTGAGCAAGTGTGTAGCAATGGCACAGGATGTTCCATATACGTCTGCTTCTGTTTACTGAGGAAAGCACACGCTGCCTCTCGCTCACGCCATTATTCCTCTCTTAGTGCAGAGCCTGGGAGTGAGTGAGGAGCTACAGACTAAGCTGGAAGACGTTGTGATTGACAGAAACCTTCTGGTGCTTGGGAAGGTTCTGGGTGAAGGTAAGCCGCTTTAAAGTGATTCCTTTAAAATTTGAGACAAAGAGCAGTTGAGGATTTTTTATTCATGTATTCATTGAATCAAATATCAATTTTATGATGGAGTTATAATCAGATAACTCCTTTGGAGCTTAGAATTTTGAAACTTAGATCTGATGTACACAAGAGGCATTTGCAGTCTCTGGAACAGAGTAAGCTTCAGAAGTATGAATTCCCTTTATTGAAAAGTATGTGATTTATTGATTATTTATTATCATTATCTATTTAGTGACTGGCATTCTGCTTACTTTAAAGGTATTGATCTACTTCAGTTGATGAAAGTATATTCTTAAATTTAAAATTTGTTTTAGCAATGAATGGCAGTGTTATTAAATTTGTGCTTTGGGCTGGGAATGTAGTTCAGTGGTAGAGTGTTTCCCAAATGTGTATGAAGCCCTGAGTTCCATCTTTAGCACTTGGGTGGTGAAAAACACTGTTTTGTGATCTTTGCTACTATTTCCCATGTTTTTCTATAAGTATTTTGAGTCAGTTACAATGGTTGGTGAAGTGACAAGCTAAGTAAAGTCTGAACTTCTCAAATTCACAATGCCAGTGTGTATGCCTGGTATGCAGGTGTAAGAGGTCTGAGCAGGCTCTGCCCCATGTCTGTGGAGGACTTGCTCCAGGACCACACCCATCTGCAGTTCTGTGGCCAGGAGAGTATCTACGTGACACTGCATAGATATTGCTTCACTTAACAGGAGAGTTTGGGTCTGTAATGGAAGGAAATCTGAAGCAGGAAGATGGGACTTCTCAGAAGGTGGCGGTGAAGACCATGAAGTGTGAGTTCTTGGCGTGGGACCTGTTCTTCTGGGGTGGATAGTTCCCATGTCAGGTGCTCCTGGAAGAAGAGTGGTTGTGCTCTGTTCTCTATCACCAATGGGTCAATCTGTGTGGCAATCAATGTGGGCACATGATCACCAGCAGAAGGGACAGGATGAGCTCTGTACAAATGTGCACTGTATATTCTTCATGCTCAAGATGGTATTTGTCACTTCCACCAACTTTATCTTTATCTCCCTCACCCTCCATTACCGAGTACAGCTAATGATCCCAAGTGAGGCATGAGTCCTGGAGGGAGAGGGATCAAGTGTTAGTGTCTGACCCCTGTGGGGCCACTTCCTGGGACTAGCTCGCTCATGAATTACATCACCCTGGTTATCAAAGAGCGGAAGAACAGCCTCTGGCTTCAGAATCTCCCTGTATTTCAGGAGCGGAGAACTCACCTAGCATGCACAAGGCCCCGGGTCAATAGCAAGCACTGTGGAACCTAAAATAAAAACCAGGTCATTTCAAAGAGCGCTTGTTAGACTCTTGACCAAGAGCCCTCGACATTGTGACCATAGATTGATGTTGTTCACAGGGTGACACAGTCACTCAGAGTGCTGTTTTTCTGAGGGGGAAAAAAACAACCTGCTGATGTGGCAAAATAAATATATGTCTCAAATTTACTAAGAAAAAGAAAGTCTCATGACAGCTGGGTTTGGTCCTTAACGAGGAGTTTACAGACAGACCTCCATCCCCACTGCCTGTGGGGTGCCCTGGTGCTCCATAGCTAAGGACAACAGAGAGGATGGTGGGACAGCTATGTTGTAAATGTAAAGCTTTTGATTCTTTTTTAATTTTCCTGTTTTGGAATGAAATCGATATATAGCAAACCGTTAGAATAGTATAATCCTGGCTAGGTGCCCTCAAGGGCCATTTTAGTCACTAGCTACATACTGTTCAAGAAATCCCTTAAGACAGGCCTGGCCTTGTGTTTTGTCTGTTTTTAATTATAGTGAGATATACATAAAATGAAATTTGCCATCTTAAACATTTACCTTTTTTTTTTTTTTTTTTTTTTTTTGGTTTTGATTTTTTCGAGACAGAGTTTCTCTGTGTAGCCCTGGCTGTCCTGGAACTCACTCAGTAGACCAGGATGGCCTCAAACTCAGAAATCCACCGGCCTTTGCCTCCCAAGTGCTGGGATTAAAGGCGTGCGTCACTACCCCCCTGCCATTTTTTAAAAAAAAGATTTATTTATTGTTAAATGTAAGTACACTGTAGCTGTCTTTAGACACACCAGAAGAGGGCGTCAGATCCCATTAGAGATGGTTGTGAGCCACCATGCAGTTGCTGGGAATTGAACTCAGGACCTTGGGAAGAGAAGTTAATGCTCTTTACCACTGAGCAATCTCACCAGCCCCAATATTTGCTATTTTAACCAGGGGCATTTCACACCTTCCTGTTGTCAAGCCTCGCTGGCCATCTCTTCTAACTAAAACTCTCCATTCTCCACCCCCTCCCCCACTCAGGAAGTACCCCTCCCATTTTCTGTCTGGCTTCCTCACTCTAGGCACTGCCTAAAAGTGCAATCAGACAGGATTTATTCTCTTGGGACTGGCTTGTTTCAGATAGCACAATATTGAATTTTATTTAAAATTTTATTTATTTGATTTAGTGTGTGTGTGTGTGTGTGTGTGTGTGTGTGTGTGTGTGTTTGTACGTGCATGCTTTGTACCATGGCACAGAGAACAATTCATGAGTGTCGGTTGTCTTCTTCTACCCTGTGGGTTCCCCAGGGATCAAATTCAGGCCATCAAGCTTTGGGGGCAAGTGCCTTTGCCCACTAAGCTATCCAATACTGAGTTGTAAAATAGTTCTCTCAAACTGGTTACATTTCAAATTTTTGCTATGAAAGTATACCCAGCTCACTTTGTATTCGGAGAGAATGTTTTTTCCTTATTAAAATTAAATTAAGATTTTAAAGACCAGTTTTAGGTTGACAGAACAATTGAGCAGAAAGCCCAGTCACCCTAAGTTCCCTGTCCCCTCACCCACAACTTCTCTTTCATGCTATAAACAACCATCTTTGATTACTCTTATTGTTCAGTTGGTGGGCTCACACTCGAATATCATCAAGGGAAGTTCTTGGCTTTTACTAGTGTCCTCTGTTGGTCTTGTATAGGTCTCTGGTGTTTGACAAATGCATGAATGATGTATGTCCCCCGTAGGTATCATACAGCACAGTTGCACAGCCCTAAAACTCGCTTGGGTTTCACCACTGGCTTCTCTCCTCCCACCCCCAAACACTGACAAGTACTCCTTCCTGTCTCTATAGTTCAAGAGTTTCTATTTTTGTTTGAAAGGAGGATTTCTTTGCTTGTTTGTTTGTTTTGTTTGCTTTTAGAGAAGGGTCTTGCTCTATCGTCCAGGCTGGCCTTTTGAGTTCTCCTTCAGCTTCCCTACTGTGAATGCACCCTGAAGCCCGGTGTGGTTTTAAACAAAAGTGCTGTTGTTGGCTCTCACCCTGAACTGGTCATGTTGGTCATTCCTTGCCTTGCCCTTGCTGCCCCCTTCCCTTTAAGGAGTACAATGATCACACCCTGAATTTTCATCTGCTTCTCTAGTGGACAACTTTTCTCAACGGGAGATCGAGGAGTTTCTCAGTGAAGCAGCGTGCATGAAAGACTTCAATCACCCAAATGTCATCCGGCTTCTAGGTACCTCAGGGAGATGTCAGGCCAAGGCTGGGAGAGGCTTTGCTGACCCACTGTGTACCAAAAGGGAAAAAGTTCTGGTGTGGAGAGGTTCATACCAAAATTTACAACACTGGGTTTGTCCTGCTTTCTGAGGCTGAGAGTAAGAATGGGTTTGCATATCCTGGGTGCTGATAGGAGTTAGCGTCATGCATCATGAGTGTGCTAAGTAAGCATGAGAACCACTCATGTGGTAGTTTTCACTGAGTCGAGCTTGCTTGTGAATTGAAAACCGATGAAGTCTACAAAGACATCTCTCTAAATAGTCTTTGAGAAATAATTTATAAACCAACTGTGAGTCATGGCATATTGACTATTTCATGGATATGACTGAATGTCATTCAGTTTTATGTAAATATCTCTGTGAAAAAATTCTATAGCTATGAGTATCAGTGCATGATGTGTAAGGGACATTATTCTGACATAAACAATCTGGAAATAGTGACCTTTTCCTTCCCGAGCCTTTGCCTTAGTCCATAATACATTTTGGAGCAACCTTTCAAGGTTCTATATGGCTGATGCTGCAAAGAGGTCTGAAAGCTAAGGTTTGGGTAAAATCTCCTGTTAAAGAAATAGCTATTGTTTGCAGTTAGTGGCTTTAGCAGACTAGGAGAGACATTGGACTTTGCTTGACAGGTTACACTTTGCAAGCCTAGCATTGGGTGACAGGCCCCTTCTAGAATTCCACACTAACACACTGCAACTTCAATCACCGAAAGCTTAGAAAGAGAGGTTTTGCCAATAGACCCTCAAAAATGCTTAATAACTTTAAACATCTGGTTGCAGTATGCTTTTTCATAGGCATGTTTAGCTAATTTGTCCTCAGGTTCTCTGAGGTCTCGTCTCCACCCCTTGGGTCATTCAAGCTAACAAAAACAGAGCACAGAATCCTTGACTTCTAGTTGTCTGTTCTTGTGACAGGTTGATTTATGAGAGTTCTCTTGCAAACACTAGCCAGAAAGAAAGAAAGAAAAGGAGAGAGGGAGAGACGGAGGGAGGGAGGGAGGAAGGGAGGGGGGGCAGGTGTTACATGCCCTAGAAGTCACTGTGAGAGTCCCAAGCCTTCAGTTCTCACCTCTTGGCCTGTTAGTACCTGGCTTTAGTTTGGCCAGTGGGCCTCTGGGGTTTATGTGTTCATACCTGACAAGGGCTCTTTGTAACTGATCCTGTTTTCAATTTCAGGCGTGTGTATAGAGCTGAGCTCTCAAGGCATCCCAAAGCCCATGGTGATTTTACCCTTCATGAAATACGGAGACCTCCACACCTTCCTGTTATATTCCCGGATAGAAACGGGACCAAAGGTAACAGGCCGCCCATGGTGCCACTCAACTGTTTCTGAAGCGCTTATGACAACTGAGACAATCCCAATGTCCCTGAAAATGCAGAGAAGGACAGTAGCCTTAATTCAGAGTTCATTATGCACTCGGGGGTTAAACTCTGGCCTCCATCCTCTCGCCAGGCCTGTGAGTGAGTGTTTATCCCTGTTCATGGTGGGAGGAAGCCCGCTGGCCCCACAGTCTTAGGCCAAAGTCTCCTTGACTGAAGTCTGCGGAGAGTTACTCCCCAGGCTGGTAAAGGTGCCCTTCTAAGGAGGTGTGTTCTGTTCATTTGAGATAAGTTTATTTTATTAGCTCAGGCTAGCCTCCTGAATGCAGGTATACAAAGCTTATGCTTGCACACCAAGATCTCCTAAAGTTAATTTCTCAGAGTCCATGTTGGAGTCATAGGTTTCAGTCTTCGAAGTTCATTTGTGAATATATCCTCTATGATCGGTATGAGCTGGATTGCAGGTAGATACGGTGAGAAGACCCAGCTGCCATCCTTGTATCCAGCTACCCTCCGCATTGGCTTACCCAGTAAGAACTACACAGCCCTGGCAATTCGGGTCATAGCCAAAGAGCCAATGGTGGGCCATCTCAGAGATTCCGGAGCATGAACTTACAGGCTTGCTCTCTTTATGGTCAGTTTTTACTGTGGACTTCAAATTTTGTAGACTTGGGGCTCCTACACTGCAGCCTTTGCCGTGGGCCTCCTTAGGAAGGGAGCACCGTGTTCCTTCTTCATGTTCCCTGGAGGCAGAGCCACTGGTGCCTATGAACATCAGCGCTTGTGCCCCTGGCATGCCTAGCCCGGCCCATCACTCCTCTCCATCAGTTCACTTCTCTGTCTGAGGTAGCAGCATTACCGCAGGGCACCCACAAGGGGAAAACACGGGGCTGACCACATCAGGAATCACCCCAGATTCAGATGGAATTTGCTTTGGGCCAACAATGTCCCCACTCATCGCTGCCAAAAGTCACAGGCTGTGGGAAGGAACTGTACCAACCAGTCCATACCTGGGCATCTTCTAACACTGATGCCTCTGTCCCCATAGCTGCCATCAACAGTGGAGCTCTAGGGAATGTAACTACAGATAAGTGGTTTAAGTTCTCCTTTCAGGTCTCATGCTTTGGCCGTCCTGCCTGTGAACTCTTTAAACCCCTTGTTTAAATTGCCTTTTTCCTGCCGCTTTCTAAAAATGTTGAGTTTTATATGATGTATTTGGGTATTCAGTCCATCTTGTGTCAATTTTTATAGAAGGTCTGAAATTTAGTTTAAGGCTTCTTCAATTTGTCATCACCATCATCTTTTTTTTTTTTCTTGGCCAAGATCTTGTATAGCCCAGGCTGGCCTCTAACTCACTATATAGCTAAGGATAACCTTTACCTTCTGATCTTCCTGTCTCTGTCTCTAGCTCCAGAATTCTGGATTACAGGTGTGTGCCACCATGCACCACACACGCACACACACACACACACACACACACACACCTTGTCCCTGCAGTACTAGGGACTGAGCCCAGGACTTTATGCATGCTTTATCTACCGACTGAGTTACATCCTGACCCTGAGGACTTTAGATTGGTTGATTTTGCATATAATTGCTCATCATTTATGAGAAGGCCACCTTTAATCTTCTAAATTGCTTTCACACTTCTGTCACAAACTCCTCTGGCTGCAGGACAGTCTCTGAACCCTGGGTGTGGTCATTAAACTCTCTACTCATCCTCCACTCCCACCCATCCTCTCGAGTACTGAAACATTTCTGTAAGTTCTAACACCGTAGAGTGTACTTCCCGGCTTTATCTGGCATTTTTTTACAACCCTCCCCTGCTTCTTTGCCCCCCCCCCCATGTGTGCTTCAACAGTTCTGCTTCAACCCACAAAGATTCTGCTGTAGTCTTTTGTCCTTTTAAACAAAATAACAAGTAAGACAAGCAAGAGCACAGGACTTTCTTGACTCATTATTTCTACTTGCAACAGTATCAGGGTGTCCTGGGTGGCAGAGAATAACTTCCAGTGTTCCAGAGAAGAAAAAGGAATGTGCTTTTACATTTTGCTATTCTGTAGCCCGAGATAAAGATGGAAGACACAGAGTTGTGGAGTAGCTGGGGCGCTCCGAGCTTTGATTCAGGCTTCTTTGCTTCCTGTGCACTCAGTTCCCTGGGCACAAAGACCTTTTGTTCTGACCCAAGATTAAGTCTCCAGGCTGGTCAATGAGCTTCTGAACAGGGCCAGGATTCTGGCTCCAAGTGCCACTGTCCTCAGCATGGACACTGTCCCTGGAGGTATGCAAGGCAGATAGGCAGACGATCAGCACCAACTGCAGCGTCTCACAGAGGACAGCAGCCGGGTGACATACGCATTTGGGGAAGCAAAGAGTTCTGACTATAAAAGCTTTAATAGTCCATGGTGCCAGCGGTGGAAAGAAAAATGAGAGAGAGAGAGAGAGAGAGAGAGAGAGAGAGAGAGAGAGAGAATGAAGGCATGCAATTGGATTGGGTTGGGGCAAAAGATTGGAGAGCATATGCATTGTAGGAACCTTAGATTTTTCTCCAAAAACAATTGTAGGGACCTTGGGGCAAGGGCAAAGTGAGGGAGGATGGACAGGGAGGACCTACAGCAGGGAGGATGGACAGGGAGGAGCTACAGCAGGGAGGATGGACAGGGAGGAGCTACAGCAGGGAGGATGGACAGGGAGGAGCTACAGCAGGGAGGATGGACAGGGAGGAGCTACAGCAGAGAGAATGGACAGGGAGGAGCTACAGCAGAGAGGATGGACAGGGAGGAGTTACAGTAGAGAGGGATGAATAGGGAGGTGCTACAGCAGAGAGGATGGACAGTGCTGTTAAGGTTCCCTGCAGTTGCCCTTTGGATCTGCAGGAAGGAACTTGGCCTTACTAGCATAGCATACCAAAAACAACTCAAAATCACCTTCAAAAAGAAGATACAGAGTAGGGTCTGGTGTCCCAGGCCTGTGATCCCAACTGCTGCGGAGGCTGAAGCAAGAGGCTCACAAGTAGAAGGGCAGCCTGTGATACAGAGCCAGAGGTCACATTGCTCCACAGGGGACATGTTCTGACTGCAGCATAAGGTGCCTACCGTCCCCTCGTCCTTGGATGTTCCGTATGTGCTGTGCTGCGTGCAGTATGAGATGGCAGTGGCTGCTGTAGGTGTCGTGTGTGTCCTGTGCTAGCATCCAGAGACAAAGGGGCAAAGCCTGCCTTTTACCCCTCCTGGGTCCATTTTCTCCACCCGACGGCTGTCTGGCTGTCTCCACGCCCTTCCCCCACCCCTTTTCTTAGAGCAGCGCATTCTTTGCAATAACTTTATTGAGATATTACACAATTCTCCAATTAAAGGTGTTTAGAAGGGGGCTGGGAAGACTGTTCAGTAAACAAAAATGCTTGCCACTGAGCATAAGACCTGAGTTTGATCTTCAGGGACCATGTGAAAGAATACATATGCCCCAAAATAATTAAATGTAATTTAAAACATGTTTAAAGTGTTCAAAGAGAAGGAAAGAGAAAGCAAGATCCTGTTGGAGTTGGTAATGAGGATGGTGACTAAGACCTCCAAGGAATGCAGAATATTTTAATACAGTTGCGGCCCCAAAGAAGAGGCCCATGCAAGTTCCTGGCAATCACAAATAGGTCCATCTCTGGTATGTTCCCCTCCACAGTTCTCAGGGTTATAAAATACTGTCCCTGAAGGCTAGAGCCACAGCAGGTAGAGTAATTGCTGGAATCATTTAGTCCTGGCTTCTGCCTTTAATACTGTAAATACTAGATGTGATGGCACACTCCTGCTGTCCAGCAGTGTGGAGTCACAGGAGGCCCTCGGGGCCATCCCAACCTTCCACTGTTTAAGGCAGGGTCTCTTGTTCTCTGTAAGTATCCCAGGCTAGCTGTCCTGAGAGCCTCCCATCACACCTTTCGAGTGCCCAGACTGCAGCTCCTGCTACCTTGCTGGGCCTTATGTGGGCCCTGCTGATTCAAACTCAAGTGTTCATCCTGTCCACACACACGGTTCCCACTGAGCCATCTCCACGGAGTTTGACTGCCAATTCTAATTCATCAGTGGCTGCCCTCTTCCTACGCCACCCTAATTAGAGTGTCTTTTAATAAGTCTGAGACTTTGAGCTGTGTTCATCTTCAAGCCTGTTAAGGGTAGTCTGAGTTCCCTGGATTTCCTGTGGAATTTTAGAATTAACTTGTTACATTTTACAAAGATGCAGGCTGGCGCTAGAACAGAGTTTATATTGAATATAAAAGTTGAACAGTGTTAACATCATAATATCAAGTTTTCTAAGTCATATGTGAGAGATATTCTTATATGTGGGAAATATTCTTATATTTGGATTTTAAAATTTTCACCAGTACTATGTTTGCTTTTTCATAGCATAAGTTGTACATATCTTGTGAAACTAGTCCCTGAATATTTTTATTCTGTTGTAGTTGAGACTGTTGTTTGTCTCACCTTCAGATTGTTCTTACTAGGGCAGAAACCCTGTCACGATACCTACGGTCATCTCGACTCATTTAAAAATTGTTTTCTGCAATTATCTTTTATATAACTTTTAGTCATAGGTTCCAAGAATAATGTAATTATTCCAGGAAAAATATCTGAAGTTAGTAGTATCAACTACTTACTGATGACAATAGGTTTGCTATTTCCTGGAAATTAGCATCTGGAAGACTAAATACACAGAGAAGAGGCAAAACTTCCGTGTTTGACTCCTTGACCTTCCTCTGTAGCTCTGTTACTTACGGGTGAGGATAATCACTGCATCATGGTTTCATATATAGTTGGCATGTGTCGTAGTTGGGAAATACATCGCTAAAAGTGTAATGTCCAAGCTCATGGCTGACTGCTAGAGCTTGTCTAACACAGGGCCCTGAGTTCCTTCCCCAGTACCATAGGGAAAAACCAAAACCAAGTGCAGCGCCCTTGTGAACACCGTTTTGGAAACCTTACAGCCATTGAAGAATGAGCTGTGACAAATTCAGTGTCATGTGGAGGGGACCTAGTGGGGAAGTAGGTGCCATGGACAGACCACTGGTGACTCGTGATTGCCAGGAACTTTGTGGTTAGCTTTCTTCAGTGCCATGACTGCAGTAAGGCATTAAAGTTTCACTTAGATCATCTTTATAACCAACTCTAAATGTCTGGAAGGCGCTCCTTCCCCCCCCTTCCCCTCCCCCTCCCCCCTCTTTTTTCCCTCTCCCCTCTTCTTCCCTCTTCTTCTCCCTTGTCCTCCCCCTCCCTCCCTTCCCTTCCCCCTCCCCTTCCCTCTCCTCCCTTGTCCTCCCCCTCCTCCCCTCCCTCCCCTCCCTCCCCTCCCTTCCCCCTCCCCTTCCCTCTCCTTCTCCCTTGTCCTCCCCTCCTCCCCTCCCTCCCCTCCCTTCCCCCCTCCCCTCCTCCCCTCCCTCCCCTTCCCGTCCTCCTTCCTTTCCCCCTCTCCCTCCCACTCCTTCTCCTTCATCTTCCCCCTCCCTCTCCCCTCCCCCTCTCCCTCCTCCCTTGTCTTCCCCCTCCCTTTCCCTCTTCTTCCCCCCTTCTTTCCCCTCCCCTCCCTCCTCCCCCTCCCTCTCCTCCCTCCTCCTGCCTCTCCCCCTCCCCCTCCCTCTGTGTGTGTGTGTGTGTGTGTGTGTGTGTGTGTGTGTGTGTGTGGTGGGCCTGATGATGCTGGGAACTGAACCCAGAGTTTCAGGGTTGTGTGTATGCTACATGAGTCTTCTCCCACTGAGCTGCAGCCCCAGCGCACTGAGGACATGTTTACTTGTGTAGCAGTTTTGTCTGATTTTTACAACCCAGAGGAAACGTTAAACGGCTGAAACTCTAGAAAGGCCACGGGGGATTAGAATTTCAGAGTTCGTGCTTGTATTTTAGTTCAAAGATAAGGGTGTAGGCTAGCCTAATTGTTGCTGTCTAGAAGAAGAAAATCATCTTTCAAAATAACTCAAAGTAAGATGGGCTGTCTTAGCACATGTGAGGCCCAGCCTTGTTTAGTTCCACACACACCAAAAAGGGAAAGAGGAAAGGGGAAGGAGAGAGGGAGGGAGGGAGGGAGGGAGAGATGGAGGGAGAAGAAAAAATGATAGCAAGAATACAGAATTAAAAACATTTCCTATCAAGCTGGTTTTTCCCCTCCCAACATCTGCCCCTTTCCTAGAATATCTCCTCTTCCCTCACTATAACCAAGAGTTCAATCCCTGGACCCCATGAGAGAGAGAACTGATTGTCACAGGTTGTCTTCTGACCTCCAAGCGTATATGGTGGCCCACCGACTCCTCCCTCCTTCACACATACAAAATAAGCAGGTAGATGTAAAGAAAGTTAAAAACAAATAATGGGGCTCCCCTCCTTCGTCCTCTGCCTGGTGTGGTCCTCTGGCCCGGGCGTCTCGGACATGAAGGCCTCATAAAACATGGAAAGATACAGACTCTTTTCACCTGAAATAGTTTTAAAGGCGAGGCAAAGAGAATGTAGAATGTTGTTTTTTTCCAAGAAGTTTTTAAAGTTTCTGCTTATTCCTTTTTTTTTTTTTTTTTTTGCATCATTTCTGAGCCAGGTGTGGTAGCTCATGTGTCATCCCAGCACCAGGGGAAGCTGAGGTAGGAGGATCTTGAGTTGTAGTCTAATCTGAGCTGCATAGGAAGACCTTGTCTTCAAACAAAGTGTCTGTTTAAAAAAAATATATTAATGATATAGAAAGGAAAGATCTGTCTCTGGGTGTCACCACTACAACTTAAGAAACAAGAAAACCATTTCCAGGGCTGCAGAGATGGTTCAGCAGTTAAGAGCAGTGCCTCCTCTTGCAGAGGACCCAGGTTCGATTCCCACATAGTGGCTCACAACCATCTGTAATTCTAGGTCCCGGGGTTCTAATACTCTCTTCCGGCCTCCTCAGATGCTAGGCACACACATGGTGTACGTGCAGGCAAAATGCATATGCACATAAAATAAAAATTAAATCAGCACTGTTTCTCCCTTGGTGAGAACAGCTTGCCAGCTTTTCCTTCTAAATCATTAATGCCTTTTCTTGTTTCCACCCCTTAGTACATCCCCCTGCAGACCCTGCTGAAGTTCATGATGGACATTGCCCAGGGAATGGAGTATCTGAGCAACAGAAATTTTCTTCATAGGGATTTAGCAGCTCGAAACTGCATGTAAGAACCTGGGCCATCCTGGGAGGCAGGGTCATTAGATTTCATAGGGTGGGGAGTGACCTGCTATTAGGTTATGGAGGGCATCTGGCTTGGGAGGGGGACAGAGTGCCTTGCTTTCTACGGTCTTTCTATCACTCTGATTCTTCCTTGGGGGTTTTCTGTCTCTGCCTCCCAGAGTCCATCCGATGCTCTCTCTTAGGATTAGTCTGTTTTCTCCTTGTCGCCAGGGTAGGGGCACTAGGTTTGATCTTTGGGGTCTTTTGCCATCAGCTAGCTTTAGACCCATGATAATATGTAAGTCAGCTAACCATAGTATAACTTGAACAAACATAACGAAAATCCTAAAGACTGTTTGCCCATGCCTTTGTTAACACACAGTTCTCTCTTCAAGGAGGGTAAGAAATAGTATGTTCGGCTGGGTGGTGGTGGTGCACGTCTGTAATCCCAGCACTCTGGGAAGCAGAGGCAGGCAAATTTCTGAGTTCAAGGCCAGCGTGGTCTACAGAGTGAGTTCCAGGACAGCCAGGACTATACAGAGAAACCCTGTCTCGAAAAAAAAAAAAATCCAAAAAAAAAAAAAAAAAGATAAAGAAAAAGAAAAGAAAAAAAGAAATAGTATGTTCTAGAGTCAAGTACAAGTGACTATGGCCTGAGAATACAGATTCAGTGGCCTCAAATGTCATATTCCAAAGTCGTAACTGCTTTCAGGTTTTTATACTGACATAACAAAGAAAATCATAAATCGACACACTTTCAAATACATTGGTGGAAGGTTACAGCAGCACGAAGAAACGTCTGCTACAGGCCTCAGGTACCAGATGAAGACATTCTTGGCCCTGGTTGATCTGCTGAATTAATACATCCAGAGTGGTTTCCTCTGATGGTCACTGGACAGACACAGGGGTGGGCAGAGGCTGGCAGTTAAGGGAGCTAAAGATAATCTACTCAAGGTAGATTATAGTTAGACTCTGCCCTGAGACATTCCAGCTGCTCCTCCTCGATCACTGAACTTCTAACCAGGTAATTGGCCTTCTAGAAGGTTCAGTGGCAGGTGTAGTCTCTTTCCAGGAACTTTCGTTCATATCTACCCAACCCTTGTGATAACATTTGGTACCTTAAATATCTAGAAGCTTTTCTGCCACAGATGATGAATTATAAGAATTTATATGAGAACTTTGGACATGAGAACTTTGAATTTTCTCCATTTCTTTACCTGCTTTGGCAGAACCACCTGATGTAAATCTGCCAAGACCTTCACTGTTCCTTGATTTTAGCTTGTCTGTTGTGAGAAGAGGGAGTGGCTCCGCTGTGTTTGTCTTAGTCAGAGGTTTGACTGTAGAGTTGGCTACTCACTCTTGTCAACCACAGCCCCTTACTCTTTAATTTAGTCTTTAAAACCCCAAGGGATTTGGGGTTTGTTACTGTTTCTTGACTGTGGATTCAGAGTCATGAAATTTTATTTTTCTTTTAACATTTCCTTCATGTTTTTCCTACCAGGCAGGAGGAGTGCCTGTCTAATTTGTCTTGATCTAAGAATGTAGGTCTCTTGGGTGTGCATACCTGTACTCCCAACACTCAAGAGACAGAGGCAGGAAAAAAAAAAGCTTCTAGCCAGGTGGTGGTGGCGCACGCCTGTAATCCCAGCACTTGGGAGGCAGAGGCAGGTGGATTTCTGAGTTTGAGGCCAGCCTGGTCTACAGAGTGAGTTCCAGGACAGCCAGGACTACACAGAGAAACCCTGTCTCGAAAACCCAAATCCAAAAAACCAAGAGAGAGAGAGAGAGAGAGAGAGAGAGAGAGAGAGAGAGAGAGAGAGAGAGAGAGAGAGAGAGAGGCAGAAGGATCCACAGTCCAAAATTATCCTCAGCTGCATAGCATGTTCCTGGCCAACCTGGGCTATGTGAGACCATGTCTTTAAAAAAAAAAAAAAAAAGAATAGGGTTAATGTCAGACAGACAAGGATATCTCAGACATCTGCCTCTTCTTCCCTTTCCTTCCCTCTCTCCTCTCTGGCTTCTTTCTCTTCTTTTCCTTCTTGTCCAGGACCTGTTTTACTGGTGTGGGTTATGATTACAATTTATCTCCCTTCAGTTTCCCAGTCCCTTCCTCCGACAGCTGCCCACATTAGCCAGCAATCCTTCTGCACCATCTTTCCACGTGTCCTTCCTACTTCTCTCAGACTTTGCGTCCTCTTAGGCCTCCACACCGCCTTACTTGGTGCACAGGTCCAGGGCTGCTTCCTGATAGGATGGTGATGGCTTGATGCGTGAAAAGACCCAGAGAAGCTGCTTGTTGGTCCTGCCTCTCCTCCTCTGCCACACCTCTGCCCCACCCCAGGCCCTTGCCTCCAGCCACTGTGCCTGGATGCCTCTGCTGGACTAGCCCTACACAGGCCAGAGTGATGCGAATACAATAATACCTTCTTCCTGTTATTTGCTGTTTCTTTGACCTCAAAGCAGTTTCCTACCCTCAAGTTCATGGCTCATGGGGTCCATTTCTCCTCCTTCCCCTTCTTTCTTCTTCTCCTTCTTCTCCTTCCTTCTCCTCCTCTTCCTCCTCCTTCTTCCCCTTCTCTTCTTCCTCCTCCTCTTTCCTTTCCCTTTTCCTCTTCCTCCTTTTCCTTCCTTCCTTTTTCCTCTTTGCTCCTTCCCTTCCCACCCCCCCCCCCCATAAGGATGTCATGTATCCCGTGCTGGTCCTGAACTTGACAAGCAGCTGAGAATGGTCTTGAACTTCTGCTCCACCTGCTGCCACCTCCCAAGGGGCTGGAGTTAGAAGTACACACTGCTGTTGCCAGTTATGCTGTCTTGGGGAACCAAACCAAGGGCTTTGTGCATACCAGGCAAGCATTTTACCAACTGATTCACATCCACAGTCTCCCTGTGTCTTCTCTAGTCACATTTGATCCTATTTGAGCTGCATCTGGTACAGGCTAGGATTAAATGCTCTGCTCCCAAGGTTGTTGAGGACCAGAATTTACCCTTCACAGGTTGCGGGATGACATGACTGTCTGCGTGGCAGACTTTGGCCTCTCAAAGAAGATTTACAGTGGCGATTATTACCGCCAAGGTCGCATTGCCAAAATGCCTGTGAAGTGGATCGCCATAGAGAGCCTGGCGGACCGAGTCTACACAAGCAAAAGTGACGTGGTATGTACACAGCTTTGATTTGACAGACAGGGACACAGTGAGAGAGATGACTGAGCCTGGAGATGTAGGGGACTATACTCTGATTAAACTGAGGGTTGGGGGCATTCTCAGACCAGCTTCCATTTCATTTATTCACTCATTCCTCTGCTTTGTGTTGTTCTGGGATTGACCCGGGAACCTCACACATGCAATGAGAACACTAGCTGCTTTCACAGCCTCTTCTTTGCCTTTAAGATTTAATTTTATTTTAATTATGTGTATAGGTATGGGATCTGAAGGTGGATATGTGCACACAGATGCAGGTGCTCTCAGAGGCCAGCAGCATCAGACCCCTGCAGCCTAACTCAATCACAGGAGACTGACTGCCAGCCAAAGTGGATGCTGGGAACCAAACTTCGGTCCTCTTCAAGAGCAGAAAGTGCTCTTAACCTGAGTCACCTCTCCAGCCCTCTTTACTTTGTATTTATCTTTATTATATAGAGTGTTTGGCCCACATGTATGTCTGTTCACATAATGTGCCAACACCACCTCTTCTGGAGGCTAGAAGAGTGTCAGATCCCCTGGAATTGGAATTAGAGATGGTTGTCAGAGGTCACGTGAGTGTTAGGAACTGAACTCAGGTCCTCTAGAAGATCCATCAGTGTCTCAAGCACTGAGCCATCTCTCCAGTCCTCTCTACCTTTTGTTTTTGAGGCCAGGTCTATCTGTGTCACTTGGAAAGCCCTTGAGCTCCCAAGCACAAATGTACACCATTATACCTGGCTTTCCTTTTTTCTATTAATTAATCTATTATTCACTTTACATAGAATCCTTAATTCAGGGCAACTAGTAGGTTGTAGGAAAGTGCCCACACTTGCTTTGCATGTGACCTTCAGAGACTCCCAGGTTTCTTTGCTACAAATGAGTGACTTATTGCCCATAACTAAGATATTCACATTAAAGAGAATGAGTTCATGCAGTAGCCTTTGGAACCCATATGCTGTATTGCAGATGCTGTATAATTATCCCCGGGGCCCAAGCTTGGGGAGAGGAAACCTCCGCAGTAAGATCAGGGCAGCGCACTAAGTAAGCAGTGTTGATATGGGGCGAGGTTCCGGCTGCCTTCAGCCAGGCTTCCCGGAACAACCTTAGTAAGAACGGTTAACCATGGGGCTTCAGACGCTGTGTGTTGCTGCGTCAGGAGACGTAGGCCTCAGGCATAATTACCAGCTTTGTTTGCTTCATCCTCAGGGCTTTAAGGAAATGACCTTTCCCCATGAAAAAGTCCATTCAGCCTTTGTGGAAAGACTTTTGTCCTAACTTCTTGTGCCTTTTTTCTCAGTGGGCTTTTGGCGTGACCATGTGGGAAATAGCAACACGGGGAATGACTCCCTATCCCGGAGTCCAGAACCACGAGATGTACGATTACCTTCTCCACGGCCACAGGCTGAAGCAGCCCGAGGACTGCCTGGATGAATTGTGAGTGAGCATCCCTGTGCCGCCGGGCTTTCTGCATGGGGCAGCTATCTGGCTGTGAAATGACCTGGGAAACACGGTGCTGGCTGGTGCCGGTGGGGCCTGCAGTTAGCCGAGAGAGCCTGCTCAGAGAGTGCCTCTTGCAGGAGCTTCAGGCCGGCAGACTTTCCTAATGCAGGGGAAGGCGTTTACCCAGCTTCCATAAGGCCCCCTGGGGCTCACTCATCCCAAAGGTCTCTGTCTCTACCAGTGGGCACAGTCAAGGCAAGGTACCAATGTGTGTTTCCAAACAACAACAACAGCAACATAAGCATAACGAGGAAGAAGATGGTGCCAATAAATAGGTTCACTTTGTAGTATACAAGGTACTGGAATCCTTCATCCTTACTCACTTTGAACCCAGTAATCCTTTTTGTCCATAGCATTTCAAATTTACTGATCACACTTTAGGGGAAACTCAGGAATCTGTACCAGTGCCTTTGAAAGCAAACTGGCTCTGGGAATTGCTTGGGAAGTATTCTGACAATGCAGTTGCTTATCCCTATGCCTAGAGGGTACAGTGGTATTGGTCCAAAGCGGGTCTAGAAACTATGTATTTAAAAATGTTCTCTGGAGCCGGGCAGTGGTGGCGCATGCCTGTAATCCCAGCACTCTGGGAGGCAGAGGCAGGCAGATTTCTGAGTTCGAGGCCAGCCTGGTCTACAGAGTGAGTTCCAGGACAGCCAGGGCTACACAGAGAAACCCTGTCTCGAAAAACCCAAATCCAAAAAAACCAAAAAAAAAAAAAAAAAAAAATGTTCCCTGGAAGACCTGTGTCCGGCCAGCTGTGAGCTCTCTACCTCCCATCACAGAGCACATCTGACCAACCCAGCCCTCTCTCAGTCTTCAATGTCAAACATCATGGGGGAGAGACCTATGACTTGGGGTTGATGAGGACCGGTCCTGTCCAATAATTATCCTCGTGTGTGACCATGGCAGCTGGCTTGCTGTTTCCGTATCTTATACCATGCGCCATATTGTATATGTTCTTTGGAGAACTGTGGTATCTTGACAAAAGCAACTAAAGTGGGGGAGGGTTCATGTCAGCTCCAAGTTCAAGGTGCTTTCCAGCGTGGCCGGGAAGTCAGGGCCGTAGGAGCTCGTTGCGGCTGGTCACATCACACCCACAGTAAGGAACAGAGAGTGAGGGGTTCTCGCTGCCCTTCAGTCCCTTTCTCATACAGCCCAGGATCCCCTGCCTAGGGAACGGTCCCACCCACAATTAAGATGAATTGTCCCATATCTTTAAGGTAATCGAGATTCACACCCATGCTCATAGGCCCATCTCCCAGATGATTATAAATTCTGGTAAGCTGAAAATAGTAACCATCGCAGTATATTTATATGTGTGGGGGGGTCATACATGTGTGTGTGTGGATATATGTCATGTGTGTTAATTTATCTGAAAACTGAAGATTGGTGTCAAGTGTCCTCCTCAATAGATCGCCACTTTTATTTACTGAGACAGGGTTTCTTGCCAAACCTGGACCTCATGGATTTGGCTTGTCTGGTTAGCTAGCTTGCCCCTAAATATCTCCTGTCTTCACATTCTGATGGCTGGAAACATAGGCCAGCCACTCGAACTACCTGGCTTCTAGATGTCTGCTGAGGATCCAAACTCTGGTCCTCATGTAGGCAAGTGCTTTATCTTCTGAGGCATCACTGCAGTTTCATCATCACTTTGGTCTCCCCAAGAACTTTGCTGAGCTTTTCGATGCAGTGTCATGCAGTGCTGTCTCCATGGTGACTTACTCTCTCTTTGGTCAGTCTCCTCCAAGGCTTGGGATTTTCTCATCATATTTAACAAAAACATTATAAAAACATAGACCTGAGCTAGCTCTGTGGTGGAACAGCATGAGGGAGGCTGGTGCTAGGCAAGGCCCTCAGCCCCATCCCAAGCTCTGTCTCTGCTGCCTCATTCAGCACACCCGGCCAGGTCGCTTTGTAAACAACCTCCTAGGTATATCTGTGGCTTAGACTCCAAGCCAAGCACAGGAAGATTGTTTTGTTCACAGCCACAGCCTGCTTTGTGGTTGAAGATATTTGATACTGAACAGAAACAAACGCTGCAAATCTCTTGAAAATATCTTAAGGCCTTGATTAAATTAGTCCTAAGGTTTCACGGTCATTTTGAAGAGGGCTGTGTTAATGAAACATTGCCTTCTGGAGACAGGGAGGCCTTGCTGTGCAGCCACACTGCCCAGGAAGTCTTGTGGTGGTTTCTTTCTCCGCTGTTCCCCCCCGCAGCGGCAGACACTGACATTAGCAATGGTCAGTGTGGGCCTGAATGAGTTCCAAGCTGTGTCACACTGTGGTTTTTATGTTTCACTTCAAACTAAAACAAGAGACTGCTGAGGTGGTGTTGTCTGGGAACACTTTTAGCTGGTAGAGTCAGCTCCCACCCTGTGGCTGGGGACCCAGGCGGTTGCAGACAGGCTGCCATCGCCCTGTTCCTGATTTCTGCATGCCTGGGGCTAACAGATATGACATGGTCAGCAGGCTAGTGGATCCTGACGAGCAGCAGCACCCCAAAAGAAACTTCTGTACCTGACACGCAAACTCACACTCATACACAAATTCATATACACAAACACACACCCCACTCACACTCACACACAGACTGACACACACAAATATACACCCACTCACATGCACACACTTACACACAAACACACAAATACACACCCATACTTACATATTTACACACACAAATACCCAGGCTAACACACAGAGACACAAAAACACACACAAACACACACAGGCTGACACACACAGACACAAAAGCACACAAACACACATACTTGCACCCATAAACATACACTCACAGACACACACACACACATTCAGATACACAAATACACATACTCACAGACACACAAGCACACACAGACACAAGCACACAAACTCACAGACACACTCACGCACACAAACTCACGAATACAAATGCACTGAATACTCTGAGTGTCTCAGAGTACAAGCATGGCTAGGATGAGTGCACTCCTTGTGTGTGCTTCTCTTTGGCTGATTTATATAATAAATACATATATATATTAAAAGTGTGTGTATATATATATAATATTGTTTTAAAAAAAGAGAAACCCAGAATTTCCAACCTCTTTTCTCATTGCTGATACTGACAGGTCACAGAAATCCAGAACTGCATTACCATCATGATGACATCATAACATAAATATAGTGTTCTGTGCAGAACCTTCATCTCCCTCCCGCAGGGGTCCTCCTTCATTGCTTAGACAGCAACCAAAGTGATCTCTCAAATATTATAATCAGAGCTGAGGCACCTCAGTGGTGGAGAACTTGCCTACCATGCACATGGGCCCTGGTAACATGCTAAGTACCACAGACAGATAATTACCATCAGAATCTGGTCGTGGATTGCTTCTGGATATCATCTTTCTGTGGTTTCCCAGTCCCTTCTGATATCTTTCAAGGCCATATTTAGGATGGGCAGAGTGAGGTATGCTTATGTAGGAAGGGCTAAAGTTTGAAGGCAGCCCAGGCTATATAGCAAGGTCCTATCTCGTAACACACACACACACACACACACACACACACACACGTGTTATAAAGTATTAGACATGAAAGGAAAATAAATTCAGGATGGTACTACCACTATTCTCTATAAAGATAAGTCACTTGGCACTTTCTTCTAAGATGTGAGGTAAATGAAAGAGAAGTAAACAGCCCGGCGTCTCCACACGAAAATGAAAAGGATGTTAGGACCTTAGGACTGAGTTTCTTGAAGCCCATGAGAGCAAACAAGCAGTGCTCTGTGCAAAGCTGGAGTCTTGCAGATTGACTGATGCAGTGAAAACCTCCAAAACTGGACCAGACGGTGTTTGCTGAGTCTAAGAGACTGGCTACTGAGAGTGAGTTAGAGAGACTCAGAGGAGCTCCCAAGGCTAAGACTAAACCTAGGACTGTGAGGCAGGTGTCAGAATGGAGTCCTGTGTTGATGTCCTGTCCCTTTGTATGTGTGTGAGTTTCCAAGTTCCAGAATCAAGTGACACCCTGGTAAGGGCTGCAAAAATAGCTCAGTGAAAGGCCATGAGACTATCTGTATGGATGAGGTCAGTGGACCATGTATAAGGACTAATACTTACTAGAATTAGCCCAGGGATCTATAAATTTTGAGAACTGCAGTTTTGTTCCTAAGAAAGCCAGTAATCAGCATGCATCAGATAATTTAGATTCAGTTTGGGTTTTTTTTTTAAAGATTTATTTCTGTCTTTATGTTTTGTCTGCATGTATATCTGCATACTAAAAGAGGGCACTGGTTCCCATGGCACTACAGAAAGAGTTGTGAGCTGCCATGTTGAGGCTAGGAGTTGAACTCAGCACCTCTGGGAGTACAGCCAGTGTTCTTAACCACGGAGCCATCTCTCCTGCTCCTCACCTTAGTTTTCTGATTCAGTGATACTAATATCAATTTCCTGAAGCAGGGAAGGCTCAACATGAAATGCTGGTGTGACTCCTTTTCAGCCCAGCAATTTCCTGTTGTCATTTCCTTCCCATGGCCCTCAATTGTAGTCCTGATACTAGATAGTGGGGATGGAGTTGCCCGGAAAAGAGTTACCTGCCCCTGTAGAACTCAGCAGAAATGCCTGAGGAGCATTTGTGTATTGGGCTTTTCCAACCCTGACCTCATTCTTCTCCCCACCCCTTCCCCCCGACTGCTCCCAATGAGGCCAGGACTATAATTTACACGGAGCTGTTCGCAAGCTGAGAATGGAGTGTGTACTGGCTGGTTTTGTGTGTCTACTTGACACAGGCTGGAGTTATCACAAAGGAGCTTCAGTTGAGGAAATGTCTCCATGAGATCCATCTGTAAGGCATTTTCTCAATTAGTGACAAGGGCCCCTTGTAGGTGATGCCATCCCTGGGTTGGTGGTCTTGGGTTCTATAAGAAAGCAAGCTGAGCAAGCCAGGGGAATCAAGCCAGTAAGTAACATCCTTCCATGGCCTCTGCATCAGCTCCTGCTCCATGACCTGCTTGAGTTCCAGTCCTGACTCCCTTTGGTGATGAACAGCAGTGTGGAAATATAAGCTAAATAAACCCTTTCCTCCCCAACTTGCTTCTTGGTCATGATGTTTTGTGCAGGAATAGAAACCCTGACTAAGACAGAATGGTACACAATACTTAGCACTCAGCCTCCCTTCATGTGCTACCCTAGCTCTGGGTTCCTCTTAGTCCACTGGTCCAAATAACTCAGCGCTCTTGGTAACAACTCAGTTTAATGGTGTAGATGGAGGCTAGCAAACTTGTTTGGTAGATGTCTTAGTTACTGTTCTATTGTTGTGCAGAGCCACTATAACCAAGACAACTTATGAAAGAAAGCATTTAAGTGGTTGCTTGTTTACAGTTTCAGAGACTGTGCACAAGCGTAAGTCAGGAAGAGCCTGAGAAGGGTGTGGGTTTTGAAACCTCCTCTATCCAGGTCACACCTCCTAGTCCTTCTCGAATAGTTTCACCAACTGTAGACTAATCATTCACATAGATGAGCCTATGGCTTTGAGGGCCCTTTGTAGCAACCACTCAATGTTACAAGTGTAGCAAAAGCACAGGCAGCAAATATGCATAGCTGTATTCTAATAAAATTTTATTTACAGAGAAGATGATTGGTTTGATTGCCAAGATTGTTTAAGAAAAGGATGTTAAATCCATTTTATTTGCAAAAGTAGATATAATTGCCAGATGCATCTTCTATTTTTAGCAACAGAATTTTTTTGTGACAAGGGGCTGGAGAGATGGCTTAGTAGGTAAGAGTACTTGCTGAACAAGCATGACAACCTGAATTCAGTCCCCAGCACCCATGTAAAAAGCTTGGCATGGCAGTGATGAGCCTCTAACCTCAGTGCTGCTAGGGCAGAGACATGGGGATTCCTGGGCCTCCTGGACAGTCAGTACAGCCAAAACAGCAAGTCCCTGGTTCACTGAGAGACCCTGTCTCAAAGGATTAAAATGGACAGTGATAGAGCAGTATATCAGATGCGCCCCCAAGCCTCTATACACACATGCACAAGTACATATCACCATACACACATATACCAATACAACACGTGGAACATTTTAAAGTTGAATAACCATTAGACCATTTCTTCCCACCCTCACCAAACTCATTCATTTCCATAAAAAGGAAAGGAAATGCTGATTAAAATGGAATGAAATTAAACATTAGTTAAGGCAGAAGGGGTGGCTGCACTGGGGGGATGGCTGCACTGGGGGTTCTGGGTCTGTGCGAGGTAACACTCACTTGTGTCTTATCATCAGGTATGACATCATGTACTCTTGCTGGAGTGCTGATCCCTTGGACCGACCCACTTTCTCAGTGTTGAGGCTACAGCTGGAAAAGCTCTCCGAGAGTCTGCCTGATGCACAGGACAAAGAATCCATCATCTACATCAACACCCAGTTGCTAGAGAGTTGCGAGGGCCTAGCCAATGGGCCCTCACTCCCGGGGCTAGACATGAACATTGATCCTGACTCCATCATTGCCTCTTGCACACCAGGCGCTGCTGTCAGCGTGGTCACGGCAGAAGTTCATGAGAACAACCTTCATGAGGAAAGATACATCTTGAATGGGGGCAATGAGGAATGGGAAGATGTGGCCCCCACTCCTTTTACTACGGTCACACCTGGAAAAGATGGGGTCTTACCGGAGGACAGACTCACCAAAAATGGCATCTCCTGGTCTCACTGTAGTACGCTGCCCTTGGGAAGCCCATCACCAGATGAACTTTTGTTTGCTGATGACTCTTCAGAAGACTCTGAAGTTCCAATGTGAGACCAGCCGAGAGAAGGCATGACAGAACCGAGCACATCCTGCTTCATGGGATCTGATTGTCTTAGGTACTTTGTTATTGCTCTGGTGAAACATCATGACCAAGGCAATCTTTAAGAGAAAGTGTTTAACTAGGTTTACAGTTTCAGAGGGTTAGAGTCAGTCCATGATTGCAGAAAGACTTTATGGTGTCAGGAACCGTAAAAGTGCTTACATCTTAAATAGCAAGCAGGAGACAGAAAGCACTCTGGGAAATGGCACCAGTCTTTTGAAACCTCAAAGCCTGCTCCCAGTAACGAAAGTCCTTCAACAAGGCCATACCTCCTAATCCTTCCCAAACAGTTCCACCAACTGGAGATTAAACCTTTGTATGAGCTTATTGTGGCAATTCTTATTCAGACTACCACACTGCTTAAACCTGGTGTTCGGTATTTGTTTTCCTTACCAAATAGAGGCCATGGCCTGACAGCAGCAGGTAAAAGCTGTCGAGTCAGTTTTGCAAATAAATAAATAACCAAGGTCTTGAGAGACAACTTTTTATAGAGATTTCTTTTATATGGTTGCCAGCAACTAAATCAGATGGCCCACAACCACCTGTAACTCCAGTTCTAGAAGACTGATACTCTCTTCTGGCCTCTGAGGGCACCTGCACACATGAGGCATACTCTCATATAGTGATAGGAATAAAAATAAATCTAAAAATAAGTAAACCAATAGCAAGGCTGGGAGTGTGGCTCAGCAGCTATGTACTTAACCTGTGGACTGCCCTGCATTCCATCCCAAGACCCCAAAGCAGTCGAGAATAAAAATACGGAGGCTAGGGGAGATAGCTTAGTTGGTAAAGTACTTGACTTGTAAGCGCCAGGACATGAGTTTGATCTCCAGATCTAACATAACACAACTTCAAATGTGGTGGCCCACGTTTGTAATCTCAGTGCTGAGGAGATGGTCTCAGATGGATTTCTGAGGCTCGATGGCCTTCTGCCCAGGTGAGTTCCAGGCCAAGTGAGCCCTGTCTCAAAGAAAAATGTGGACAGCACCTGAGGAGTGATATTTGATGCTGTTCTCCATGTATACACACACACACACACACACACACACACACATACCAGCATGTACCATGAACATGCATACACAAGAAAACTATAAATAAAATACATAATATATTTATTTAATGAGAGAATATATATGTATATGGTGGGAAGAGTCAAGGATATTATATTTTAATAAAAGATGACTTATTTCACTGACCTTGCAGAACTCAAAATGTATCTCTCATTGTTAACATTTTTACAGAATCAATGTTGCTTTTTAAAAGTTGTTTTCTTTCCCACAGTATTAAATGTAAAAGTGTTTGTAAAGTGAAATGGCAGGTTTGACTTCCTTTTTGACCTTCACAAGAAGCCTGGCATGTCGTCACACATCATGTGTATGTGGTAAAAACGATTTACTTAGTGTTCAAGGCTTTACAACTGATTGAGATGACTTCCTAATAAAATGCAGATAAGGAAGGATGTGTTCACCATGCTTCAGATTTGGAATGATAGCCGTCACCAGCAGCTCTGATTCCCATTCCTAAGGAGTGTCCTTAATGGCTTGTCCTCACCAGTTCCTGTGTCCACTGAGGGACAGAGATAAACCATCCCAGGAGTCCCTAAAAGAGTGGCTAGCAAGATGGCTCAGTTGGTAAAGGGACTTGTAACCAAGCCCAGTGACCCAACATTGGTTCCCGAGACTGACATGGTGGAAAGAGGGGACCAACAAAGATGTCCCCTGACCTCCACATGGACACACATGCACAATAAATTAGTGAGTAAGTAAACAATTTAAAAGGAGTTTAGGAAAGAAAAATAACAATGATAAAGGATTCAAGATTATATAGGCCCTGAGAAGATGCGGAAACATTTAAGCGGTGAGTCCTATTTCCACTGCAGAGCTGTCACTCACAGGAGATAGGCGTGGCAGGCCCAGGGCATAGGCTGTAGAGTTCTGTCATCTCTGTTCCTGCTGGTTCCTGGCTTGGCCACCATGTGTTGAGCACTTGCTTGCCTTGTTTCCAGCCCTGTATGTATCCGTTCACTTTACTGTGTGTCTTACACTATGGGCACCAGTGTCATCCTCTTGTCTAGGCCAGGATACCATTGCTTGGAAAAAATGAGTAACCTGCTTCTGACCCTGGCTAGAGACTGTGAGGGCTAGAATTTAGCATAACCACATGTTAGAGTTTGTGCTAGTAAGTTTCACATTACAACACAACTCTGGAGGCAATGAATGAATGAACTAATGAAGAATGAAAGAAAAAAAGAGGGAGGGAAGGAAAAGAAAGAAACAAAGTTTATTTTACATATGATCTGGAGATTACAATCCTAGATAAGGCACCCTTTGGCCTCACCTTTGGTAAGAATGGCAGATGGCAAAGGACAAAGAAACACATACTAGTGGGCACACCACCAGCCAGGAGGCAGGACAGGCCAGGGCCTCACAATTGCCTTCCAGAGTACTCTTCTAATGGTTGAAGAGTACTCCTACCCCTCCATCTTTCACTACTTCCCAATAGCTTCACTCTGGGAACCCCTGGGGGACACTCATCTAAATCATAGGATCCTATTCCAAAGCTTCTAGACAATAAGTATACAGATATCATCCACAGTGTGCCAGGCATGGTACTCATTTAATTTCATCGTAGGTATGATGCTATCCCTGCGCCACAGATGGGAAGGCTGGGCTGTAAGAGGCTGCCTGACTGAGGTCAGGAAACAGATGCCATCTGAGGAAATGCTGCTCGGGGATTGCGGAGCAGATCCAGGGCCCTTGGCATCTTCAGAACTGTTTGCTTCAAACTTGAGAGTTGGCTCACCAGGCTGCCTGCAGGCTTCAGGGATCAGAGTATATATACAGGGCTCAAAGCTGCCATCTCCTACAGTGGAGTCCTGGCCTCAGCTACCAGTCCAGGATCGACATCCCCAGGGTGACATCCTCTGTCACTGTCTGAGGAGCTTAGATGAATCTACATCCTTATCAGATGTCAGCATCACATTTTATTAGTGAAAGAACAGACAGAGACAATCATAGCCTATGAATATAGAGTGCTATTGGGCAGGAGAGGTGGCTCAGCAGTCATGAGCACTGGCTGCTCTTACATAGGACCTGGGTTTGGTTCCTAGCACCCACATGGCAGTTCACAACTCTCTGTAACTCCACCTCCAATAAATCTGACATTCTCTAATGGAGAGTGGGCACCAGACACGTGCACAGTACACGTGCAGACAGTCAGACAAAAAACCATTCATACAGAGAGAATGAAAATGCATAAATATTTTTAAACTACTTAAAGGCCTATAGAGATGACTCAGTAGCTATGAAAGTGTGATGCTCTTGGCAGAAGACCAGAGATCAATCCTCAGCACTCATATCAAGTGTCTCACAACTACCTATAAGACCTGCTCTCTTCTGGCCTCCATAGGAGGTACACGTATGTGGTACATAGATATGCTTGAAAGCAAAACACTCATACACATAAAATAAAATAAGTCAATCTTTTTTAAAAAGTAAAAGCTACATTTCTGATTCAAATAGGCAGTTTCAGTTCTCAAAGCTCTCCGAGTAGCTGTCAAACAGGGTTGTTCCTTGAAGGAGTTTGTAAGGAAAGGGGGTGTTAATGAGCAGGGAACCCTAATGAGAGTTTCAAAAGATACAGCTTCAGCAAACATAAATTGTGATAAAATTAGAAGTACAGCTTTATTTCTTTTATTTTTCTAAATTTTGCAGGTCAAAATTTAGCCACCTGTCTTAAAGTTTGATTTAGCAATCAAGGCATAACCTTTAGCTAAATTTCTTATTTTTGTGTAATGCCATTCTCTGAGTCAGCTGGTTATAAACTCATATTTAATCAGTGTTAAAGCTTGTTAGTACACTTTCCCCTTCACCACCACGGCTCTGCACACCTAAATGTCCTCCCTGAGAACCCAGGGTCTGTGAGGTTCTCAGCCATAGCCCTGAACATTTGAAAACGTGGAGACCACTAACTCTCCCAAACTCCTGTACTGTCTTTCACATTTGCTATAAAGAGCTTTGTTCTTCTCTGTGTACATGCTCAAGTCTGTTTTCAAAGTAAAAAGCATGAGAGAGGAAATAGGAAGAAACTAGTCAGGTCATTGTGTTCTGCTAACTTGGAACAGGGCTGGAGGAAGGTAATAGACAAACACCAGAGACACCACAGGCTGCAGGGTGAGACTTGCCTGGCAGTGGGGGTGTGGCGGGAGGTGTGACGGGGTTGTGGCGGGGTTGTGGTGGGGTTGGGGGTGTGGTGGGGGGATGAGGCAAATCTTTTTTTTTTCTTCTTCTTCCTCTTCTCCTCCTCCTGTTCCTCCTCTTCTTCCTCTCCTTTTCTTTCTTCCTCCTTCCTTTCTTTACTTGTTCTAGCTTTCTTCCCTTTCTTTAAAAAAAAATATTTATTTATTTATTTATTTATTTATTTATTTATTTATTTATTTATTATATGCAAGTGCACTGTAGCTGTCTTCAGACACCAGAAGAGGGTGTCAGAACTCATTATGGATGGTTGTGAGCCACTATGTGGCTGCTGGGAATTGAACTCAGGACCTTCAGAAGAGCAGTCAGTGCTCTTAACCGCTGAGCCATCTCTTCAGTCCTCTTCCTTTTCTTAATGAGCAATGTAAGGACTTAGAGGGAAAAAAAATAAAGTACAGACATATGTGGCCAGAAGAAAGGGTTGCCTAGTTTTCTTGGGCAAGACACCAGTATCATCTGTTAGACCACCCTGCGTAGGAAGGGGATGAGACAGAGTCTTTGAAAGAACGTTGTCCTTGAAAACTTGCTTGGGGTTCTTCCTAATTTGAGGTTTCATTCCCTATGCAGTGCAATACCACCGACATTTGTCATGCCAGACATGTCTCCCCTGACATACGGTCAAGTTGCCTTCTGGACACTTATACTTGGGCGCTGTGCTTAATCTCTGTGCTTAACCTGGCTCAGAGAACTTCTTTTTGCACTGGGCAGCTGTCAGCAGAGTGGCTTAGAACTGCTAAAGAGCTAAGAGTGACCACTGCGTGCCCAGTCCTACGTGGGACACTGATAACAGAGAATACCTCAAGGTATTCCTCAAGGCTCAGGGAACACCACAGAAGAGGGGGTGGAAAAATGCAAGAGCTGTGGGATTGGGGCCGGGTGATTGTTGTGAAATGCTGTCTTTCAGACAGGACGTGGCCACTGTACTCATGCACTTCCAATGGTTTGGTGGTTACGTGCATAGAAGCAAGTCAGCCAACATTCCAGCACAGATGGGGAGGGGCTCGTGAGGAGGGGTGTGCCACCAGGAGGTTGCCTGTGCTCTGACGGATGGCCCCATGCCAGTGCACACACAGACAGCACTAACTGGACTTGTGTGTGTGTCTGTGTGTGTATGTGTGTGTTTAAAGGAGAGAACAAGAAGGTTGGAAGGGGATTGCTGGAGGAGTGGGAGGGAAAAGGGAAGGTATGAGGATGATATAATATATGGTAGATATACATTATACATAGATATATATGGAAAATTATACATGAAGTTGTTAAAGAGTAAATAAAAATATTCCTTAAAAAGAAATAAATATTTTCCTTCTTATGTTAAATTGAGGGAGGAGGTGTGTGTGTGTCACTTAGGCAGAGACGCATTGGGGAAGTGCAGAATGAAGGGTAACATTCCTCACTGCAAACCTCAAGCAAACTATTGGGTTCTGGAGCCTGCAAGTTGCTGCCTTTGCACAAATTTGGTCCAGGTTAGTCACTTACCATGTGTCCCTTCCTCATATGTGGACACTTTACCTGTAGGACATAGGGACATAAGGTGGATCAGAATGTAAGTATTCTCTCTCTCTCTCTCTCTCTCTCTCTCTCTCTCTCTCTCTCTCTCTCTCTCTCTCTCTCTCTGCCTCTAAGTCCACCAGACCAAATAGAACTTCCCCACAGGCCAAGCACCATCAGTGTCTTCACCCACGCTGGCTGTCCTCATTCACAGTCAAGAAGCTGTACGGCCGTCTCCATCCACATCGACGGCTTAAGCGAGTTGGGATTTCTGCTGACTCGGTGGAAAATCAGCCAGCCTCGTGGCAAACTTGCTCAACAGCAGCTTCCACTTCTCCAAAGACCTTTGCTGACTTTAGAGGATAAATGGGAAGTCAGGAAGCCTTTCGTGAACATGTCACTAATAGTGCTCCTCCATTTAGATTTTATTTCCTCTCTTTTCAATAAAAAAGACTGCAGAACTACTCTTCTGTTTAACATAGATCTTGTCTGACTACTTATTTCCCCTACTTAAATGCAGTTATTTCTAGAAATCTTAGCACACTGCTTAAGAATGCTTTAACATACAGCATATTTTGTGAAAATGGGATTTGAGGGCCTGGAGGGGAAGCTCAGTTGGTAGTGTGTTTGCCCAGGACACACAAGGACATGTTCCATCTCCAACATGGTATACAATGAGCGAGGCTGCACACACCTGCCGTCAGACTTGGAAGTAGAGGCAGAGAGGATCGGGAGTACAAGATCATCCTTGGCTGTAGAGAGCTTAAGCCCAGCCTGAGCTACAGGAGACCCTGTTGTTGAAGAATAACTCAGTGATTCAAATTATATTTATTTTGTAAATATTATTAAAATAAAATCCTGTTGTATAAAGTGCAAAAACCATGCAGGGGTCATATGGAGTCTACATATATAAGCATTTAAAAGAAATTTAAGGATTATCTTAAATAAGTCTAAGAATTATTCTTAAATTTAAGAATTAACCTTTCACCGGGTGGTAGTGGCGCATGCCTTGTAATCCCAGCACTCTGGAGGGCAGAGGCAGGCAGATTTCTGAGTTCAAGGCCAGCCTGGTCTACAGAGTGAGCTCCAGGACAGCCAGGGCTATACAGAGAAACCCTGTCTCAAAAACAAAAAACAAAACAAAACAAAACAACCCCCCCAAAAAATGAAAAAAAAAAAGAATTAACCTTTCTACTCCTTAAAGATATGATTTTTTTCTTTAGTTGTTTTGTTCAGACAACACAATTATAAATCTATCCAGGCAGCATTAATGAATCCTGTGCAATGAACTCATCTATTCACAAATAGAGGAGGGAGCCCAGCTCTGAGGTGGGAATCTTACAAACAATGACCTCTCGACCTTGTTGTCCAGTAGCCAGAGAAGGTAATGGACAGCCTCTTATGGTTACTTCTTATAGAATATCGCTCAGAACGCTCCACTTTGCATGGTTTGTTGTATCTGTCAGTCATCACAGCAAAGTGGTCAGCTTGACTTGTCAGTCCTGCTTAAAGACTAAGAAACCTTTGAACTAGAAACCAATAAACTTGGGTTGGAAAGGTGGCTCAGTGGTTAAGAGCACTGCTCTTCCAGAGGTCCTGAGTTCAATTCCCAGCATCCACATGGTTACTATAATGGGTTCTGTAATGGGTTCTGATGCACTCTTCTGGTGTGTCTGAAGACAACTATAGTGTACTCACATACATGAAACAAACCTTTAAAAACAAACAAACAAAAACAGATATACTTCCCCAAAGCAAGTTCTAAGGTCCTGCCTTGTGTGCCTCAGAAAGAAAGGAGCATTAGTGGAGGGTTGAAAGCCACAACAGCGTCACACCACCAGCAGCTGGAGCAGGCTGGAGGCAGGCAGGCTGCTGCCCACCCCTGCATTTGCCTGAGGCTTGCTGTAAGGATCAGTCTCTCCTTCCTGGGCCCAAATATCTCTCTAGCTCTTGTTCGTTCTGTACTCCAAATGAGCTTCCTTCAAATTACTAGTTTTCTCCTCTGACAGTTTCTATCTGATGTTAGGCTGTGTGTGAGTGTGTATGTGTCTGTGTGTGTACATGTATATAAAGGTGCACCTACATGTGTGTGCATGTATGCATGTATATAAAGGTGCACCTACATGTGTGTGCATGTGTGCATGTATGCCAGGGGTCAATACTGAGTGTCTTTCTTAATCTGTCTCTACCTAAAAAAAAAAAAACCAAAAAAACAAAAAAATTCCACCTTAGTTTTTGAGACAAGGTCTTTTGCTTAGACTGGGGCTCTCCAAGTGACTAGATTGGCTGGCTGGTGAGCCCCAAGGATCTGCTTGCTTCTGCCACTGCAGCCCTGGGGTTGTACACACCACAGGCAGGGCTTTTTTTTTTTTTTTTTTTTTTACAGGTGCCAGGAATCTAAAATGAGGTCTTGATGCTCACACAGGGCATGCGTGCTCTATGGACTACACTGTCTCCATGGCTCTGATGAGGTCCTCATTCCAGTCAGTGTACTTCGCCAGCTCTGGGACATCTGTATGTTTGTTTGTCTGTTGACTGAAACTTCTATTTTACCCATTCCTATCTTCCATGTTGGGTCAGGTACACAGAGTACGCTGGCACCATGTGCCCAAGGACTTGCTTCTTTCTCTTCTTTTCTAAAGCCCGTCTGTTTGCTTGTTTGTTTGATTTTTTTTTTAATGACTTTTATTTCCGCCCCTCCCCCCCCCCCAACCCCCGAGACAGGGTTTCTCTGTGTAGCCCTGGCTGTCCTGGAACTCACTCTGTAGACCAGGCTGGCCTTGAACTCAGAAATATGCCTGCCTCTGCCTCTCAAGTGCTGGGATTAAAGGCGTGCGCTGCCACCCCCCCAGCTGACTTCTATTTCCTTACTGATATTCTTCATTAAAAGTGTAGGTAGGTGTGGTGGCACAGACTTAAACTCTCAGTCTTGGGAAGAGACAAGATTGCTTTAGCTTCAAAGCCAGCCTACTCTACATAAAAATTCCAGGGCAGGCAGGGCTACCTGCTGAGATCTTGTGTCAAAACACTAATAAAAGAACAAATAGTTGCTGCCATTGGCACCAGGGAGCCAGAAGACTCCACAGCCTTCTGTGCACAGCCCTCCAGGAGAGAGTGATCGCCCAGCAGTGCTTTCACTTCTAAGCTCAGAGGAGTAAGGACACAGGCTTACAGGCCCACAGGAGGAACAAGCTCCAGCCAGAGACAACACCACCAACAACTAGCACTGGAAATAACCAGATGGTGAAAGGCGAGCACAAGAACCCTACCAACAGAAACCAAGGCCACATGGCAACATCAGAACCCAGTTCTCCCACCACAGCAAGTCCTGGATACCACAACACACTGGAAAAGCAAGAGTTGGATTTAAAATTGTATTTCATGATGCTGATAGAGGGCTTCAAGAAAGACTTAAATAACTCCCTTAAAGAAATACAGGAGAACATTGGTCAACAGTTAAAAGAGCTCAAAGAGAAAACACAAAAATCCCTTAAAGAAATACAGGAGATCATGGATCAACAGGCAGAAGCCCTAAGAAGAAACACAAAAATCCCTTAAAGTATTATAGGAAAACACAAACAATGAAGTGAAGGAACTGAAAAAACCATCCAGGATCTAAAAGTGGAAGTAGAAACAATAAAGAAATCACAAAGTGAGACATCTCTAGAGATAGGAAACCTTGGAAAGAATTCAGGAGTCATAGATGCAAGCATCAACAACAGAATAGAAGCAGAACAGAAAGAACCTCAGGTGCTGAAGATACCATAGAAAACACTGACTCAACAGTCAAAGAAAATGCAAAAGCATAAAGCTGGTGGCTCAAAACATCCAGGACATCCAGGACACAATAAGAAGACCAAACCTAAGGATTATAGGTATAGATGAGAGTGAGGATTTACATCTTATAGGCCCAGTAAATACCTTCAACAAAAATGTAGAAGAAAACTTCCCTAACCTAGAGAAAGAGATGCCCATGAACATACAAGAAGTCTTCAGAACTCCAAACAGACTGGACCAGAACAGAAAGTCCTCCCGCCATATAATAATCAAAACACCAAATTCACTACACAAAGAAAGAATATTAAAAGCAGTAAGGGAAAAAGGGCAAGTAACTTATAAAGGCAGACCAATCAGAATTACACCAGAGACAATGAAAGCCAGAAGATCCTGGGCAGACCTCATACAGACCCTAAGAGAACACAAATGCCAGCCCAGGCTACTATACCCAGCAAAACTCTCAATCATCATAGATGAAGAAACCAAAATATTCCATGATAAAACCAAATTTACACAATATCTGTCCACAAATCCAGCCATACAAAGGACAATTGATGGAAAATGCCAACACAAGAAGGAAAACTACACCCTAGAAAAGGGAAGAAAGTAATCTTCCAACAAATCCAAAAGAAGATACCCACACAAACATATAAATAACAGGAAGCAACAATCACTATTCCTTAATATCTCTTAACAACAATGGACTCCCCAATAAAAAGACATAAACTAACAAAAATATTTATCACATAAATCTTCAATTTTATCAGAAAATGTTTGTAATTCCCCTTTTAATTAATTTAGTAATGTTTTTATGTCTACTATTTTATCTGCATTATTTTTCACGATAATCTTCAATTTTAATGTCTTTCTATAAATTTCCTCTATTTTATCAGAAATGTTTTCAATGTAAATCTTTTTTATCACAAATGTTTCTAATTCCACCTTCAATTAATTTAGAGTTTTTATATCTTCCATTTTATATGTAAAATTTTCCATGAAATAGTAAATTTTAACGTGTTTTTCTAAATATTTCTTGAATTTTACCAGAAATATTTTCCATGTAAATCTTCAATTTTATCTGAAAATGTTTATAATTCTACCTTCAATCAACTTAGAATTATCTTTATGCCTATCACTTTATCTGTATAATTTCCATGTTAATCTTTAATTTTAACATGTTTTTCTATATATTTCTTCAATTTTATCGGGAAATATTTTTCATGTAAATCTTCAAGTTTATTAGAAAATGTTTATAATTCCACTTTCAATCAACTTAGGAATGCTTTTATGCCTACCATTATTACATCTTTTTTTTTTTTTGGATTTGTTTTTTTCAAGACAGGGTTTCTCTGTATAGCCCTGGCTGTCCTGGAACTCACTCTGTAGATCAGGCTGTCCTTGAACTCAGAAATCCGCCTGCCTCTGCTTCCCAGAGTGCTGGTATTACAGGCGTGCGCCACCACCACCCAGGTCCATTATTACATCTCTATAAAATTTTCCATGCTAATCTTCAATTCTAACAGGTTTAAAATTTTTAACACCTAAAGATTTTCTACAATTTTGTCAGAAATATTTTCCATGTAAATCTTCAATTCTATCATAAAATGTTTCTATTTCATATTTCAATTAATTTAACAATGTTTTACATGTCTACCACTTTAGTCTTTAATTTTCCATGAAAATTGTCAATTTTAAAGTGTTTTTCTATGTATCTCTTCTAGTTTATCTGAAATATTTTCCAGGTAAATGTTTAAAAAAAAAAAAGAACAAAGAAATCAATCAAAAACATTTAAACAAGTCATTTTCTTTATTTCTCCAAAATTATTTACAAATAGATGCCTGCTTCTAATAAAGCATTTATCTGATAATTGCCAGTTAGGCCTCTGTAGGGACAGTTCCTACTGACTGCCTTTTCTTCCTGTGTAGGATAATATCAGTTACTTCTGTGTTTTGTATTTTAGCTGAGTATTTCTCATCATATTATTATAGAAATTCTGGATTTCAATGTGCCCTTCTATCAGAGATGGGAATTATTGCTATGGGGTTTATGACTTTCATGGATTAATTCTGTGTATCATGTTTTTATGGTTTTATTTCCTGCAGAGTGGGAGTGATGTCTTAAATCAAAAACAATATTTGCCTTTACTTTTAGGCCTGGCATTCTGCAAGGTGGCATCGGTGCAGCTAGCTCAGCGCTGAACCGATGCTTCATGAATGGTGTCCTTAAATCCTTGATATGATGTGAGTTCCGCATTTTGCTGATGGATTTGTTTGTGGTTTACTGAATGTATTTTCCAAATTCAGAAATCCTTCAAGTTAGTTCTATGTTCACCCCTTCCTTCCTTCCTTCCTTCCTTCCTTCCTTCCTTCCTTCCTTCCTTCCTTCCTTTCTTTCCTCAAACGATGGCTACTTCACTTCACTAATTGTGAACAGATTAAAATATTCTACTCAAAACATAGAAATTGGATTGGGGATGTGGCTCAGCTGGTAGAGTTACTGCCTAGCATGCACAAAGCCCTGGGTTCGATCCCCAGAAATAAACCAGGTTGGTGGTATATGCCTATTATCCCAACACCAAATGTGGAAGCAAGAGGATCAAAAGTTCGATCACCAGCCTCAGCTACTTAGTGAGTCTGTAGTCAGTCTGGGTTATGAGACCCTGTCTCAAAACAAGACCAAAAAAAGTAAAATGAACAAAAAACCCACAAAATAAATCCACAGATTGCCAGACTAAATGAAAAAGAATATGAATCCTTAATATATAAAGAACTCTTACAACTCCACAATAAGAGGACAAATATCCCAGTTTTACACTGAGCAAAGAACTTGAATTCACATTTCTCTCGATCTGTACAAACAGCCAATAAGAAAAAGAGTCCCAGCATTATCTGTCACTAGAGAAACGAAAGTCAACACCAGCTCAAGCAAACACTCCACATCCACTTGAACTCAACCTAAAAGTCAGGCACCAGCAGTGTTAGGAGCTGGGTATGATAGTGTGGTCCAGTAATCTCAGCACTTCTGGACACAAAGGTGGGAGGATCAAAATTGCAGGCTAGCCCGGGCTATACAGTAGGACCCTATTGTAAAAACAAACAAACAAACAAACAAACAGCTTCCATTCTGAATGGCTGTTTTAACTTCACAGAGTTGAATTGTATAGTCTTTGAGTCTTGTTCATTTTGGTGTATGGTTTGTGTGTGTTTGTGTATATAAATTTTTAAAAATAAACTTTAAAATAAAAGCAATTAAATAAAAACATGGACACAAATGCCCATAGCATTGGCATTCACAAAAGCCAAAGGTAGAAAGAAGAAAAATGTCTATCAAGAGATGCATGGATATGGGAGGTAATGGTGTATGCCTTTAATCCCAGCACTTGGGAGGCAGAGGCTGGTAGATCTCTGTGAGTTTGAGGCCAGCCTGATATACAGAGTAAATTCAAGAACAGCCAGGGCTACATGAAGGAACCCTGTCTCAAAAAACCAAAATCAAACCAACCAAACAAACAAACAAAAAAACAGATGAATGGATAAGCAACATGAGATCTATTGGTACAACAGACCATGATTCATGCTTTAAAAGGGAATTTTGACACTTGCTGCAGCATGTGTAAACCGTGAGGATGTTCTGCAGAGTAAAGAAGGCCTCCCTTCTGCAAAGGATAAATAGTGTATAACCTTTATACAGTGGGCAGACTCAGAGAGGCAGAGAAAAGATGGTGACTGGGCTGGAGAAATACGATGTCAGTGTTTAATGGGTGCAGAACTTCATCCGGGAAAGAGGAGAAGATTCTGCAGGTGAATGGTGGCGGGGATTGCACAAAGTCATGAATACTGTCGATATTATTGAACTAGGTCCTTGAAAACAGCTAAAATGGTATCTTTATCTTGAACATATTTTACCAAAATAAAAAATGTATGGGCTTTAATCTCAATTAATCTATAAAAGTCAATTAAATCATATTAATAGCATAAAGGGAAAAAAACAAGTGATTGTCTCATTAGACATGGAAAAAAATTGCGAAACCAACCCTCATTTGTAAAAAGAAAGAAAGAAAGAAAGAAAGAAAGAAAGAAAGAAAGAAAAAAAGTCTCACAAAACTAGATACAGATATTCTGATAGGAGTTTCCTTCAACATCAGGAAATGAAACAAAGTAAATATGCAAGGCAGGCCCTCTACAGAACCACACCCCTTAGTTCTTTACTCTCTCAACAAGGCAATATAACTACTATTTACAAAGTATTTACGACATACTCCAGATTAAAGGCCTCTAAAACAGGCCAGATGGATCTGAGGGTGGAGGCTCTGGCTGCCAAAGCTCACTGCCTGAGTTTGTTCCCAGGGAACCACGCAGTAAGGAGAGAACTGACCCCTGGATGATGCCTTCTGACCTCTCAGTGTGCATCATGCTATGTGCATGCTCCCTTCACAAAAACGAACTAAGCAACTAAGTAAATGTCATCTTTTTAAATAAGACACTCACAGTGTTCAGGAGGAGGGGTGTAGATTATAAGCAAATATTAGGGAAAATGAGCATCCACTGGGTTTTTTTGTTGTTGTTGTTCGGTTGTTTGTTTGGCCTGATCAGAATTCTGAAGGACAAAGGACCGTGGTAATTTCTTCTTCACATACAGTACTCATCGTCTCTGCTGAAGGAGGCTCCTGTAGATTTCAGAAAGTCTTTCTCTATACCACTCTCTCGGTCCCGTTTCCTCTCGCACACTTCTGTGTCTTCACTCGCGCTAAACTTCCAGCCTAGTCTTCTCAGAGCCTGCCACCTCTGTCAGGATTCTTCCTTCCTGTTCCACAGCCTGAAAATCACAGGAGGAATCATAGGGCTTAATCTCTACTCCCAACCTACCCCTACCTTTCCTCCCCATTGTGTGTGTGTGGGGTGTGTGTGTGTGTGTATGTGTGTGTGTATGTGTCTGGAGTGGTGTGTGGTGTGTGGTGTGTGGGTGGGGGTGAGGATGTGGTGTATGTGTGTGGTGTGTGTATTCCATTACTTCCTATTCCTTTAGAAAAACTGTCTTTTATCACCCAAAGTCCAGTATCTTAAAAGCCTATGGCTTTATACATTTGGTCTGGTTTATTGTTATTTTACATAGGAGTGTAAACTTTGATCCTATTATTACATCTGGCAAAAATCTCCAATGCATGCAATGCAACCTTATTACTAAAGGGTAAATGTATATAAATAGGCAGAAGAGTTGTGTGACTGCTCACATATCCATCTCCAGGCTTTAAAAGAAGAAACGAAAAGAAACCATCAATTCAGGCTTGGAGAGACAGTTCAGTGTTTAGAAATACTGGCTGCTCTTCTAGTGGACCCAGGTTCTGTTCTCAGTACCCATATGGAGGCTCATGACTGTTGCAACTCCAGTTCCAAGGAATCTGATGCCCTTTTTTTTATTTGTTTGTTTGTTTTGTTTTGTTTTGGATTTGGTTTTGTGGAGTGAGGATTTCTCTGTATAGCCCTGGCTGTCCTGGAACTCACTCTGTAGACCAGGCTGGCCTCGAACTCAGAAATCTGCCTGCCTCAGCCTCCCAGAGTGCTGGGATTAAAGGCGTGTGCCATCACCACCTGGCTGAATCTGATGTCCTTATCTGGCCTCTGTGCACACATGCAAACATGTCTGCAAGGGAACCAACCGCCTATATCCATAAAAATAAAATAACACTAATAATAAATTTAAAAATTCATAGCTCATCTTATTTTATCCTTGTCCATTCCCTTCTATCCTTCTTGTATTGTTTTGAAACAAGTCCCAAATACCATGTGAGTTCATCTACAAGAGTTTCAGCGTGAGTTTCTTCAGGGGTCCTTGTGGAGGTCCTCCTGGACTTTCCATCCCGTATGTCTGAGCCGACTTCCAGCTATCATGCTCTGTATTTGTTTTCCTTTCCTCAAACTTTAGAAAAGCTATTCTGCATTGCTTGTGGGACTTCCCAGAGGTATCCATACTCCAGGGGTGAACGAAGGTAAGCACTTCTGCTCCTTGACCCTTGCTGAGGTTATGTTTTGATACAGCCATCATAAATAGAAAGCATCTCAAATCAAACATGCACATATGTAATCTGAAATTGGAGTGGGAGACTATTCAAATATGTCACACTACCTGGGCACGGTGACACATGAGTGTTATTCCATGAGAGTCAATTATGATGCAACATGGGAATGGTGGGGCACACCTTCAATCTTAGCACCTTCGAGGTAGAGGCAGGTGGATCTCTGTGGAGGCCAGCCTGGTCTACAGAGCAAGTTACAGGACAGGTACCAATACAGAGAGAGGGAGAGGGAGGAAGGGAGGGAAGGAAGGAGGAAGAGAAGGAAGGAGGGGGGGGGAAAGCAGGAAGGGCTAGGGGCATCATGAGCATCTCCTCTATCTATAATGGATGCTGAAGGGCCCAATCTGAGAGGACTGACTGGGAAGGAAAGGAAGGGAGAAAACAGTGGATAACAGGGTGAATACAATCACGATGCATTGTATGTGTGTATGCAATGGCAATCTTTTTCATTTCATTTTATGCCAGTAAATAAAATTGTTTCCACTATAAAGTGTGTGGGGGGGCATGTATAGTGATACAGTCATGTGATTTTAGCACATAGGAGGTGGAAACAGGAGGGTCGTGAGTTCAAGGACTGGGGTATATAGTGAGACCCTGTCTCAATAAAGGAGAAAGAAGAAGCATTTTGGTGCATCAGCCGTCACAGCTGTCAGCTCAGTGTCACAGGACACTGCAGAGCTCCCACTTTGCTTGTTGACTTCACGCATCTCCAGCCACGGCAAGATCAAAACTAAGAACAGTCCTCACTAGGTGTGCGCTACTTTTGCAATACCATAAAGCTGAAAACTGGGAGTCTAACTTCCATAAGCTGGAACCGACACACAATCCAGCTTCCTGGGGAGGTGACTTCGGGACTTTGCTCACACACTTTTCCAAAGTCTGTCTGAGATTACATGCCATTTGCCACCGTGGTGGCCGTGTGGATAATTATGTTGTCTTTATTGTCCACATTCCATTCACTGTGACATTTATTCACTCTCTGGATTGATTTGTTAAGGTTGACAAAACAAAGCACCAGAACCTGGGAGGCTTAGACAGCAGCAATGAGCTCCTGGTGGTTGTGGCCTCAGAAAGTCCAAGATTAAGTTGTTGACACAGTTAGATTCTTCTGACTGCCTCTGTTGAGGGCTTGTCGCAGCTCCTCTGGTCTACAATGCCCTCCCCAGACAATGAATTAGTCTGAGGCTCCTCCTGGGATAGGGATACCAATTGTACTGGATAAGAGCCCACCCTGAAGACTTTGTCTCACTCTATCTCTTTCTCTATTCACATTTGATCAACCAGAGATTAGAACCTTAACACATGAATTTCAGGGGCGTAGTATCTGCCCCAGAATGCTAACCTATTGCCATTTATGATCCTTTCCTGATGAACTCCAGAGACTGCTTCTGGAAGCATCTAAATTAAAGAAATTTCTAAAATATAAGGATTTTTAAAAAAGACTATAGGCTTTTTTAAATTGAAAATATATTTTAGATTTATTTTGTTTATGCACATATTTTGTTTATACAGTATTTGGCCTGTATATATGTTTGTGGACCACATAGGCGCCCGGTGCCCAGGGAGGTCAGAAGAGGGTAACAGGTGCCCTGGAACTGGAGCTGAAGAAGATTGTGAGTGCTGGAAATGGAACCCTAGTCCTCTGCAAGAGCAGGAAGTGCTCTTACCACTGAGCCATGTCCCCAGACTCTTTTATATCTACACTCCAGGATGTGACCAATTTCCCCTGTTCAGTTAGTTCTTTCTGTAGTGCCGGCGATTGAACCAGGGCCAGGGTATATCCCTGCTGATGGCTCTTTGCTGTGTTAGGTTTTATTGATCCAGGCAGAGTGCTGTGAATGGAGGAGATGACAAATACAGCCTAACTAACTCAAGGAAGCAATGTTAGTACCACTCTTCCTTGGAAATGAAATTACCCTGGAATAAGAAACATCTAATTAACAAAAGTAATTACTCTTTAAAAATTTTAATTGCATTTTATTTATGTATTGAGTGGGAAGTATTTAGGGGTTAAAGAACAACATTCCAGAGTCTGTTCCTGGGACCACGTTGGTTCCAGGAAGAGAACTCAGGTAGTCAGTTGGCAGGACCTCAGGACCATCTCAATATTCCATTTGCTCCTCAATAAGGTAAAATCCCTGTTTAGTCTATTACTCGGAAATCAGTACCTCTGTGAGATACTTAATGAGCAGTAAGATGCATTTCTGACTTGATTACTGGCTTAATGGTCTCTATTAATGGCACTCCATGTAGTGTGGAAGGTTGCTAGCAGGGGAAGGTTTTTGAGGTGACCAGGGTGATATTAGAACTCTCTAGCAATCCATTCCTCTCGATTTGACTGTGAACTTAAATGTGCTTGAAAAATAGTTAATCATTTAAAATAAGTAAATTAGAGGTATGATCAGCAACTCCTACTGAATCCTTTTGCTTGTTTATTTGTTTTTGTTTTTCGAGACAGGGTTTCTCTGTGTACCCCTGGCTGCCCTGGAACTCACTCTGTAGAATCTAATGGATACTAAAAATACCTTCTGGAAAGATTCATATTAATATAAAACATCCATCAATTTACGAGTGCCACCTACTGGTGAGGCCTGACTTGACAAATGTTTCCTTTTGCTTTTGGACCAGCTTGTGCAGCTAAGGCTGGTTTCATGGTCTCACGTTTGCTATGTAGTTTAGGCTGTCTTTGAATTCCCACGATCCTCCTACCTCTACATCCCAAGTACTGGGATCTTCATTTCTGCAACCTTGTAATCAGAGTGCCCCATCATCCTAGGCGCCCTGCTCTGCAAGCTGACCTTCCAACAGCTTTGTCCCTAAGTCTTTACTTTTTAGTTTCCCTTAAGGCTCAGACTCTTTTTTTCCTCCCCCTCCTCTCCCTGTGCCTTTGCCCGCCTCCATCCTCCTACACCCAACTTTCCCCTCAAAGCGGCTTCTAGTTCCGCCCAGGCCCCGCCTCCACGCTTCGGTTCCGCCTCCCTACCACGCCCCGCGTCATAACCCCTCCCTAATTAGTCTTGGCCCCGCCTCCACCCCACCCACCCCCGGCCTCACCTCCTCATCCCCGCCTCCTCCTGCCCCTCTCCCTCCATGGGCCTGCGGAGTTTTCTCTCCAGACTCTCGTCCCTCCCTTCCACACTTCATCGGTTTCTTCCAGGCCTGGCCCTGAAACCCACCTCCAGGATCGAGCCCACTTCCTCTAACAGCGCATACCCACTTCAGCCGAAGACCCCTCAGCTCCCTTCCAAGCTCTATTTCTCCTCGTGGCCCTGCCCCTTTCAAGGGCGGAGCTGCGCCAGGTGCGGCCCCGGGGCGTGGCCGGGTTCCGGGAGCGCAGGTGCAGCTTCCGTGTCAAGATGGCTGCCGCCTGTCGGTCTGCGGCTTGCCGCCGTCCAGGCCTCCTCTGCCGCCTACCCGCAGTGACCCAGCTGCTGTGCGTTGCCCTGTGTCTCCTGTGCTGGGTCCCGGCGACTGTGGACGCGGTCCCTGAGCTCGGGCTTTGGACGAGGACGGTCAATAACGTAAGTGCTCTGTAGGGACTGAGCGTGGCGCTTCTCAGCTCTCGGCCCTAGCAGGATAGCTCCACCCGCGGACCAGTCTGGCCTTGGGCATATTCACTATGGCTCTGTCGGTCCCGCAGTGGGTCCTCTGACACGCTTCTTGAGCCTTTTGTCTAGAAGGGGCTCTGGGAAAGGAGCGTCCCCTCCTCTGCCTGACGTAGGCTTCAGGGAAGAGCTGTCCCAGTGTGTGCTTAGGGCGGCTTCCCTTTCCAAATGTTTTTGCTGTTCGTGAGACTCTCCACCCGCCTCTCACTGGGTCCTGACACTGTGTCTCTAGATATTGCTTTTATTTATTCAGTTCAGAGCCCCCGATCTCTGCATTCCCAGCGGCATCGTTGGGACTGAACACTTCGGCTAGGTTACAGCTATGGGGGCCACATCCTCAACGCCACAAGGTTTGTCTAACCTTTCTGTTAGAGCATAATTGAATATGCTCTACAGTCATGCATATAGTCACCTCTATTTTTCTTGGGATTCTGTATATTCCTTAGCGCTCTTATTACACTTTAGGACTTCTGCATGTGTATGTGGGGCGGGGTGTTTGTTTAGGAGTGTTTAAAGGGCTAGTCTGGACGCATGGGTGGATGAAAACTTCCTTAACTTGGTAGGCCATTAGAGAACTTGATGTCCTGGATGGTGAAGAGACGATGTGGAAAGAATGCAGCGGCCAAATTATGGAAAGTCTTGCAAAAGAGTCAGGATATCGGGAAGCAGCGTTGCTAGTATTTCTAGAGTCAGATGACTCACCCTGATCTGCTTGGAGTGTGTTGAAACAACGTCCAAGTTCTAACGATGACATTTATGTTTATATTCCTTCAACCAAAAGTAGTATCTGGTGCACAGACTTCCAAACACAAAACTACAGAGGATCAAATGTAGGCTTCTTTCTGTGTCCTGGCTTAGTGTATTCATTTCTTTTTAAGATTCTTTTGAGTAGGTACCAAGTATTTATTGACTGTCATGCTTTGTTCAGGCTGAGTTTATTTCCTGTGTAGCTCAGGCTGGTAGTGTCAGCGAGCCTTTCTTTGCAAAAAGCAGACTGATGATTTTTTTTTATTTAAGTTTGTTTATTTTCCTTCACACTGGCAAAAGTTCTGAGAGAACTTAAAGTTTTGTAAACATTTTAATTATCCCTCTTCCCCAGCAAAGCAAAGGAGAGGAGTCTCACATTTTAATGGTTCCCTATCTCCTTATGCTATTTGATCCAAAAGCTATTTACAAGTTTGTAGCAGTCTTTGTATGGTTATTATACACATTTAGGAGGGAGAGAGGCAAGAAGGGACAGTGAGAATCCAAAATGATAAAAATAGAAACAAAATCTTCCAATACCAAACTGCTCTGAAAGCAACTGCAGCCTTGTCCAGGCAAGGATGCCAAGCTGCCCACCACAGCGCCTCTTGCACAGGCCCAGCCGACCCACAGCTGCAGCCAAGGTGTTAGACTATCCCAGGTGATGTTTGCCAGGCGTGCAGCCGAAGCAGTCAGTCTGTTTATACAGAGCTTGAGTACACGTAGACTCGCTATGGAAGTGTAGGCTCAGGCCTCCTGTTCCTTAGCCTACCCATCCCCACACCTGACTGACTGCATCCTCCTGATCCTGTGCCTGCCTATCCCCACACCCGACTGCATCCTTCTGCATAGTGGTTTCCATGGATGACGGTCTTAAAGATGGTCAGACATTATGCATTTTCTTTTCAGAAAAGGCAAGCAATTTGCCATCCCAGAATCTTTTTCACAAGACCTTTTCAGGGCTATGGCAAAACATGCCCATGCTGCTCTGAGGAACAGATGAAATTCCCAGCTTTTATAAGAAGCAAAAGTTTATCCTTATCTGAGTTGAAGTTACACAAATTCATATGTAAGGTAAAGATGCCTCTTAAACAAGACAAATTTTCTTCTAAAGGCCCAAAACAAACTGGTTCTAGTCCTTTGAAATAAAAATATTTATGGGAGGAGGGGGATTATTTTCATCATAGAATAAGTTGTCAGAATTTGTCTTTTAGAACAGGGAGAATAAGACTTTTTGTTTGTTTGGTTGGTTGGTTTTTGGTTTTTTGGATTTGGTTTTTGGAGACAGGGTTTCTCTGTGTAGCCCTGGCTGTCCTGGAACTGACTCTGTAGACCAGGCTGGCCTCGAACTCAGAAATTCACCTGCCTCTGCCTCCCAGAGTGCTGGGATTACAGGCGTGCGCCACCACCGTCCGGCGACTTTTATTTTTTTAATTCATCAAAAGGGGGAAAAAAAGGTTCTTTTAGCTATAAAAATTAGGGAATAGTTTGAGCATCACCATATACCAATTACTAGTGGTCATTTCTCTTGCAAGGATGAATTTTAGATATAATCCTTTCTCTCAGGAGCTCACACAATATTGGGGACAATGCATTTATGAGTAGATACTTATGTATACCATATAGCATGCTTGGGATATTATTACTCAGGTACTGATGGAGCCAGCGTAACTCTGATTTGTGGAGATGTGTTGCTAGTCTGGAAAGATGAGTAGGTATTTTCTTTGTAAGGAGTGGGACAGTAGCAGGGTGGGAAAATCTTGGTGTGTTTGTTGTATGAAGTTCTGGAAGGTGGTGGGGGCTAAGGTCACCATAGGCCTCCCTCACTAGGCTCCAGCCTTAAATTACAGGACTTACAGGGCTGAGACAGATCGTGTCAGAAATGAGCTGAGCTTGGACAATATGTCTCTCTTGAAATTGGTACCTGTTATGTGACTTTCCCTCTGAGACAGTTCTGATAGCCCACTGACAGATGAAAGTATTATCCCCATGGAAGTCCAGCTTAGTGAACCATTGAGTATGGTGGGGTTACTTTTAAGAACAAGGGTGTCCCTGGCATGGGTAAGAACCAAAAGCTATGCCACTGATGGTCTACCAACAACTTGCAGGCAGCCACTCCAGTCCAGCAATTGTCTTTGTTTGTAACTTCAGGGAGGACCCTTGTCAGCCTTGTCAGCTTCTTGAGCTGTAGGCGTCCCTCTGCCCTCCGGAAGGGAAATCTGAAGCCAGCTGTTTTAAAGCAACTGCCATTTGGCTTCAGGTAGGGGACACTGGTTCCTAGGCACAGAGTTGCCAAGTCTTCTTTTAAGAGGAGCCGGAAGCAAAATGTTTATTATGTCACCTAACTCAGAATGTTTTATTTTTATTTTTTATATAATGCTCATCATGACTTTTGGGGTTTGAGTATTCCCTGGGATCATCAGTAGTTAGTTTTAGGTGCAAACAGCAGAGAGCCATTACAGGGGGTTTTGGCAGAACTGCTAATTATTCTGGCTGCCATCTAAGGATAGATTGAAGGCTCAGGTCTGGAGGCAGAAGAACCAGTTATACTGCTGAAGGGCTACATCACAACCATGTTGGTAGGTATGGAGAGAACTCCATGTGGGAAGCATGTGCAGTAACTAGGCATGTGCTGGGCCTTGGCATGGAGTGGAGCTTGGCTGACTGGAGGACTTCATCTTCTCAGCAGACAGTGTAAGACTTGGTGGGAGCAGAGAGGAATGTGGCTGCTACTGCAGAAGTGTAGTGTGCCTGTTGAGCATATCCTGGGTGTATGCATGTGGAGACCAGAAGGGGGTCTGAGCTGCTGATTATATATTTTGGAAACTGCTGGGAAGGGAAAAGAGTGGCCTGTCCTGTTGGTGCTCTGTAATTCCTAACTGCTCTTTCATTTAGCATGGTTCCTTCCTGCAGGATTTTTTTTCTTGGGAAGAACTGTTTGACTTTAATCATGGTTAATGTTGTGAAACACAGTGTCTGCTAGAGACTGCGTAAAGGAGGTTTGGGGTCCCTGGAGAGCACACCCAGGGCCTATAGGATGTTAAGCAGACTCTAGTGAGCTACACACTCCCATCCAGGAAGGAGAGTTTGAGCTGGTTCCTGAGGTAAGGAGGAGCTACGTAGGCTAAGGAAAAGCAAGAGAGGTGTTAGCAGCTTTTAGATTGACTGCTAAGGTCCTAGCAGCAGGAGTTTTCCAGAAGTGAGACATTGCTGGAGAGGTAAGCAGGCTTTGACTGTGTGGGGTCTTTAGATTTTGGACTGCTCTAAGTACAGTGGTAAACAAAGTCATGTTGGGGAAGATGTTATTTATTGAAAGTACTTTCACTTTGGTACTAAGACAACAGTATGTAAATGTGCAGTTTGTGTATGGCCAAGCAGCACTAACCTTAGCGGCCAAACCCTTCTGTCTGTGGATCACCAAGCCCCAACTGAGACTTTCAGAGTCTTTTATTCCGTACAAAGTTCACTGTGAGACCCAGGTTGGCCTTGAATTCATGATCCTTAAAAGCAGGGCCACTACCTCTGATCCTTACATCAACTAGAGGATAGACACAGTGATACAATTTTAAGCCAGAGATGTGATCAGTTTTATATTTTAAAGATTTTTGTTTTTAATTTTTGTATAGGGAGAATGTGTACATGAATGCAGGTGCTTGTAGAGGTCAGAAGTAGGCATCATCGGGGAGCTAGAGGTATGTGCTATGGGTGCTGGGAGCTGACGCAGGCTCTCTACAGGAGCAGGAGGCATGTTTACCACCCAACCTCTCTCTAGCCCTAGTTTTATGTTTTAAAATGTCTTGACTCAAAGACTAAATATGGGGGTTTAAAAATAAAATCACTAGCTCAGATAGTATCACAAGGACTCGAGTGCTGTATTTAGAAGATAAAACTATGTTTAAAAAACAGAGAAAGTTTTAACTAAGTTTTTTCTGTATTTGTTTTCACTTTAGAAATCAGGACTTTTGATATTCAGAAAAACTATGTTTAACTCTACTGAGATCAAGTTTTCTGGTAAGTATATTAATATTCAATTCTGATATAAGTAAATATATTAATTTAAACAAATGTAAGATACATTAAGCTGAATGTTTTTTTGTTGTTTAAAACTGGTTCTAACATTTTAGAATTTTGTTTCATTCAAGACTTAGTTATTTGCAAAAATAGATTTTTTTTTTCCTAAAATTCCATCAGTCTTATCTGTGGGCTTGGTTTGGATTACCATGCCTTCGGGTACTCAGCAGCCACCACGTTCTACAGAGTTGCTCTTAAACATCCGAGGCTGTTATACAAAGATACTCTGGCTTCTCTGCCCCTCTCCTGCTCTCTCGCTCTGGGGAAGCCAGCTGTAGTGGCATAAGACACTCCAACAAGAGCGTTCTCTGACCGCAGACCTAACCCTTTCAGTCTTAATCGCACCTCCTAGAACTTTCAGCACTTGGTGGTGCTTTATGAAGCTCACACTAAAGGTCCGACTGCTTGGCTTGTTTTGACTGTAAACAGGCTGTCATCCTTGGTCTGGGCTCACACTTAGACTAGGCTTTGGCGCATCCTCTGCCCTCTTCACCTGACCAGCTACTGCTTTTCTTCAGGTAACATGCCCTAGCCCTGCATCATGTCAGGTGCCCAGTGCCCTTGACACCCTGTTCTCTTAGGCTTCTAAAAGCGCCCAGTTGTGAACTCCCCACAGCAATTTGGTTCATAAAGAGTTACTGTTCTCGTTAGCTACTGTGCCCTTTCATGGTACACAGCAGAGGATTCATTCATGTTTTGGATGAGTATGTGACTAAAAGAAGCCGCAGCTTAACACACCAGGATGCTTGCTTGATTCCAACAGTGGACTTATATTTGAATAGTATTGTAGCAAGTTCTAGGTAGCTGTTAAAATTTAATGAATTTATCTATCTCATTTTACAGTTACTTAGAGAAATTAGGTAATGTTTCACTTATGTTACTATTAAAACAGCCAGTTTCAGACAGCATTCTTAAAGCCTCAAGTTTATACTAGACTGTAATTAATGTACAATAAAACTCTTTTGTCTGGTCAGTGAAGTCGTTCAGTTGTTTTGGACCTGTGAAGTTTACCATAGAGTGGCATTTGAAGTATCATACCTGTCACAATGAATACCCTGATCTGGAGGAGGTAAGTGAAAACAAGTTTTTAGTGTGTACAAAGCTGTGAAGGAAAATTACAAGTACAAAGACTTAATAGCACCAGGTGATTAGATGAGACGTGGCACTTAGGATTTTAGAAGTGCTCTAAATTGATTTTAGGACTTAAGACAATAAATGAAAGTGTGTGTGCTTCTTGACAAAACCATAAAATCTCGTAATCTCCCTGTGAGGGATCTTTTAAAAAATGTTAGTAATGTTTAAATCAGGCTTGTGGGAATCACTGGTAAAGGGCTTTGACAAGCCACCTTTATTTGAGAAGGAAATTGAGATTTCACATCATTTAAATTGAGTTGCTGGGAACCCGGAACCTTAGGAGCATGAGTAGATTCCATGAGTTCAAGTCAGTCTCCCACAGGGAGGAGTGGAGACATCTGAAGAAGGGGAGAGAGGACAAGGCTGTGCCAAGAGTGGCTGTGAGGGGCTCCTTATGGCCTCTGCAAGGAGCTCTGTGGTGAGTCTCAGGAGTGCTTAGATGTTTGACTTCATCCTGAGTAATGTTGGGTTTCTGTTTTATTAGTACTGACTTTGCTTTAGAGCAAAAAGTCCCTCAATTTGACTATCTCTGCTGCCTCATGATCAGATGCCAAGTAGACACTGGTAACAGGCATCCCACATACTGAGTTGTCCTTTAGTGATGGTAAACAGTTGATGAAGGACACGTTTGTTGATTGCTCCACTGTAGAGTTAACTGTATTTTGTTGGTGTGTAGAACAGTATTTTTAGGGTTATTTAAATATCCCATTTTTCATCAAATATTTATTCATTCATTTAGCAGCCTTTTACAAGTCTTTCCCCCACCCCCCACCCCAGACAGGGTTTCTCTGTGTAGTCTTGGCTGTCCTGGAACTCACTCTGTAGACCAGGCTGGCCTCAAACTCAGAAATCCACCTGCCTCTGCCTCCCAGAGTGCTGGGATCACAGGCGTGCGCCACCACCACCCGGTAGCTATTATTATTATAACTGCCAAATGATTATTTTATTATTGTCTGTTTTCTTTTGTATTTCTTAGCATTTTCCTTTGTGAGTGAGCTGCTCTGTCTCTTCTATCGTTTCTGTAATCTTAGCCAACAGCGTGGACACATTAATTTTCCTTTGTTTTATAGGCTCTGATGACTTAATTTTTGTTGTTTTCATGATTTTGTTTCTTCAAGACAGGTTTTCTGTGTTTGCTTATGTGTCCTGGAACTGTCTCTGTAGACCAGGCTGGCCTCAAACTTACAGAGATCCACTTGCCTCTGCCTTCCAAGTACTGGGATTAAAAGAGAGAGCCGCGATTCCCAGCTATGATGCAGTCTCTGCGCGTCCCAGGCTGGTCTTGAATAGCCATTTCTTGTGCTTTAGCCTAAGATCTGGGATTAGCATCATGCACCCCATGCTCACCTACAGTAGTATCTTAATCTCTTTCCTCACGGTAAGATCATACTTGTACGTTATACTGTGTGTGAACACACTGAAATGGCTAAAATGGTGTGATCACCTCCATTGTACGTAGAATCACAGTTAATATTATTTTTTCTCTTTGGTATTTCATTTTACTGCATATTTTCAAATATTTAAACTAAGTTAATTCTTGGTATTCTTTAGATATGAGGCTGTTGTTTTTTTTAATCACCTATGAAAAAAGATGTAGAAGCAAATTATAATTTAGAATTTTACCTTGGATAGGAGCTTCATGCTGATACAGATGTCTGTGCTTACTTCAAAAACACTGACTGTTGGACAACAAAAAGTGAAAACTTAGATTGCAGTAGTGATTCACAGGCATTTCCTTCGTTAAATGTGAGTATCTGTCTGGTTAAAATCAATTTTGTTAAAATCAGTTTATTTATAGTGAATATAAACACCAAACATGAATGATGTTTTATCAGTATTTTCAAGACAAGGAAAGTGCTTGTCTTGGTTTTAGTTTTTGCATATGTGCATTAGGATATAAGAAATAAATTGGTATCCTATTGCTTTTTTTTCTTTTTTTTTTTTTTCCCAGAGACAGTCTTATTATGTAGTCCCATTTGACCTGGAATTCTATGTAGAAAGGCTGGCCTTGAACTCAAAGATACACCTCCTTCTGCCTCCAACTGACTGGGGTTGGGGACTGGAGAGATGGCTCAGTGGTTACGAGCACTGACTGCTCTTCCAGAGGTCCTGAGTTCAAATCCCTATAACCACATGGTGGCTCACAACCAACTGTAATGAGATCTCATGCCCTTTTCTGGTGTGTCTGAAGACAGCTACGGTGTACTTATATATAATAAATTAATCTTAAAAAAATTAAAAAAGAAAGGCTAGGATTGAAGGTGTGCGCTATCATGTCTCGGGTTTTTCTCTTTTCAGTCTTACAAGAAGGTTTTTCTTTTTTAATTTTATTTATTGAATATCATCTTCATTTACATTTGCAATGGTAAAACCTTTCCCGATTTCCCCTCTCCCCAACGACCCCCAACCCCTCCTCCCCCCCCCTGCCTCTATGTCTATGCCCCTCCACCCAACGCACTCCCACCTCCCGCCCCTCGATTTCCCTTTGTTGATGCCTCTATTGTGCCTTCACCTGGCCAAGGACCCACTCCTCCCACTGATGCCCAACAAGGCATTCCTCTGCCATATTTTTGGCTGGAACCATGTGTACCCCTTGGTTGATGGTTTAGTCCCTAGGAGTCCTGGGGCATCTGGGTGACCGACATCGTTGTTCTTCCCATGGGGCTGTAAACCCCTTCAGCTCCTCCGGACCACCCTCCAGCTCCTTCATTGGGGACCACATACCCAGACCTATGGTTGGTTGCTAGCATCCGTCTCTGTATTTGTAAGGCTCTGGCAGGGCCCCTCTGGGGACAACCATAGCATGCTCCTTTTGGTATACACTTCTTGTCGTCCATAGTAGTGTCAGGGTTTGGTGACTTACAAGAAGTTTTGATGATCTGCTTTCTCCAGTTCTATCTCATTCTTTCCCCCATTCTCAGGTTTTTGCTCCCAACATCTTGTCAAATGAGCTGTAGTCAAGCTTACCGGTAGCCTCTATGTTGTGAAGGCCAGTCATCTTACCCTTACCAAAAGCCTTGCCTTTTCATGGGCATTTAACCACCTAAACACTCCTTCCCATATGCTTGTTTTCTCTCCCAGAAAGTGTTGTTATAAATGTTAATAAGACAGCCATATCTGGTATCCTGGTGTTTTTTGGGTGGAGAGTCAACTTGACCCAGGCTAGAATTATCTAGGAAGAGGAACTTCAGTTAAGAAAATGCCTCCATCATATTGCCTGTAGGCAAGTCTGTGTGGCATTGTGGGAGGGCCCAGTTCTCCGTGGGAACAGTGACATGGGACCCCTGGGCAGGTGGTTGTGGTTTGTGTAAGAATGCAGGCTGAGCAAGCTATGAAAAGCAAGCCAGTAAGCACTTCCCCTCCATGGCTTCAGCCTCAGTCCTGCCTCTGGATCCCTGCCCTGACTTCCTTAGTGATAGGGTGTGACCTGAGAGTTGTAAAAGTAAACCTTTTACTCCCCAGCTGCTTCTCTGGTCATGGTGCTTATCACAGCAGTAGAAGTCCTAACTAAGTCACATAGAGAGGTTATGAATTATTATAGTTTTCTTTTTCCTGAAAATTCTAAAGTGAAAATATCAAAAGTAAAAAAAAAAAAATTAAGTTTTTTAAAAATGTATATGGAAGCGTAACAAACATACAGAAAATTACACACATGTGCCTCAGTGATTTTTTTCAGAAACTGCAGACTTTGACCAAGTCCAGAATTTTAGCATCTAACGCCCCCATTTATTTCCTACACTTTCGCCAACAGCACCCACTCTCCAGCATTTGCCACACCATTAACGAAGCACATTCTAAGAACTTTGTTAATTCATGTTCAGAGTACAGTGAGACCCAATCTCTGATACTCAACTTTTAAACCTGTTCTCTTCTAATGCTTTTATCTTAATTGTTATTTTTAAAGAGTGTTGTTTTGTTTGTTTTTTTTTAAGACTTATTTTATATATGTGAGTACACTTCTATCTCTTCAAACACACCAGAAGAGGGCATCAGATCTCATTATAGATGGTTGTGAGACACCATGTTGTTGCTGGGAATTGAACTCAGGACCTCTGGAAGAGCTGTCAGTGCTCTTAACCACTGAGCCATCTCTCCAGCCCCTTATCTTAATTATTAAAAGCTACTTTTCTCCATGGAAATGTAGTAATATAGAATGAGTTTGTTTTACTCTTTTCCAGAATAAAGAACTAACAGGTATTAGAAACATTTCAAGCCAGGAAGGATCTACGGTAAGCCCTTTTGTCTTTAAATCCAGTAAGCACAAATCATAGTAAGATTTGGAGAATCTATCTGATAATTACTTGGAGAATGGTGCTAACTAAAGTTGGGAAAGAAAAAAAGAGGAGCTATTTAAAAAAGTGTATTTTCTTTTGTTTCTCTCTATATATTACAGGCATTATTTCTGCTTTTGTTTAAAAATCTCTCTGAAGACTAGCTCTGCAGCTGTTGTTTTGTTTTTGAAGTGTCAGTTCTCAGTGCACAAGACAGCATAGCAGTGGGCTCCTTCCATCACAAGTATAGTGAGAAGCAGGGTAGCACAGGAAAGGGAGATTGTAGCGTTTGGGGGAATACTGGGAGGGGGAAGCCTGAGTATGAAGTACAGAAGGTTGAGAGGAGTTATGTGTAGGACTGAATTGGGCATGGGAGGGCCTAAATTTAGGTTTTATAGAGTGACTTTACGTTTTCATCATCCATTCCAAATAGAAATCTAATAGGAAGACACTGCAGAGGCAGGGAACAGACTCTTTACACAAGCTATCTTATGTGGACAGTGGAGAATGAGAGGAGAATGCTCACAGGTGTGGACTGTGCCACGGTGACTTTGCAGGGCTGTTGGCCGTTAGAAGAGGCATTAGCAACATTGAGCAGTTCTTAGTGTTTGGTTTTATTTTTAATTTGTGTGTGTGTGTGTGTGTGTGTGTGTGTGTGTGTTACAGCAGATCCCTCGGAGTGGGAGTTACAAGCTGTTGTAAGCCACCTAATATGGGTGCTGGGAACTAAAGTCAGGTCCTCTGGAAGAGCATCAAGTGCTTTTAACCTCTGGGCCATCTCTCCAGCACCAACTGGACAGCCTTATTTGTTAGAGGAACAGCTGGTAGCAGAGTGACCTAAGACACTTGAATCATTTAGTGCACTAGCCCTCAGCACCTGCAGGCTGTGAATCCCTGAATACTACATCCATAGATACAACCAAAGGCAGATCAAAAACAGTCAGAAAAGTAATTCTGTATTGAACTTTACAGACATTTTTTTATGTCATTCTCTAGACAATCCAATAAAACCCTGTTTGCATAGCATTTACATTCTATTAGTGTTTGAAATAGTCTAGAGATTATTTTAAGCATACAGAAGGATGTGTAGACTATGCAAATGCCTTGGCGTTTTACATGAAGAACTTGAGCGTTCAAGGATTTGGTACCTATTGGGGATGATCTAGGTACCATCCCTTGTAGAGAGTGAGGAACAATTTTGTAGTTATATTTTGTTTGGTGACATTGTATTACTGCTGCCCAGACTGGCTCATACTCAAAGCCTCTGACTAATCTGACTTATTTTTCACATTATCTCACTTGTCTCTCAACTCAATTTTGAAAAAACAGTATTTAGTTAAAATTGAATGTTTGATGGTATTAGGATGGAATATGAGAATTCCAATATAAGATTTTTTTTTCAAAATAGGTGTCACTGTGTAACCCTGGCTGTCCTGGAACCCTGTAGAGTAGACCTGGCTGACCTCACAGAGGCCTCACAGAGTTTGCCTCTGCCTCCTAAGTGCTGGGATTAAAGGCATGCGCCATGGCCACCAGCAGATTTTTTTAAAGATAGGATTTCACTCTGTGGTCCTGTGTAGCCTGGAACTTTATGTAGACCAGGCTGGCCTTGAACCCACAGAGGTTCACTTGCCTCTGCCTCCTATGTATTGGGATTAAAGGCATGTGTCACCAAGACCAACCCAGAAAATATATTTGAATGATAATATTAAAGGCAGCAGAGAATGAGAATGCATAGGGAACCTGTGGCAGCTGAAGTGGTAGAAGATACAGGATGAGAACCTTTGGTTCCCCTCTCCTGGGTATGGGGGTTAGGTAGGTTAAAAAGAAAATGGCAGCAGGGTCATTCCTTCCGCTGCCTGCCATTCCTTCCCTTTGTTTTATCTGTTCAACTATTAAAACCATGTAAGTGTGAACTCTGTAACTGTATCTCATATACTAATCTGTTCCAAAGAATAAAGACTTACTCTGTCTGTTGTAGGATGTTGTAGCCAGAACCCAGAAAGATGGCTTCCATATCTTCATTGTTTCTATTAAAACGGAGAAAACAGATGCAGATTGGAATTTAAATGGTATAGTTAACCTCTATTCATACATTATCTGTATTCTGTAGTTTTTGTCATTGATGTGAATCTATTTATGTTTAAAATATATCTTTCAAGGATAGATTTGTTAGTTATAAATCTATTTTGAAAACCTAAAATTTAATGCTTATCTTAATATTAATACTTTTTAATAGATGGAGAGAGATGAACTCATGTTTAAAATGTTTTTAAAAAATTGATTGTTAATTAACTCTTGTATTTCTTCCTCTCTTTCCCTGTTGCTGCTGTCACTAGTTTCTCTTTCTATGGTGGGTCCTCATGGGTTCATCTCTGCATCAGACTGGCCTCTCATGATTGTGAGTATTTCTCCTCCTTGTTTCCAAATTAATTTTTAAGAGTTCAGTAGTAATAATTGCTGTGTAGATAATGCTTTGACATGCCCTCTATTTCTGCTTCCAGAGAAACTAAGAAATGAAGGGTGGGAGAATCAAGAGATGTCTACTTTCTAGAGTTAAAAGGGTCAGAGGCTAACACTGTTTCTCTTTTCTGCAGTTTTACATGGTGATGTGTATTGTTTACATATTATATGGTGTCCTCTGGCTACTGTGGTCTGCTTGTTACTGGAAAGATATATTAAGAATCCAGTTCTGGATTGCAGCTGTTATTCTTCTAGGAATGCTTGAAAAGGCAGTTTTTTATAGTGAATACCAAAACATCAACAGCACTGGACTGTCAAGTAAGTTTTGACTATTTCCATGAGTTGTGTGTAGTGTATTTTAGCTAGAGTGGGCATGGCTGGTGGGAGACCCCTTTTGTACATAGGTTTGCAAATATCTCTATTGCCAGGAAAGAGGATGGAAGCCAACAAGAGTCGCCAGGAGGCTTGGAAGGTGACTGAGGGCGTAAAGCACTAACTAAGAAAGCATTCAGTACCCACTTAAGAGCCGCGCGTGGCTACACACACTTACAACCCCAGCGCTGTGGGGGATTCATGGAGCTTGCTGCAGCCTAGCTGCAGGTTCAGTGAGAGACTGTGTGGAATAAGCTGGAGAGTGGTAAATCAGGACATCGGTGTCCTCTGGAATATAAGCATGCCACCCTCCACTCCTACAGAGTGGCAGCGTTAGAGTAGGGCCCTGATCATCATCTGAACCAGCACATGTGTTTTCTCTTTTTTTTTCCCCCTTAATTTTCCCTTTACCGTGTAGTCCTGGAAAAAGAAAAATTCTAATTACATTAAAACAATATCAAGATATGGGTAAGGGTACCTTAGGTGTGGCCAGTTCTTTTGATATTTTCCTTTTCTGATTTTTCCTTCTTCTTTGAAAAAAGAAAAGAAAGCCCTTGAGCTCCCCCTCCCCCCAGAGTAAGAAGAGTAGCACCAAAGTCATGGTATCTGTAGTCTGTGCTCTCCCCTTGACCCTGCAAACGCTTCCTGGGATCAGAGGAGGCCCTGCCATGGTTTGTTTGCACAATGGGATGCTTGAAGCTGGCTAGGCTGCTGTTACACACTTCAGATGTGCCTCAGGCTTGTAGAAGATAGGGCCAAACAGGCCACAGAAGTGAAGGTTTGCTCTTACCACTGACACTTTGGAAGATTTCAAAGGGGTAAAAATGTCTTTTTGAGTTCAGTTACAAATGATCTTGGCATCAGTTACTAACAGACACAGTCATGCTAGCCAACTCTAGGAAAGAAAAAAAAACTGAATTGAAATATACATGAAACCACTTTGGACTCAAGTTGCTATTTATTGAAGCTGAGTGATAGATTCATAGAAATTTATCACTGATTTCTCTCTGTTGAGGAATGTTTGAAATTTCTGAAAATAGAAAGACTATAAGCATATCTACAAAAGACTAAACAAAGGGTCAACATGGAGGACTGCATAGCAGAGCTGTTCCTGCTGTATATGGGCTTGTGTATACATGCAGAGATGTTTGCATATGTGCTCTGAGTCAGATAGTGAAGTGCTGGGGATGTATCCCGGGGTGGATAACTCGCCTAGCTTACATGGGCCCTGGACTCCTTCCCAAGTACTGTCAGGTCAGGTGGAGGTAGTATCAGATGATAAAGCATTAGGGTTGAAACGTGACTGCGTGTCACAGAAGGTAGCTCATCCCCTCTCTGTTCTGGTAAGGATCTCTTACCAAGAGAGAGCAAGAGTGGTATGGACTGAAGAGCAGCAAAAACCAGATAGCTATGCAGAAATGAAATGCCATTTGGGGCCATCAGGGAATCCAAGCCCTTCACCTGAGGTGTCACCAATGGGGTTAGCAAAGAAACTCTGGGTCACTGTCAGTATGTTTGAGGAGTACTGCAAAGGCCATGTACTAAACATTTTTGACTTTGCACACCACATCATCCCTGATGACTCAGCTCTGCCCTGAGTAAAAAACAGCCACAGACAACAATAAAAAATAAGCATGTCTGTGTTACGATAAAACTTGACTTACAGAACTATGCAAGGACAGATTTGGGCCCTTGGCTGTAGTTTACCAATTCTTCACCTCTGTTTATTGCTGTTGACCTCCCACTGCCTTCAGCACCAAGCCTGGACTCCATAACAGTCCCCAGAGCCGTGAGCGCGCCTGGTCTCCCTTCTATACTCTTTGCTTGGCCTCTGACATTGCACTCTACTGCATATACACTCTGCTTTTCCCTCCTCTGTGCTTCCCAAGGACTGGTGTGTTTGCCCTTTTCTTCCCCCTCATATATCCACTTAGTCTTTAAATCTTCATTTCCAGGCCAATTACACGCCCCTAGATGTGTGTTAGGTCGCTCTTTCTCCTAGTCCCAGGGTCACTGTGTCACTTTCAGCTCTCCCCATGCTGGTTGTCTGCTTACATGCCCCGAGTTCAAAGTCTGTGCAGATAGAGATCAAGGTGCCTCCCACACAGTCTTATGGCAGGAGCACAAGGAATACTTCCATTTCTGTTTATGGGTTAGAGTTTGAACCCAGGGCCTTGCACATTCCAGGCCAGTACTTTACTACTGTAAATGTGCATCTTAAATGCATGAACGACGAAGGCACTGGACAAAAGAGAACTTGAGAGAACATGATCACTTTCAGATAGTTGCTGGACATGAAGAGGGAGGTAGCTGGAGGGGAGCTCTGGTAGGCTTCCGGTCGCCATAAGAAAACTGCCCAATAGAGAGAGCCAGCTGATCAAACCTGTGGTGAGTCTTCAGGAAGTAGTGTTGCCTTTCACTGAGGCCTGAAATGCCAGTTGACATCAGTGTCACTGCACAGTAATCTTTTAGAGTCTTAGAAGGCTTTCAAGAGTACATATAATCAGTTGTTTTCTTTTCTTGCTCCTCAGCCCAAGGTTTACTGATATTTGCGGAGTTGATATCTGCAGTTAAGAGGACATTGGCTCGCCTGCTCGTGATCATTGTGAGCTTGGGCTATGGCATTGTAAAGTAAGTACTGCTGTGATGAACAGCTCTTGACTCTCCAGTCTAGTGCTTCAGCATGTACACCATGACTTCTGTGGAACTGGGGACTTGTCAGGTGCTACCTGAATCCCCAAGGGAAAACTCTGCAGGAACATGGGTTTAAAAGACTTGCATGGACTAGCCATTTTATATTATCTCTAAATAAAGATCCGGAATTGAATCCCAGTAGCCAAGGTGGCCTGAGCATCTAATGCAGGTCCTGTGGAGATTATAGGCATGCGCCTCCACACCTTAACTCTTAAGTGCTTTATGTCTTATTTTAAAGGTGCAGCAAATCCAGACCCAAAGTACAGAACCATAATAACTAGAGACCACCATTTACTTTCCAATGGACATACAATCCTCCTTTGCCCTACAGACCACGAGGCCATGGAGTTCTGGACACCCTGTTCTAACATCAGAGCCCCTGAGAGCACCATAAAAGGTCCAGAAACTGAAAACGTGAAAGCAGGAATACTGGTCACACCACACTGATTCTTTCTTTCTTGGGACCCCATTTACCTCTGTCTTGATTTCTCTGTTTCAACACACTTCTAGAAGAGGCCAGAGGCTGATAGAAGAACCACACATTGAATAAGGTGTACCTCTGTTTGCAAGAAACATGGGATGGGCCCAGCTTGCAGGGGTTCCACTGGTAATAGTAATGGTAGTAGCAGGGGACCAGTGTTCTAGCCATCCAGGTGGCAATACTGTTACTGTTTATAAAGCAGTCTGGGAGTGGGAGGGGTGTACCTAGAGATCAACCTAGTGCTTGGGAGGCCTGGAACCCATAGGAACACCTACCCTTCTTTTGTGGTGATCTCTGGTAGGTGAAGGTAGTCACCATCTGGGTCGCTCCCACCTGCAGGATTCCCTGATGGGCTGTGGTGCAGTTGACCTACCCAGGGGACCAGGAGGGGTCAGCCCTCCCACATGAGACTCTAACCATTCCCCTGTAGCAAGGCACAGGAAGCTTTGGAGAGGTGAGAAGAAGGACATTTTGAAGTTATATTTTAAAATGTAATTCCAGCTGGCCTCTTTGCAGTTGTTTGGCAGGTGTTTGAAGTGCATGTCTAAGGATATGTTTAAGTTAACCCAGGTCACTGGGGAAGCAACATTGATGTTAGCTAATATAAAAATACTAGGAGAGATGTAGGAGCTGTGAAGTGTCCATGGCGAGAGCCGAGGTAGAGGAGTGGCACTCGGTGGGGCTTCAGAGACCTGCATTCCCTAGGCCTTCCTGCTCATTCTCATTGCGTTCAAGAGCACAGCCAGGGCTAAGATGTCAGGCTCCCGGCTCTTCCTGAAGGGAGTCAGGAGTGAAGCTAAAATGAATGATGGAGTTGGGATCCAGGTGACTTTGCTGTGCGTGGTGTGTAATTCACAAGGGCAGTAGAGACTGTTTGGAAACTTCCATCTAAACCCAGATGTAAACATGGAAACCAAGCTATGTCTGAATTACAGATCTTCCTTCTTAGCTGTTGTAATTATGATCTGCCACTCCCTGTGGTATAAGGAGGATTCTGACACCCCATGTGGACTAAAAGGTTCATTTCTATTTAAGCTCCAATTTCTCACATATTATTGGCTATGTCTTGGAGTTCTGGTCACTTTTGTAATTTTTTTTTTTTTTGTATTCAACTTCATCTCTAATTGAACGTGGCCGGTGCATACAAGCAGTGTGTACAGAGTAGGGATTAGCGAAGTTGCTCACCTTTGAATGGTGCTAGGAGCCAGCCTGTGATTTTGTTGGCTTTCTAGTAGGGGATCTTTATTCACAATTCACTCCGCCCAGTTCTTTCCACTCTGAAGGCAGGAAGGTAGGCAGGGTCTGTGCTTCTCAGCGGCTTAGGTTTCCTGGAGAGTTCTGTTACATAGCGCATGCCCAAGGTAATGAGGGTGCTCTTCCGCCTAAACATATTCGGTTATTACTAGCTATAAATGTTTTTCCCCCTCATTTTTGACAATAATGTAAAGCTGTCATGACTGCTGACAAACAAGCTTTTAGGCAGACAGGTTTTGTTTTTCTTGAGAAAATATTGTGGAGTAGAATTGTTAGGTCACAGCTAGCTAGGTTTGTTGACACTTGTAATCCCTGCACTTAGGACATGGAATCCAAAGGATCTCTAGTTGGAGGCAGGTGTTGGCTGCCCTCTAGGCCCTTCCTTACCTGTCACCTGAAGGGGCCACTGCCCTCATCTCCTTTCCCACATCCTATGATTAGCTCCTTGCCTGGGGTTTTGCTTTAACATGACTCTCTTAGATGGGTTTCCTTTTTCTTATTCTTTCTTTCTTTTTTTTTTAATATTTGTTTATTTCATGTATGTGGGTACACTATCGCTGTCTACAGACACACCAGAAGAGGGCATTGGATCCTATTACAGATGGTTGTGAGCCACCATGTGGTTGCTGGGAATTGAACTCAGGATCTCTGGAAGAGAAGTCAGTGCTCTTAACCGCTGAGCCATCTCTCCAGCACTTAGGTTTTCAAAGGCATTTTTTTTCCTTCTAATTACTCTGAGAAGTGGGTTTTTTAAGTATTTTAAATTTTATATGCAATCAATTCTGATTTGTAGGCCCCATCTATATATTCAGATTGTTATTGTAAAAGAAAATACATTTTCCCCTACTTATTTATAAGACTCAAAACTGTTTTATATTTATCTTTTAAGTTTAAAGATTAAAAACCAAATTATGTTATCACCCCTGCTCTGAGAGGCAGGAAAACAGAGAGAGGGCACTGGTGTTCCTAATGCTTGTTCTGCTCTGTGTCCAGTCACAAGATCAGTGGGTTCCTCTAACATAGTACTTTGTGTGGTTTGTGGTTAATAGAAGTTATAGCCTCTGTCAGCCTCTAGAAGCTGGCAGATCTCTTCCTAGGTTCATCAGCCAGTTCCTCCATACTAAGAATTAGTACTTGGTTATGTTCATCTTATTGCTTGAACTTCAAATCCTCTGGTGCCTTTGTGGCCAGCCACACACACTGGCACCAGTACAGTTTCAGGTCCTAGAGGGCAGAACGAGTGGGTACTCCTGGGCCTGTGATTGTGTCCTGTGAAAGAGAGCCCAAGCACTGCCACATGACTAGATAGTGCCCTCTGTGGCTTGACCCCCGAATTCTGTGTTCGGATGTTCTCGACTTACGAATGCTTTCTCTCCCCTGCCTCCCTGTCTTGCTTACTCCAGGCCTCGGTTAGGAACAGTGATGCACCGGGTGATTGGACTGGGACTGCTTTACTTGATCTTTGCAGCCATTGAAGGCGTCATGAGAGTCATCGGGGTAAAAGCCACATTAACTCAGTCACCCTTTTTGTTGCTATAGAATACTGTCATTCTTCATTTTTTGTTGTTTTTCTTAAAAGTGTATGAAAAAGTCCAATCTGAGTTTTTTGGGTTTTTTTTTTGTTTGTTTGTTTTTTTTTTTTTAGATGGAATAGGCTGATTTTTTTCATACTTGAAGGGAGGGCCCAGCAGAGTGCTTCCTAAAATGGCCGGTGGTGAAAGCACCACTGATGTTGCCCTTGGAGGTAGCTCTGTCCACAAGTGTCTGCTCGACAGGGGCATCAGTCTTTGCCCTTACACAGTTTAAACACAGACATAGCTTTTTTAATCCTAGGCTTAGAAGTGGATCCAGTGAGCAGGATAGAAACAGACTAGATAGGCAGGAAGGGTTTATACTCTTAACTGGCGTGAGCAGCCTCCTCTCATCAGCTGACTTTGCTCTGACTGGACTTGCTGTCTGGGGAGTCAGCAAGTCCCTGCTGGATGAACCAGGAGGAGGTCATGCTCAGGGAAGGCTGATCACGTGGGCAGCAGCACTTTGTCATTCGAGGAAGTGTTGGTATTTTAATCTCTGAAAACTCCTAAAGGAAAAAAAAAACAACTGTATGAAAGGAGCGAGCATGGGTGCTTAGGAGCTTCATTGAGGGCCAAGTGCTTAAGGAGCGAGTGTATTTACCTGATCCAGAGAGTCCTGCATTTTATCTAAAACGGACTTGAATTCAGTGGGCAGGTCAGATCATTGTGCACAGAGCACTTAATCTATGTGTTGTCACCTAAATTTACCTCACATAATTTGGGCTCTTAGAAGAAGACATTTTTCAGCAGTATTGAAAGCCTTATTCCAATTGTCTTATGCATCTGCATAGTGTTTCCAAGTGCTCTTTTACTCTCTGAGCACATTTATTCCTTTGCATATTACTACCTATATACTTCAAATATAGGTATATATATAATTCATAGGAAATTAATCTTTTCTAAAAACACTAGGAAAAACCCTACCCCACATAAAAACACAGTATTACACATTTTAAAATTTACATACTCAGCAGTTAGATACTGGCTGTTTTGAAACAAGTGCCTAAATTATACCTTGTTTTTCCCTTCCCACTTTCCCCCACCTCCACTCTGCCTTTACCATCAGGGGAGGGCAGGAACTAGCTTTTCTGATGGTCCCAGCTCTAGGTTTGGTGTGAAGAGAAAGGAGACTGAAATGGTAGGTCTGGGTGAGACTGGGGCATGACAAGCATTGTATTTATTGCCAATCCAGTGAATCACTAATCCACCCTAAAATCCCTGCGAGTGCCTCACCCAAGAGCTCTGGATTTTAAACCAAGAATACCAGAGGGGAGTGTGTGTTAGCCTCGGGGCAGTTTGGAAGTGCTCAGCCTTTGAGCTAGTCAAGGCACATCAAAATGAAGAGCTCTTGGGCAGGTGTAGAGCATTTCCATCACCTGCTGGGTGCTTAGAGCAGATGAACGATTCGCCATTATATTTCTAACATAAAATAAATTGGTAAGAAATTAGATTTATTGTTCCCAAAACAGGTGATTTCTATGTGCCAAACACATTCCATCAAGGTATAATACAGTACAGAGTTGGAGGTGACGAAAAGCAAAATTTTTTTTCTTCATCAGATGATACTTTCACACTGCACTGAAACTTGTGTAAACTTAGGCTTTCCGTACTTTTATCTTTCAGGGTTCTAAACATTTAGCTGTTGTTTTGACTGACATTGTTTTAGCAGTTATTGACTCCATTTTTGTGTGGTTCATATCCTTTACCATGTCCTTCCAAAATAGTTGGTGGTATCATTAAAATCAGATTACTTTTAATTCACAATAATGGCAGAATGAAATATAATTGTACATTATTGTTTTCTCAATATAGGAATTCAGTTAAAGGCAAGAAAGTAATAACTCCCCAAATAGGAATGTCTTTATTTTCTTGTTAATTCATTAAGTATGTGCCCTTCAGTGTACACCTCACACAGTGAGGAGCACAAAGAATATTATCTCTAGGTTTACAGAGTGCACACCTGATAAGAGACAGTTGTGTAAATTCACTGACAGCAGCATAACAAGAAATCGCCTTGTTAAGAGTGCTGGTGTCAAGAGGCGAGAGGAAAACTCTGGCAGAAACAGTAAAGACTTGACGTGTCCTAGCTTAGTTGTGTGTGTGTGTGTGTGTGTGTGTGTGTGTGTGTAAGTGTGTAAACGTGGTGGGGCATCATGGCAGATGAGGCCACAGGGAATGATGTGGATGGGTCCTGTGCAGCCTCTGCAGTGGCTTCTAGGAGACACTTGCCTTCCTGGGGGGTGGGGGGCGGACAGGAAGTAGACACCTCTGGAACTGCTGTAGAGATGGAGGCAGTCCCTCCCTTAGCAGTACCTCTCTGTCCTAATGGCTTGTCCTCTGCATTGTGCATTTAGAAAGGAGCCCAGGCTGCTGCCTCTGAAGCGAATCTGTGCTTGCAGCTTTTGAGAAGTCAGGGAATCCTTGCATTAGCAATTGAACTTTAGACTTAATCCTGAAGAATTTTATAGCCAGGGGTGGTGGTGCATACCTTTAATCCTAGTACTTGGGAGGCAGATGCAGGTAGATTTCTGAGTTGGAGGCCAATATGAACTATAAAGAGAATTTAAAGACAGCCAGTACTACATAAAGAGACTCTGTCTCAAAACAAATAAAGTGTGCTGTTTTTTTCTTGGGAACTTAAAGATATGTATTTCAAAAATTTCTTCTTAACTGTCCACAGAGTGACTTATTGGGAAACACCTAGGTAGTAACTGTAGTAGAAATGTCCCCTTAGACAGCATGATCTTTGTTACTTTCCAGTGTGTTGGCATGGGAAGATGAGGAAAGCGAGGTGAAAGGTTTAATTTACTCAGTGGTCATAAAGAAATCCAGAAACTAAAATGATTCTGGGTGGTATTGAGTGGCGACCAGAAGTAAGTTACTATAGTACTCCTGTCCTCTGAACTTGTTTGTAAAGTTCGCCATCAGCTGCTGTGTGGTGGTCATTTTTAGTACTATAAAGTGAGAAATGGGTTTCCTGAATGGTTGCAGATGACAAGCAGATAGATACAAGCAAGGATAGAAATAAAATTGGTGGTTTTGGATAATGACGTTGTTGACTTTGATTTCAGTGAACCTAACACAGAAGCAGTTAACCCTGTAAGAATGTAGCGTACAGGTTCAGAGTTGGCAGCCTTTCTTATGTCTGCCCCTCTTTCCTGCTTGGTCATTGTTTTTGCTGTTTTGCTGCAGGCAAATGACTCTGATCTTGTTCTTCTGGCCAGCCTGCCTCTCTCTCTCCTTGACTCAGGCTTGTGCTGGTGGATATCCTTTCCCACTGCAGCAGCATGCTGGGCTGGCTCTCCCCTGTGGGCCTGTGTGCTTTCGTCACTGCTTTCCCTTCTGCGGGGGCGTGGGGGGGTGTAGGGGTGTGTGGGGTGGGGGTGGGGGGGGCAGTAGGCCAGTTAAACTTGACCTGAACAATGTCCTGGTAAGTAAAGGTTTAGGCAGTTTCAAATTTGCTTCTGAATTTTAACCCCTTAGCTTTTAAAGAACACTTTCAGACGGACAATCAGGAGAACAGATTTGTTTGTTTCATTTGATGTGTTTGAGGGGTACAATGTGTTTGTATTTTTGTAGGATCTCACAGTAGGTCCTAATTAGTTGGATTGTGTTACTTTAGAAGCTAGTCTTGCCAGACCTGGTGATGCATACCTTAATCCCAGCATCTTATGTTTTCTTTTAACTACATTTTGCCATTTTTCCATGTTTTTCCTTAACTGTTTTTTCACATTTTTATAAGTTTGGCACAGACTATGAAGACACTAAGGCTAAGAAAGAACACAGTGAAATTTTCATTATATAGGCATTTTACAAATACGCTCATCTTTGCTGTGCTGGGTAAGCCATCTATGCCTCTTTTAAAAATAACCCATTTCAGTATTGTATATTCTTCCATAGGTGACTTTCTCTGTCTTTCAGCTTCTATAGTGTTTATGGTGTGGACAACAAAGACTTTTAGGATGGCAAAATGCCAATCAGTAAGTAAAATCTTAAATGTTTTAAGATTTAAATTATTGATTAGATAATTAAGGTGGTTAATTAAATTATTAAAGAATTAAAGCATTTAATTAAATTAATTATTTAAACAGTTGTTTTAATTATACAGTTTTGTGGAATTTCAATGAGTTTAGTTTGTTAAAAAAATTTTATTGGGCATTTTTAAAATCTAGTTTCTGTAGACTTATCAAAACTTTTTTCTGATTCAATTAACTGAAGATGGGGGTGGGTCTCAGTTGCTAAAATGCTCGCCTCACATGCACATGCCTAGGTTCACCCCAGCGTCACAGAGACCGGCAATAGCGCAGACCTTTAATCGCAGTCCTTGGGAGGCAGAGGAGGCAGGAGGAGCCAAAGTTCAAGGCACACTTGGGCTGTGTTTGACACTGGCTCACAACAACAAAAGTAATAATTATTTGAACAAGCTCCTCTCAAACTCATTATCCCTTTTTCCAAACTTCTTTTTATATATTTTGAAAAACAATGTTGTGCCTCTTTTTCTTTCTTTTTGCCTCTTGGTGCTGGAGCTGGTCCCCAGCTCTCTACACATGCCAAGCGCACTGAGTCGTTTCACCGGCCTGGCTTTGCCCCTAATGGGACCAAACACCTAAGTCTGCTGTGTGGCTTTGGTGTTGCACTCAGCCTTGGCTTTGGGAAGGTGTCCGGTGCTTACTCCAGCTGGAAGAACACAGTTTTCACTCAGCCTGCTTCTTGAGATCATAGGCGTGCTCACAAAGTGTCTGGAAGCCTCAGGCTGCAGCTGTGTAAGAGACAGTTGAGGGACAGAAGTTTTTGGGTTTCTTTAATATTTTCTACTTCTAAGTTCTAAGTTTTAGTTTTGATCTTTTTTCCTAAATCTTTCTGTTGATCCTAAAATTTTGTGAAGGGAAATATGCATGCTTTTTAGAAAAAATGCTTCAACATCATAGGTTTCCTTGGAAGGAAAGTATTGCATGTTTATTCACAAGGAGGGTTTGCCAACTGGAGAGGTGTCTGGTTTGAATGGGACATTTGCGCACGTACCAGACAGGTGACGCTTCGTGTCTGGACCATTGTTGCTGCAGGACTGGATGGAGCTGTGGGTGGACGATGCATTCTGGAGCTTCCTCTTCTCACTCATCCTTATTGTGATAATGTTCTTATGGAGGCCATCAGCAAATAATCAGAGGTAACCAACGTGGGGAACACACCTTAGAAGCACTTGTTGGCTGTCTTCTGTGGTGTTAAACTGTAGGAGGCACAGCTCACAGAAGGTGTTAAATAAAATCCAGAATTGTTAAGCATGAGCCCTTTTTTCTTCAAAGGAAGAAAATGACTGACACCCATTTACCTAGAAAGCTGCTGTAGGTGTCTAACATCTGGGTGATACTTTTCCTATTCTATGGAGCCAGCCTTCACTTGAATCCCTCCAAATCCTGAGCATTGTTTAGGCCCTTATGAAGAGGGCTCATGTACTCCGAATCTCTCATCAGTAATGCCTCTTACCCCGAGCACTGTTAGAGTCAAGGTTGCAGGTGCCTTCCTGCTTTGCAAGGGAGTCTGGATGTGGCCACCTGGGAGCTTCGTGATGATAACTGTCACATGGAGACTTTCCCCAAAGTTGTACTGTGCTTAAATATGTAAGAAAAATAAACCTTAAGGTCCGCTCTGGATGCTAAAGTAGAGCTGACCCAAGTGTCATTCTTCACCTCACACCTCACAGCAGGGAACTGCTGGCCTCAGTGGTGTAGGGATCCTGACAGAAAACAGAGAGAGAGACTCTTGGGAAGTACTTCGTTTTTAAGCATTGTGTAGTCTAGTGAGACAACAGGCACAACGAACAGAAGACTGTGAGAGGCATTAAGCAGTCCGGGAGGTAGATGATGACCCCAGGAAGAGCTGGAATTCACAGAAGCTTTAAGACAGAGTTAGCACCTGAAAGTCTCGACTGGGAAAGAATGTTCACTTGGGAAGAAGTATGGCAAAGTCATGGTACATAGAAGCCAGCACAGTGTGCTAGTCAGTCAGTACAGCAGGTGCAGTGTTCTTACCATGCTTAGACATGCTTTGGTTTAGTAGTTTTTCTTCAGAGTTTAGAATATTTGCATAGACAGTTACTGGCCGAGCATCCTAATCTGAAATCCAGAGTGCTCAGAGTCAGAAACGTCCATAGCACTGACTTGATGCTTACACAGGTACACAGTTTAGGATTCCGGATATTCAGCCTATGTTTTATTTCAGGAAAGCTGGGCAGGGCGAGCAGGACCTGATGTCACAGGGCTGACGGTTGGGAAAGCTGCACTGTGGACTGTGGCAGCCAGCTTGCCTTCTCTTGCACCTTCTCCAAGGAGAGAACTACCGAGTGTCTTATTTATCCCTCTAGGGGAAGTGAAATGGGCGTACTAGAAAGTGTGCTTCCTTCTGCCCTCAAGTAGTCATATTAGGCCAGGGAGGTGGCTCAGCTGTGAAGGCTCCTGCCTCAAGCCTGAGGACCTGAATTCAGTGCTGGGACCTCCATGTTGGAAGTAAAGAAACGGCTCCTGGAAGTTGTCCTCTGACCTCTAGTTGTGTGAGCACATGCATGTACATGCACACACACAAATAAATATAATAAACATGTTTTAAATGACTGAGCATGTTGGGGCATACCTTTAATTAGAGAAGACAGAAGCAGGTGGGTCTGTGTAAGTTCAAGACCAGCCTGGGATACATGGCAAGACCTTGTCTTTAAAAGAACTTTTTAAAAAATAAAGTAGTAAAGATAAAAATAAAAGAACCCAGGTATCCCTCAACAGAAGAGTGGATGCAAAAAAAGTGGTATATCTACACAATGGAGTACTATTCAGCCATTAGAAACAATGAATTCATGAAATTCTTAGGCAAATGGATGGAGCTAGAGAACATCATACTAAGTGAGGTAACCCAGACTCAAAAGGTGAATCATGGTATGCACTCACTAATAAGTGGATATTAACCTAGAAAACTGGAATACCCCAAACATAATCCACACATCAAATGAGGTACAAGAAGAAAGGAGGAGTGGCCCCTGGTTCTGGAAAGACTCAGTGAAGCAGTATTCGGCAAAACCAGAACGGGGAAGTGGGAAGGGGTAGGTGGGAGGACAGGGGAAGAGAAGGGGGCTTATGGGACTTTCGGGGAGTGGGGGGCTAGAAAAGGGGAAATCATTTGAAATGTAAATAAATTATATCGAATAAAAAAAATTAAAAAAAAAAGGAAAAAAAGATAAAAATAGTCACATATACATTTACTGTTCTGTACCTTTCTTTTAAAAATATACTTCTATCTCACACTATGGATAGATATATCACAGTAACCAAAGGCTGTTCAGTATTTTATAATATGAGTGGATACATATATGTACATACACACTCATATATATATATATACACACAGATACATGCATATATATACACACACATACATACATACATATGTATTCCAAAAATGTTAGACATTGTGTTATTAGAATTTTGCTATTATCAACAGTGTTTTCTGATTGCTTTTGGAGGTATTTTCTAGTGTGCTATGGTACAAAAAGGACCTTTTCTTTGAAAGATATGGCCCAAAAGATCATAGGAAAGATTATCTCAACAGTGCATCACATGTGATATATTTAATAATTAAAACACAAAAATTTCTAGAGTATTCTAAGATGTGTTTATTTAAATATAGACTCATTTGGTGATGATGAAATAACATCAGCCTTTTAAACATAATGCTTTTGTTCACCTGTAAGCATTTTCTCCTTGAGGGCTGGAGAGAGCTCAGTGGTTAAGGGCACTGGCTACTTAACCTCTTGCAGAGGACCTGGGTTTAGCTCTTACTGCCCATGTAGGGGCTCATAACCACCTGTGACTCCAGCTTAAGGACATCTGATGTCCTTTTCTGGCCTCTGCAGACACCAGGCATGCCATGCACTTAAATATATGCAGATGACACACTATACACATAAATAAACCTTTAAATTTCTTCCTTGCTGTACTGGACAATATGTAGAAATAAATTTTGTCATCAACAGAATTTTTTTTTCTTTTTTGGTTTTGGTTTTGTTTTTTTTGAGACAGGGTTTCTCTGTGTTTCTTCCTGGCTGTCCTAGAACTCACTCTGTAGACCAGGCTGGCCTCGAACTCAGTAATCCGCCTGCCTCTGCCTCCCAAGTGCTGGGATTAAAGGCGTGTGCCACCACCACCTGGGTAGGGGGATGGGGGGAGTTAGTTATCTTAAGGTGCATAAGAAACTTGGACAGTGCAATTTTTTTATATGTAATGACTGACGGTGATTCTTTGTTTGTATTTAGGTATGCCTTCATGCCCTTGATAGATGACTCTGATGATGAAGTCGAGGAATTCATGGTAACATCTGAAAATTTAAGTGCGTGATGTGGGGTTTTTTTTGTTGTTTTGGGGGTTTTTTTGTTTTTGTTTTTTAATGACTATTACACATATTTTAATAGAAAGAAATCTTTACTTGAGATGCAAGATCACATATATTTCAAAATTTTTCCTATGAAGACTAGAGAGATGTCTCATCCTGAAAAGTGTTGGCCTTGCAAACATGAGGACATGAGTTCAGTCCCTAGAACAATTTTAACATTGATATTTAAAAAAAAAAGGCCAGACATGGTAGCAAGTATATGTAGCCCCAGTGCTGGGAAAGGCAGATCACTGGAGCTCACTGCCCAGCCAGGCTGGCCTTCTTGGCTGACTCCAGGCTCCTGTTGGTAGATGGCACCCAAGGAATACCACCAGCGGTTGTCCTCCGGTCTCTTACCCCACCACACACACCCATACACTGGCAAGGTGGCTCAGGAGTGTTTGCTGTGCACATAACTTGAGTTTGGATCCCAGCACCTACATGAGAGCCAGGTATAACACCATTGCTAGAGTGGGGAGGGAGAGAGGGGCAGCGTAAAAAGGCAGATCTGTCGGGCTTGCTAGCCAGCCGGTCTTCCTGAAGCAGTGAACTCTAGGCTAAGTGAGAGACACCCCTGAAAAAAAAGAAATAAGGTAGAGAATGGTAAAGGAAAGCATCCATCAAAAGGTTACCCACATGGTAGTCAGTGGATAGAAGACTTGAACAGGCAGGGTGTACTTTGAAAATGCTCCCTGTTCTCAGTAATCCAGAACATACAAGATAGCAGTGAGCTGCTCCAACTGCACAGTGGGTACAGTCAGCATGACTGAGAGCCAGTTGAAGAGGCTGTGTCCCTCTTCTACAAGTCTACAAGTCATGGGCAGTGAAAGTCTCTTAGAGGAGTTTGACCTTCATGTACATACTACATAGACGCATATTCATATTTTTAAATACCTAAAAAATTAAAAGGTCTCATCAAATAGGAAGAAAATAATTTCATATCATATATAATAACCATACACTTGCTTATATGTCAGACAAGTAAAATTTTCCAAGATGTGTGCATGGGGTGTGTGTGTGTGTCTCTTTTGGAGTGCTAGTGATGAAACGTAGGACTTCACATATTCTAGGCAAATGCTCTACCTCTGAGATATATCCCAAGCCCCCAGAGATGTCTTATTTTGGAAATAGCAGTAAATCTTACACATTTTAAATCTTTAAACTTTAAAGTAAATTGCACTGGGGGACATATGTGCTTGAGCTTCTCCACAGGTACATTTCAGAGCAGCAAGCTGAAAACCTGCTTGTGATACAGTTACCAGACCCTGAGTCTGTAGGACACTACTCAGGTCAGGGACAAAAAGGCAGATACCACATTATTACAGATAGAGAAGCCAAAACTGTTGATCTCGGGTGCAGATAAAAGAGGTTGAGGCAAGGAGAAAAGCAGGTACAGTAATAGACAACAGTTGCTTAAAAGGGACAGAATTCAGCCTGGCGGTGGTTGGGAGGCAGTGGCAGGTGGATCTCTGAGTTCAAGGCCAGCCTGGTCTACAAAGTGAGTTCCAGGACAGCCAGGGCTACACACACACACACACACACACACACATACACACACACACACACACAAAGGGACAGAATTCTAGTTAGACACGAGGACAAGGCCTAGTGGGTTATAGAGTAGGGTGACTATAGTTAGTAATTCAGTGTCTGTTCAAAATCACTTCATCCCTGGTACAAAGAAATTATCATTTTGAAGTGACATAATCACCCTACCATGTACTGACACACTGTGTATTGTGGGTTGAAATACTACTATACCCTTAAATTGTTCAATTGTTGAATATCAATTCAGAAGCCTTTGCTTCGTTCTAATTCCTGAAATGGCATATTAAGCTTCTCCCCTGGTCAAAGTGACTACTCCTAACTTGCTTTAAAAAAAAATAACCTTTTTTCTTATTGGGGTATTAAGTGTGAAGTTCTAATTTTCTAATCTTTACTATGTTTCTGATGTTTCTCATTGTAGCTGAAGGAATAAAACTAAGAGCCTCAAAAACAGTTTCAAACGGAACCGCTAAACCTACATCTGATAATTTCGTGAGTATCTGTATTTAGTGAAATCCTTGTCTGTCACTTTAGAGTCTGTATCCATGGTAGAGTCACCGATTGTCAAGGGCGTTTTTGCTAAGGTGTAGGGTTTTTTTGTTTGTTTGTTTTAAGATTTATTTATTACATATAAGTATACTGTAGCTGTCTTCAGACACACCAGAAGAGGGTGTCAGATCCCATTACAGATGGTTGTGAGACACCATGTGGTTGCTGGGATTTGAACTCAGGACCTCTGGAAGAACAGTCAGTGCTCTTAACCACGGAGCCCTCTCTCCAGCCCTAAGGTGTGTTTTTAAACAAGCTATTTCCACGCACCGTGCAAGTTCAGGCCATAGCATCTATGCTGCTGTTGTCTGTTCTCATCTGTCAGGCTGGGCTTGGCCAGCAGCCTCAGCTTCCCCAGCACAGCCGGGCCTCAGCCCATGGCTAGCCAGGGCTCTACTGGGCCCATGCCAGACTGAGGCTCTGTCTTGGTAAAAGTTGGGGGTGGCTTTAAAGCATATCCAAGCCATTTAATTTGAAACCACCTTAGGTACAGTACAGATGGTTACCTGTGGGAAAAGGACTTCGTATGTCCCATTCACTTTCCGAAGCAACAGACTTCTTAAAGCCGTGAGAGTATGAATAAAATGTAGAGTATAGAGCAGGGATGAGTCTATAAATTATTTTGTTTATTTTTATGTATATGAGTGTTTTGTCAGCATGTATGTATATGTACCATGTGTGTGCCTGGTGCCCTCTGGTCAGAGAGTCCTGAACCTCTGGGACCAGTTGTTTCTTGTTGTGAGCCACCATTTGATTGACCCAGAGCTCACTGTACAGATCAGACTTGCTTCGATCTGCCTGCTCTGCTTCCTGAGTGCTGGATTAAAGGTCTGCGCTGCCACACTGGCTCAGAGAGGAGCCTTAGAATGCCTATAGGTGCTGGCCGTGGCGAGGGTGGTTAAGCAGGGTGAGCCCTTAGACACTCTTGCACACCGCTGCCTTGGAATGAGACACTATATAAAAAGGACGTGTGTGTGTGTGTGTGTGTGTGTGTGTGTGTGTGTGTGTGTGTGTCCATGGGGCAGGAGTTGCTGCCTTGGAATGATAGACATTATATAAAAGGACATGTGTGGGGTCCACAGGGCAGGGGCAGTATGACAACACTATTGTCTGTTGGGTTTGACAAAGTCTCTTATTTTTATTTTGGCAATCTGTGAAATGTATTCTTTGAGTGATTTCATGGTAATTTAAAACCTCTAGTTTTTTTCACCTGATATTAGAGCTGCAGGTAGAGAGCACCCTAATCTGAAAATTCAATGTCCCTAAATTTTTAAGCACCATGACACCACAAGTAGAACAACTATTGTGAAACTTTGTTTCATCTACTAGACTCTTACAGATACTGTGTAAAGTTGCCCTCAGCCTCTTATGTAAAGTGTCTAGGTTATAAATGAATTTTATGTTTCGACTTGTATCCCATCCCTGTGTGGTCTTATCATGAATATATATATACAAGTACTCAGAAATACCAAATATGAAACCTAAAACACTTCTGGCCCCAAGAGTTTTCAGTGAGGGATACTTATTGTCATATTTGTTAGGTATTTCCCTTTTGGTGATATATATATATTTATTTAAAGTTCAGTAGTCACAAATACATCAGAGAATTTTTACCCATTCTTCTAAACTAACGGTTGGCTTTTGATGAGAAATTAGAGGTCTTATTTTTCATTACTAATTTCTACCTGGGAACCACTCACAGAAATGAACTCCATTATCTTGTCTCAGGCAGCAAAGTGCTTAGTGCTGCAGTTAGGCCAGCCCAGGTAGCCAGGTACACAGGAAAGAAAAATTGCATTTATTTTACACTGTTATTTCTCTTTTCTGAGTGTAACAACTAGAAGTAAGTTTTTATTAGAAAAGAAAAACACCTAGCTACCCCAACTGATTGGCTTTTTTGGGGGAGAGGGGGTTTGCTTGTTTGTTGTTTTTTAAGACCAGGATTTCTGGCCTCAAACTCAGAGATCCACCTGCCTCTGCCTCCTGAGTGCTGTGATCAAAGGCATGCCCCATGCCTGGCCTGATCGCCTTTCTTGCCTTCTCTGGGAATATGAACACAAGCACAGGGCTCCACTCAGTGCTGTGCTAGGTCAGAGCATTACCCATCAGAGTTACCTGTTGAAAAAAGTATAAACTCAAAAATATTTACAAATTAGGCATAATGAGAGGTAGAAGAAATAAAATCAAAATAAACCTTTGCTATTTCCCATCTTACAAATCAATTCTGCATTTTTATTTTGATTTCTTGGGACAAAAAGAAAAAGAACAGTTATGTTCTTAGCTAAAATCAAGAAACAGAAAAATCAGCAATTTTCTGACTATTTATGAAACATGGCACTTGGTATGTGGTGCCTACACCAGGTTCTAGAGCACATACAACAACAGACTCCGTGCAAACTTACCGACATGCTGCCAGAATCTATGTTCTCAACTAAGATTTAGCAAAAACTAAATATAAATATTTATTTCTACAGGATGAAGATTTGAAGTGGGTGGAAGAAAACATTCCCTCTTCGTTCACAGATGTGTAAATATCCTCTGTTCAAGTCTGGACCTCAGGCTGCAGCTTAAGGGGATTTCATTCACTATGTATCTGGCAGTTTGTGTGTGTGTGTGTGTGTGTGTGTGTGTGTGTGTGTGTGTGTGTGTGTGTGTGTGTATGTGTGTGTATGTGTGCGCGCGCGCACGCGCGCGCACATGTGTATATGAACAGGTATGCATGTATGTGCATATATGTATGTTTATGTGTATATATATGGATGGATGGATGGATGGATGGATGTAGGAACCCCATCACTACTGAACACAGCCCTCACCCCTTTCTCTGCCTTTCCATTATATATAGCCATTTCAGGTCACCATGATGGTGGCATACTTAACCACTGGGCTGTCTTACCAGCCTAGGCTTTGAAAGGTTCAGAAAGAGTCTGCATTTTTAATTTCCATCTTTATGTGTTATGTGGGCTTTGTTTTATGTGGTAGTTTTATTTTTTTACGTATTTACTTTATCTTTCCCCTAGCTTCAAGGTTCTTTATATTTTATCCCTAAACATTGGGAAATTTAGGTGTGTTTATGTCTGCCATAGCAGGGAAAGGCACCTGCTGCCAGGCCTGCCGACCTGAGTGCAATTGCAGGGACTCACAGAGGTGAAAGGCAAGAAGCAGCTCCTGCGTAGCCTCTGACTTCCACACCTGTGGTCCGCGCACACACACCTACTCACACGTACAATAAATAAACACATCTCTAAACAGATGCTCTCCGTACAAAAGAACTACTACCTTTAATAACATAGAACTCACCTCTCCTCATTTTCATAAAAGCATGAAATGTGAGTTTTCTAATTAAATAGAAGATGTCCAGCCAGTGGTTAAATGTAAGACAGTAGCAAAGGATTAAGAAATAAATGGGGTGGGGTGTGGATGTGTGGAATACTCATGTAGGCAGCTGCTCCGTAAGCAGTAGAACTAGCTTGTTTTTATTAAAGTTCAGATTTTTAAAATATTTCTGTTAACTTTAGACTGAACAAAAAGGAATACACATTCTGGAAACCACACATCCTAGGTAGTGAGGTTTTTAAATAAGTCCCTTTATGTAATCAAAAGGTACAACACTGCCAGACCCTGGTCCCTCCCTGCTGCCCACAGCTCTGACTGTGGAGTGTGAAGGATTTTAAGTGGCTCATCTGATGCTTCCAGAGAACTCACAGGAGTGAGCCTGGGTGCCCCCTTCTTGGCCATTGTCCCACTGGGTTTTCATTGACTCTCTGGCCTGTTTGAGTGACACTGTCCTTGTCTCTTTTGTTTCAGAGCTCTCCCAGTGTTAGTGGACTCAGATGAGGTAAACTTTCTGTTGCTTATTTCCCTAGAGCAATTTTTACAGTGTATTTCAGAAGCTAATTCTAAAAATAACTTTTTGAAGAAACTACTAGCTGAGCAGGTGACAGAAGATAGAGCAGCTTGAAGTGCAAAGGGTTGCAAGCTAAGCCTCGCTGCAGGCAAAGCAGCGGGACAAGAGCTGCGTGGTGAAAATTGAGGGAAGAAGCATTCAGGAGATTTTTATTTGAAAGTCTTTTAAGGCCTATGTGTCCGTGGTTCAGCTTTTACAAATGTGTAGAGAATTTATTGGATTAGTTCCTTTCCAGCTTCACTTACTAAGCATGGGATTTAAATAAAGGTTTTGGGAGGAAAAGTTAATTATGGGTCATCTGGACCCTGCAGGTGGCCTAAGGCAGGGCACACCTGTCTGCAGGTGTGTGTGCGGAGAGCTGAGGGGAGTGGGTCTGTGTGCCTCTATAGCGGGGTGGAGGATCTGTAACCTACAGGGACATGCTGGGAGGCTCCTTAGTGGTGCACTTGCATTTATTTGGTATAATAAATACCTGTGGATTCAGTAACATGAGACAAGCTTGTCACATGAGGTCCCTGTTAGCTACAGTTCTGCCTTTCACAGAGAACCTAAGCTCATTTGCTAGGGAGAAGGAAGCTGACCTTCCCAGCTCTGCCGATCACTGCCCTACTGTATTGGAGAGTGGGTGGCAGGGTGGGGAGCAGCAGCATAGTTTTATCTTATACTTCTCTAAATTTAGGTCTGTTAAAAAGATTAAATAGTGACGTGTTAAATTAGAACTTTTTTGTAGGTTCTAGATCTAGCGCCAGCATTTAACACCTGTCCTATTTTTTTTTCAGGAAATTATGACCAGATCTGAAATAGCTGAAAAAATGTTCTCTTCAGAAAAGATAATGTGATCAGGGCCCCAGTGGGACCAGTGTGCGTGGGAGCACGGCTGGGTGATGGGAAAAGCCTGGCTCTCGTCAAAACTGACAGCGTCGCTGTGATGTGTGTTTCATTTTGTTGTCTTGGAGATCTGTGTATGCAGATGAAGAATTCAGGTGTGGGAGGGTCTGCCACCCTCAGAAAGCCATCTTTAAAACTGACTCAGAGTCAGTTTTGTTGCCATTAAGTTGCCTGATTTGGAAACAATTTAAGAAGTGTTAACAACGTGTGTTCAGATGCCTGGTTGGCAGCGGCCACAGGCAGGCCAGGTTCTGTGTCTCAGTCTTCTCTGCACAAAAGAATCTGTAGCTGGGCGTGGTGGTAGCACACTACTGGCAGTCAAATCTCAGTAAATTCAAGGCCAAGTCTAGTTCTGGGACGGCCAGAGAGAGCTACATATTGTGAGACCCTGCTTCAAAAAACAAAATCCAAAAAGAAAAAAGAGAAGAATTTCTGTGAACACGATTTCCCCTCGCCTTCAAGATAACATGATTCCTCTGAATGCTAACACATCGGTGTTCTTTTGTAGTGATAATTTTATTCGATTTTTATACTGAAGTGACAATATTGGAACTGAGCATGTTCATATATTTAATCTTTCCCCTTTCACTGGTGTACACAAAGCTCTTGTTTGTAAGTACCACCATGCACTGCACGTCACAGAGTCTGAGCTCGGAAACACGTGCGGGCAAAGAGAGACATCTTGAGGGTGTGTCCAAAGACTTGCAGGCCACAGGTACACGTGCTGCTGCTACTTCTGCTGTGAGCCTGGCCTCATACTCCCCTCAGCACTTTATCCCGGCCCAGGGTGCGCTGTTTCTTGTGAGCCTCGTGGAGACTCGTGAAGTACCAGTTGGTTACACGACATCTAACCATACCGTGCATCAACATGTAATTAACTAGCTCTCAACTGTATCTTACACCTTGTTAAATTATGTTTATAATGTATGATTGAAAGTTTCTATTCTAATATTTTTTGAATATAGTATGTTCTAGACTTGAAAGGCACTTGAATGTAGAGTGATGAAAATGTGAATTTTTTGCCACTTTCGTGACCAAAGATACCAGGCTGTTGGACATGTAATGTGGTAATGACAGGCAGGGTCTTACATGCCTTCTCTCTGGAGGGCTTCTGGCCTTGTAAGTCAGAATAACGTGGGATAATTGAGAAACCAGGAAATGACGAGGAGGAGCACTACCCGTGGCCTGTGAGGAGTTTCACTGTGGCACAAAACAAACCTTTTTCCTTTCAAATGCCTACTTTCTGAGTTTATTTCCTGCGTACTCGTTTCAAAAGGGTTGGTAGAGACATATTGCTATAGTTATGTGTCCATTTGAGGTTTGTCATAATCCACCTTTAACCCAGTTCTTTGAAATCTGGGGTGTCTTGCAGGGAGGAGCATTGCAGGGTGTCACTGTGTAGCTCAGGCTGAAGTTGGACTTGTGAACCTCTTGCTAAGATAGAGACGTGCACCACTATGGTTCACTCACATTCGTTTTTAATACCTGTCCTCACTGCACCATGCAGCTGACCCTCAACCCAACGCCTGCACATGAGTGTTTCTGCTTATAGCCAGCAGGAGCTACACACTGAGCAGTGTGAGTCTGCAGTTGATGGCTGGGAAAAGCTTCTGACACCACCTCATTGGTATTTCTAAAAAACAGCAAAGACAAGTAATGCTGCCTTGGGCATAGCTCCAGACTGAAATGAACTCTCTTCCCACCCAGAGAAAGTAGACTTCCACCTTAACCTCCTTAGAAGTATTTTTGCAAGCATGTGTGTGGTGTCTGTTGCATTTAGTGATAACTGTGCCAGGCGCTAGTGTTCAGTACCCTAAGGTGAGTATTTCTTGGGGCCCTTCTTAGCCCCAGCATGTGTCCCTGTGCTGTCACTGTAGCTCACATGGACGGGAGGTCCACCCAGGACCACCATGCAGCCCCTCAGCCTCCTTCCCCGGCTGCATCAAATCTGCAGACAGCATTGGGACTTTCCCGGTGCTCAGCTCGGTGTCCGCTCCGGATGCTGTTGGATGGACCAGTCTTTGAATTGATAAGGCTCCAGCTGTGTTCACGCTTCTGGTTTTGCCTTCATCTTAGATTTGGAGGCATATGAAGTTTGCTTGAGACATTTTTTCATGATTTGAATTAGGTTAATATTTCAAAATCTGCCTTCAGGGGTATTTATGACATTTCAGTAAGAAACAGGAGGTGGAAATTGTAAGCTTGGGAAATGGTTGGATACTCCCATGCATTTCCTGTTTTGTTTTTGTTTGTTTGGGGGGTTTTGTTTCTGTCCTGTGGAGAGTGCCATGGCACATCATGTTTATACTACTATAATGTCAAGATTAAGCTTAAAGTATAAATACAGAGCTGATTTTTATATCCTCTTGAAGGTTTGGGGCTGTTGCCCTGGCTGTATATGACTGAAGCTGAGAGAAATCATGCTATGTTTTGTCTCTCGTTCTGATCTTTGTGTCTTCATATGATTGACAGCATGCAGTAAGCAATACAAAACACCAAGCCTTACATCTATCAGAAGTTTAATATATAAAGTTCTGAACATATAAATGTGTAGAAGTGACAAAACTAGGTTTCTAAGGAAGTGTGTGCTATGGGACAGGAACCAATACTGTATTCAGAAGCTTCTTTAGAATTAGGAAAACATTTCTTTGGGGAGAAAGTTTAGAGGTTAAAAATACATTCTCTATTTTAAAAAGTTAAGTTATAATTTGGGAGAAATTTCTTTGAATATAGAACACAGCAATTTAAAGGACTTTTGTTTGAAATTTTGTATTTTTGTGCCTTAATATTTGTTTTTTTAATAAATTGCTTTCTGATGTTTGGAGATTGTTTCCTGGGATTATCTGTGGGTGCTGCCTCATGAAAATCTCTAGGAAATGTGGACTCAGGAGATGGCAGGACATGGATGTCTTTAAAAGAGAGGTATAGCTCAGAGTCAGAAAAAGTACAGCCTCAGTATGATGCAGCAGAACAAAACAGGAAAGTATCTAAGCCAGGTTAACCTCAATGTGCACTCCTGAGTGTGTGTATTTGTGTGTGTGTCTGTCTGTCTGTCTGTCTGTCGGCTCTCAGTGATGAAATGAGAATACCTTTCATGGTGACACTATTGACTCAGTCTTTGTGAAAAGTCCAACAATGTTTAGGACCATTGATGAGGCCAGCTCTCGATGAAAGATCTTTCAAAATACAGAGCGAGGTCTCTGCACACACACTAAAACTAGAGACAGTGAATGTCAGCACCAGACAAGAATAGTGAGGGAATTGTGGCTTGTCTGCCCCTTGTGGAATGGTTGCTGCTTTTGAGTTAAACTGAAGAATTTGTGGCAACAGAAAAGACCATATATGAAGCATGAACAGGGGCACATGTGAGACTTTGTGCACCTGTGGGAAGCAAAGCAGGACTGAGCAGCGAGTTGTTGAGTGGCCCGCAGCCTGTGCTGCCACTGAGGTTCAGCTATCATGTGATCACGGGGGTGAGGGGGTGGGGGCCCAGCCCTTCAGAAAATTAGAGTTATCCATGGTCTGGAAAGATGGCTCAGCAGTTAAGAGCACTTGCTTTTGCTGAGGATCTGGGTTTTCCCATCACCATCATGGCAGCTCACAGCTGCCCTTAACCCTAATCCAAGGATCAAATGCTTCCCTCTGGCCTTAGAGCCCTATACACCATGTGCATGCAATGCACCTATGTGCAAGCGGAACACTCATACAGTATATAGATCCTTTTAAAAGTTGGATTTTAAAAAGTTATCTTAGCTAGGCATAGTGGCACATGCCTTTAATCCCAGCATTCGGGATGCAGAGGAAGGGGGATGTCTGTGAGTTTGAGTCCAGCCTGGTCTGCTGAGTGAGTTCAAGGACAGCCAGGGCTACACAGAGAAACCCTGTCTTGAAAAACAAACAGAAAACAAAACAAAAAAGCCAACAGTTCTGGGTGGGTGAGGTAGGAAGAGCAGCCCTGCCTGCCCTGTATGGCTCTGGAAGATCCCACAGTTTATTTCCATCTTTGGAAGCAAGACATGCCGTCTACATACACCATCACCCTGCCCCCAGAGGGTAGGAACAGCCTGGGAGCTTCAGGAGCTGGCTCCAGAAATGGGGGCTGAGTATATTGTCTTATGGTCATACGGCCATACCAGTCTGCCAGTTAGTCTAGGAAGTGACATTGTCATGGGCCTACTACTGCTCTAGTTCTGTAGAAGACAACTAACACTGGGTTGTTTGGGGCAGTGAACAATGGGAGACTTGAGGTTCTGCCCCTGCTTTTCTACATTTTCCTAACATTTTCTTTAAAAGGGAACCACAGTAAAAATAAATACATAAAATATGACAGCACCTTAAGAAATTATATATATATATGTATATAAAATACATATACATATACACATACCTGGGTGTGGTGGAGCATGTCTTTAATCTCAGGACTCCCAGGGCAGAGGCAGGTGGATCCCAGTGAGTTTGAGGACAACTTGTTCTATATAGAGTTGTAGACCAGCTAGAATGACATAGTGAGACCCCCCATCTCAAGAACAAAACAAAATTAACAGCCAAGAAAACCCATGATACCAGAAAAATGAAGAGCCAGTGTGGCCTTAGGGCACCAGGCTTAAAGTGCATCCTGCTGGAAGCAGGTGTGATGTGACTGCTTCATAGCCAGCCTAGAGATGTGGTAGGGGAACACGGAAACCTCAGAGGGCAAGCCTGGGTTTGGGCTGTTTTGGTAACAATTAACTTGGGAGGGTTGGGAGTATTTGCAGGGTTCTGGGCTTTGTTCACTACTATACCACCCAAATTTCAAGGAAGCACTATAGGAAGTTACTATAAGTTCCTCCTAGAATAAAGATGAGTCATAGAGATTAGCCAGCTTGCCAAGGGTTACCCTCCTGGCAAAGTGAAGAGGCTAGTATCAGAGGAGCAGGCATTGCCTGTAAAAGGTTGTCCTCAGAGTCCTGGGGAGAGGGGAAGCTTTGTCTACTTGCTAGTCAGATATGAAGGTAATACAAAAAGGGCCTGGTGTGCAGCCTGCATAAAACAGCTGAAGCTGATGAGCAAGATGCAACTGAGACTGGGCGGGGAGGAAGCCACGGAGACTGGACTGAGACAGTCTCCACCCGAAACATCCGAAGGCCCATTGATGTACTCATACTGAAAGGCAGGTATTCAGGAAGCGATCATGGACTCACTGTCAAAGTTCTCCTGCCACAGGCTGGCCTGAACCTGAATTCATCTTAACAGTAGTTCCTCAAAATCAGTTTATACACAGGTAAACATACCCATATTATTCAGCAGGTGGTGCCAAACACCATTTTTACTTACTAAACGCCATCTACCAATTTGAAGATGAAAGAAAAGACCTTAAGGAAATTAAGCGTGCTACATTAAAAAAAAAATGTTTATTTACTTTTGTAGATGGGTTCTCTCTACATAGTGTCTGCAGTGGAACTCACACTGTAGACCAGGCTGGCCTTGAGCTTACAGAGGTCCCTCCTGGCCTCTGCCTCCAAAGTGCTGGGATCAAAGGTGTGTGCCACCACACCTGGTCCATGCTATTGATTTAAATGTTGAACTTATAAAATCTGTTTAAGAATAGGCGTGGGGCTAGAGAGATGACTCAGCCATTAAAGGCTAGGCTCACAACCATAAAATTTAGGAATAGTCATGAGTCCCTAGATGCAATCCCCAGTACCACACACACACACAAAATAATGGAGGAAGGAGCTCTACAGAGCAGGGTAGCTGGACACAGGCGCTGTGAGGGGAGAAATGGGGGAAGGGGGCAGGGAGAATTGAGGGGGAAACTGGTGAAAGAGACCAATAAGGGAGAGTGGGGAGGAGAGATAAATAGCATTAAGATGTTTGGCAAGACTTTGAGAAGCATTGTTTTATATTAACTTAAAAACATATGTGTCAAAAAAATGTGTCTACACATGTTAGACGACAGACAGACAGATAGGTTGAAGATAGAGTTTGAATGAAGTAATGGCACTTAGGGTGTCAATTCTCTCCCCAAGAACCATAGACTAACAAAAACCTCACTGTCAAGCATAGGAATTCTCCCTTCAAATTGCTGGTCAGTGGAAATCTAGAAGACTCCCAAAACAATATAGGGCATTATTACTATTGCCCATTGCCATCTTACAGACCTTAAAGATAAGAGCCTATTGCCGAAGATACCACACTCTTTGGAAGCAGTATTTGGACAAATCTCCAGCTGGAACTGACCCAGAAGCCCCTTCCCTGAGGACTAGCTCTCCGAGTCTTTAAAGTTGCCATGCGAACTTTTAAGGCCTGGGAAACTGTTGACAGAAATTTGAAGCTATTGTTAGTGTTACAAGGAAATTTTCTTATATGCTGTAATTTCTGTTACAAAGAAACTTGCTCATGCCTGAGTTGGTTGCATATTCTTTCATGTTCTGTGATTTGGTGATTGGAAACCAATCGCAATAGAGATCAATTAGAACTGCTTTGTATAGTTAGCCACAATAAGCCTGGACCAGAACCATCTGCCTGGCAGCGGCTCCTGCACCTGTGTATGAGCTTTTATGGTATCTGCCCTTAATAAGCTGCCCCCGGGGTGGACCCCAGCATAAGAGAGACACCTGCACCAGTATAAGAAGCTATTTGGAATAGGACTTCCATTTTGAGTAGAGGTCAAGTAAAGTTTTAAAGACCTCCCCGGGAACTGGCACCCTACTTGGCAGAAAGAGACATGTGCATGGGTAACTGAGCCTGGTGTGAGGCAAGGCAAGTCCCTCACCACAGTTGAAAACCCCAACCAACGAGGACAGGATAAATGTACAACAAAGGCATGTTCCTACGGAAGTCCCCTATTTCTAAAGCCTGATTGGTGGAAAACCTTGGCATGGATGTTTGTGGATTTCAGGCTTAAAAGCTCTGTAGGATTCTGGCTTGGGGGGGTCAAAGCCAGCTCCTGAGTCTGGTCTGTCCTCCTGATCAGTTCTGGAGCAAATGCTCAATAAACTATCCCTGTGTGACTGAGATTGGTTTTCCTGTGGTTTGTGGGGCAACTCCTGGACCTCAAACTGCCAGAAGGGGAAAGCATTCGATAGTCCTACCTGGCTGCGACATCTACAAAACACAACGACGACGAGCTGGGTTTGGTGGCTTTAATCTCAGCACTCAAGAGGCAGAGGCAGGTGGATCTCCATGAGTTTGAGGTCAGCCTACAGAGGGAGTTCCAGGTCAGCCAAGGCTAGACAGAGAAACCCTGCCTTGGGAAAAAACAAAACAAAACAAAACCACCACAACAATGACCAGCATTGACAAGATAGCCTCTAAATGCAATAGTAGCACTTATATCTTAGGGGTAACCAAGGTATAAGCCACTCACTTGGACATAGGGTCCATTCCTAGAAGGAATTAATACCTGATACTGTAAACTCAGTCAATTTCATTGTGAGGTCATTGACCCTAAAGGAGAGCCTACTATTGTCGCCTTCCTAAACCAGTATAGTTTCTTTAATTTATTTATTTTTTTACTTTATGTAGATGGATGTTTTACTTGCATGTATGTCTATGCATACATGCCTGGTGCCCACAAAAGCAGAAGAGGGCATCAGATCTTATGGGACTGGAGTTACAGATGGTTGTTAGCTGCCATGTAGTGCTAGAAATTGAACCAATGTTCTCTGGGAGAATAATCAGTGCTCCTAACCACTGAGCCATCTCTTTAACCCCAGGTATAATTTGTAGTTTCATTTAAGTATTTACCCTTATCCCAACAAGTAAATATAATTCTTACCTCTCATCAAAGAAGCTCCTTTTGCAGTAGGTAGAGACTATTTCAGAAATCCACAGCTGGTCTAAGTTCAGAGAACACCTGACAAAAAGGTGCCCAGCCTTAAGTGGTATAGCTACAACAGAAGCCCTACATCTAAAACTCAGAGAATATTGCCAAAGATGGTGCAGAAAGATTGTAAGAGCCAGGGGCCCAGGGCATCTGCTATAGTGTCTCCTGTATATGACAAGGAAACTATGCCCATGAAATCTCAACAGTATGACTGCCTAAGCAAGACCTGCACATTAACACCAGTTGACATACTGACATAGATGGGGGAATTCTCACAAGACTCTACCATTAGGTAAAGAACTTCTGGCAAGTAATGGCTGCTGAGAGAAGAGAAATCAGTCTTCTTGAAGGACGAGTCTCCTGAGAGGTTATCCAGTCCCAAATGATCAGCCTTAAACACATGTCCATACATACAAGCAACACTAAATGGATCAAGTAGATTGTGTTCATGTGTATATATAAATATACATAAAAGTAATAAAGAATCATAAATTTGAAAAAGGTTGGGAGTACAAAAGGAGTTTGAGAGGGAGAGGGTGGAAAAGAAATGATGTAAATACAGTATCATATATGGAATTCTCAAAATATTATTAAATGATCTGCATAATCAGTTAAATAAATGTGAGGTAACTTCAGGAAAGAAAGGAAGGATAAGAATGACTGGGCGTTAACCATGGTGTTTGAATGAGAATGGCTCCCATCCGCTCATATGTCTGAACCAGTTGGTAGAACTGTTTGGGAAGGACTAGGAGGTTTGACCTTCTTGGAAGACGTGTCACTGGGAGTGAGCTTTGAGGTTTCAAAAAGCCTCAGATCATTCCCAGCACCCTCTCTCTGCCTGTGGCTGACAAGTGGCCTTGATCTTCGTGCTTTATCACAGCTATACAAATGTAACTAAGACATTACATTTTAAAAATAATCATTAAAATAAAAGTTTTCAACTTTTTTAAAACTTTGGATATTAACCAATATCATAACAACCCAAAAAAACAAAGATATTTACTCTAGAAAAATGGCTGTCAGTAAGAAGAGGAAGCAGATGCTGATTGGGCTTACCCAGGCCCCCTTGCTCTGCCCTCAGCTCTAAGCCATGATCTTGTCAGGCTTACAGTCGCAGTGGTGGTGTGTGTGTTACAGCTGGATAGGTAGGTCTATTGGATGCTTTCCCCCCTTGTCAGCATGCATGGCTCTAGCCAATGTTATGAGAGCCGGTCCCCAGGGAAGGGTTCCAGATCAGTTTCAACTCCGTTTCTTTAAGCTCTTTGTCCACAGTGTGTGGTGTTTCCAGCAATAGGATCTTTTGTGGGAAGGCACCAAGGACAATGGTAATAACCTATATTGTTTTGTGAGTCTCTTGGACTCTTCTGACCAACAGCTCAAAAGGAAGGTCCCATGCCAGGCACCAGGGATTTTGTTAGATACTGTCATTTTTTTTTTTTTTTGTAGGAAGGGAATATTATCATCCCAAGTAAGTAGTGTAACTTCATCTAAACTCTATGTATATTATGTTATATATAATTTTAAGTAAATATAAAATAATTTCCTATAGCTTCTTGAAGCAACCTTAGTGTTATTTATCCTGACTCCTTCATCATTTCTGGCTCTTTATTATTTAGGATGTCTTATTGGCTCTGATGAATGGTTTTATTTTCATATAAATGAGGAATGAAAAGAGGTTGAGAGCCACAAGTCCCCATTGGTACCTATTCAGGTGAGCTTGGTTCAGGCATGTCTGACTCCAAGAATTACATTGTCCACCAACTGAGTCCATACTCTACCCCTTCTATGGGCATTTAGACTTCGCTTTAGAAAGGCATTTGTGGGTTTTCAAAGCCTCTCTCCCCTTAACAGACAATGAATGATGTTTGTTCTGTAATTATGACACAATGCAGTCGAGTTTTTGTTGTTTTTTTTTAACAGGCATTGTTTTGTAAAATTGGAAGTGGTCCTCAGGGCATGGCCAATAGTTTCTTTGGTCTGTCCTGATGTTGTACACAGCCAGACAATGTCCTTAATGTTATACACAACTGCACGGCTTGCTGACCAATATAACATGTGCGCATAATGTAGTACCTGGCTCAGGGCCAGGCCTGGGGCTGGCACTTGATAAATATTTGTATAAGGAAGGAATTGGATGAAGTCATGGCTGTCCTGCTGAGTGATCCCCTCCCTCCTCTTGCCCTGCTATCCCTGGTCAGACTAGCATGCCAGGCTTTGTCCCTGAGACCTTCAGAATAGCTTCTTAGAGGTGGGTGACAGTCAGAGTCCTAGACAGATGCAGAGCTACAAAGGTGCCAACAGCAAGACTAGGTCACACATGGATTGGGAGAAAAGCACCATGCCGTGGGCACCCTAAGGAACCATGAAGGCCCCTCAGGACAACCCTGGAATCACTGTGTGCTGTCAGTAGCCAGGCAGTCAACATAGATTTTTACAACAAATCTTTCTCTCTTAGCCAGGAGTGGTGGGGTTTCTGTAATCATAGTAAGAACATATCAGATAAATGAATGAATGAATGAATGAATGAATGAATGAATAATTTAAATGCTGAAGAGATGGTTCATTGAATAAAATGCTTACCTTATAAGCATCAGGGCTTGAGTTTGAGCCCCAGAACCCATGTATGAAAAGCCAAGTCCTTGTGGGGTATACTTCTAATCCCAGTGTTGGTGAGGCACTGAGGCAGGAGGATCCTGAGACCAACCAGCCTAGCCTATTTGGCAAATCGCAGACCAATGAGAGATCCTGTGTCCAAAGAAAAAGATGTCCAGTACTTTAAGATCACACATGAGTTTGTCTCTGATCCACACCTACAGCAAATTAAAAAATAAGATTGAACTTTCCTCTTCTTCCTTTGCAGTCTTGCTTTCTTTCACCTCCCAAGTGCTGGCATTACAGGTGAGTGCTTCTGGTGGCTTGCGCAGTGCTGGGGATCACTGGTCCTAGGGAATGAGCATGGGACAGCTGTCGTGCCACTTGTCTGTGTGCAGTGACATGGGCAAAGGAGAGATGCCCCTCCCCCAATCCCTGGCTGCCTGGTAGCAGGCAGGAGAGTTGGCCCTGAGGTCAACAGAGGTGAGTGGGCCCTGCGCCTCTTGGTAGCAGGGTAGAGCTGATCCTGGGGCTGGAGGTTGCTGGCCCAGACAGTGTGTCTGCAGGAGAGCCAGCCCTGCCTCTTGTCTGCTGGAGTGGCATTGGTGAAGGAGAGATCCCCTCCCCCTTCCTTTTGTCTTTACCAGCAGCAGCAGGCAGGAGCGCTGGCCCTGACAGAGTCATGAGGGCAGAGGAACTGGCCATGTCCCTCATCTGCGGAAGCACTTTGGGGAGTGGGCCCTGCATCTTGATCTGGCCCTGGTTTTGAGGAGTTACTGGTGAGCCAATCACAAGGGCGAGAAAACCAGAGAGACAGCTGGCTGACCAGCTCAGAAACCCCTTAGGCCCAGATCCAGGGTTTGAGCTGGCTCACCCCAACATCTACCCCATCTATGAACTACTGGAGTGCACAGAAGAGCCAGTCCTACAGATCCAAAACTTCAAGGTCTCCAAGACACAGGGCAACAGCAGGATAGCTGAGAGGAATCCCAGTGAGGACAAAGAACCTGCATACATATATACATATACATACATACATACATACATATACATACATACATATACATACATACATGCATACATACATACACACATGTGTGTATCTCTCACACACAATGGCATTCATGTGGAGGTCAGGAAACAACCCATGGAGTCTGGTTCTGTCCAACTGTGTAGAGTCAAAGGATCACACTCATGTAATCAGCCTTAGTGGCAAGAACCTTTATCTGCTGAGACATCTCCCTGGTTCCAAAACGATTCTCTTTAAATGTGACCACCACCAAAGCAGCCCTCCAGTGTCCCCGGATATTCTCCTGAACACAACAGAGAGGAAGCAAAGGGAACAGACTAGCTGATAGACTCATTCACTGAGCCGGAGAAAAGCCGTAACTGTAGGACTTCTACTCAGAGCTGCCTGCCTTTTAGATTTACTTTATTTTATGTGTATGAGCGTTTTACCTACACATATGTATGTACACCACATGTGTACCAGGTACCCACAAAGGCCAGACAAGAATGTTGAATCCCCTGGAACTGGAAGGACGGATAGTTGTGAGCTACCACGTGGGTGCTGGGAACTGAACCTAGGTCATCTGCAAGAACAGCTCGTACTCTGAGCCACTGACCATCGCTCGGGCTGCTAGGCACTTTTGAGATACCCTTGACAAGTTTTGCTTGTGGGGCATCTGCCTTGGTTACTACAGATAAGGATAGCTAAGGACAGAGAGAAAAGGGTGGCCAGACCCCAGAAAACTAATTCAGATGAGCGTTGAACACTAGTGGGAGTCAGCCATAGGTCAAAGGTCACAAATGGGAATTCGCAAACAGGGACAAAAAAACAACAACAACAAAAGCAAAAGTTCCTGTTGACTTTTAGAAATAATGTCAAAATGCAGAGGCACTTGTGCTGCTTTGAGTAAAATTGCAGAAGTCCTTAGGTTCCTAAAAGTGAAGGGAGGATTAGGCCAAGATGGAATGTTCTGGAAGCACCTTTCTGAGAGGAGACATTCAGACTAGGATCTGAATACCCCAGGGGGGGGTCACTAACCAGGCTGTTGGGCTGCCTCGTTACTAGGACTAAATGCCCACCGAGAGGCCAGTGAAAGAGGAAGGGCTTCCTCAGGCTCGCGGATTGAGTCCAGCATGGTGGAGAAGGCTAGTTCATCTGGCTTCTGCTTTCCCGCCGCCTCCTCCTCAGTCCAGGTTCCCAGCCCGGGGGATGGTGCCACCCACATGTAAAAACTGTCTTCTCTCCTAATTAAACCTCTCTGGGCACAGTCTTTGCCAAGCCTAGGAGGTGTGTCTCCTAAGTGACTTCAAACCCAGCCAAGCTGACAAAGGAGATTCGTCCCCACGCTGTTTCGTTCTCTGCCTCTTTGAAACGTGGTGTGTCTCGGCTTTCTTAAGACTGGGGAAAGGGTAAAAGGAGAGAAAAGAGGGCTTGCTCACATCCGCCCAGCCTCTACTATCCAGTATGTAACCAGAACCGCCAAGAGTGCTTGGAAGGTGCCATGTAAATACGGGGTAGATTAAAAGTCAAAATAAATAGCCGCTCCGAGGAGAATGAAAGCTTTCATTCACGGAAGAGGCGAGCTCAGCCAGGAAACGGGTGGCTCTCTCATAGCCAGCAGACACCTTGGAGACTGACACCGAAACCCACCATCTCTCCCGGCTGCCTTAGTTTGGCCACCGCCCTTCCCTCTCCACCTGGACAGTGACATGCAGTGTTCTGACTGGGTCTCTCGGCAAGACTTTCAAAGCACAAGGCCATAGACTTTACTCTGCTGCAGTGGGTGGGAGGAAACTGCTCAGTGGGATTTGTTGGATAAGCAATGCTTGGGTGGCTGGCAGGTCCCATGCCCAGTGCCCCATGCTCCGTGCTTTCCAGGGGACTGGCTATGGTCATATTTTAAACTCCTTCCTCAGTATGGTGGTGTTAGGAGACGTGGCCTTAGGGTATTTCTGAATTAGATAACTCTAGTGTCCTTACAAAAAAGACCTCATGCTGCTGGTGGTGGCACATGCCTTTAATCCCAGCACTTAGGAGGCAGAAGCAGGAGGATCTCTGAATTCAAGGACAGCCTAGTCTACAGAGCAAATTCCAGAACAGCCAGGGCTATACAGAGAAATCCTGTCTCAACCTCTTCCCCCACCCCACTCACACACACACACAAAGAATCCTTAGAGATCTCCCCTGTCTGTTCCCACAAGTGAGGATGAAGTAAGCTTTACCAGACATTGAATCTGCCAATAGATGTTTCGATTTTGACCTCCAGCATGCAGAGCCCCGAGGCACACGTTTGTCTTGCTTGTGCACAGCCTGGTCTGGAGGACTTTGTTACAGTAGCTTGTGCAGGCCGAGAGCGGACCCTCAACTTGCCTTCTGATTTCCATCGAAAGCAGCTCCAGGCTATGGGCTTCAGGGCCACTCCATGCAGAAGAGTGCGCTTCAGAGAACCACATTACATTTTCCAGGGGCAGAGGTCTAAGGCATCTGGTTCACTCATAGCCTGGGCACAGGGACCTCAAGCCCATGCCCGTCCACTCCAGGGCTGTTACCCAGCCAGACCCTAGCCAGGTTCTGTAGCTGGGACTTTACTTTCAACCCTCGGGAAACTGATGGAAAACTAGAAGGACGGCTGTAGATTCTTAGTCACTGAGCATGCGCTCAGTGCCTGCTCCTAAACTCAGAGCACCTCCTAAAATTCTAGGGAGCATCATTTTTAAAACTGGCAGAATTCTCCAATGGGTGTCTTAGTCTAACTCAGAGCCCTTTAAACTTCCCGCTTTCAGCTCCTTTTCACTGAGAAATATTCCTGCAACCCCAGGAATTCAGGCATATGGATAAGTGTACAAATCAAACACTTACAATCAAACACTTAAAATTTATTTTATTATCTTTTTTTTTTTTTTTTTTTTTTTTTTTTTTTTTTTTTTTTTGGTTTTTTGAGACAAGGTTTCTCTGTGTAGCCCTGGCTGTCCTGGAACTCACTCTGCAGACTAGGCTGGCCTTGAACTCAGAAATCCGCCTGCCTCTGCCTTCCAAGTGCTGGGATTACAGGCATGCACCACCACGCCCGGCTATTTTATTATCTTTTAAAGATTTATTTATTTGTGATATGTGAGGACAATGTAGCTGTGTTCAGACACCAGAAGAGGACATCAGATCCCATGACAGATGGTTGTGAGCCACCATGTGGGTGCTGGGATTTGAACTCAGGACCTTCGGAAGATCAGTCGGTGCTCTTAACTGCTGAGCCATCTCTCCAGCCCTGAATTTTATTTTAAAGTAATTACTTGATATAAATATAATTTTATCCTTTATTGAAGATTAAAGGAAATTTGGTATGTTTATTTATTTTTACATGAAGAATTAAATCTTGGCTGAATATTTGATATTGAAGAATAAGAAGCATTTTTGACATTTTCCCCCCAAATTGATTGTTTGGGTATAAAATTTTCACACTGAGCTCACCACTTCATACAAGTAAATAGTACAACGTAGCAAAAAACTTTGCATGTACAGTAAAAACACTTCGTTTCATAACATAAGTTAGTCTGAGATCTGAGCCAAGTGTCCTAGTGTTTGGGGGAAGGGGGTCATCCCCGTGGTGCCCCAGGCGTCTGACCTGTACCAGTTATGGAGACCAAGGATGCCTTGAATTCATTATATTTGATTTTGAATTAATGTTTGGTTTCGTGCCTTACCATTTGCTAAATTCAGAACTCAGCTCCCATTTTTTCGGCCCACAGTCTAAGAAGAGGTGGTCTAACCTGGGCCAATTTATGAAGGCCATCTTTCTGCCACACTAACCCTGTTCTCTCCTATCCTGGAGGAAGGTGTCCTTATGTGGGCTTTGAACTAGGACAGACCTAAGTTTGACTCATCAATCAGCCACGCGTGGTTGACAGGGGCCTAGGTCGCTCCTGGCGGGCAGTGGGGCAGCCCAGGGTGGGCACTGGCCACCCTCGGTCGGTCGCGAGGCGTCGCACCGGGTCTTTTCCCAGAGCAGAGGCTTGGGCGCGCTCCCAGGCGCATTCCAGGCTCTGCAGCCCCTCCTCTCTCGCCCCCTCCACAGGGCTGGCGCCTCCCCGTGGGTCTGGACAGTCCTGTGCTGGCGGCTGCGGACGCTAGTGGCTTTGGGAGCTGCAAGGGACCCGCGCGCCGTGGGGACTCAGGTCTGGCCAGGGAACAGCGACCCGCCTTCCCCAGCAGCTAGGCTGTGAGGGGCAAAATGGGGCCAGGCTCTCAGCGCGCGCTCGTCCTTGTCTTGCTGCTCCTCGCCAGCCCCGGAGCGCGGGCTTTCCAGGTCAGTGTCCCCGCAGCCCGTCTTGGAGTCCCGCTTCCAGAGGGGGTAGCGCCCGAGGCCAGGGCATGCCACGTTCCACTCCTGTGCTGGAATGGGGACTTGGCTGGAGTTTGGTTGATGGAGAGAGGGGCGGGGGTCCCCTATCATTGCAGACGACCTGGGCTGCTGCAGCCCAGAGGCAGAAGGTGGCACCGCGTGGGAATCGCTAGCCGGGGAAAGTTGCCCAGGGACTTGGAGACACTGGTCTTTTGTGGGTCTTGGTGAGAACACCTGGCGCCCAATCTGTTAGAGAATGTCCGCACTCTCCAGTTACGTTTCTAACTGAAATATTCTTGCTGCTACCACACCCTAATCATTCTCAGAAATTCTTAGCAGTGGCCTGAAGGATACTCAAGTGGTCCTATCCTGAGTCCCCGAAGCCTTAGAGTTGCAATTACATTTTCTTACACATCCGGATGGGCAGCAGGGTCTTTTTTCTGTTCTTTCTCTTCTTCCTTCCTTTCTTCCTTCCTTCCTTCCTTCCTTCCTTCCTTCCTTTTTTTTTCTTTATTTTTTGACATTTATGTGTCCGAATCCCACTGTATTTATTTGCTTGGCCAGATTAATATTTACTATTATTATTGTTGTTGTTATTGTTATTGGTGTTATTTGTGTTGTTGTTGTTGTTGTTATCCATTAGAAACTGATTTTTAAAATTGAGAATGTAAATAAAAATGTATTTTAGAGACTTTGTATTATCAGGTTGAGATCAACTTCCATCAAAATGTGCTTCAGCAGACAGAGGTCCTTCACCTCTGTTGAGAGTCCTGAAGCAGCTTCTCCAACCATGCCAACAGCAGCATAAACAGCTGCAGGATGTGCAGGGAAGCTGGGTGCCTCCTGAGAGTCAAGTTCTTTGTGCTCTTCTAGACCTTCTGTAAGACCACCCGCTCAGGAAGGAGTGGTGTAAATCCCCTCTCTGGCTGGACTCTGACCTGATCTTTGTCTGTGCTCCATGTCCTGGGGCTAAATTGCTGTGCACTGGCAGGCTTGCCCGGCTCGCCCGGGATACTGAGAAGTCCCCTGGGTGCAGCAAGGCTTCCCAAGCCTGGAGAATTTGGTTTAGATCAAACCTGCTCCTGTTAGTGGGGAAGGTAACGAGTAGGAGTCACAGGAAGTTGCTCAACAGCCAATGGCAAGGACCCAGCCCGGGCTACTGTGAGCCCACCCACCAGAGCAATGGGATCGCCCCAGTTTTGCAGATTACAAAACCAAACCAAACCTTCATCCCTCGCCCGATGCCGGAAGCCCAGGAAATACATCTCCACTGGGTTCCTCCATGCCAGGGGCAGGGCATGAGAAGAGAGGGGAAGTTCCGGAGACCAAGCATCTCATGATAGTGGGTGGGCATCTGTCACACGGGGTTTGGTGGGAAACAATTAAAACGGGGCGACTGGAAAAGCTGGTGTAGAGGCAATGCTGAGCTCGCCTCCGTTTGAACGTGTTCCTGCGACACCAAGGTCCAACCCCCGCCCTGCACTGGCCAGGCTTTCTCTTGCCGCCCAGCATAGCCTTCTTTATCTGCAAAACACTTGTAGGTGAAACCAGAGGAGGCTGAAGGACCAGCCATCCACGTCTGCTCTAATTACACTGACCTTCAGCGAATGGGTGGGGCTCCCCCATCCTTCCAGCCCCAGGCTGGGCGAGCAGAGGAAGGAGCCACCGGAAGCCTCAGTGTTACCTTCCTCCTTGTCTTTCAGACCTCTGTTCTGAGAGTCACATCTTCCCGGAAGCTCGCTGACCCCCTGCCCTACATAGATTTCCTCTCTGCCTCTATTTTCCTGCTGTGGCTCCCTGACGAGTAGATCAACATTGGCCTGTGTCAGGTTGTCTCTAGGCAGATCTGGACTACACATGACATGACATGACCCAAGGGACGTCTAGAAATTCTGATACAGTGTCACCTTCAAAAGCTCTGGTTTGATTAGTCCAGGTTGCACCTCAGGTAGAGCTAATGTCCCTAGAAAAAATGCCTGAGACCAAGAGCAATCCCAACTCCTCTCTCTCTCTCTCTCTCTCTCTCTCTCTCTCTCTCTCTCTCTCTCTCTCTCTCTCTCTCGTTTTTTTGTTTTGTTTTGTTTTGGATTTGGTTTTCTTCGAGGCAGAGTTTCTCTGTATAGCCCTGATTGTCCTGGAACTCACTCTGTAGACCAGGCTGGTGTTGAACTCAGAAATCCTCCTGCCTCTGCCTCTGCCTCCCAGAGTGCTGGGATTACAGGCATGTGCCGCAGCCACCACCAGGCTAATCCCAGCTCTGGAGTCAGTGACAACCTAAGAAAAGTTTGGGGTCAGAGGAATTCTCAGTGGACCTCAGTATAGGACTCACGAGGACCTCAAGTAACAATGGTTTGCCTGGAGTCTACCTGACGACCCCAAGGCTCTCAGATCCAGCGATGAGACCTGCTGGCAAGCAGTAGGGGTGGAAATTATCCACAAATCACCTCTTTTCATGGAGGAGGTAGGCTAGGATGGGCGAGGGACTTCACCAGCAGAGACCAGTGGACCTCCAAGTAGAGCTGGTAAGCTGCTCTGGAGAAGTCCTATCTGGGGTTCCTCTATGTCTGTAAATGTTCCCGCTTTGCTGTCTTTTGTGACACCTCAGAGTGACATTATAGGTGTGTGTATCTGTGTGAGTGTATGAGTCCATGCATGCGTCTGTGAATTCACAATTGCCTCGTGTGTGAAGGTGAGTTTGCATGTGTGCACGTGTCAGTGTATGTGAGGGAATGTGTGTTAGTATGTGTGTGCATGTGTGTGTGTGTGTGTGTGTGTGCTGGCATGTGTGTGTTATTTCATGTGTATATGAATACATGGTTGTGTGTGTGTGCCCATGTGCATGTGTTAAAGTACTTGCGTGCTACAGTGTAAGTATGGATGTACTAATGATTATATGTCTGTGTACACGTCAGAGCACATAGCTGTGTTTATGTATGTACATGTGGGTGAAAGCCTGGCTATGTGTAATGGTGGTGCTCTAGGTGACATCTGTTGCTGTGACAGAACGCTGAGTAAAAACAGCTTGGTGTCTTTGTATTGATAAATACTGTCCATTATAGGGACAAACTCTCTTTATCAGTTCACCTATAGAACAACATTCATAGTGACATTTCTAGAGTTTGGCTCTCATGAGCAGTGCATCATGGGTCAGAGAAGGGAGCTGGCCAGTAGATAGAAGCATCTGACACACAAAGCTGATGCTCTGAGTTTGATCATTAGAACACACATAAAAAGCTGGATGAGCTACACTACACTACACACACACACACACACTTTTTAAAAAAAGCTTTGCATAAATTTTTGCATAATATAAATTTCTTTTCTCCAGTATGAATATGTAAGAGAGGGATTGCTGAATCAAATGGAAAATGAATGCTTAATATTGCAAGGAATTTTCAAGCTCTAGTTTATAGCTGCTATGCCCCACCAGCTACCTAGGAGAGATTCAGACAGTCTGCTTCCTTGCCAACAGAAACATTACTAGGGTTTTCACCCCAAACCATTGCAATAGGTGTCTAGTGTGATCTCTGCAAGATATGTGTTTGCTCCCCTAGTGACTGGCAGTGGTGTGGGTGTTTTCTCTGGTGCTGGTTGCCATGTGAACAGTTGAGTCAAGCACCCATCTTTCATTCGCTCTCGTTTGTGAGATGAAAGTCACATGTTCAGTTTGTGGGCTCAGGTGACCCTCACCTCAGCCTCCTCAGGAGCCTGGACTGTGGACGTGAGCTGCCCTGCCTACCTTGCTCGGTGGATTCCCTTTTTTTCTTGTTCAGTTTGAAGCTTTCAAAGAACGGAGTAGAATTACAAGTGAATTAAAAATATGTTCTCAGTTTATTGCTTCTTTGAACCACATTTTTAAATTTTTCTTTCAAAGATGATGGTCTCATGTAGCCCAGGCTGGCTTCCAGCTAAGACTGGACTTGAAATCTTAACCCCGACTGTCTCCACCTGTCATGGCTGAGGTGAGGGGTACACAGCCACACCTTGAAGGACATCCTCTGTAGAGCAAAGTTCAATAAAGTCCTATTCATTGGCTAGAATTTTAGTAATTAAATTTGAGAACCTTTGGCCTAATCCCAAAGCTACAACATTTTTCTTCTGTTTTCCTCTAAAACGTTCATAGCTTTGTACTTTTTACCGTGATCCATTTTGAACTTCCTTTAATAGTATGGGATTTATGTAGAAGAACACAGTTTTGCATATGGATATTCAAATATTCTAATGGTATTTATGGAAACACCACTAAATTATCATTGAATTGCCTTAGCAAAGCCAGCATTTTATGAACATAGGATTTTTTTTCTGTACCAATAATATACTATCTTTTTTCAAAAATGTCTTTATTCACTTCTCTGTGTGTATCTGTGTGTGTATCTGCATATGTGTGTATGTCTGTGTGTATGTGTGTGTAGATGTAAGTGTATGTGTGTGTATATTGTGTGTATGTGTGTGTATATGTGTGTTTATGTGTGTATATGTGTATAGGTGTATGTGTGTATATGTGTGTGTATGTGTGTGTAGGTGTAAGTGTATGTGTGTATAAGTGTGTGTATGTGTGTGTATTTGTGTGTGTGTAGGTGTATATGTGTATATGTGTGTGTGTGTAGGTTAGGTGTATGTGTGCATATGTGTGTATATGTGTGTATATGTGTGCATGTGTATGTGTGTGTATGTATGTGTGTGTCTGTGTATATGTGTATGTGTGTATGTATGCATATGTGTAGGTGTGTGTGCATGTGTGTATATGTATGTGTATATGTGTGTGTCCATGTGTATGTGTATTATGTGTGTGTGTATATGTGTGTGTGTGTGTGTGTGCACTCATGTATATGCTACTAGATATTTACTGATGGGGAAAGTGAGGCTTTCATCATTATTACTTTTCAAGATTGTTTTGCTTCTTTTAGATTCTTTGACCTCTTCGTTAAAGGTTTTAGAGTGAGGGCTGTTAGGTGCTCAGCAGATAGAGGCACTGGCCTCCAAGCCTGACAGTGTGGCTTTGATTCTGGTACTCAGATAGGAGGAGGACTGACTCCTAATCCCTGGCCTCTGAGCTCAGCCTCACCCGAGTGGCATGTGTGAAAGTGCACATGTGCACATGCGCACGCGCGCGCACACACACACACACACACACATGTACACACACGTACACGCACATACACATGCACACACACACGTACACGCGCGCGCACACACACGTACACACACAGCATAAACAAATGTAACAAAATTTCTAACATTTTCAGAATGAACGTTTCTTTATATATAAAAACTCTACTGCAACTTTGATTGGTATTGTATTATATTTATAGATCAATTTGGGGACACTGAGCCTTCAAATCTGTGAATAGTATGCTTTCCATTTGCTTAGATATTACTTGGTATTTTTTTCCATCAATGTTTTTTTTTTAAACAGGAACTTGTTTTTGTTCGAGTTGTATCTCGAATTATTTTAATTTGAGGTCATTTAAAATGCTTTTAGTTGGGTTAGAGAGATGGCTCAGTGGGTGGTGTTTATTTTGCAAGTTTGATGACAGAAAATCAGATTCCTAAATCCACATAAATACTGGGCAGGCATAGTGGCCTTCTGGTGGCCTCTGCACATGAGAGTCAGTTTGACATTTAAATACAGAACTGCCACTGCTAGTTCACAGGAAAGCAGACATCTCAGTCAGGGTCCAGAAAGCACTGTACTTCCCAGCATCTTGAAATACCCAGGAGGCCACTCCATCTGTCTAAAACCCTCTGTCTCCACAGGTGGGCACTTTCTTCCATGGGTTGCCACAGGGCCAGGGGGTCTGCTGTGGCTAACTTCCTGTCTTGTCTAACTTTCCGAGTTTCCTGGTATGTTTCCCCGCAGCTGAGTCTGTTATGGACGTTACCATGGCAACTTTCTTTCGCTCTTTCCAATCAGCCATTCAGCCAGGAGTCCTCTTTGGAGGCCTGTGCATTCCTGCCCTCTACTTTGGCTTGTTGGGCTTGTGGTCCTGCCTACTGACCTAGGGACTCGGAAACAGGGCCTCTCTACTCTTACAAACTTTTAGAGGTCCTGCTCATGCCCTCCTTGGTTCACCATGTCAAAACATCTATGATATCACTTCCCGCCCAGACATGCTTGCTTGGACCTGTCTGTTGGCCATTTGCCCCACTGAGCATACCATTGCCAGCACATACACTTTAAAATCTGAGATGGAGTTTTGTGGCCCATGCTAGTCTCGAACTTGTAGCCACCCTGTCTCAGACTTCTTCATGCTGGAATTATGATCTGTAAGTGTAAAGGGGCAACTTGGGCAGCCCAGGGCTCTGGGAACAAAGGCAGACACCGAATGAGTAGAACTTTCATACCCTTTCATATTCTCTTCCATAACCTTCCATGCGCTCGGTAACCTTCTAGGACTTAAAATAAGGACAAGAAACTGATTTTAAAAATAAGAAAAAAAATCTAAGACCTCATTATCTAACCTTTGGCAGGCCTGGACATCATTATGTGGACCAGGCAAGCCTCTAACTAGAAGTAATCCTCCTTCCTTTGCCTCCTGGGATTATAGGTATGCTCAACTTGACATATTTTTATTAAGAAAAAAATAGCACCCGTAATTTGACCACACTCAAAGCCACCATTTTCAGAAAATGGGCTGTACATACCACGGGAGTCACCATTTATAAGAATATAGTCATTCAGAGGGAGCAGCTGGGCAAGAGACTTGGGCAGCCTGTCTTGGGCTAAGGGTGACCAAGGCAGGCAGGCAGGCAGAGATGGGTGGATGGAGGGAGGGAGGGAGAGAAGGAGAAAGGGAGGAAAAAAGATTTGTTGTAGAGAAGTAGAGCCATTTAGGATATAGTGTAACAGCATATTAATGCGTTGGTGTCACCTGACTGTGCCAGTATTACTCTAGAGCATCTGTCCCTGACTTCATAAAAAGAATGTAAATTGCTAACCTCAACCTGGCTTGTCACTAGCACAGGCACTGTTCCAAAAGACATCAGGGCCCAGGTGGTATAGACCCACATCCCATCCTCATCAGCTTTTCTCCTGGCTGGGTAATTGGGTATGTTTCTGTCCCCGGGACTCAGTTTCCTTCTCTGAATAGTGATGACAGTAGATGTTCCTATCTCATGGTGCGTGGTAAGAAGAAAATGCATCGAAGAGACGACACGTGGCCTGTGTTTAGCACATGTCTCAGACAGGAGGGGCAGGGCTAGCATGGCTCACAGCTTGCTAAGCCATAAGAGAGAAACAGGAGAAGCCACTGTTACTGTTTCCATGACTGTTTGAGAAAACAAAAAGGATTTGGTATGGATATAAAATCGCCAACAGCCAGCAAGAAACAAATTAAAACTGCACACACACACACACACACACACACACACACACACACACACAGTATGTACCAGGGCTGGAGATTCGGCTCAGTGTTAAGAGCACTTGCTGCTCTTTCAGAAGGCCTGGGTTCAGTGCCTAGTACCTACCTAGTGGCTCACAAACACCTGTAGCTCAAACATCTGTAACTCCAGTTCCAAGGGATGCAATTTCCTCTTCTGGCCTCCACAAGCACTGCATACTTTTTGGAGTACAACATACATACCAGTAAAACACCTACACACATCATATTTAAAAATAAATCAATCTTAACAATAAAAATATGTATGTTGCTCCTTACATATTAAACACATCCTAGTAACTATGTTTAATTCCTGTTTATTTCCTGTTGGCAGTGCTTCTTTGGAGAACCCTGACTAATGCTGGGGCTGTGAGCAGCTCTTGGGGTGACTTCTGGAACTTTCTCTGCTCTTGCGTGTGTGTGTGTGTGTGTGTGTGTGTGTGTGTGTGTGTGTGCTCAGTGAAGGAGTTACAGCCCTAGACTTGAAGAAAAAGTAAAGCTCTAGAGAAAATGCACACGTTTCCCCATGACTCAATGGTGAGGGCCTCGAGCCTTGGCTTAGCAAGCCGGAGTTGGCAAGTGCACTCTGTCCTCTCTGAGACCTAAAGGCATCAAAACATCTGTGTTTCCATTAAGAATATGCTGACGCAGCACATAGCTGTGGCTGAGGAGGAGGCAGGGTAAGAGGCAGTCCCTTCCAGTCAGAGGGGTCAACTGTGGCTGCCTGGGAGCTCAAGGCTCCATCAGCAAGGTAACTGTTGAGGTTATTACCACGCTAAAGCACTGTGAAGAAGTCCCCTCAGCTGTGTACATTAAAGCCTCAAGGACCGTCCAGCCCTCACCCAACACATCTGGCCTGTGGGAGTCTTAACAGTAGACCCTGGGTTTGGACTTCGCTTATAAATCAGCCCAACAGCAAGGAGGCCTGGATGGTGTGGGAAGGGCTAGGCCTACTAAGCTCTGGGATGGAGGGCATGTAATCTTGGAGTCACACACCACCCTTAGCCGTGCCCCCCCCCCTCAGTCAGCTGGTGGGATCTGTGTATAAAGTATACTACTTGTGGACTCATCTCTCCTGGTTGGTTCTCAAAGAAAGGTGAGCATGGCAAGCCCTGAGAGGCTTTGAGCAAACACTGTGAGGGAGACAACGACAAAAGGGTGAGCAAGGACTTCCCTGAGGAGGATGGGGGAGGTGGAAAATGTCGGGGGGGGGGGGGGTGCGCAAGCGCCTGCGTGCACGGGCTCCTAAAAGCTCCTGAAAGCACTTGTTCCTGACATCAGGTGTCCTGATCCCAAACACTGTCAGCAAGCCAGGAGGCGGCCTGGGGCCTTGCTCAGGCTATCCTCCTGCTGTCCATTCCCACAACCCCAGGCTGCAGATGTATTCGCCTATGCCTGGCTTTTTACCTGAGGGCTAAGCAACCATTCTCACCCATTGAGCCATCTCTCTAGGCCGCAGATAAGAGTATTCTCACCACTCTCTAGAACCTCTGGCTCGGGCTGAAGAGGTGGCTCAGTGGTTAGGAGCACTTCCAAAGGTCCTGAGTTCAAATCCCAGCAACTACATAATGGCTCACAACCATCCGTAAAGAGATCTGACGCTCTCTTCTGGTGTATCTGAAGACAGCTATAGTGTACTTAGATAAAATAAATCTTAAAAAAAAAAGAAAAGAAAAGAAAAGAAAGAAAATGAAAAAAGAAAAGAAAAGAAAAGAAAAGAACCTTTGGCTCCTCTGCCTAGCACTCAGTGGTGATGTCATGTTCTAGAACTATCTGCCTGGGAAGAAGTGACGGTGTGACCCCACTCTTCACTGAAGGCCTCATATCTGTCACTTCTGATGTCTGAGTTTGAATTAGGTGACATGATGTCTCTTTCAAGAGTGGTATCACAAGAATGATAAACCTGAAGCCAGGCATGGTGGTGCACGCCTTTAATCCCAGCATTTGGGAGGCAGAGGCAGGTGGATCTCTGTGGGTTTGAGGCCAGCCTGGACTACAGAGTGAGTTCCACCACAGCCAGGACTACACAGAGAAACCCTGTCTCTAAAAAAGGAAAAAAGAAAAGAAAACAAAGATTCCAGTCTTTTTACTCCCTCAGAAATGGAAATTTTCCCTATCTTGGTTTTACCTTAAATGTTATTAAAATGAATGGAGGCAATTTTTCTACAACTTCTTGTCAATGGCACAATCTGATCGTGTAGCCACAGATTTTTGCTTTGTTTTGGTTTTCATTTTTGTTTCTGTGGTGATCACACTAATGACCTTGAGCATGTCGGTTAAGAGCTGTACCACCATCCTGTCCTTCCTGCCTCAGAAGCCAGGGACAGATACCTACGTCAACCGAGGGAAATCTCTTCAAGAGAATAAATAAAAACCACACCAAAAACCGAAGCCCTGAGGGTGCTGTGAGAACCTGTGAGATCCAGGCCCAGACATAGTCGTTCCTTTGTCCTTCCTGTGATGTGGGGGCCTCCTGCTGTCCTGACTGGGGCTGACCTATGCCCAGTCACAGCCTTGCTGAATTTTCTCTCCAGAATGGGAGGTCTGTTGCAGAAGGTTGTAGGGAGCCTCGGGTACAGATGGAGTCCGGGATCTTCCACGAGAAGGACCAGCACCTTCTCATTACCTCAGACTTGTGCTGCCACACAGGCTTGCCTCTTGCCCTGGCAGCGTCTCGGGTAACCTCAGCAGAGGCTATATTTGAGAAGCAGGAAATGGTCTGTTCCCACGCCTCAGGTGCTCATGTTCTGTGCAGGCAGTGGTGGTGGGTAGGAGAGCACAGTGGAGAGAACGGATGGGGAAAGAACCTCCCCTCCAGGCTAAAACAGTACACAGAGGGAGGGAAGCACGATTGAGAACAGAGTTAGACACATGCTATGTCCATTGATGTGAAGTAACAGTACCTCCAAGGAAGGAGGGACAGAGAGCCGTGTGGCGATCTAGCCCATCCAGAGGACAGGG